>NC_086321.1:305124665-305784665 GCF_036172605.1 Pelobates fuscus
GTCAGGCCTACAGTGTGTGCTCTCCAGAACTGTTACAGTGCACATTGCCACTCATATTTGGTGTCTCTATAGCGTGCTTTTACAAAGGAAAAAGGTTTCCAGTTTAAGCTAATAGCAGCCAGTCAGTGTCCTTCAAGCGGCTCTGTCAGGCCTACAGTGTGTGCTCTCCAGAACTGTTACAGTGCACATTGCCACTCATATCTGGTGTCTCTATCGCGTGCTTTTACAAAGAAAAAAGGTTTCCAGTTTAAGCTAATAGCAGCCAGTCAGTGTCCTTAAAGTGGCTCTGTCAGGCCTACAGTGTGTGCTCTCCAGAACTGTTACAGTGCACATTGCCACTCATATCTGGTGTCTGTATAGCGTGCTTTTACAAAGAAAAAAAGGTTTCTAGTGTAAGCTAATAGCAGTCAGTGTCCATAAAGCGGGGTTTTATTAGGCCTACAGCGTGTGCTCTGCAGAACTGTGCCAGTGCACATTGCCACTCATATCTGGTGTCACAATAGCGTGCATTTAAAACCAAAAAACTTTTTTCACTGTTATAGATTGAATAGCAGTTACTTGTCTTCAAGCGGGTGTGTCAGGCCTACAGCCTGTGCTCTGCAGACCTGTGCCAGTGCACATTGCCACTCATATCTGGTGTCTCTATAGCGTGCTTTTACAAAGAAAAAAAGGTTTCCAGTGTAAGCTAATAGCAGTCAGTGTCCTTAAAGCGGGTTTTTATTAGGCCTACAGTGTGTGCTCTGCAGAACTGTGCCAGTGCACATTGCCACTCATATCTGGTGTCTCTATAGCGTGCTTTTACAAAGAAAAAAAGGTTTCTAGTGTAAGCTAATAGCAGTCAGTGTCCATAAAGCGGGGTTTTATTAGGCCTACAGCGTGTGCTCTGCAGAACTGTGCCAGTGCACATTGCCACTCATATCTGGTGTCTCTATAGCGTGGATTTAAAGCCAAAAAACTTTCTTCACTGTTATAGATTGAATAGCAGTTACTTGTCTTCAAGCGGGTGTGTCAGGCCTACAGCCTGTGCTCTGTAGACCTGTGCCAGTGCACATTGCCACTCATATCTGGTGTCTCTATAGCGTGCTTTTACAAAGAAAAAAAGGTTTCCAGTGTAAGCTAATAGCAGTCAGTGTCCTTAAAGCGGGTGTGTCAGGCCTACAGCGTGTGCTCTGCAGACCTGTGCCAGTGCACATTGCCACTCATATCTGGTGTCTGTATAGCGTGCTTTTACAAAGAAAAAAAGGTTTCCAGTGTAAGCTAAAAGCAGTCAGTGTCCTTAAAGCGGGTTTTTATTAGGCCTACAGCGTGTGCTCTGCAGAACTGTTACAGTGCACATTGCCACTCATATCTGGTGTCTCTATAGCGTGCTTTTACAAAGAAAAAAAGGTTTAAAGTGTAAGCTAATAGCAGTCAGTGTCCTTAAAGCGGGTTTTTATTAGGCCTACAGCGTGTGCTCTGCAGACCTGTGCCAGTGCACATTGTCACTCATATCTGGTGTCTGTATAGCGTGTTTTTACAAAGAAAAAAGGTTTCCTGTGTAAGCTAATAGCAGTCAGTGTCCTTAAAGCGGGTGGGTCAGGCCTACAGCGTGTGCTCTGCAGACCTGTGCCAGTGCACATTGTCACTCATATCTGGTGTCTGTATAGCGTGTTTTTACAAAGAAAAAAAGGTTTCCAGTGTAAGCTAATAGCAGTCAGTGTCCTTAAAGCGTGTGTCAGTCCTTCATCGTGTGCTCTGCCAACCTCAGCAAGTGTAATTTGCCACTCATATCTGGTGTCTCTATAGCGTGGATTTAAAACTAAAAAACTTTCTTCACTGTTATAGATTGAATAGCAGTTACTTGTCTTCAAGCGGGTGTGTCAGGCCTACAGCCTGTGCTCTGTAGACCTGTGCCAGTGCACATTGCCACTCTGTCTCTATAGCGTGCTTTTACAAAGAAAAAAAGGTTTCCAGTGTAAGCTAATAGCAGTCAGTGTCATTAAAGCGGGTTTTTATTAGGCCTACATCGTGTGCTCTGCAGAACTGTGCCAGTGCACATTGCCACTCATATCTGGTGTCTCTATAGCGTGCTTTTACAAAGAAAAAAGGTTTCCAGTTTAAGCTAATAGCAGCCAGTCAGTTTCTTTCAAGCGGCTCTGTCAGGCCTACAGTGTGTGCTCTCCAGAACTGTTACAGTGCACATTGCCACTCATATCTGGTGTCTCTATAGCGTGCTTTTACAAAGAAAAAAGGTTTCCAGTTTAAGCTAATAGCAGCCAGTCAGTGTCCTTCAAGCGGCTCTGTCAGGCCTACAGTGTGTGCTCTCCAGAACTGTTACAGTGCACATTGCCACTCATATCTGGTGTCTCTATAGCGTGCTTTTACAAAGAAAAAAGGTTTCCAGTTTAAGCTAATAGCAGCCAGTCAGTGTCCTTCAAGCGGCTCTGTCAGGCCTACAGTGTGTCCTCTCCATAACTGTTACAGTGCACATTGCCACTCATATCTGGTGTCTCTATAGAGTGCTTTTACAAAGAAAAAAGGTTTCCAGTTTAAGCTAATAGCAGCCAGTCAGTGTCCTTAAAGTGGCTCTGTCAGGCCTACAGTGTGTGCTCTCCAGAACTGTTACAGTGCACATTGCCACTCATATCTGGTGTCTGTATAGCGTGCTTTTACAAAGAAAAAAAGGTTTCTAGTGTAAGCTAATAGCAGTCAGTGTCCATAAAGCGGGGTTTTATTAGGCCTACAGCGTGTGCTCTGCAGAACTGTGCCAGTGCACATTGCCACTCATATCTGGTGTCACAATAGCGTGCATTTAAAACCAAAAAACTTTTTTCACTGTTATAGATTGAATAGCAGTTACTTGTCTTCAAGCGGGTGTGTCAGGCCTACAGCCTGTGCTCTGCAGACCTGTGTCAGTGCACATTGCCACTCATATCTGGTGTCTGTATAGCGTGCTTTTACAAAGAAAAAAGGTTTCCAGTGTAAGCTAATAGCAGTCAGTGTCCTTAAAGCGGGTTTTTATTAGGCCTACAGCATGTGCTCTGCAGAACTGTGCCAGTGCACATTGCCACTCATATCTGGTGTCACAATAGCGTGCATTTAAAACCAAAAAACTTTTTTCACTGTTATAGGTTGAATAGCAGTTACTTGTCTTCAAGCGGGTTTGTCAGGCCTACATCCTGTGCTCTGCAGACCTGTGCCAGTGCACATTGCCACTCATATCTGGTGTCTCTATAGCGTGCTTTTACAAAGAAAAAAAGGTTTCCAGTGTAAGCTAATAGCAGTCAGTGTCCTTAAAGCGTGTGTCAGGCCTTCATCGTGTGCTCTGCCAACCTCAGCAAGTGTAATTTGCCACTCATATCTGGTGTCTCTATAGCGTGGATTTAAAACCAAAAAACTTTCTTCACTGTTATAGATTGAATAGCAGTTACTTGTCTTCAAGCGGGTGTGTCAGGCCTACAGCCTGTGCTCTGTAGACCTGTGCCAGTGCACATTGCCACTCATATCTGGTATCTCTATAGCGTGCTTTTACAAAGAAAAAAAGGTTTCCAGTGTAAGCTAATAGCAGTCAGTGTCCTTAAAGCGGGTTTTTATTAGGCCTACAGCGTGTGCTCTGCAGAACTGTGCCAGTGCACATTGCCACTCATATCTGGTGTCTCTATAGCGTGCTTTTACAAAGAAAAAAAGGTTTCCAGTTTAAGCTAATAGCAGTCTGTGTCCTTAAAGCGTGTGTTCATCGTGTGCTCTGCCAACCTCAGCAAGTGTAATTTGCCACTCATATCTGGTGTCTCTATAGCGTGCATTTAAAACCAAAAAACTTTCTTCACTGTTATAGATTGAATAGCAGTTACTTGTCTTCAAGCGGGTGTGTCAGGCCTACAGCCTGTGCTCTGTAGACCTGTGCCTGTGCACATTGCCACTCATATCTGGTGTCTCTATAGCGTGCTTTTACAAAGAAAAAAAGCTTTCCAGTGTAAGCTAATAGCAGTCAGTGTCCTTAAAGCGGGTTTTTATTAGGCCTACAGCGTGTGCTCTGCAGAACTGTGCCAGTGCACATTGCCACTCATATCTGGTGTCTCTATAGCGTGCTTTTACAAAGAAAAAAAGGTTTCCAGTGTAAGCTAATAGCAGTCAGTGTCCTTAAAGCGTGTGTCAGGCCTTCATCGTGTGCTCTGCCAACCTCAGCAAGTGTAATTTGCCACTCATATCTGGTGTCTCTATAGCGTGGATTTAAAACCAAAAAACTTTCTTCACTGTTATAGATTGAATAGCAGTTACTTGTCTTCAAGCGGGTGTGTCAGGCCTACAGCCTGTGCTCTGTAGACCTGTGCCAGTGCACATTGCCACTCATATCTGGTGTCTCTATAGCGTGCTTTTACAAAGAAAAAAAGGTTTCCAGTGTAAGCTAATAGCAGTCAGTGTCCTTAAAGCGGGTGTGTCAGGCCTACAGCGTGTGCTCTGCAGACCTGTGCCAGTGCACATTGCCACTCATATCTGGTGTCTGTATAGCGTGCTTTTACAAAGAAAAAAAGGTTTCCAGTGTAAGCTAAAAGCAGTCAGTGTCCTTAAAGCGGGTTTTTATTAGGCCTACAGCGTGTGCTCTGCAGAACTGTTACAGTGCACATTGCCACTCATATCTGGTGTCTCTATAGCGTGCTTTTACAAAGAAAAAAAGGTTTAAAGTGTAAGCTAATAGCAGTCAGTGTCCTTAAAGCGGGTTTTTATTAGGCCTACAGCGTGTGCTCTGCAGAACTTTGCCAGTGCACATTGCCACTCATATCTGGTGTCACAATAGCGTGCATTTAAAACCAAAAAACTTTTTTCACTGCTATAGATTGAATAGCAGTTACTTGTCTTCAAGCGGGTGTGTCAGGCCTACAGCCTGTGCTCTGCAGACCTGTGCCAGTGCACATTGCCACTCATATCTGGTGTCTCTATAGCGTGCTTTTACAAAGAAAAAAAGGTTTCCAGTGTAAGCTAATAGCAGTCAGTGTCCTTAAAGCGGGTGTGTCAGGCCTACAGCGTGTGCTCTGCAGACCTGTGCCAGTGCACATTGTCACTCATATCTGGTGTCTGTATAGCGTGTTTTTACAAAGAAAAAAGGTTTCCTGTGTAAGCTAATAGCAGTCAGTGTCCTTAAAGCGGGTGGGTCAGGCCTACAGCGTGTGCTCTGCAGACCTGTGCCAGTGCACATTGTCACTCATATCTGGTGTCTGTATAGCGTGTTTTTACAAAGAAAAAAAGGTTTCCAGTGTAAGCTAATAGCAGTCAGTGTCCTTAAAGCGTGTGTCAGGCCTTCATCGTGTGCTCTGCCAACCTCAGCAAGTGTAATTTGCCACTCATATCTGGTGTCTCTATAGCGTGGATTTAAAACTAAAAAACTTTCTTCACTGTTATAGATTGAATAGCAGTTACTTGTCTTCAAGCGGGTGTGTCAGGCCTACAGCCTGTGCTCTGTAGACCTGTGCCAGTGCACATTGCCACTCTGTCTCTATAGCGTGCTTTTACAAAGAAAAAAAGGTTTCCAGTGTAAGCTAATAGCAGTCAGTGTCCTTAAAGCGGGTTTTTATTAGGCCTACAGCGTGTGCTCTGCAGAACTGTGCCAGTGCACATTGCCACTCATATCTGGTGTCTCTATAGCGTGCTTTTACAAAGAAAAAAAAGGTTTCTAGTGTAAGCTAATAGCAGTCAGTGTCATTAAAGCGGGTTTTTATTAGGCCTACATCGTGTGCTCTGCAGAACTGTGCCAGTGCACATTGCCACTCATATCTGGTGTCTCTATAGCGTGCTTTTACAAAGAAAAAAGGTTTCCAGTTTAAGCTAATAGCAGCCAGTCAGTTTCCTTCAAGCGGCTCTGTCAGGCCTACAGTGTGTGCTCTCCAGAACTGTTACAGTGCACATTGCCACTCATATCTGGTGTCTCTATAGCGTGCTTTTACAAAGAAAAAAGGTTTCCAGTTTAAGCTAATAGCAGCCAGTCAGTGTCCTTCAAGCGGCTCTGTCAGGCCTACAGTGTGTGCTCTCCAGAACTGTTACAGTGCACATTGCCACTCATATCTGGTGTCTCTATAGCGTGCTTTTACAAAGAAAAAAGGTTTCCAGTTTAAGCTAATAGCAGCCAGTCAGTGTCCTTCAAGCGGCTCTGTCAGGCCTACAGTGTGTCCTCTCCATAACTGTTACAGTGCACATTGCCACTCATATCTGGTGTCTCTATAGAGTGCTTTTACAAAGAAAAAAGGTTTCCAGTTTAAGCTAATAGCAGCCAGTCAGTGTCCTTAAAGTGTCCCTGTCAGGCCTACAGTGTGTGCTCTCCAGAACTGTTACAGTGCACATTGCCACTCATATCTGGTGTCTGTATAGCGTGCTTTTACAAAGAAAAAAAGGTTTCTAGTGTAAGCTAATAGCAGTCAGTGTCCATAAAGCGGGGTTTTATTAGGCCTACAGCGTGTGCTCTGCAGAACTGTGCCAGTGCACATTGCCACTCATATCTGGTGTCACAATAGCGTGCATTTAAAACCAAAAAACTTTTTTCACTGTTATAGATTGAATAGCAGTTACTTGTCTTCAAGCGGGTGTGTCAGGCCTACAGCCTGTGCTCTGCAGACCTGTGCCAGTGCACATTGCCACTCATATCTGGTGTCTCTATAGCGTGCTTTTACAAAGAAAAAAAGGTTTCCAGTGTAAGCTAATAGCAGTCAGTGTCCTTAAAGCGGGTTTTTATTAGGCCTACAGCATGTGCTCTGCAGAACTGTGCCAGTGCACATTGCCACTCATATCTGGTGTCTGTATAGCGTGCTTTTACAAAGAAAAAAGGTTTCCAGTGTAAGCTAATAGCAGTCAGTGTCCTTAAAGCGGGTTTTTATAAGGCCTACAGCATGTGCTCTGCAGAACTGTGCCAGTGCACATTGCCACTCATATCTGGTGTCACAATAGCGTGCATTTAAAACCAAAAAACTTTTTTCACTGTTATAGGTTGAATAGCAGTTACTTGTCTTCAAGCGGGTTTGTCAGGCCTACATCCTGTGCTCTGCAGACCTGTGCCAGTGCACATTGCCACTCATATCTGGTGTCTCTATAGCGTGCTTTTACAAAGAAAAAAAGGTTTCCAGTGTAAGCTAATAGCAGTCAGTGTCCTTAAAGCGTGTGTCAGGCCTTCATCGTGTGCTCTGCCAACCTCAGCAAGTGTAATTTGCCACTCATATCTGGTGTCTCTATAGCGTGGATTTAAAACCAAAAAACTTTCTTCACTGTTATAGATTGAATAGCAGTTACTTGTCTTCAAGCGGGTGTGTCAGGCCTACAGCCTGTGCTCTGTAGACCTGTGCCAGTGCACATTGCCACTCATATCTGGTATCTCTATAGCGTGCTTTTACAAAGAAAAAAAGGTTTCCAGTGTAAGCTAATAGCAGTCAGTGTCCTTAAAGCGGGTTTTTATTAGGCCTACAGCGTGTGCTCTGCAGAACTGTGCCAGTGCACATTGCCACTCATATCTGGTGTCTCTATAGCGTGCTTTTACAAAGAAAAAAAGGTTTCCAGTTTAAGCTAATAGCAGTCTGTGTCCTTAAAGCGTGTGTTCATCGTGTGCTCTGCCAACCTCAGCAAGTGTAATTTGCCACTCATATCTGGTGTCTCTATAGCGTGGATTTAAAACCAAAAAACTTTCTTCACTGTTATAGATTGAATAGCAGTTACTTGTCTTCAAGCGGGTGTGTCAGGCCTACAGCCTGTGCTCTGTAGACCTGTGCCTGTGCACATTGCCACTCATATCTGGTGTCTCTATAGCGTGCTTTTACAAAGAAAAAAAGCTTTCCAGTGTAAGCTAATAGCAGTCAGTGTCCTTAAAGCGGGTTTTTATTAGGCCTACAGCGTGTGCTCTGCAGAACTGTGCCAGTGCACATTGCCACTCATATCTGGTGTCTCTATAGCGTGCTTTTACAAAGAAAAAAAGGTTTCCAGTCTAAGCTAATAGCAGTCAGTGTCCTTAAAGCGTGTGTCAGGCCTTCATCGTGTGCTCTGCCAACCTCAGCAAGTGTAATTTGCCACTCATATCTGGTGTCTCTATAGCGTGAATTTAAAGCCAAAAATGTTCTTCACTGTTATAGATTGAATAGCAGTTACTTGTCTTCAAGCGGGTGTGTCAGGCCTACAGCCTGTGCTCTGTACTCCTGTGCCAGTGCACATTGCCACTCATATCTGGTGTCTCTATAGCGTGCTTTTACAAAGAAAAAAAGGTTTCCAGTGTAAGCTAATAGCAGTCAGTGTCCTTAAAGCGGGTGTGTCAGGCCTACAGCGTGTGCTCTGCAGACCTGTGCCAGTGCACATTGTCACTCATATCTGGTGTCTGTATAGCGTGTTTTTACAAAGAAAAAAGGTTTCCTGTGTAAGCTAATAGCAGTCAGTGTCCTTAAAGCGGGTGGGTCAGGCCTACAGCGTGTGCTCTGCAGACCTGTGCCAGTGCACATTGTCACTCATATCTGGTGTCTGTATAGCGTGTTTTTACAAAGAAAAAAAGGTTTCCAGTGTAAGCTAATAGCAGTCAGTGTCCTTAAAGCGTGTGTCAGGCCTTCATCGTGTGCTCTGCCAACCTCAGCAAGTGTAATTTGCCACTCATATCTGGTGTCTCTATAGCGTGGATTTAAAACTAAAAAACTTTCTTCACTGTTATAGATTGAATAGCAGTTACTTGTCTTCAAGCGGGTGTGTCAGGCCTACAGCCTGTGCTCTGTAGACCTGTGCCAGTGCACATTGCCACTCTGTCTCTATAGCGTGCTTTTACAAAGAAAAAAAGGTTTCCAGTGTAAGCTAATAGCAGTCAGTGTCCTTAAAGCGGGTTTTTATTAGGCCTACAGCGTGTGCTCTGCAGAACTGTGCCAGTGCACATTGCCACTCATATCTGGTGTCTCTATAGCGTGCTTTTACAAAGAAAAAAAAGGTTTCTAGTGTAAGCTAATAGCAGTCAGTGTCATTAAAGCGGGTTTTTATTAGGCCTACATCGTGTGCTCTGCAGAACTGTGCCAGTGCACATTGCCACTCATATCTGGTGTCTCTATAGCGTGCTTTTACAAAGAAAAAAGGTTTCCAGTTTAAGCTAATAGCAGCCAGTCAGTTTCCTTCAAGCGGCTCTGTCAGGCCTACAGTGTGTGCTCTCCAGAACTGTTACAGTGCACATTGCCACTCATATCTGGTGTCTCTATAGCGTGCTTTTACAAAGAAAAAAGGTTTCCAGTTTAAGCTAATAGCAGCCAGTCAGTGTCCTTCAAGCGGCTCTGTCAGGCCTACAGTGTGTGCTCTCCAGAACTGTTACAGTGCACATTGCCACTCATATCTGGTGTCTCTATAGCGTGCTTTTACAAAGAAAAAAGGTTTCCAGTTTAAGCTAATAGCAGCCAGTCAGTGTCCTTCAAGCGGCTCTGTCAGGCCTACAGTGTGTCCTCTCCATAACTGTTACAGTGCACATTGCCACTCATATCTGGTGTCTCTATAGAGTGCTTTTACAAAGAAAAAAGGTTTCCAGTTTAAGCTAATAGCAGCCAGTCAGTGTCCTTAAAGTGTCCCTGTCAGGCCTACAGTGTGTGCTCTCCAGAACTGTTACAGTGCACATTGCCACTCATATCTGGTGTCTGTATAGCGTGCTTTTACAAAGAAAAAAAGGTTTCTAGTGTAAGCTAATAGCAGTCAGTGTCCATAAAGCGGGGTTTTATTAGGCCTACAGCGTGTGCTCTGCAGAACTGTGCCAGTGCACATTGCCACTCATATCTGGTGTCACAATAGCGTGCATTTAAAACCAAAAAACTTTTTTCACTGTTATAGATTGAATAGCAGTTACTTGTCTTCAAGCGGGTGTGTCAGGCCTACAGCCTGTGCTCTGCAGACCTGTGCCAGTGCACATTGCCACTCATATCTGGTGTCTCTATAGCGTGCTTTTACAAAGAAAAAAAGGTTTCCAGTGTAAGCTAATAGCAGTCAGTGTCCTTAAAGCGGGTTTTTATTAGGCCTACAGCATGTGCTCTGCAGAACTGTGCCAGTGCACATTGCCACTCATATCTGGTGTCTGTATAGCGTGCTTTTACAAAGAAAAAAGGTTTCCAGTGTAAGCTAATAGCAGTCAGTGTCCTTAAAGCGGGTTTTTATTAGGCCTACAGCATGTGCTCTGCAGAACTGTGCCAGTGCACATTGCCACTCATATCTGGTGTCACAATAGCGTGCATTTAAAACCAAAAAACTTTTTTCACTGTTATAGGTTGAATAGCAGTTACTTGTCTTCAAGCGGGTTTGTCAGGCCTACATCCTGTGCTCTGCAGACCTGTGCCAGTGCACATTGCCACTCATATCTGGTGTCTCTATAGCGTGCTTTTACAAAGAAAAAAAGGTTTCCAGTGTAAGCTAATAGCAGTCAGTGTCCTTAAAGCGTGTGTCAGGCCTTCATCGTGTGCTCTGCCAACCTCAGCAAGTGTAATTTGCCACTCATATCTGGTGTCTCTATAGCGTGGATTTAAAACCAAAAAACTTTCTTCACTGTTATAGATTGAATAGCAGTTACTTGTCTTCAAGCGGGTGTGTCAGGCCTACAGCCTGTGCTCTGTAGACCTGTGCCAGTGCACATTGCCACTCATATCTGGTATCTCTATAGCGTGCTTTTACAAAGAAAAAAAGGTTTCCAGTGTAAGCTAATAGCAGTCAGTGTCCTTAAAGCGGGTTTTTATTAGGCCTACAGCGTGTGCTCTGCAGAACTGTGCCAGTGCACATTGCCACTCATATCTGGTGTCTCTATAGCGTGCTTTTACAAAGAAAAAAAGGTTTCCAGTTTAAGCTAATAGCAGTCTGTGTCCTTAAAGCGTGTGTTCAT
This sequence comes from Pelobates fuscus, assembly GCF_036172605.1. Lineage (NCBI taxonomy): Eukaryota > Metazoa > Chordata > Amphibia > Anura > Pelobatidae > Pelobates > Pelobates fuscus. The sequence continues at coordinate 305,135,491 of NC_086321.1, forward strand.
CGTGTGCTCTGCCAACCTCAGCAAGTGTAATTTGCCACTCATATCTGGTGTCTCTATAGCGTGGATTTAAAACCAAAAAACTTTCTTCACTGTTATAGATTGAATAGCAGTTACTTGTCTTCAAGCGGGTGTGTCAGGCCTACAGCCTGTGCTCTGTAGACCTGTGCCTGTGCACATTGCCACTCATATCTGGTGTCTCTATAGCGTGCTTTTACAAAGAAAAAAAGCTTTCCAGTGTAAGCTAATAGCAGTCAGTGTCCTTAAAGCGGGTTTTTATTAGGCCTACAGCATGTGCTCTGCAGAACTGTGCCAGTGCACATTGCCACTCATATCTGGTGTCTCTATAGCGTGCTTTTACAAAGAAAAAAAGGTTTCCAGTCTAAGCTAATAGCAGTCAGTGTCCTTAAAGCGTGTGTCAGGCCTTCATCGTGTGCTCTGCCAACCTCAGCAAGTGTAATTTGCCACTCATATCTGGTGTCTCTATAGCGTGAATTTAAAGCCAAAAATGTTCTTCACTGTTATAGATTGAATAGCAGTTACTTGTCTTCAAGCGGGTGTGTCAGGCCTACAGCCTGTGCTCTGTACTCCTGTGCCAGTGCACATTGCCACTCATATCTGGTGTCTCTATAGCGTGCTTTTACAAAGAAAAAAAGGTTTCCAGTGTAAGCTAATAGCAGTCAGTGTCCTTAAAGCGGGTTTTTATTAGGCCTACAGCGTGTGCTCTGCAGAACTGTTACAGTGCACATTGCCACTCATATCTGGTGTCTCTATAGCGTGCTTTTACAAAGGAAAAAGGTTTCCAGTTTAAGCTAATAGCAGCCAGTCAGTGTCCTTCAAGCGGCTCTGTCAGACCTACAGTGTGTCCTCTCCAGAACTGTTACAGTGCACATTGCCACTCATATCTGGTGTCTCTATAGAGTGCTTTTACAAAGAAAAAAAGTTTCCAGTTTAAGCTAATAGCAGCCAGTCAGTGTCCTTAAAGTGGCTCTGTCAGGCCTACAGTGTGTGCTCTCCAGAACTGTTACAGTGCACATTGCCACTCATATCTGGTGTCTGTATAGCGTGCTTTTACAAAGAAAAAAAGGTTTCTAGTGTAAGCTAATAGCAGTCAGTGTCCATAAAGCGGGGTTTTATTAGGCCTACAGCGTGTGCTCTGCAGAACTGTGCCAGTGCACATTGCCACTCATATCTGGTGTCACAATAGCGTGCATTTAAAACCAAAAAACTTTTTTCACTGTTATAGATTGAATAGCAGTTACTTGTCTTCAAGCGGGTGTGTCAGGCCTACAGCCTGTGCTCTGCAGACCTGTGCCAATGCACATTGCCACTCATATCTGGTGTCTCTATAGCGTGCTTTTACAAAGAAAAAAAGGTTTCTAGTGTAAGCTAATAGCAGTCAGTGTCCTTAAAGCGGGTGTGTCAGGCCTACAGCGTGTGCTCTGCAGACCTGTGCCAGTGCACATTGCCACTCATATCTGGTGTCTGTATAGCGTGCTTTTACAAAGAAAAAAAGGTTTCCAGTGTAAGCTAACAGCAGTCAGTGTCCTTAAAGCGGGTTTTTATTAGGCCTACAGCATGTGCTTTTCAGAACTGTGCCAGTGCACATTGCCACTCATATCTGGTGTCACAATAGCGTGCATTTAAAACCAAAAAACTTTTTTCACTGTTATAGGTTGATTAGCAGTTACTTGTTGTGACGAAACCAATCTCGCCACATTGTATTGGAGGAGCCTGGTTGCCCGCCTGCTGCCTTTGGATTATGGACCGGCAGCTAAAGGGTTAATTTTACTGTGCAGAAGGATTTATTTCTCCCTTTCTGCACAGCAGTTCGGTAGATTTCATCTACCGAACAAACAGCCGTTCACCAACCTCCCCAGAGCCGTGGGAAGCCGGCCGGCGTTGTTAATTGGCCACCCAGAAGCTGGAGTGTGCTGCCAATTTACCTCCCTGAAGCTGCGGTTAATTGCCTGTTAACTGTGTGGCCGCTGTTACACTTAGCGGCCGCTAGGTGGCGATGTTCTGGAGCTCCCCGGGCAGCCAACACTTTTCTGCCTGGCTTTCATGCACCAAAATCGGACACTTTTCCGTGCAGGCACCGCTGAACCTCCAGCCCCTGGTTCTCATTCGTATGAATTTGGTGAATGCAGGGAAATTCGGTATTTTATGTTTTATGTGAACTGTAGTAACCCAGATAGCCTGCCATGGAGCCTGTTCGTATAATTAAAGACTTTGGCTCCATGGCAATTAAAATGTATTCGTGTGGTCTGAGTGCCATTCACCTAATAATGTGCACCCAGACCTGAGCTATCTGGGGATATGTTACATGTCTGTGTTTTGTGTATAAAATGTGTCTGTATGTATTTTAAAGTGATATACTGTTTCTGTGTCACCATGTGCATAATGGAGTCTGGCCTTTGTCTTAGGAGATAATTGAATTACTTCATTAATTATCTCCAGGGCAGGGAGGAGGAAACCAAGATGCATGGTGGGAAAGTATTGTGGCTGTGTGTACGAAAGTGATACATGTGTAGCGGTACTTACCCTCTCCAGGAGCCGGCCGGGGTCCTCTCTTCTCGCCTCGCGCGGTCCTGCTCCTGCACGAGCCGCGCGCGGCTCAGCCAACGATAAGATCAGTCAGGCGGGCAGTGACCGCGAGAAGCGGTCACGTGTCCCGCCCAACACTAAGAGCGCGCCGCACGTCTCGGGCGCGCTCTTAAAGGGACAGTGGGAGACTAAATTAGAATCAGTCTCCCATTGGCCCCTGTCATGCCACGTTCCCCATACACTCACGTTTTGGGGGCGTGGATATGACAAGGGCCAATCAAAGTGAACATTAGGGTATTTATACTCACCTGTTTCCTTTGCTCCTTGCCCTATCGTGGTTTCTGTCCAGTTCCCTTTAGTGCTTGTATCGTTCAGTTGGTTTTTTGGTGCTTGACCTTGGCTTTGTTCCTGACTCCGCTCTCTCCTTATCCTTGCTTGCTTATCCGCTGTTTTGTCCTCTGTGTACCAGTCCTCGGCTTGTTCTACGTTACGCTGTCTCTCAGTTCCCTTGACCTCGGCTTGTTCTAAACTTGTCTTTCTTACTCGTCCTAGTCCGGCCATTCTAAGGTCCGGTAAGACGAACCCTGGTTTCTTGTCTCTTGGCTATATGAACTATTCCTGCGTGTTGGGGTATATTACCGTGACATTACGATAGGGCCATGGACCCCGCAGGTTTAGGACAACAGATGGCCACTCATGAGGCTAGATTCGCAGAACAGGATCACCGTATGGATCAAATGGCTCAAGCCATCCAGACACTGTTATCCAGATCAGCTCCGGTACCTGTACCTGCGCCTCCTGTAAACCCTATACCAGACACAGCTAATATGCCTAATGCTTCAGCACATCTAACCCCGCCACCTAGGTATGGAGGGGACGCTAAGACATGTAGGGGATTCCTTAATCAGGTGGAATTCCACTTTGAAATGTACCCACGTTCATTTCCCACTGATAGATCTAAGGTGGGTTTTCTTATGCACCAGCTTACGGATAAGGCACTAGAATGGGCAAATCCTATTTGGGAGGCTAATGGGCCTATGGTACACGACTTCAATAGCTTCCTCACAGCGTTTCGTAGAACATTTGACACGACTAAAAGGTCAAAAAATGCCGCCAGGGCATTAATGAGAATAAAGCAAGGATCTAAATCTGTAGCCGATTATGCTATTCAGTTCCGTACCCTTGCCTCACAGGTAGATTGGACTAATAATGGGCTTACTACTGCGTTTATGGAAGGTCTGTCTGAAACTATGTTGGATGAGGTAGCAGCTAAGGACCTCCCTGTACCCCTGGAGGACCTGATTGACTATCTTATCGATATAGATAACAGGATCCGTGACAGGTTATTTACCAGGTCCAGAAATAGACGTTTTGTTCCCGTTAACTCACCTAGAGCTGAGACTCCCGAGGGATCTAAAGGTTCTGAGGAGGAACCTATGCAGTTAGGGGTTGCCAAACTTACTGACGCTGAAAAGCTTTATAGGAGAAAGGAGGGACTTTGTCTTTATTGTGGTAGGAGGGGTCATATGAGACAAGAATGTCCCGTGCGTCCGGGAAACTATCGCACCTAAGACCGTATAGAGGACTGGCCTTGGGTGTGACATCACAGTCCTCACATTTGCCTCTTAATAAATTACTTCTCCCTGTTTCCCTGCACCTTGGTAGTAACTGCATAGCAGGGAATATACTAGCCCTGGTTGATTCCGGAGCGGCCGAAAACTTTATTGATTCCAGTTTTGTCAAGGAGAATAACATACCCACCAGAGAGAAGGAGACACCCTTGGCCGTTGAGGCCATAGATGGTAGACCATTATGCTCTCCAGTTATCACACATGAAACTGTTCCACTACTTATGTCTACAGGGGTGTTACACTCTGAGACCATTCGGTTTCAGATCATTACTTCTCCTTCCTCTCACCTCGTGTTAGGGTATCCTTGGTTACGTACTCACAATCCCACCATTGATTGGGAGTCAGGACAAATAGTTTCTTGGATTGATTCTTGCCAAGAGTCTTGTATTGTTAAAATCACCCCTTTGAATTCTACTAATATACCTCCCGTGCCTACGGTCATACCCCCTCAGTACCTGCCTCTTAAATCTGTTTTTGATAAAAGGGAGGCTGAAAAATTGCCACCTCACAGGCCTTACGACTGTGCTATTAATTTACTACCTGGTACGATGCCTCCCAAAGGGAGAATATATCCTTTATCTCCTCAGGAGAATCTGGTTATGGAGGAATATATTAAGGAATCTTTAGAGAAGGGATTTATAAGAAGATCCTCTTCCCCGGCAGGGGCGGGTTTCTTCTTTGTATCTAAGAAAGATGGCGAATTAAGGCCTTGTATTGACTATAGGGGCCTAAATAAAATCACCGTCAAAAATGCGTACCCCATACCTTTGATCACTGAACTATTTGATAGGCTTAAACAGGCCACAGTTTTTACTAAATTGGACCTTAGGGGTGTTTACAATCTCATACGTATTAAAAAGGATCACGAATGGAAGACTGCATTCAATACCAGGAGTGGCCACTACGAATATACTGTGATGCCCTTTGGCCTTTGTAACGCCCCAGCAGTTTTTCAAGAATTTATTAATGATGTCCTACGTCAATATATACATACATTCGTTATAGTATATTTGGACGACATATTAATTTATTCTACTGATTTACAGACTCATCACATGCATGTTAAATTAGTGTTGAGAACTCTTCTGGTTAACGGTCTCTATTGCAAACTCGAAAAATGTTCATTTGATCAATCTGAAGTCCAATTCTTGGGTTATATAATCTCTGCCAAGTGTTTTCGTATGGATCCCAAGAAACTGTCTGCCATTATGGAATGGCCTCTACCTCAGGGTTTGAAAGCCATTCAGCGTTTTCTGGGGTTCTCAAATTATTACAGGCATTTTATTAAAGGGTTTTCTGCCATTGTGGCGCCTATAACCAGAATGACCAAGAAGGATGGTAATACTCATGTCTGGAAACCAGAAGCACTCGAGGCCTTTGAATTCCTGAAGGCTTCATTTTCCTCTGCTCCTATTTTACAGCATCCTGTCCCTTCACTGCCCTTTGTTCTTGAAGTTGATGCTTCTGAGATAGGGGTAGGTGCTATCTTGTCTCAAAGAGATTCACCTGAAAAGCCGTTACACCCTTGTGGCTTCTTTTCCAGACAGATGTCCAAAGCAGAGAAGAATTATGATGTAGGCAATCGTGAACTCCTTGCTATCATTTTGGCGCTCAAGGAATGGAGACATTTGCTAGAGGGTACTAGGGATCCCATCCTCATTTTAACAGATCACAAAAACCTCTCCTATCTCAGTGAAGCAAAAAGATTGTCTTCTAGGCAGGCCAGGTGGTCTCTGTTTTTGTCTCGTTTTAATTACATAATCACATACAGACCAGGTGATCGTAATACTAAAGCTGACGCTCTGTCCAGACAATTCGAGACTACTGACAAACTCGAGGTCGATGTTACCCCTGTCATTCCGCCTGACAGAATAATAGCTACTACTGTTCTTTCTATTTCGTCTTCCCTTTTACAAGCTATTCAGGCTAAACAAAACTTGGCTCCTGGGGACAGGCCTGCTGATAAACTATTCGTTGATATACCGGAGAGACGAGACATCTTGTCATTATATCATGACACTAGAACTGCTGGACACCCTGGTATTTCTAAGACATTCTCAGCAGTTTCTAGATATTTCTGGTGGGCTTCCTTGCGCAAGGACGTCACCGATTACGTTAATGCCTGTAGTACTTGTGCCAGTATGAAGTCCTCCCACAGAGTTCCTTGTGGGTTGTTGCATCCGTTGCCCATACCCGAGAGGCCGTGGTCCAATATATCCATGGATTTTATTGTTGAATTACCTCCCTCTAATGGTAAAACTGTCATCCTGATGATTGTGGATCGTTTTTCCAAGATGGCTCATTTTGTGTCTCTTGTCAAATTGCCATCATCCAAGGAACTTGCCTCTATCTTTGCCAGGGAGGTGTTTCGGTTGCATGGTATCCCCACTTCGATCGTGTCCGATAGGGGTAGCCAGTTTATCTCCAGATTCTGGAGAACGTTTTGTGCAGAGATGGGTATCTCCCTCTCGTTTTCTTCCGCCTACCACCCCCAGTCTAATGGAGCTGCTGAACGTGCCAACCAATCTCTAGAGCAGTATCTTCGTTGTTTCGTGTCCCACCATCAGAACAATTGGGCTGACCTTCTTCCTTGGGCTGAGTTTGCTCGTAATAATGCTGCTCATGAATCCTCCGGTAACAGCCCTTTTTACGTTGTTTATGGCCGGCATCCCGTGGTTCTTCCAGCTGCATTCTCCTTACAGGGCATGCCAGCTCTGGACGAACATTTGGCTAGTCTACGTAATACTTGGGAGCAGGTTCAGTGTTCTTTGGTGGCTTCAGCTGCTCGCCAGAAGGTTCAGGCAGACAAGCATCGCAGGGCGGCTCCATCCTATGCTGTGGGAGACCGGGTTTGGCTTTCTACTCGCAATATTCGTCTTCGTGTGCCTTCTATGAAGTTGGCCCCTCGTTTTATTGGTCCTTTTCGTATCTTGCATGTGGTTAATCCTGTCTCGTATGCATTGGATCTTCCTAGGAATCTACGCATTCCTAACGTGTTTCATACCTCCTTGTTAAAACCCCTCCTGTGCAACCGTTATACTCGGCATGTCCCTCCTCCTCCTCCGGTTTCTGTGGAGGGCCATGAGGAATTTGAAGTGGCGGCTATAATTGACTCTCGTTTTCTTCGGGGTCGCCTCCAATATCTGGTACATTGGAAGGGCTATGGATCTGAGGAACGCAGTTGGATTTCCGCTGACGCTGTTCACGCTCCTCGCCTTGTGCGTTCTTTCCACGCTCGTTTTCCTGCCAGGCCTGCTCCTCCCCGCCCGGTGGGCGTGTCTTCAGGGGGGGGTACTGTAGTGGTACTTACCCTCTCCAGGGGCCGGCCGGGGTCCTCTCTTCTCGCCGCGCGCGGTCCTGCTCCTGCACGAGCCGCGCGCGGCTCAGCCAACGATAAGATCAGTCAGGCGGGCAGTGACCGCGAGAAGCGGTCACGTGTCCCGCCCGACACTAAGAGCGCGCCGCACATCTCGGGCGCGCTCTTAAAGGGACAGTGGGAGACTAAATTAGAATCAGTCTCCGATTGGCCCCTGTCATGCCACGTTCCCCATACACTCACGTTTTGGGGGCGTGGATATGACAAGGGCCAATCAAAGTGAACATTAGGGTATTTATACTCACCTGTTTCCTTTGCTCCTTGCCCTATCGTGGTTTCTGTCCAGTTTCCTTTAGTGCTTGTATCGTTCAGTTGGTTTTTTGGTGCTTGACCTTGGCTTTGTTCCTGACTCCGCTCTCTCCTTATCCTTGCTTGCTTATCCGCTGTTTTGTCCTCTGTGTACCAGTCCTCGGCTTGTTCTACGTTACGCTGTCTCTCAGTTCCCTTGACCTCGGCTTGTTCTAGACTCTGTCTTTCTTACTCGTCCTAGTCCGGCCATTCTAAGGTCCGGTAAGACGAACCCTGGTTTCTTGTCTCTTGGCTATATGAACTATTCCTGCGTGTTGGGGTATATTACCGTGACAACATGTCTGTCTGCTGTTTCAGTCTTCCATCTGGTCCCCTAGGGGAGTGTCCACCCGGTTGGAGACCTGCATAAATACAGGGGCAGGTAGCCCTGAATAAACAGACCACTGCTTGACCCTCAACACGGAGCCTTGTCTCGTTCTTGGGGGGATTCACTGTATGCTGATAGGGACTGACTGCCAGGAGTGTAAGCTGATGTCTGCTTTTCCTGTTCGTCTGCTAGCAGCAATTCGTGAGGTTCCAGTTCGGGAGTTTGGAGTGCTACCTTATTCCCTTGTATGCAGTTCGGGAGTTTGGTGCATTCACCTATATCCAGTTCGTGAGTTTTGGTGCTTTTACAGTAGCTGTGCCTTTTTGTGAAAAGGGGATTATCGCCTAAACGGATTTTTCCCCTTTTATGCTGAAACGGTCCGTAACACTTGTCTTCAAGCGGGTGTGTCAGGCCTACATCCTGTGCTCTGCAGACCTGTGCCAGTGCACATTGCCACTCATATCTGGTGTCTCTATAGCGTGCTTTTACAAAGAAAAAAAGGTTTCCAGTCTAAGCTAATAGCAGTCAGTGTCCTTAAAGCGTGTGTCAGGCCTTCATCGTGTGCTCTGTCAACCTCAGCAAGTGTAATTTGCCACTCATATCTGGTGTCTCTATAGCGTGGATTTAAAACCAAAAAACTTTCTTCACTGTTATAGATTGAATAGCAGTTACTTGTCTTCAAGCGGGTGTGTCAGGCCTACAGCCTGTGCTCTGTAGACCTGTGCCTGTGCACATTGCCACTCATATCTGGTGTCTCTATAGCGTGCTTTTACAAAGAAAAAAAGGTTTCCAGTGTAAGCTAATAGCAGTCAGTGTCCTTAAAGCGGGTTTTTATTAGGCCTACAGCGTGTGCTCTGCAGAACTGTGCCAGTGCACATTGCCACTCATATCTGGTGTCTCTATAGCGTGCTTTTACAAAGAAAAAAAGGTTTCCAGTCTAAGCTAATAGCAGTCAGTGTCCTTAAAGCGTGTGTCAGGCCTTCATCGTGTGCTCTGCCAACCTCAGCAAGTGTAATTTGCCACTCATATCTGGTGTCTCTATAGCGTGGATTTAAAGCCAAAAACGTTCTTCACTGTTATAGATTGAATAGCAGTTACTTGTCTTCAAGCGGGTGTGTCAGGCCTACAGCCTGTGCTCTGTAGACCTGTGCCAGTGCACATTGCCACTCATATCTGGTGTCTCTATAGCGTGCTTTTACAAAGAAAAAAAGGTTTCCAGTGTAAGCTAATAGCAGTCAGTGTCCTTAAAGCGGGTTTTATTAGGCCTACAGCGTGTGCTCTGCAGAACTGTGCCAGTGCACATTGCCACTCATATCTGGTGTCTCCATAGCTTGCTTTTACAAAGAAAAAAAGGTTTCTAGTGTAAGCTAATAGCAGTCAGTGTCCTTAAAGCGGGTTTTTATTAGGCCTACAGCGTGTGCTCTGCAGAACTGTGCCAGTGCACATTGCCACTCATATCTGGTGTCTCTATAGCGTGCTTTTACAAAGAAAAAAGGTTTCCAGTTTAACCCCTTAAGGACACATGACATGTGTGACATGTCATGATTTCCTTTTATTCCAGAAGTTTGGTCCTTAAGGGGTTAAGCTAATAGCAGCCAGTCAGTGTCCTTCAAGCGGCTCTGTCAGGCCTACAGTGTGTGCTCTCCAGAACTGTTACAGTGCACATTGCCACTCATATTTGGTGTCTCTATAGCGTGCTTTTACAAAGGAAAAAGGTTTCCAGTTTAAGCTAATAGCAGCCAGTCAGTGTCCTTCAAGCGGCTCTGTCAGGCCTACAGTGTGTGCTCTCCAGAACTGTTACAGTGCACATTGCCACTCATATCTGGTGTCTCTATCTCGTGCTTTTACAAAGAAAAAAGGTTTCCAGTTTAAGCTAATAGCAGCCAGTCAGTGTCCTTCAAGCGGCTCTGTCAGGCCTACAGTGTGTCCTCTCCATAACTGTTACAGTGCACATTGCCACTCATATCTGGTGTCTCTATAGAGTGCTTTTACAAAGAAAAAAGGTTTCCAGTTTAAGCTAATAGCAGCCAGTCAGTGTCCTTAAAGTGGCTCTGTCAGGCCTACAGTGTGTGCTCTCCAGAACTGTTACAGTGCACATTGCCACTCATATCTGGTGTCTGTATAGCGTGCTTTTACAAAGAAAAAAAGGTTTCTAGTGTAAGCTAATAGCAGTCAGTGTCCATAAAGCGGGGTTTTATTAGGCCTACAGCGTGTGCTCTGCAGAACTGTGCCAGTGCACATTGCCACTCATATCTGGTGTCTCTATAGCGTGCTTTTACAAAGAAAAAAGGTTTCCAGTTTAAGCTAATAGCAGCCAGTCAGTGTCCTTCAAGCGGCTCTGTCAGGCCTACAGTGTGTGCTCTCCAGACCTGTGCCAGTGCACATTGCCACTCATATCTGGTGTCTCTATAGCGTGCTTTTACAAAGAAAAAAAGGTTTCCAGTGTAAGCTAATAGCAGTCAGTGTCCTTAAAGCGGGTGTGTCAGGCCTACAGCGTGTGCTCTGCAGACCTGTGCCAGTGCACATTGCCACTCATATCTGGTGTCTGTATAGCGTGCTTTTACAAAGAAAAAAAGGTTTCCAGTGTAAGCTAATAGCAGTCAGTGTCCTTAAAGCGGGTTTTTATTAGGCCTACAGCGTGTGCTCTGCAGAACTGTGCCAGTGCACATTGCCACTCATATCTGGTGTCTCTATAGCATGCATTGAAAACCAAAAAACTTTCTTCACTGTTATAGATTGAATATCAGTTACTTGTCTTCAAGCGGGTGTGTCAGGCCTACAGAATGTGCTCTGCAGACCTGTGCCAGTGCACATTGCCACTCATATCTGGTGTCTCTATAGCATGCTTTTACAAAGAAAAAAAGGTTTCCAGTGTAAGCTAATAGCAGTCAGTGTCCTTAAAGCGGGTGTGTCAGGCCTACAGCGTGTGCTCTGCAGACCTGTGCCAGTGCACATTGTCACTCATATCTGGTGTCTGTATAGCGTGTTTTTTTTTTTTTTTTTTTATAATTCTTTATTTTAGTCACTCAGCAGATTATATATAGCAATCGTTACAGTACAAAATGTGGGCTAGTGCCCATAACGTTCTCAAGCATGTACAAAAGCCAGTGAACATTTGGCTAGTCTACGTAATACTTGGGAGCAGGTTCAGTGTTCTTTGGTGGCTTCAGCTGCTCGCCAGAAGGTTCAGGCAGACAAGCATCGCAGGGCGGCTCCATCCTATGCTGTGGGAGACCGGGTTTGGCTTTCTACTCGCAATATTCGTCTTCGTGTGCCTTCTATGAAGTTGGCCCCTCGTTTTATTGGTCCTTTTCGTATCTTGCATGTGGTTAATCCTGTCTCGTATGCATTGGATCTTCCTAGGAATCTACGCATTCCTAACGTGTTTCATACCTCCTTGTTAAAACCCCTCCTGTGCAACCGTTATACTCGGCATGTCCCTCCTCCTCCTCCGGTTTCTGTGGAGGGCCATGAGGAATTTGAAGTGGCGGCTATAATTGACTCTCGTTTTCTTCGGGGTCGCCTCCAATATCTGGTACATTGGAAGGGCTATGGATCTGAGGAACGCAGTTGGATTTCCGCTGACGCTGTTCACGCTCCTCGCCTTGTGCGTTCTTTCCACGCTCGTTTTCCTGCCAGGCCTGCTCCTCCCCGCCCGGTGGGCGTGTCTTCAGGGGGGGGTACTGTAGTGGTACTTACCCTCTCCAGGGGCCGGCCGGGGTCCTCTCTTCTCGCCGCGCGCGGTCCTGCTCCTGCACGAGCCGCGCGCGGCTCAGCCAACGATAAGATCAGTCAGGCGGGCAGTGACCGCGAGAAGCGGTCACGTGTCCCGCCCGACACTAAGAGCGCGCCGCACATCTCGGGCGCGCTCTTAAAGGGACAGTGGGAGACTAAATTAGAATCAGTCTCCGATTGGCCCCTGTCATGCCACGTTCCCCATACACTCACGTTTTGGGGGCGTGGATATGACAAGGGCCAATCAAAGTGAACATTAGGGTATTTATACTCACCTGTTTCCTTTGCTCCTTGCCCTATCGTGGTTTCTGTCCAGTTTCCTTTAGTGCTTGTATCGTTCAGTTGGTTTTTTGGTGCTTGACCTTGGCTTTGTTCCTGACTCCGCTCTCTCCTTATCCTTGCTTGCTTATCCGCTGTTTTGTCCTCTGTGTACCAGTCCTCGGCTTGTTCTACGTTACGCTGTCTCTCAGTTCCCTTGACCTCGGCTTGTTCTAGACTCTGTCTTTCTTACTCGTCCTAGTCCGGCCATTCTAAGGTCCGGTAAGACGAACCCTGGTTTCTTGTCTCTTGGCTATATGAACTATTCCTGCGTGTTGGGGTATATTACCGTGACAACATGTCTGTCTGCTGTTTCAGTCTTCCATCTGGTCCCCTAGGGGAGTGTCCACCCGGTTGGAGACCTGCATAAATACAGGGGCAGGTAGCCCTGAATAAACAGACCACTGCTTGACCCTCAACACGGAGCCTTGTCTCGTTCTTGGGGGGATTCACTGTATGCTGATAGGGACTGACTGCCAGGAGTGTAAGCTGATGTCTGCTTTTCCTGTTCGTCTGCTAGCAGCAATTCGTGAGGTTCCAGTTCGGGAGTTTGGAGTGCTACCTTATTCCCTTGTATGCAGTTCGGGAGTTTGGTGCATTCACCTATATCCAGTTCGTGAGTTTTGGTGCTTTTACAGTAGCTGTGCCTTTTTGTGAAAAGGGGATTATCGCCTAAACGGATTTTTCCCCTTTTATGCTGAAACGGTCCGTAACACTTGTCTTCAACTGTGCCAGTGCACATTGCCACTCATATCTGGTGTCTCTATAGCGTGCTTTTACAAAGAAAAAAAGGTTTCCAGTCTAAGCTAATAGCAGTCAGTGTCCTTAAAGCGTGTGTCAGGCCTTCATCGTGTGCTCTGCCAACCTCAGCAAGTGTAATTTGCCACTCATATCTGGTGTCTCTATAGCGTGGATTTAAAGCCAAAAACGTTCTTCACTGTTATAGATTGAATAGCAGTTACTTGTCTTCAAGCGGGTGTGTCAGGCCTACAGCCTGTGCTCTGTAGACCTGTGCCAGTGCACATTGCCACTCATATCTGGTGTCTCTATAGCGTGCTTTTACAAAGAAAAAAAGGTTTCCAGTGTAAGCTAATAGCAGTCAGTGTCCTTAAAGCGGGTTTTATTAGGCCTACAGCGTGTGCTCTGCAGAACTGTGCCAGTGCACATTGCCACTCATATCTGGTGTCTCCATAGCTTGCTTTTACAAAGAAAAAAAGGTTTCTAGTGTAAGCTAATAGCAGTCAGTGTCCTTAAAGCGGGTTTTTATTAGGCCTACAGCGTGTGCTCTGCAGAACTGTGCCAGTGCACATTGCCACTCATATCTGGTGTCTCTATAGCGTGCTTTTACAAAGAAAAAAGGTTTCCAGTTTAACCCCTTAAGGACACATGACATGTGTGACATGTCATGATTTCCTTTTATTCCAGAAGTTTGGTCCTTAAGGGGTTAAGCTAATAGCAGCCAGTCAGTGTCCTTCAAGCGGCTCTGTCAGGCCTACAGTGTGTGCTCTCCAGAACTGTTACAGTGCACATTGCCACTCATATTTGGTGTCTCTATAGCGTGCTTTTACAAAGGAAAAAGGTTTCCAGTTTAAGCTAATAGCAGCCAGTCAGTGTCCTTCAAGCGGCTCTGTCAGGCCTACAGTGTGTGCTCTCCAGAACTGTTACAGTGCACATTGCCACTCATATCTGGTGTCTCTATCTCGTGCTTTTACAAAGAAAAAAGGTTTCCAGTTTAAGCTAATAGCAGCCAGTCAGTGTCCTTCAAGCGGCTCTGTCAGGCCTACAGTGTGTCCTCTCCATAACTGTTACAGTGCACATTGCCACTCATATCTGGTGTCTCTATAGAGTGCTTTTACAAAGAAAAAAGGTTTCCAGTTTAAGCTAATAGCAGCCAGTCAGTGTCCTTAAAGTGGCTCTGTCAGGCCTACAGTGTGTGCTCTCCAGAACTGTTACAGTGCACATTGCCACTCATATCTGGTGTCTGTATAGCGTGCTTTTACAAAGAAAAAAAGGTTTCTAGTGTAAGCTAATAGCAGTCAGTGTCCATAAAGCGGGGTTTTATTAGGCCTACAGCGTGTGCTCTGCAGAACTGTGCCAGTGCACATTGCCACTCATATCTGGTGTCTCTATAGCGTGCTTTTACAAAGAAAAAAGGTTTCCAGTTTAAGCTAATAGCAGCCAGTCAGTGTCCTTCAAGCGGCTCTGTCAGGCCTACAGTGTGTGCTCTCCAGACCTGTGCCAGTGCACATTGCCACTCATATCTGGTGTCTCTATAGCGTGCTTTTACAAAGAAAAAAAGGTTTCCAGTGTAAGCTAATAGCAGTCAGTGTCCTTAAAGCGGGTGTGTCAGGCCTACAGCGTGTGCTCTGCAGACCTGTGCCAGTGCACATTGCCACTCATATCTGGTGTCTGTATAGCGTGCTTTTACAAAGAAAAAAAGGTTTCCAGTGTAAGCTAATAGCAGTCAGTGTCCTTAAAGCGGGTTTTTATTAGGCCTACAGCGTGTGCTCTGCAGAACTGTGCCAGTGCACATTGCCACTCATATCTGGTGTCTCTATAGCATGCATTGAAAACCAAAAAACTTTCTTCACTGTTATAGATTGAATATCAGTTACTTGTCTTCAAGCGGGTGTGTCAGGCCTACAGAATGTGCTCTGCAGACCTGTGCCAGTGCACATTGCCACTCATATCTGGTGTCTCTATAGCATGCTTTTACAAAGAAAAAAAGGTTTCCAGTGTAAGCTAATAGCAGTCAGTGTCCTTAAAGCGGGTGTGTCAGGCCTACAGCGTGTGCTCTGCAGACCTGTGCCAGTGCACATTGTCACTCATATCTGGTGTCTGTATAGCGTGTTTTTTTTTTTTTTTTTTTATAATTCTTTATTTTAGTCACTCAGCAGATTATATATAGCAATCGTTACAGTACAAAATGTGGGCTAGTGCCCATAACGTTCTCAAGCATGTACAAAAGCAGTGATACTTGGTTTGGTGCAGTGATCTGCCGAGTGGATTTTTTTTTTTTGATAAGAGGTAACATGGTAACATGACATAATAGGCAAGCAACAGTGCAAAGAAGACCCCTTGGCACATATATATAAGACAATCATTTGTTTAAGTACAAATATGAGATAGGTATGTCGCTAATGTCTATGCTATAAAAACATTTAAGGAGTGCAGTTGCTTATAGTGCTGAACCTAAGAGTTTAAAAAGGTTATATTTGCTGATAACATGGAGTGAGGTAACATAAACGTCAGGAGTTGGCATATAGCATAGGTTGTGCTTATGAGCAGACTGCTTAACTATGAGCTCCTGAATAGGACATGAAAACATTGTTTAGCAATGGAAAATGAGCCCCTATACTAGGTATATACCTTAAGTTTAGTATCTGGCCGGGTTGACATAACGTATGATTATATAGTGTGCGTGGATAGTAAGTGGGGTGGGCATTGCCAGAGTCTGGCACATGAGCCCTTCTCAGGAAAAGTGCCAAGCTCGGTGGGAAGGAAGAGCTAGTCTAATGAGCAAAGGTAAAATTACACGGGCTGTGGGCGTTGGGGTGTCTGAGTGTGCCCTATACCAGGTAGTTGTCTTGGAGGACGCCCGGGAGTAAGTGTCAAGTCGGCCTAAGCGTATGGCATAGGGGAGTCTTATATTGAGACCGCCGTTGGGCGATTATGTTGGTCGGTGTAACAGCGGTGGTCGCTGTGAGTGGGTGATTTTGCGCCTGTCTATGGAATTATTCTCGGCGTGTCGTGCTGAGCTGGGGTCAGGCGGGGGGAGGTGATGGGCCGTGGTCTATGTACCTTCTATTTGTGTAGCAGGTCAGTACCATTAACATGTGTTGGCATTCTGAGATAGCACAAAGTAAATACATTCCCTACCATACAGGATAAGTAAAATTGAACGAAAAAGCAAGAAAAGTCAACAGGAAAAGTTTTGAGGCAGATTGTCTTTCAGACTTTGGGGTATTTCGCCTCGGTACCAGCTGGTAACGGTTGTCAGGCTGCTTCAAGTGATTCCCGCCGTGCTCGGGACTTCTGTGAGGGTGCGTGGGACGAAAGGAGTCACTCTTTCAGGGTTCCAATGATGCGATGGCCCACTTGTGCCCGCCGTATCAGCCGTTTTTAAGGAGTCGTGCGGTAGTCCTAAGATGGGCATCAGAGCTGTCGCTTCTTGTATGTCGTGGATCTCATGCTTGTCAGGCCCATGTAGTATCTGCAGTTTTCTGGCCTGTAGCCATCTATATCTCAGTCCTTTCTTCTGTAAGAGCGTCGTAAGTGGCCTAAGCGATCTCCTCCAGGCTAACGTGCCCCCTGTGAGGTCGGCATAGAAGGTTAATTCCATTGTTTCGAATTTGTAGGGTGAGCAGTCCCTGGTCGCCGCTGCAACAGCTAGTTTGTCTGCGTGGTTCTGGAATCTGATTATGAGGTCACGTGGCGCTGTGCTTGGTGCTTGGGCCGGTTTTGGGGCCCGAAAGAAGCCGTCCAGTTGGACATTTCTGGCCTGTTTTGGATGTAGCAGGGCCGCTAGGAGGCGTCTCAAAACGTGTGGCAGTTCAGTAGTTGGGACATCTTCAGGGACACCTCGTATTTTCAGGTTATTAGCCCGGCGTGCATCTTCCAAGGCCGCAAAGCGGCGTTTATGTGCCGCGTTCTGGTTTTGTAGCTCTATGACCTGTTGTTGGAGCGTTGTGATGTGGTCTGAGCTGGCTCTGGTGTTAATTTCCAGTGCGCTCATACGGCCGGTCAGGCCTTGTATGTCGGCCCGGAGCGAGGCTACGTCCGTCTGGAGCGTCTTTTGCAGGTCTGCAAAGAGCGATTTTAAAACCGCAGTGGTGACTGGTGAGTCGTCCCGTTTCTGGGCTATTGGTGCCTGCTGCTGTGCTAGGTAGAGGTCGGCCACATCTCCCTCAGAGGAGAAATCATCCGATAGTTCGGAGTAAGTGTCCGGGTGAGAGGCCATTTTAGGCCCTGCGGCCTCGTGTGTCTGCCTTAGGAGCTCCGCGATGGTCGGCCCTTGTCTCGGCTTATCTGGTTTCAATTTTTTTGTTTTTCGCCCCATTTTGGTCACTGGGCTCTGCTCGTTGTGGGTAGATCCCCAATTCGTAATTTTTGTGCCCGAAATTGGTGTGCTTTTGGGCAAATTTGCAGGAGCTCTCTTGCCATGCGTCTACTCCGCTCGGTTGCTAAGCCACGCCCCCCTGTATAGCGTGTTTTTACAAAGAAAAAAGGTTTCCTGTGTAAGCTAATAGCAGTCAGTGTCCTTAAAGCGGGTGTGTCAGGCTTACAGTGTGTGCTCTGCAGACCTGTGCCAGTGCACATTGTCACTCATATCTGGTGTCTGTATAGCGTGTTTTTACAAAGAAAAAAAGGTTTCCAGTGTAAGCTAATAGCAGTCAGTGTCCTTAAAGCGGGTTTTTATTAGGCCTACAGCGTGTGCTCTGCAGAACTGTGCCAGTGCACATTGCCACTCATATCTGGTGTCTGTATAGCGTGTTTTTACAAAGAAAAAAAGGTTTCCAGTGTAAGCTAATAGCAGTCAGTGTCCTTAAAGCGTGTGTCAGGCCTTCATCGTGTGCTCTGCCAACCTCAGCAAGTGTAATTTGCCACTCATATCTGGTGTCTCTATAACGTGGATTTAAAACCAAAAAACTTTCTTCACTGTTATAGATTGAATAGCAGTTACTTGTCTTCAAGCGGGTGTGTCAGGCCTACAGCCTGTGCTCTGTAGACCTGTGCCAGTGCACATTGCCACTCATATCTGGTGTCTCTATAGCGTGCTTTTACAAAGAAAAAAAGGTTTCCAGTGTAAGCTAATAGCAGTCAGTGTCCTTAAAGCGGGTTTTTATTAGGCCTACAGCGTGTGCTCTGCAGAACTGTGCCAGTGCACATTGCCACTCATATCTGGTGTCTCTATAGCGTGCTTTTACAAAGAAAAAAAGGTTTCTAGTGTAAGCTAATAGCAGTCAGTGTCCTTAAAGCGGGTTTTTATTAGGCCTACAGCGTGTGCTCTGCAGAACTGTGCCAGTGCACATTGCCACTCATATCTGGTGTCTCTATAGCGTGCTTTTACAAAGAAAAAAGGTTTCCAGTTTAAGCTAATAGCAGCCAGTCAGTGTCCTTCAAGCGGCTCTGTCAGGCCTACAGTGTGTGCTCTCCAGAACTGTTACAGTGCACATTGCCACTCATATCTGGTGTCTCTATAGCGTGCTTTTACAAAGAAAAAAGGTTTCCAGTTTAAGCTAATAGCAGCCAGTCAGTGTCCTTCAAGCGGCTCTGTCAGGCCTACAGTGTGTCCTCTCCATAACTGTTACAGTGCACATTGCCACTCATATCTGGTGTCTCTATAGAGTGCTTTTACAAAGAAAAAAGGTTTCCAGTTTAAGCTAATAGCAGCCAGTCAGTGTCCTTAAAGTGGCTCTGTCAGGCCTACAGTGTGTGCTCTCCAGAACTGTTACAGTGCACATTGCCACTCATATCTGGTGTCTGTATAGCGTGCTTTTACAAAGAAAAAAAGGTTTCCAGTGTAAGCTAATAGCAGTCAGTGTCCTTAACGCGGGTTTTTATTAGGCCTACAGCGTGTGCTCTGCAGAACTGTGCCAGTGCACATTGTCACTCATATCTGGTGTCTGTATAGCGTGTTTTTACAAAGAAAAAAGGTTTCCTGTGTAAGCTAATAGCAGTCAGTGTCCTTAAAGCGGGTGTGTCAGGCTTACAGCGTGTGCTCTGCAGACCTGTGCCAGTGCACATTGTCACTCATATCTGGTGTCTGTATAGCGTGTTTTTACAAAGAAAAAAAGGTTTCCAGTGTAAGCTAATAGCAGTCAGTGTCCTTAAAGCGTGTGTCAGGCCTTCATCGTGTGCTCTGCCAACCTCAGCAAGTGTAATTTGCCACTCATATCTGGTGTCTCTATAGCGTGGATTTAAAACCAAAAAACTTTCTTCACTGTTATAGATTGAATAGCAGTTACTTGTCTTCAAGCGGGTGTGTCAGGCCTACAGCCTGTGCTCTGTAGACCTGTGCCAGTGCACATTGCCACTCATATCTGGTGTCTCTATAGCGTGCTTTTACAAAGAAAAAAAGGTTTCCAGTGTAAGCTAATAGCAGTCAGCGTCCTTAAAGCGGGTTTTTATTAGGCCTACAGCGTGTGCTCTGCAGAACTGTGCCAGTGCACATTGCCACTCATATCTGGTGTCTCTATAGCGTGCTTTTACAAAGAAAAAAAGGTTTCTAGTGTAAGCTATTAGCAGTCAGTGTCCTTAAAGCGGGTTTTTATTAGGCCTACAGCGTGTGCTCTGCAGAACTGTGCCAGTGCACATTGCCACTCATATCTGGTGTCTCTATAGCGTGCTTTTACAAAGAAAAAAGGTTTCCAGTTTAAGCTAATAGCAGCCAGTCAGTGTCCTTCAAGCGGCTCTGTCAGGCCTACAGTGTGTGCTCTCCAGAACTGTTACAGTGCACATTGCCACTCATATCTGGTGTCTGTATAGCGTGCTTTTACAAAGAAAAAAAGGTTTCTAGTGTAAGCTAATAGCAGTCAGTGTCCATACAGCGGGGTTTTATTAGGCCTACAGCGTGTGCTCTGCAGAACTGTGCCAGTGCACATTGCCACTCATATCTGGTGTCACAATAGCGTGCATTTAAAACCAAAAAACTTTTTTCACTGTTATAGATTGAATAGCAGTTACTTGTCTTCAAGCGGGTGTGTCAGGCCTACAGCCTGTGCTCTGCAGACCTGTGCCAGTGCACATTGCCACTCATATCTGGTGTCTGTATAGCGTGCTTTTACAAAGAAAAAAAGCTTTCCAGTGTAAGCTAATAGCAGTCAGTGTCCTTAAAGCGGGTGTGTCAGGCCTACAGCGTGTGCTCTGCAGACCTGTGCCAGTGCACATTGCCACTCATATCTGGTGTCTGTATAGCGTGCTTTTACAAAGAAAAAAAGGTTTCCAGTGTAAGCTAATAGCAGTCATTGTCCTTAAAGCAGGTTTTTATTAGGCCTACAGCGTGTGCTCTGCAGAACTGTGCCAGTGCACATTGCCACTCATATCTGGTGTCTCTATAGCGTGCTTTTACAAAGAAAAAAAGGTTTAAAGTGTAAGCTAATAGCAGTCAGTGTCCTTAAAGCGGGTTTTTATTAGGCCTACAGCGTGTGCTCTGCAGAACTTTGCCAGTGCACATTGCCACTCATATCTGGTGTCACCATAGCGTGCATTTAAAACCAAAAAACTTTTTTCACTGTTATAGATTGAATAGCAGTTACTTGTCTTCAAGCGGGTGTGTCAGGCCTACAGCCTGTGCTCTGCAGACCTGTGCCAGTGCACATTGCCACTCATATCTGGTGTCTCTATAGCGTGCTTTTACAAAGAAAAAAAGGTTTCCAGTGTAAGCTAATAGCAGTCAGTGTCCTTAAAGCGGGTGTGTCAGGCCTACAGCGTGTGCTCTGCAGACCTGTGCCAGTGCACATTGTCACTCATATCTGGTGTCTGTATAGCGTGTTTTTACAAAGAAAAAAGGTTTCCTGTGTAAGCTAATAGCAGTCAGTGTCCTTAAAGCGGGTGTGTCAGGCCTACAGCGTGTGCTCTGCAGACCTGTGCCATTGCACATTGTCACTCATATCTGGTGTCTGTATACCGTGTTTTTACAAAGAAAAAAAGGTTTCCAGTGTAAGCTAATAGCAGTCAGTGTCCTTAAAGCGTGTGTCAGGCCTTCATCGTGTGCTCTGCCAACCTCAGCAAGTGTAATTTGCCACTCATATCTGGTGTCTCTATAGCGTGGATTTAAAACCAAAAAACTTTCTTCACTGTTATAGATTGAATAGCAGTTACTTGTCTTCAAGCGGGTGTGTCAGGCCTACAGCCTGTGCTCTGTAGACCTGTGCCAGTGCACATTGCCACTCATATCTGGTGTCTCTATAGCGTGCTTTTACAAAGAAAAAAGGTTTCCAGTGTAAGCTAATAGCAGTCAGTGTCCTTAAAGCGGGTTTTTATTAGGCCTACAGCGTGTGCTCTGCAGAACTGTGCCAGTGCACATTGCCACTCATATCTGGTGTCTCTATAGCGTGCTTTTACAAAGAAAAAAGGTTTCTAGTGTAAGCTAATAGCAGTCAGTGTCCTTAAAGCGGGTTTTTATTAGGCCTACAGCGTGTGCTCTGCAGAACTGTGCCAGTGCACATTGCAACTCATATCTGGTGTCTCTATAGCGTGCTTTTACAAAGAAAAAAGGTTTCCAGTTTAAGCTAATAGCAGCCAGTCAGTGTCCTTCAAGCGGCTCTGTCAGGCCTACAGTGTGTGCTCTCCAGAACTGTTACAGTGCACATTGCCACTCATATCTGGTGTCTCTATAGCGTGCTTTTACAAAGAAAAAAGGTTTCCAGTTTAAGCTAATAGCAGCCAGTCAGTGTCCTTCAAGCGGCTCTGTCAGGCCTACAGTGTGTCCTCTCCATAACTGTTACAGTGCACATTGCCACTCATATCTGGTGTCTCTATAGAGTGCTTTTACAAAGAAAAAAGGTTTCCAGTTTAAGCTAATAGCAGCCAGTCAGTGTCCTTAAAGTGGCTCTGTCAGGCCTACAGTGTGTGCTCTCCAAAACTGTTACAGTGCACATTGCCACTCATATCTGGTGTCTGTATAGCGTGCTTTTACAAAGAAAAAAAGGTTTCCAGTGTAAGCTAATAGCAGTCAGTGTCCTTAAAGCAGGTTTTTATTAGGCCTACAGCATGTGCTCTGCAGAACTGTGCCAGTGCACATTGTCACTCATATCTGGTGTCACAATAGCGTGCATTTAACACCAAAAAACTTTTTTCACTGTTATAGATTGAATAGCAGTTACTTGTCTTCAAGCGGGTGCGTCAGGCCTACAGCTTGTGCTCTGCAGACCTGTGCCAGTGCACATTGCCACTCATATTTGGTGTCTCTATAGCGTGCTTTTACAAAGAAAAAAAGGTTTCCAGTGTAAGCTAATAGCAGTCAGTGTCCTTAAAGCGGGTTTTTATTAGGCCTACAGCGTGTGCTCTGCAGAACTGTGCCAGTGCACATTGCCACTCATATCTGGTGTCTCTATAGCGTGCTTTTACAAAGAAAAAAGGTTTCCAGTTTAAGCTAATAGCAGCCAGTCAGTGTCCTTCAAGCGGCTCTGTCAGGCCTACAGTGTGTGCTCTCCAGAACTGTTACAGTGCAAATTGCCACTCATATCTGGTGTCTCTATAGCGTGCTTTTACAAAGAAAAAAGGTTTCCAGTTTAAGCTAATAGCAGCCAGTCAGTGTCCTTCAAGCGGCTATTTCAGGCCTACAGTGTGTCCTCTCCATAACTGTTACAGTGCACATTGCCACTCATATCTGGTGTCTCTATAGAGTGCTTTTACAAAGAAAAAAGGTTTCCAGTTTAAGCTAATAGCAGCCAGTCAGTGTCCTTAAAGTGGCTCTGTCAGGCCTACAGTGTGTGCTCTCCAGAACTGTTACAGTGCACATTGCCACTCATATCTGGTGTCTGTATAGCGTGCTTTTACAAAGAAAAAAAGGTTTCCAGTGTAAGCTAATAGCAGTCAGTGTCCTTAAAGCGGGTTTTTATTAGGCCTACAGCGTGTGCTCTGCAGAACTGTGCCAGTGCACATTGTCACTCATATCTGGTGTCACAATAGCGTGCATTTAACACCAAAAAACATTTTTCACTGTTATAGATTGAATAGCAGTTACTTGTCTTCAAGCGGGTGCGTCAGGCCTACAGCTTGTGCTCTGCAGACCTGTGCCAGTGCACATTGCCACTCATATCTGGTGTCTCTATAGCGTGCTTTTACAAAGAAAAAAAGGTTTCCAGTGTAAGCTAATAGCAGTCAGTGTCCTTAAAGCGGGTTTTTATTAGGCCTACAGCGTGTGCTCTGCAGAACTGTGCCAGTGCACATTGCCACTCATATCTGGTGTCTCTATAGCGTGCTTTTACAAAGAAAAAAAGGTTTCCAGTTTAAGCTAATAGCAGTCAGTGTCCTTAAAGCGGGTGTGTCAGGCCTACAGCGTGTGCTCTGCAGACCTGTGCCAGTGCACATTGCCACTCATATCTGGTGTCTGTAAAGCGTGCTTTTACAAATAAAAAAAGGTTTCCAGTGTAAGCTAATAGCAGTCAGTGTCCTTAAAGCGGGTTTTTATTAGGCCTACAGCGTGTGCTCTGCAGAACTGTGCCAGTGCACATTGCCACTCATATCTGGTGTCTCTATAGCGTGCTTTTACAAAGAAAAAAAGGTTTCCAGTCTAAGCTAATAGCAGTCAGTGTCCTTAAAGCGTGTGTCAGACCTTCATCGTGTGCTCTGCCAACCTCTGCAAGTGTAATTTGCCACTCATATCTGGTGTCTCTATAGCGTGGATTTAAAGCCAAAAACGTTCTTCACTGTTATAGATTGAATAGCAGTTACTTGTCTTCAAGCGGGTGTGTCAGGCCTACAGCCTGTGCTCTGTAGACCTGTGCCAGTGCACATTGCCACTCATATCTGGTGTCTCTATAGCGTGCTTTTACAAAGAAAAAAAGGTTTCCAGTGTAAGCTAATAGCAGTCAGTGTCCTTAAAGCGGGTTTTTATTAGGCCTACAGCGTGTGCTCTGCAGAACTGTGCCAGTGCACATTGCCACTCATATCTGGTGTCTCTATAGCGTGCTTTTACAAAGAAAAAAGGTTTCCAGTTTAAGCTAATAGCAGCCAGTCAGTGTCCTTCAAGCGGCTCTGTCAGGCCTACAGTGTGTGCTCTCCAGAACTGTTACAGTGCACATTGCCACTCATATCTGGTGTCTCTATAGCGTGCTTTTACAAAGAAAAAAGGTTTCCAGTTTAAGCTAATAGCAGCCGGTCAGTGTCCTTCAAGCGGCTCTGTCAGGCCTACAGTGTGTCCTCTCCATAACTGTTACAGTGCACATTGCCACTCATATCTGGTGTCTCAATAGAGCGCTTTTACAAAGAAAAAAGGTTTCCAGTTTAAGCTAATAGCAGCCAGTCAGTGTCCTTAAAGTGGCTCTGTCAGGCCTACAGTGTGTGCTCTCCAGAACTGTTACAGTGCACATTGCCACTCATATCTGGTGTCTGTATAGCGTGCTTTTACAAAGAAAAAAAGGTTTCTAGTGTAAGCTAATAGCAGTCAGTGTCCATAAAGCGGGGTTTTATTAGGCCTACAGCGTGTGCTCTGCAGAACTGTGCCAGTGCACATTGCCACTCATATCTGGTGTCACAATAGCGTGCATTTAAAACCAAAAAACTTTTTTCACTGTTATAGATTGAATAGCAGTTACTTGTCTTCAAGCGGGTGTGTCAGGCCTACAGCCTGTGCTCTGCAGACCTGTGCCAGTGCACATTGCCACTCATATCTGGTGTCTCTAAAGCGTGCTTTTACAAAGAAAAAAAGGTTTCCAGTGTGAGCTAATAGCAGTCAGTGTCCTTAAAGCGGGTGTGTCAGGCCTACAGCGTGTGCTCTCCAGAACTGTTACAGTGCACATTGCCACTCATATCTGGTGTCTGTATAGCGTGCTTTTACAAAGAAAAAAAGGTTTCTAGTGTAAGCTAATAGCAGTCAGTGTCCATAAAGCGGGGATTTATTAGGCTTACAGCGTGTGCTCTGCAGAACTGTGCCAGTGCACATTGCCACTAATATCTGGTGTCACAATAGCGTGGATTTAAAACCAAAAAACTTTCTTCACTGTTATAGATTGAATAGCAGTTACTTGTCTTCAAGCGGGTGTGTCAGGCCTACAGCCTGTGCTCTGTAGACCTGTGCCAGTGCACATTGCCACTCATATCTGGTGTCTCTATAGCGTGCTTTTACAAAGAAAAAAAGGTTTCAAGTGTAAGCTAATAGCAGTCAGTGTCCTTAAAGCGGGTTTTTATTAGGCCTACAGCGTGTGCTCTGCAGAACTGTGCCAGTGCACATTGCCACTCATATCTGGTGTCTCTATAGCGTGCTTTTACAAAGAAAAAAAGGTTTCCAGTGTAAGCTAATAGCAGTCAGTGTCCTTAAAGCGGGTTTTTATTAGGCCTACAGCGTGTGCTCTGCAGAACTGTGCCAGTGCACATTGCCACTCATATCTGGTGTCTCTATAGCGTGCTTTTACAAAGAAAAAAAGGTTTCCAGTGTAAGCTAATAGCAGTCAGTGTCCTTAAAGCGGGTGTGTCAGGCCTACAGCGTGTGCTCTGCAGACCTGTGCCAGTGCACATTGCCACTCATATCTGGTGTCTGTATAGTGTGCTTTTACAAAGAAAAAAAGGTTTCCAGTGTAAGCTAATAGCAGTCAGTGTCCTTAAAGCGGGTTTTTATTAGGCCTACAGCGTGTGCTCTGCAGAACTGTGCCAGTGCACATTGCCACTCATATCTGGTGTCACAATAGCGTGCATTTAAAAGCAAAAAACTTTCTTCACTGTTATAGATTGAATAGCAATTACTTGTCTTCAAGCGGGTGTGTTAGGCCTACAGCCTGTGCTCTGTAGACCTGTGCCAGTGCACATTGCCACTCATATCTGGTGTCTCTATAGCATGCTTTTGCAAAGAAAAAAAGGTTTCCAGTGTAAGCTAATAACAGTCAGTGTCCTTAAAGCGGGTTTTTATTAGGCCTACAGCGTGTGCTCTGCAGAACTGTGCCAGTGCACATTGCCACTCATATCTGGTGTCTGTATAGTGTGCTTTTACAAAGAAAAAAAGATTTTCAGTGTAAGCTAATAGCAGTCAGTGTCCTTAAAGCGGGTTTTTATTAGGCCTACAGCGTGTGCTCTGCAGAACTGTGCCAGTGCACATTGCCACTCATATCTGGTGTCACAATAGCGTGCATTTAAAACCAAAAAACTTTCTTCACTGTTATAGATTGAATAGCAGTTACTTGTCTTCAAGCGGGTGTGTCAGGCCTACAGCCTGTGCTCTGTAGACCTGTGCCAGTGCACATTGCCACTTATATCTGGTGTCTCTATAGTGTGCTTTTACAAAGAAAAAAAGGTTTCCAGTGGAAGCTAATAACAGTCAGTATCCTTAAAGCGGGTTTTTATTAGGCCTACAGCGTGTGCTCTGCAGAACTGTGCCAGCGCACATTGCCACTCATATCTGGTGTCTCTATAGCGTGCTTTTACAAAGAAAAAAAGGTTTCCAGTGTAAGCTAATAGCAGTCAGTGTCCTTAAAATGGGTTTTTATTAGGCCTAGGAAGTCATCCTCCTCCTCCCACGACCACGCTGGCAAGGACAGGACGCTTTAAAGACGTGTTTTTGATGGAGGACACACGGACCTTTTTAAGTCCTACGCATCGCCACAGCCCTTCGGGAGCGACTCGACCGACAGGTAGCAGACTACCTCGCCTTAACTGCAGATATCGACACTCTGAGGAGCGATGAACCCCTTGACTACTGGGTGTGCAGGCTTGACCTGTGGCCTGAGCTATCCCAATTTGCAATAGAACTTCTGGCCTGCCCCGCTTCAAGTGTCCTGTCAGAAAGGACCTTCAGTGCAGCAGGAGGTATTGTCACTGAGAAGAGAAGTCGCCTAGGTCAAAAAAGTCTAGATTACCTCACCTTTATTAAGATGAATGAGGGATGGATCCCAAAGGGACTGACACTGGGCGATACATTCGATTAAAAAAGGCCTGATGAGATGAGCTGCCTTGGGCTAAAAATGGTCCACACGCTGCTGTATTTTAGCTCTGATTGCCGGTTGACTTGCGTGACTTATCCGCCACCAACTAGGGTTCAAGCCGCCATGTTTTTGGGCACTTTCTGCCTGTGAAACAAACATCATTTTTTCTGGCCGCTGCTACAGCAGCGGCTGCAACAATACCAAATTTTTCAGGCATGTGTACATGCCTAATTTTTAGACCCTCTGGTGCTGCACTGTGGCTTCAAAAACCAAACAAAAAAAAGGCACATAGTGACCCTATGTAGGGGGAACAGTCCCTATTCTGCTCTGTGTCAGTGTGTATCATGGTCTCTGAGGACGGGGAACAGTCTCTATTCTGCTCTTGCATTTATATTTCTTCTTAGATAACTAAAAAATTCTGACGACGTTGGCAGGGCTATTCACTTGTGTGATCTGTCATGAATTGTCATTTGAATGTTAATTTGAACTGTGGGGCACAAGAACTTGAATCTGACAATTTTTATTTTATCAGAGAACTTGTTCGGGATACAGAAAGGAAAAAAGGGAGGGTAAGCGGTTAAGGTACATCGATCTTATTCACATCTTATACATTCAAGAGCAAACTGGTTATTCATTCTCGTGGGAGTTTTCCGCTGCCCTTGTGCCTTTGGTCTAGTACCATGTCATGGTTGTCTTTCTCTCCTAAACCTGGGTTTGGTCCGGGGTATGGGAAGTGGGAAACCTGGGGACAGGCTACGGTAGGGGAAGAAGAACGGGGGAAATAGACGTCGGAAGCCCCTCATCTCCCTTTGTCTCCTTCTTAGTTAGCATGCTGCGTGCGGTCACCGGGTCTATTCCCTTATCTAACTACTTAACTATGTACAATGTGGGTGTTTGTTCCGTTATGCCCTGTAGATTGTTTAACCTCAGCTTGGTATACCTCAATGTTGGCTGTTGTACCATGGTGTTTGGAGTCGTTGTCTCTCTGCGTCAGAGCAGTTAGGTCTTAGGAGTTACTATTCATCCTTCGTGTATATATATATATATGTGATATGTTATTGTTCTAACACGACCCCCTCCTCCTCCTTCCTCAGATACGCCTCCCATATGTTCCTGGCTTCCACTATGTGGTGTGGGGGGTGTAGCCGCTGGCAGGTTTTTGTTTCATATGCTAGGTTTAGGGAGATCTGTTGGAGAAGGCTAGATCTC
Source organism: Pelobates fuscus (assembly GCF_036172605.1). Taxonomy (NCBI): domain Eukaryota; kingdom Metazoa; phylum Chordata; class Amphibia; order Anura; family Pelobatidae; genus Pelobates; species Pelobates fuscus. Next base: position 305,163,499 of record NC_086321.1, read on the forward strand.
TCCGGTGGCTGTTGTTGTTTCCACCCTCTGGCTATTAATAAGTTGGCAGCAATCAAAATATGATATGTTAGGTCGGCATGTGGTTTTGGGAATGGGTCAATTGAGATGAAGAGTAGGGCATTTTCTGGTCTCAGGTTGGTTCTCGTGACCAGTGCCCCTTGTATCACCCCCTCAACTGCCTTCCAGTATCCTCTGATGGCCGAGCAGGCCCACCAGATGTGGAGCATTGTGCCCTACCCTATTAAACATCTCCAGCAAAGTCTCGAAGTGTTGGGATATATGGTCGCTAGTCTAGTCGGTACCAAGTACCACCTATATTGTATCTTGCGCATTAGCTCTAGGTGGGATGCGCATCTGGATCTACCTTTATGGGCTATGAAGGCTTGGTTCCATTGTTCTTCTGAGAAGACTGTACTCAAATCCTTATGCCATGCCTCCCAGGTGTGCGGTTCCTAAAATGTCTGCCATATACACGTCCACTGATAGGAGACGCGAAAGGTATTAAACTGATAAGAATAATACTAAACACACCACTCCTATCTGGTGGCACATTAGATTGCCTGCGCAGTGCCCCAAATTTGAAGTAAGAGGACCGACCAAGCATCTTCTTCCATCTCCCTGTTACAGAAATCGCTGCCATATCCATACAAGTTGTACATAATGTCCAGGATAGTTTTCCAGGGACAAATGTTGTAGCCTGTTGAACGAGGTGACCTTTCTCGGGTCCCAGGTGTGGGGTTCCTAAAATCGCTGCCATATACACGTCCACTGATAGGATACGCAACAGGTATTAAACTGATAAGAATAGTACACCACTCGTATCAGTAGGTCCCCCATTGTGATTTATGCCCCCCACCCACTGCGCAGGGGTGGGGGCCAGGGGGGAGGACAGTAGGTCTCCCATTGTGATTTATGGCCCCCACCCACCACGCAGGGGTGGGGGCCGGGGGGGAGGGGACCGTAGGTCCCCCCCAGTGTGTATCAGGGTCCCTGAGGACAGGTGTCAATCCATATCTGCCAAGTGACCCTATGTAGGGGGAACAGTCCCTATTCTGCTCTGTGTCAGTGTGTTTCAGGGATCCTTAGGATAGGTGTCAATCCATATCTGCCAAGTGACCCTATGTAGGGGGAACAGTCTCAAATCTGCTCTGTGTCAGTGTGTACCATGGTCTCTGAGGACGGGGAACAGTCTCTATTCTGCTCTGTGTCAGTGTGTATCAGGGGCTTTGAGCACAGGTGTCAATACATACCTGCCAAGTGACCCTATGTAGGGGGAACAGTCTTTATTCTGCTCTGTGTCAGTGTGTTTCAGGGATCCTTAGGATAGGTGTCAATCCATATCTGCCAAGTGACCCTATGTAGGGGGAACAGTCCCTATTCTGCTCTGTGTCAGTGTGTATCATGGTCTTTGAGGATAGGTGTCAATCTACATCTGCCAAGTGACCCTATGTAGGGGGAACAGTCTCTATTCTGCTCTGTGTCAGTGTGTATCATGGTCTCTGAGGAAAGGTGTCAATCCATACCTGCCAAGTGACCCTATGTAGGGGGAACAGTCTCTATTCTGCTCTGTGTCAGTGTGTTTCAGGGATCCTTAGGATAGGTGTCAATCCATATTTGCCAAGTGACCCTATGTAGGGGGAACAGTCTCTATTCTGCTCTTTGTCAGTGTGTATCAGGGGCTTTGAGGACGGTCAACAGTCTCTATTCTGCTCTGTGTCAGTGTGTATCATGGTCTCTGATGACGGGGAACAGTCTCTATTCTACTCTGTGTGAGGAGGAGGAACGGGAAATGAGTAGCTCGGCATCCAACCTTGTGCAAATGTGGTCTTCCATGCTGTCGTGCCTGTTGAGGGACCCTTGTATAAAAAGGCTGAAGGAGAACGACCTGTGCTGGGTGTCCACGCTACTAGACCCCCGGTCTCTATTCTGCTCTGTGTCAGTGTGTATCATGGTCTCTGAGGATGGGGAACCGTCTCTATTCTGCTCTGTGTCAGTGTGTATCAGGGGCTTTGAGGACAGGTGTCAATCCATACCTGCCAAGTGACCCTATGTAGGGGGAACAGTCTCTATTCTGCTCTGTGTCAGTGTGTATCAGGGGCTTTGAGGACAGGTGTCAATCCATACCTGCCAAGTGACCCTATGTAAGGGGAACAGTCCCTATTCTGCTCTGTGTCCGTGTGCATCAGGGGCTCTGAGGACAGGTGTCAATCCATATGTCAAGGTGTCAATATGTCATATGTCAGGTGTCAATACATCATTGCGATTTAGGAATGTTAGGTGATTTCTGCCCTTTATGGATTAAAACCAGACTCTGCATCAACTGTGTAATTTTCCATGGGAGTTTTGCCATGGATCCCCCTCCCCGAATGCCACAGTCAAGGTGTTAGTCCCCTTCAAACAACTTTTCCATCACTTTTGTGGCCAGAAAGAGTCCCTGTGGGTTTTAAAATTTGCCTGCCCATTGAAGCAATGGCGGTTCGCCCGGTTCGCCGGTTCACGAACGTTTGCGGAAGTTCCCGTTCGCCGTTCGCGAACCGAAAATTTCGGGTTCGCAACATCACTAATTACCACACCTATGCACACAAACTGATAAACACATACAGGGATCAATACAAACACACTGGCATAACAGTGTCCCATACACACACTGACGCATACATAATGACCCCCATTCAAACTCTCCCTTATCAGACTAGTGAAGTCTGTCACTGCACTAGTCACTGCTTGACTGCACTGAGTATCCTGGCAGCCTTCAGCTCTGTGCAGTGCAAGGAGCAGATGGTTTGTGCCGCTCCTCATACCTCCTCAGCGGCCCACAGGGAAATCTCCCTGTGTCGTGGCAGGGAGTCAGCCTGAAGTGGCGGTACCCGAAGGACCACTGCACCTGGTGGCACAATCTGCCATCTGCCCTACCACTACGCCTTGGCCCTGGAGTCAGCTTGGTGTCCCGAAGTGATATTTGTATACTGCTCTCTTCTGCTCGTCCTGCATATGCTCTGTAAATCTTGGCAGCTCCAAGCCGGAAGAGCTGCATATAACTGACAATTCTTGGCTAAGGGATGCCTGTGGGGCAAATAGATTCCAGTCTAAGGAGCCGCTACATTCAGGGTTGGAGCACTACAGAGACACACCTGGTCAAAAAAAATTGGATGGCATCCACAGACTCTGCACCATAGCCAGAAACCTAAACTGTAGTGCATATGGCACATAGAGTACTCTTTTAATAAAAATTGTAATAAAAATATGTATAATTATTCACAAGTAGAAGAGTGTTTAAAAAATCTCTGATTGCCTCCAGCTGCCTTAGATTCTTTAAAGGTATATGGAGATTGTGATTTAGGTGATTTGTGATTTAGAAACTCATAATTATGTTATGTCTTTATGTTTGTATACTTGTAAAGTGCTTTGAGTCTCACAGAGAGAAAAGCACTATAAAAATCGCAAATTATTATATTATTATTAAAGGTGGGAGCAGTTTTCTTACGTAAGTGATATGTGTATTATCTGTCAATTCCTATAAGCATATTGTTGATTCTCTAACTGCTATACATTATTATGATTAATTAACCTTTGGTGTACATTAGGTATATGGGCAATGTTTGACTCGGAATGTGCCGCTGTGCCGCTAACCATGCCCCCTTGTCTCTCTCCATCCGCACTGTATCACTATCTATGTAAAAAGCCAGATTCCGACGGCCATTAAACCACGCCCCCTTTTCTCTAACTACATTTCCCAAATTCCGAGTAAAAAAATTGCCGCCGATCACATGACCACATTCAATACAGTTTTAAACTTACTTATAATGCTTGTTTTAAAGCCAAATTTTACACACAAGTCCCCTGTACAATAAACTTACTGTATGTATGCATTGTTTTGTATTTTGATTATGTACATTTTTACCTATGACGTAATTTAGCCGCCAAAGTTATAATTGTTTTATTTCCAGTCCCCTATATAAACTCTACCCTACCAAGCATGTCTTTTTGACCTCCACTTGAGAAAACCTCTATAGGTGAAATGCGTTGTGGATATTTTAATATTGTGCAAAATAAAGGTACTTTGGCTACTTTTAAACTACGGTACACTGATTTTGCCATTTTACTTTTTTATCACTATTTGCTACCGTTTTATATTTCGCTGCTTGGTATCCAGATTGTATTATTTCTGTTGAGTATTACTCCAAAGAAATCCTAGGTGGAGATTATACCACTCACGCCTGATTCATTCAGCAGTCTGCCTGCTCAATTAAATGTGAGTACACACTTTGATAATTATATTCCTACTATATTATTTTATACAGTGAGCACTATTAGTTGTCTCCTCTTTTTAAGTTTTTATGGTCTATGAACTTCTGCATATTTAGATCACATCACGTATCCTATAAGTGGGGATTGTACCGCTGTATGCCATTCTTACTAGAGCTGGTTTATAGCTCTATCAAACATGAGTAGGACTACATTAGACCCTATTGCTTTTAGACCACTTCGGTATTGGACTTATTGCACTATCACCTTTTGTCTGTTTCCCCATACGGATCCCTCAAGTTGTTTCCATCCGACTGCTACAGAAAACATTCTGCCCATAAGACTGTTGGCTTTCCCCCTGGCAAGATTTGATCTAGGACTCCTTTTGTTATCCTTTGTGTTTTGAATTTTACATCAATATTGGACTCTTTTTTAAAAAATATACTTTTATATACGTACTTCTGTCTTTGGTGCAACCTTTCCCCTTTTTTACCTTTCTATTATTCCTACTAGTAGGGCTTAGAGGGAACCCTACCTTAGGTCTCCTGCCCCTTTTTTTAGTATTGGTTTCTCTAGCGCTGTTTGTTTTGTATTTTACCTTGGAAAATAGATACTTGGTATGGGCAAAAGAGAAGGCGTATGCATTCTCCATATATGTGGGTGTCTGTGAAAGTATTAGTTTAATATTCAATGATGGTCTTGTATAAGAATTTTGGATTTGTTTATAAACTAGATGGCACCACTCTAGTTTAGCATGCGAGTTCTCTAATGAAGTGAGTAATGATAAATAGCTTATAATATCTAGAACTATGAAAAGATTTCTTCATTCTCATATCTTTCTTAGATTATGTACTTACCCAAGTGAAGATAGTATGACACCATGAGATATTCCCTATACTAATTAATCTGGCCACCAGCTGACATCCTTGTAGATAATATAAGAGGTAGCATTTTATCCCCAGATCAAGTATCAAATGATCAAACCCAAAACTAGAGGGATGGATTTGTGGTACGCTTTTAACTTCATTCCAATTGATCTTGCCATAATTGATGTTTCACTAACTTGTGGTTTACATAATATTGGCAATAAAGTTAGTAGTTAGTCCAATTCAGGGCCGGACTGGGAAAAAAATTAGGCCCGGGCATTTTTCAATCAGAGCGGCCCCCTAAGGGGGCGGGGCCAGAGAGGGTGTGTTTTGTCATCACTAATGACAAGCACGCCCCCTCTCAAAGTGAGCATGTTGGTTCAATGCGCAGAGCCCCGCTGAAGAGCTCTGGCATTAGAAAAAGGCCCTGAATTTTTTCTGCGCAGCGCAAGCAAATTTAATAACATGCTTGCGCTGTGTTTGCTTTTAAATTGTCTCTGGTGTCTCCACAAGTGGGATACCAGAGGACAAAAGGGCCAGGAAAGTGTATGGTGCATATGTTTAGAGCGTGCTTGTGGGATTGCGTGTGTGTAGAGTGTGGTGTGGTATTGTGTAAATAGGTAAATTTCATTTGTGTTTGTGGTGTAATATGTGTGGCTAGGGGCTGTAGAGAGTGTGTATATAGGGGGCATAGTGTTATAGGGGATGTAGCGAGTGTGTGCATACGGGCTGTAGTGTGTGTGTATAGCTGATGTAGTGTGTGTAGGGGTTGTAGAGAGGGTGTGTTTAGAGAATGTTGTATGTGTTTGCTGACAAGGAATGTAGTGTGTGTGTAGGAGATCTAGTGTGTAAAGGACCCAGTGTGTATAGGAGAGTGTGTGTGTGTGTGTGTGTGTGTAGAGGCTTAAGAGTGCATATAGGGTGAGGGATCTAGCGTGTATCTGGAGCGTAATGTGTGTAGTGGTGCAGTGTGAGGGGTGCTGTAGTGTGTGTGTGTGTGTGTGTGTGTGTGTGTGTATATATATATATATATATATATATATATTTGGACGTATTGTATGTGTGAGGGGCGCAGTGTGTGTATGTAAGAGGGGTGCTGTATGTGAGGGTGTTTTTATGTGCCGTCACATTCTAGGTTTCTAATTTTCTTTGTCTGTTAACTCACTGAGGGTTATTTTATATATTATACATATAATATATAAAATAACCCTCAGTGAGTTAACAGACAAAGAAAATTAGAAACCTAGAATGTGACGGCAAATAAAAACACCCTCAGACACACACAGCACCCTCTGACACACACAGCACCCTCTGACACACACAGCACCCTCAGACACACACAGCACCCTCAGACACACACAGCACCCAAACACACACACAGAACCCTGGGGGTGCTTTATGTGTTTGGGTGCTGTGTGTGTTTGGGTGCTGTGTGTGTGTCTGGGGGTGCTTTGTGTGTTTGGGTGCTGTGTGTGTTTGGGGGCTGTGTGTGTTTGTTGGGGCTGTGTGTGTTTGGGTGCTGTGAGTATTTGGGTGCTGTGTGTGTCTGGGTGCTGTGTGTGTCTGTGGGTGCTGTGTGTGTCTGGGTGCTGTGTGTGTCTGGGTGCTGTGTGTGTCTGGGTGCTGTGTGTGTCTGGGTGCTGTGTGTGTCTGGGGGTGCTGTGTGTGTCTGAGGGTGCTGTGTGTGTCTGAGGGTGCTGTGTGTGTCTGAGGGTGCTGTGTGTGTCTGAGGGTGCTGTGTATGTTTGGGTGCTGTGTGTGTCTGAGGGTGCTGTGTGTGTCTGAGGGTGCTGTGTGTGTCTGAGGGTGCTGTGTATGTTTGGGTGCTGTGTATGTTTGGGTGCTGTGTATGTTTGGGTGCTGTGTGTGTCTGAGGGTGCTTTGTATGTCTGGGGGTGCTGTGTGTGTCTGGGGGTGCTGTGTGTGTTTGGGTGCTGTGTGTGTTTGGGTGCTGTGTGTGTCTGGGGGTGCTGTTTGTGTTTGGGTGCTGTGTGTGTCTGGGGGTGCTGTGTGTGTGAGTGTGAATGTATATTTTATTTAAATATATTTTTGTATTAAGAAAAAAAAAAAAAAGTTATATCCCCCCCCACTTCTTACCTTTATCCTGGGAGGTCCATTCTGCCTGGGGGGAGGAGGGGAGGTCCATTCTGCCTGGGGGGGGGAGGGGTGCCGTGCTGCCATTCTTCCCTGGTGGTCCTGTGGTGAGAGTGAACTCTAGCCCCCCGCGGCAACGCTCAGACCTCGTGAGAGGACCCGGCGGAGCTGCTGGCTAGAGCTCCGCCGGTCCTCTCTCCTGCCTCCCTCCCTCCCACACTTCCCAGCCGGCGGCTGCACCTGAGTGTCTCTGGGCCGGTGAGGGAGATCTTTGATCTCCCCACGGCCCATGGAGGCACTATGCAGGGCTGGCGCTCGGGTAGCGCTGGCCCTGCAGGGGCTGGCAGGGGAGATCCTGTGATCTCCCCTGCCGGCCTCGGCCCCACGGTCATCGCGGCCCACCGGGCATTTGCCCGGTGTGCCCGATGGCCAGTCCGGGCCTGGTCCAATTAAACATTGCCTGCTGGAAAATTGGAAAGTTGGAGACTCACTGGAAGTCGCGAATCACTGATTATCTAAAAACTTTTTTTCTGCTGTATGTAATTACATAGTTACATAGTTAAAAAGAAAGTCCAGCATTATTGGCCTTTGCATGGATTTTCTGATCTAGATGAAGGCAAAAATAAATTAAAATATTGAAACTATTTTTAAGTTTGCCTCTTGATATTCTTAAACGTCTGTAGGATATCAAGGTTTTCCATAGTCTAATGTGACCTGATATTATTTTATTGTTACAATTTTTTATCTTTGCTCTTGATAGAAAAGTATCCTGCTGTTTTTCCGAAGGTTTTGGTTGTATCTTCCAACTTGCATTATATATATTAATGTCTGCCTGTCATTTCAAATCCATATTTATAAGAATCTATACTACCTAAAGTTTCATCATGTTGTGCTTGTGGAATTGCGAGCAAATGTATATATTTTATAAAACAATCTATATAAATTTAACTCCACCTGTCAATCACATCTCTGCATTGATAGCAAGGTCAATAGCATTTATCTGAGAGAGCATTCCAACAGGTAGTTTTTTGTTATTCATCAGGCCAAATACAGCACAAGCACTGTAGTTATTTGATTTTCCTTTTGGAAAATACATGTCAGTGATGGATCCAGTGTGAAGCTCCAGGACAAATGTTCCCCTCAAGATGTCAGGGGCATTTACACCTGGCACAGCAGGGACTAAACGAATAACCACCCTACCATATGCCTTTGGCCTTTTTGTATAAATGAATATATGTATCTATCCCTTTTTGGTTGTATATGTATATGTTTGTATATGTAGGAGTAAGCATTTGTATTTCTGTATATACATGAATATATGTAGAGGTGTGTGTGTGAGTGTAGATGTAGGCATTTTTCATTGTATTCATGTTTTTATTAGTGTGTAGTGGGATGGGTATATTGCTGTACTCTAATAACTGCAAACCCTGGATAATGGTACCACAAGCAGCACTGAATAATTAAGGTATTGTTTAAAAAATGTTTTGATGTCACTATGATAAATTATAAATTAATTGCATAAGAAGAGTGCGTAAACAGTTAACAAGTGTGTAAGAGGTACCCCAAAGGCAATCCTCCTGCAATACAATAGTATACAGTATATCAGGGTAAATAAGAAAACTTGCACAGTTCATTTATTATTGGTAGAGTACGTGGAGGTGCTATATTGCAGACAGGTTCAGTCAGGTGTGCTGTCGATTAGAGTCGCAGAAGTTGGTTACCTCTATTGAACGCATTGGTTCATGCTTAAACCTGTCCTGTCACATAAGTCGGCATAACTTTTCTCGTTTCTATGTTTTGTAGCGCTTATGCGAATAACCTAGGTTTGCTTTGCCCTGGGCAGTTTATGCAATCTGGTGATGTGTGTCGGTAAGCATGTGGTGTCAGAGAGGAGTAGTGCACTTTTGGTGCAAAAGTAGGGTGGAAGCAGGGTGGTACGTCATGTGCTATGTGCGTATCTGAGTTGTTGGAGGTGGTCACGTGGGTTATTTTGGAACGTGCACACATTCAGGCATATAGATATATCCGTACATAGGTTTACATACATATTTGAATAAAGGTGACATCTCAGTAGTGTAAGAAATTATGACTCTCTTAATGACCCTCTTACAAGGATATTCTTTTAGGGAATGTGTGACAAATAAGACACAAACACAAGTGTATAATAAAATGTATTGTTAATATTAATTTAAGGATACTGTTAGATTTTAAAAGGATATACACATTACACATTATAACCATAGTCAGTCCAAAACCAAAAGATACATAATAAAAGGGCAATACTTAAACATTTTCAATGGAGGTCTTCCCCTTGCGCCTTCATCTTGGGTAATCTGGGACAGACTATCAGTTCACCATGGCCCTGCTTGCTGTGCTGTCCTCTCCAAAGAGACAAAAAAAGAGAGAGAGACTTCCTTGGATGTTGTCCTTTTAAAGACTGATTCTTGGAGTAATAAACTACAAGTCCCAGAATTCCTTTCCCCTCCCAAAAGTGGTTTATCCCGCCCTCTTTCTCCAGAGAGTTCTGTCTTTACACAAGTATTTCCCTTTGATCTCTTCCCTCTGAAAGAAGTGACCATAGGGGTTGGTTTTGGTTTCTGGGTAGGTTAGACAGCTTTGGAAAACACACACAATTCCATTGTTACACCTAGATGTTAATTACTTTGGTCTTCTGATAACATTCATGGAATACTGGAGGGATGTAAGCTTTTGTTTTAGCTGAATGTTGTACAATGCAATTGAAAGCTTTGATCCTTATCACACTGTTATCAAGGAAATTATATACAATATTGCAGTTTGGCATATCAATTTCTTACAGTCCCCACCTAGAGGGCGAATGACTCAAAAAGAAAATGAGCCCTCTCAAAGAAATACAGTATTTGTATTATGTGTTTTTTTAAAATGATTATGTGTTTTACTGAGACACAAATGACTTGACAACCACCTATATTTATAATTTAGGGTACTGCGAGGCATAATTTAGCCGAATCATTGAGGCACTCACAGTTATCATATTTTACCAATAATTTGTACTCCTTCAGCCATATTCTTAACCTTCCATTGCCCTCATAGGCTCAGCATCACTGCAACCATTAGATTTCACTCCCATCACGCTCAGTTACCTGTGCCACCAGCACTGCTTCCACCACACTGTTCCTTTAACCCTGGCCCTGCTTACTTTGGGCTATTAGGTCTCTGACCTCTGTCCACCATGACACCAGGTGTATTTTCACACCAACAGCAGTTAATTTGCTGTTCACTTACATAGTGTATTAAAGAGACCACACAAGGGAGAAACACAGTTTATTGTTTGGAGTGGGGATCTGAGTGAAGGTGTTTGTGCACGTTTATTGAGAGTTTATTAAAAGTTGTATAGCTGGAGTGGGTTTGTGTTTGAGCCCTTGAGGATGTTTAATAAGTTTTCGATAGGCCCTTGGCTTCCGGAAATTAAAAGATACTAAGCACAGAAAGTGTGCAGTGTTGCATTATGCAAATCACTAGTGGTTTGATTATCATCCTCGTCTCAGTATTACCATCTGGATTCACAAGTGGTTATCTAAAACATTGTAAACACAAATGTGAGCAAAACGCAACGAGTATTAATGTGTACTAAATAATACATCTTCATAACAATATAACATTATTTACTATAACCTTACTAAAACCATAAATATGTAACCCCTTGTGGATAACCAAATAGAGCAAATAGAAATTCATATATATTGCCACTCACCCCACCTTGACCCAAGACAATACAAAATACACAAAATTGTCTAACTTGCCCATATTCTATACCCCACCTTGAGAGTATAAATTAAACAAAAACAAACAAAAAAACAAACAAACAAAGCATAACCACTATCATTCCATTGTTCACCCCACCTTGACTCAAGGCAATCTACCATATACCCTTTAGAGTTGAAAATACAATTTAAAAAGCATAATAAAACAACAAAATCAAAGGAAATGGAGAGAGAGAAAAAAGTAGATTGAATGCTACCATCACCGTAAGTCATTGAACTGTATACAAAGTTTGGCAGCGTGCAATCTAAAGAAAACTGACAATAGTCTGTTGCCTTTCAAAGATAAAAAATCAAAAATCGGCTTGAGGCTATTTTTGTTGGTAACCAAATGAAAAAAGACAAAAACAAAAATATTTACTGTTGTGAACCAACAGACAGTTACACTATCACATCTCTCCAGTGTGATCAACGTATAAGCCTCACCTTGGCAACAATTCACCTGATCTAGAGATATATAAAATTAGTAATCCAGCATGAAAATACAAAAATAAAACATAGCTGGCAGTGCAGGCGTGCTAAACTAATAAAAACAAAAATAATTTGGAATTTGGACCACCTGACTGTAATGAATGAGTTTAGAGGCTTATCCTTAATATGAAAAAATATATAAAAATACATATTAAGGTCCTCTATAAACTGGAACTGTATTTTTCCTGAAAGAAATAAACATGTTAGATGATTGGTCTTCTCACAGGTCTATATTTTTCTTCCTTCACAATTGGCCTCATCTCCATATTTTTCTAAAAAACAAACTTCAAGGGAAAGTTAATAACACACAACTAGAATAGGTCATTCAAGAGAGACTGTATCTCTTATCAGATTCTTTATGTTAACCATCTCCTCTAATGTACTTAATTGTGCCTTGAGACAATCCAGTTTTACAAGGAACTCATTTCGTTCACATGTTAGAGCAAGATTTTCTGCCTTTAATTGTCTATTGTGTGCTTTAAGCACATTGTAGGGAACCCAAGGGTCTGTGGGGGGTTTACTGTTGTTATCTCTTCTCTGAGATCTCCATCTAGTATTAATTTGATTATTTTTATTTCCCTGAGTCCATCTATCACACATGGGCCTTTCATGATGAATATGCACATCGGATTTACAGAAATTTTCAATATGTCCCATCCTACCACACCTAAAACATTTAATGTTTTTTATAAGTGGGGACTTTCTCTGATTGATATATCTGTGAGGTTGGGGACGGTGTAACAATGACACTTGTCTTTTATTTACTTTTTCTTGATTTTGTAGAATTGCTTCAGCCCTTTTTAAGCAATTCAGTATATTTACAAAGGTGTCCTGTGGGGACACAGTTAAACCAATTAACTCACGAATATCTGGCAGTGTCCTCTTAAGTAATGCTTTCTTATATTGTGGTGGAATCTCGGTAAAAATAAATTTAGTAGGCCGAGATTACCACGTGGCATGTGTACGTGCATATGCTGACGTATCGATCAGTTGGTTGCACGAGGCAAGATACGATCAGTAGTGTACGGAGCATGTGCAAGAATACAGGATGTAGTATTCCCCTCCTCCATTGTGCTGGACAGGCCATGCGGTCAAGCAGGAAGTTAATTCTTATTTGTATTGATTGGTCAAGAGAATGTGCGGGTGGAGCTTAATATGGGAGGAGTTATGTGCCTATATAAGGAGCCTGCACTATTGTCTGGGGCTCAGAACTTGCTGTATTTTGGTGACGTTAGTCCCTCTGAGTCCCGATCGGTGATCCAATAAAGAATCTCTTCCTTCCTGAAGAAACCTGTGTCCATCTCTCTGTGCTTCGCTTCCGTCAGTTTCTCCGGTATCATTTGGTGCATGGGCCGGGAAGCTCATCGTTCAACGGTAGCTGAGAGGCAGAGGCGTGAGACGGTCTATCTTTGCCCACGTTCTCTACGGCTGCACCCCTGAACTTCTGCGTGGACCTCCCTTCGTCTCGGCGCCACTGGTCTGTTGTCCAGAAGATCATCGGCCTCTACGTAAGAAGTGCTGGGGTGTCCCCGTCGAAGAGTGTGAACTCAGGTTCAGGAACGAGGAGGTAAGACAACTGCTGTTTTAGACGGCAGACCCACTAGGGGTATACCGATTGTGCGGTAGGCCCATAAGGGGTTATTTGTGTATGGAATCTGCCCCCTCTGTCGGAGGGAAGGAGCGAAGGCGCACCGCTCAATCGAACGCTCTTTAGTCAGACCGTTTGATTTGGTTAGTCAGGCGGGGTCCTGTGTAAATAGCCCTAGCCGGACACCGGTGTCTTGTCTAGACTAGCGTTCTAGGGTGTATATTACGTTCGCTAGGTCGGAGGGACCGAGGGACTAAGCGGCGCCTGTGTAAATTCGGTTCGCTAGCTCTCAACCTATCTTGGCTAAGTGGGAAGGCGTGTAAATTTGGAACCCACTAGATTTTTGATAGTAATCGACTAAGAGGCGCCTGTGTAAATTCGGTCCTCTAGCTCGCTATATGTGGTGCTTGGGCAGTGTGGCTAACCAAAACGGGTGTACATAGTTTTAGGTAGTCCATTCAAGGTACTGGCCAATAGTTTAGTTGGGAATTGTAAATGTGTTAAAGATTGTTTAGTAAAGTGTATATCTTGTTAGATAGCGCGAGCTCAGCCGTCTAGCGAGAGTGTTAATAGTGTGTTGCTGTATTATAGTGCACGGTACCATAACCCTGTATATTTACTGACACTGTATATAAGTACTAATAATTGTCGTCCATTGCATGTTTAACACCATAACCACTAATAATTGTATTGTGACCTTAAATTGTGCTTTGACCTATGCTAACCGTACTGTAACCGCTATTTGTAAAAGACGATGTTACTGGGGTGTGTTATAGACGGGTAATTCGTATATAGAGAATTATAGCGTGGGTGACTGTATAGTTTCGCCAAAGGGCATAATATTGATTATCTAGTGACTGGTGTAACAGCTGTGTGTGTACGGGAATTCCCTGAGTGTTTATTGTGTTATCGTGTACGTTTCACTTGGTAACCGTACCACGTGGTGCTGTTGCCAGAGGAAACGGGTGTGACTGTTGAATAGTACGCGTGCATAGTATTCGTTGTCAACGACGTTCCATTGATAAGTATGGGCGCGTCGCAGTCAACGATTCCGGATCCCTTAGGTTGTATGGTGAAGAATTTTAAAAAGGGATTCAAAACTTGTGATTTGGGGGTTAAAATGTCTCCTGTACGTTTGGTCACTTTGTGTACTAGGGAGTGGCCTACTTTGGTTGCGGCATGGCCGCCACGTGGCAGTTTGGATCCAACTCTGGTACAGCGCTTACACGTGGCTGTATCAGGTAGGCCTGAACTTTACAGGCAGTTTCCTTATATTGATTGTTGGAGACAGGCCGTAAATGACTCGCCAAAATGGATCCAGACGTGCCACGAGGAGCAATGTCGCCTCATGGTGGCTAGGACTTGTTTGTCCACTAGGACTGGTGTTAGGCCCATTTTGGACACGCCCCCTGAGTCCGAGATCCCTTTGCCGCCCCCTTACTTTCCTTTAAGAGGAAGTGACGCAAATGCAGGAAGTCCTGCAACCCTTCCCTCATTGCCCTCATCCACTTCCGCTTCCTCCTCCAGTACAGAATCCACCCCCTCTCGTACTAAATCTCCCCTTCCGGAATCAGAGCCAACCCTCATTAGATCTGAATATCCTGATTTGGCGCCACTTCAGACTTCCGGTCAAGCTTCTTCTAGCTCGGCTCGAAGTGTTTTATTTACTACCTTTTCCCAAAACCAAGCTCCCACATCCTCATAGTTACATAGTTAGATAGCTGAAAAGAGACTTGCGTCCATCAAGTTCAGCCTTCCTCACACCTGTTTTTTGCTGTTGATCCAAAAGAGAAGAAAAAAAAAAAAAAAAAAAACCCAGTTTGAAGCACAATTTTGCAACAAGCTAGGACAAAAAATTCCTTATTGACCCCAGAATGGCAGTCAGATTTATCCTTGAATCAAGCAGTTATTACCCTACATTGAAAGATTATATCCTTGAATATTCTGTCTTTGCAAGTATGCATCTAGTAGCTGTTTGAACATCTGTATGGACTCTGATAAAACCACTTCTTCAGGCAGAGAATTCCACATCCTGATTGTTCTTACAGTAAAAAAACCTTTCCTTTGCCTTAGACAAAATCTTCTTTCTTCCAGTCTAAACGCATGGCCTCGTGTCCTATGTAAAGTCCGGTTTGTGAATAGATTTCCACACAATGGTTTGTATTGGCCCCGAATATATTTGTATAATGTTATCATATCCCCTCTCAGGCGACGTTTTTCTAAACTAAATAGGTTTAAATTTGTTAACCTTTCTTCATAGCTGATATGTTCCATTCCTTTTATTAATTTTGTAGCCCGCCTCTGCACTTTTTCTAGTGCCATGATATCCTTCTTTAGAACAGGTGCCCAAAATTGCACAGCATATTCAATATGTGGTCTTACCAGTGATTTATAGAGAGGCAAAATGATATTCTCGTCCCGAGAATGAATGCCCTTTTTCATGCATGACAATACCTTACTGGCCTTGGCCACTGCTGATTGACATTGCACATTGTTGCATAGTTTGTTGTCTATAACAATTCCCAAGTCCTTTTCGTGTGTTGTTATCCCTAATTCGCTTATATTAAGGGTATACGTTGCTTGTGTATTCTTTACGCCGAAGTGCATAACTTTGCATTTTTCAACATTAAATTTCATCTGCCATTTGAGTGCCCAGTCCTCCAGTCTATCTAAATCCTTCTGCAGCAAAGTAATATCTTGCTCACATTGTATTATTTTACAAAGTTTTGTGTCATCTGCAAACACTGAAACATGACTTTCAATGCTGTCTTCAAGATCATTTATAAAAATGTTAAATAGAAGGGGTCCCAGAACAGACCCCTGAGGGACACCACTTGCCACCTCTGTCCAGCTTGAAAATTTACCATTAACGACAACTCTTTGTATTCTGTTTTTAAGCCAATGTTCTACCCAAGAACAAGCCTTTTCATCGAGACCGATTTCCTTGAGTTTGAACACTAATCTTTTGTGTGGAACTGTATCAAATGCCTTGGCAAAATCCAAATAGATCACATCCACTGCAACACCCTGATCTATACTTCTACTTACTTCTTCGTAGAACGCAATCAAGTTAGTTTGACATGACCTGTGCTTCATAAAACCGTGCTGATTTTTGCTGATAACCATATTCTTCTCAAGGAATTCTTGAATATTATCCCTTAATAACCTTTCAAATATTTTACCAGCCACAGAAGTTAAGCTCACAGGTCTATAATTTCCAGGCAAGGATTTTGAACCCTTTTTGAATATAGGAACCACATCTGCCTTCCTCCAATCCTCCGGAACACTTCCTGAAAGAAAAGAATCTTGAAAGATTAAAAACAGATGTTCACTTATTTCTACACTTAGTTCCTTAAGTACACGTGGATGGATACCGTCAGGCCCTGGAGCTTTGTTTATATTAACTTTCTTTAGTTGCTGCAGCACATTGTCTCATGCCCTATTTCTCCCCGACTGGAACCCATAACTGACGCCCCTCCACGTAGCCCCATACAAACCCGACAACTGACCGGTACCCAACAATTAAAACATTATCAGATGCCTCTTCGTCTGAATCCCGGGTCAGCCTATATTGATGCCGCAGGTCAAATGGCACATGCTGACCCAGTCTTCGTATATGTCCCGTTCACGACAACCGATCTCTTAAACTGGAAGACCCACAATTCCTCGTATACTGAGAAACCACAAGCTATGACTGATCTGTTCACCTCGATAGTTCAGACACATAACCCGACATGGGCTGATTGCCAGCAGTTATTAATGACTTTGTTTAACAATGAGGAAAGGACAAGAATTAATCAAGCGGCCATTAAAGCGTTAGAGGATAAAGCCCGTGCTTTGAATCAAGCCAATCCAGCAGCATGGGCCGCAGCACATTATCCTAACACCGATCCCGACTGGAATGTAAATGGTGCTGATATGGTTCAACTCAGAGCCTATAGAGACGCTATAATTGCTGGCATGAAAGCCGGAGGAAAGAAAGCTATTAACATGTCGAAGACAGTTGAGGTGATTCAGAAAAGTGATGAAGCGCCCAGTGTCTTTTATGACCGATTATTGGAGGCATACCGCTTGTATACCCCCTTTAATCCGGAAGACGCAGATAATTCCCGAATGGTGAACTCCGCCTTTGTCAGCCAAGCTTACGGAGATATTAAGCGCAAGCTACAGAAGTTAGAAGGGTTTGCAGGAATGTCTATCACCCAACTAATGGAGGTAGCGAATAAAGTATATATGAATAGGGAAACAGAAAGTAAGAAAGAGGAAGAGCGCAAGATGCGTAAAAAGGCTGATATGCTAGCGGTAGCGATCGCAGGCGTAGATAGACGGGGCCCAGATAGAGGCGATAGTAGATGGAGTAGGGAGCCTTTGAGTAGGAATCAATGCGCGTATTGCAAGGAAGAAGGGCATTGGAGGAACGAATGTCCACAAAGAGAGCAGTACGAGAGAGACCAACCCAGGGCAGGTTACGGAAACTTTAGAGGCAGAGCGAGAGGTAGAGGAGGCCCTGGAGGGAGTAATGGTAATAGAGGGAGCAATGGGAACAGAGGAAGTGTTAGGGAAGATAGGTATTTCCCAGCAGCGCAAAGGTCCCGCGATAGAGAAGGTAGGGACTTTGTAGGATTGGCTGACACGGTCATGGAGGACTATTGATACCGACCGGGCTCCATCCCCCTTGGTCGAGCGGAGCCTATGGTCGATGTATCAATAGGGGGAAAACGGAGTGCGTTCATGATCGACACTGGTGCTGAACATTCGGTGGTGACTAATCTAGTTGCTCCTCCATCTGGAAGGACTATTACTGTAATAGGAGCAACTGGAAGAAGTGCTGAAAAACCGGTTCTTAAAAGTCGACTCTGTACATTGGGAGGCCACGTAGTGAAACATCAATTCCTTTATATGCCTGAATGTCCAGTCCAATTGCTGGGACGTGATGTGCTATCTAAATTACAAGCGCAGATTACGTTCCTACCAAATGGAACAACATCCTTAAAGTTTAATGGACCTTCAGGTATTATGACATTATCCGTACCAAAGGAAGAAGAGTGGCGACTTTATACAGCGTTGACTAGCCAAAACCCTAGGAGTGATGAGTCTTTATTCAACATACCAGGAGTTTGGGCAGAGAACAACCCACCAGGACTGGCCCGCAATATTCCACCTATTAAAATTGAACTAAAACTTGGGGTTTATCCAGTGAGCCTAAGACAATATCACATCCCGCAGAAGGCTAAGAAGAACATACAATCTTATCTGGATAAGTTCATACGGTATGGTATCCTAAAATTCTGTACTTCCCCCTGGAACACCCCATTGCTGCCTGTTCAAAAGCCCGGTACAGATGAGTATTGACCTGTGCAGGACTTGAGAGCAGTCAATGATGCGGTTGTTAGTATACATCCAGTTGTACCCAATCCATATAACCTGCTTGCTTTAATTCCGGGCGGGGCTACTTACTTTACAGTCTTAGACCTCAAAGATGCCTTCTTTTGCCTCCGAATTGCCGCAGAAAGTCAATGTATTTTCGCTTTCCAATGGGAGAACGCTGTAACGGGCTCAAAACGCCAAATGACCTGGACAAGACTGCCCCAAGGGTTTAAAAATTCACCTACCCTATTTGGTTCAGCTCTAAGTCAAGATCTACTGGATTTCGAGTCCATCCCAGGAGAGTGTGTACTGTTACAGTATGTAGATGACTTGTTGATAGCAGCAGTTACAAAGGAAATATGTCAGCAAGCAACGCACGATCTACTACACATTCTCTGGAAGGCAGTATACAAGGTGTCTAGAAAGAAGGCTCAGTTGTGTTTGCCAACTGTCAAATATCTGGGATTCCATATCTCTGAAGGTCAAAGAATTATGGGGCCAGAGAGAAAAGAAGCTGTGTGCCAAATACCGATACTCAAGAATAGAAGACAAGTGCGAGAATTCTTGGGGGCAGCAGGCTTCTGTAGGATATGGATTCCCAGCTACGCGATATTGGCAAAACCTCTGTATGCAGCTATCAAAGGTACAGAGCACGACCCCTTCTTATGGACTCAAGAACAGCAAACGGCATTTGAAGATGTGAAGAAGGCTTTGATGAGTGCCCCAGCATTAGGTCTACCTGATCACACACGACCATTCTACCTGTATGTACATGAGCAAAGAAGAATGGCTGTGGGAGTATTGACACAGTACTTGGGATCATGGCAAAGACCTGTTGCCTACATGTCTAAGCAACTGGATGCAGTGGCCAGCGGACTTCCACCTTGTCTAAGAGCTGTAGCTGCAGCCGCCCTGCTAGTAGCTGAAGCCGATAAACTCACTCTGGGTCAAGAACTTTATGTACGAGTCCCACATGCAGTACAGACGTTGTTGGATTACAAAGGAAATCATTGGTTTAGTAACAGCCGTATGACCAAATATCAAGCAATGTTGTGTGAAAACCCAAGAGTGCATTTAGAGACTGTAAACACCTTAAATCCAGCTACCCTTTTGCCACAACCTACTGAAAGTCAACATGATTGTTTGGAAGTAATGGATGAAGTATTTTCAAGTAGACCAGATCTTCGTGATTTTCCCATCCAGAACCCCGATGTTCAATATTATACCGACGGCAGTAGTTATGTGAAAGAAGGGATCCGCTATGCAGGATATGCAGTAACAACAATAGACAAGGTGATAGAAGCTCGGCCACTGGCGAAAGGAACATCAGCACAAATGGCAGAATTGATAGCACTGACACGAGCGTTACAATTGGCTGAAGGTTTAAGAGTGAACATCTACACGGACTCCAAGTATGCGTTTTTAACCACTCATGCCCACGGAGCTTTGTATAAAGAAAGAGGACTATTGAATTCAGAAGGCAAAGAAATCAAATATGCAGCTGAAATCCTACAACTATTGGAAGCAGTTTGGGAGCCGAAAGAAGTCGGTATTATACATTGTCGAGCGCATCTGAGAGGAGATGGTGATGTAACTAAAGGAAATCGGATGGCAGACAGTACAGCTAAGCGTGCCGCTGAATCAGGAAGACAGGAGTATGTGGGGCATATAGCTGCCCTTATACCAACTCCACTGTCCCAATGGACTCCAGTTTATACAGCTCAAGAAGAGGAGTGGTTAAAGACTGAACCTGGAAAGTATTTGGAGAACAAATGGTATCAGTTAGAAGATGGAAGAATAGTCATTCCAGCATCACTAGCGGTAGAAATTGTCCAAAATTATCACAACGGGACACATTCTGGGAGAGACAGCACAGAAGAATCTCTCAGAAAACATTTCTACATACCAAGATTGTCCAACTTGACTCAGGCCATTGTACGAAGATGTGTAACGTGTGCTAAAAATAATGCAAGACAAGGACCAGTAAAGCCACCAGGAGTCCAGTTTATGGGGGGACTCCCCATGTCCGATTTACAAATTGACTATACAGTGATGCCTAAATCGGGTGGACATCGTTACCTGTTGGTAATTGTGTGTACCTATTCAGGCTGGGTAGAAGCATGTCCTACTCGTACAGAGAAAGCAGGAGAAGTTGTGAGATTCCTGTTACGAGAAATAATACCCAGATATGGACTACCCTGCTCTATAGGATCGGACAATGGTCCAGCTTTTGTTCATCAGTGCCTACAGCAACTGACTCATATGCTTGGTATAAAGTGGAGGCTTCATACTGCATATAGACCCCAGAGTTCTGGTAAGGTAGAGAGAATGAATAGAACTATTAAGAATCAGTTGGCTAAAATGTGTCAGGAAACCCAACTTAAGTGGAACGTTCTCTTACCCATAGCTCTATTGCGAATCCGCAGTACCCCTACCAGAAGGATGGGCCTCTCTCCTTTTGAAATCATGTATGGGCGACCACCTCCCGTACTTGGTAACTTAAGGGGGGACTTGAGTCAGTTGGGAGAAGGAATTACCCGGCAGCAGGTTGTAGAGTTGGGTAAGACTATGGAGGAGGTACAGAAATGGGTACCTGCTATTTGATGCATGTAAGGTGATATCAAGTGGTAGAAAGCCGTGGAATGTATGTGGGGATCTTAGATGGGAGAGGACGTATGGGTCTAACGATAAATATATTTGTCCCAGTAGTAAAAATAAATATGTGAGTCCTAGATGCCCAAATAGAGATTATAACTTTTGCCCATATTGGTCTTGTGTGGGGTGGGCAACTTGGGGACAGACAGTAGACAAGGACATGATAGTGACTAAGTTGCCTACCAGCCCATATTGTAAGTCTATGGAATGCAACCCAGTCCATATACTTATAAATAACCCCGACAAGTTCTTAGACAAGTATGGTAATTTATTTGGGTTTCAAATATATGGGACGGGTTTAGATCCTGGGACAGTATTGTTTATAGGGATAGAGACTGATACGGTATCCTCCCAGACTCATCAAGTATACCATTCCTTTTATGAAGAGATGAGTATAGATAATAAGATCCTCCATAATGCTAAAAACCTGTTCATCGATTTAGCCGAAAGTATTGCCGGTAGTCTTAATGTTACCAACTGCTATGTGTGTGGAGGTACTAACATGGGAGACCAATGGCCTTGGGAAGCAAAGGAGGTAATGTCCGGTTCTGAGGCAGTTGACCAATTAATATCTACACAAGCCGATTATCATATGAGTGTTAGAGGTAAATCTGAGTGGAGATTAAAGACCTCCATCATAGGTTATGTTTGCATAGCAAGGAAAGGAATGATGTATAATACTTCTGTAGGAGAATTAACTTGTCTAGGGCAAAAAGCTTATGATGATGATACAAAGAATACAACTTGGTGGTCGGCTTCAAATGTCTCAGAACCATCTAACCCGTTTGCTAGATACGCCAATTTAAAGGATGTGTGGTTTGATCTATCCATCACATCTACCTGGAGAGCCCCAGCAAATTTGTACTGGATCTGTGGTAAGAAAGCCTATTCGGAGTTGCCACAGGACTGGGAAGGGGCATGTGTGTTGGGTATGCTCAAACCATCCTTCTTCTTGTTACCTATTGAAACAGGTGAGACTTTAGGTGTTAAAGTATATGATGTGAATCATAGGAAGAAAAGGGGACCCATAGAGATAGGCGCCTCGGAAGATAATGAATGGCCTCCCCAGCGTATTATAGATTATTATAGCCACGTGGGCAGAAGATGGTACCTTTGGTTATAGAACCCCTATTTATATGCTCAACCGTATTATAAGATTACAGGCGGTGGTTGAGATCATTACTAACGAGACATCACAAGCGCTCAATCTTCTAGCGAAGCATAATACCAGGATGAGGACAGCAGTCTACCAAAATAGATTAGCCTTGGATTACCTTTTGGCAGTAGAGGGAGGTGTATGTGGGAAGTTTAACCTGAGCAATTGCTGTCTTCAAATAGATGACGAAGGGCAAGCAATAGCTGAGCTTACTAGCCATATGGTTAAACTAGCGCATGTGCCTACTCAGGTATGGAAAGGGTATAATCCAAGTAGTTGGTTTGGTAGCTGGTATGAGTGGTTTGGAGGGCTTAAGGCAGTGGTAGGTGGAGTCCTACTGATTTTAATGTTGTGTCTACTCCTGCCGTGTCTTATACCCTTAGTAGTTAGGTCTGTGCAAAGCCTGATAGAAAATATAGCAGAGAGGAAGGCTGCTGCACAGATAATGGCAATTTATAAATATGAGGCTCTAGATCAGGGAGAACCAATGCAGGAAGATGAGTGTTGAAGATTCACATCATAAGTTAAGTCTGGTCTGGTTCAAGGTAACTCGCGGTGTATGCAAACTAAGGTTAAGTGATGCCTCAAGTAATTGTGAAATATCAAGAGGCATCAAAGGGGGGAATGTGGTGGAATCTCGGTAAAAATAAATTTAGTAGGCCGAGATTACCACGTGGCATGTGTACGTGCATATGCTGACGTATCGATCAGTTGGTTGCACGAGGCAAGATACGATCAGTAGTGTACGGAGCATGTGCAAGAATACAGGATGTAGTATTCCCCTCCTCCATTGTGCTGGACAGGCCATGCGGTCAAGCAGGAAGTTAATTCTTATTTGTATTGATTGGTCAAGAGAATGTGCGGGTGGAGCTTAATATGGGAGGAGTTATGTGCCTATATAAGGAGCCTGCACTATTGTCTGGGGCTCAGAACTTGCTGTATTTTGGTGACGTTAGTCCCTCTGAGTCCCGATCGGTGATCCAATAAAGAATCTCTTCCTTCCTGAAGAAACCTGTGTCCATCTCTCTGTGCTTCGCTTCCGTCAGTTTCTCCGGTATCAATATGCATATTCATTCTGATCAGCATGTGCTCCAGGTGGAACAGTCAGTTTGAAAAACACAAATAATCTATTTACAAACCCTTGAACAGACTCCCCTCTCTGCTGAGCACAATTACCAAAAGCAAAATTATGATTTTTTTCCTCTAGACCAAGAACGTTTAATAACTCTGTGATAAGTTGTTGCTTGGTTCTAGGTTCTATAAAAATCTCATGTGGCAGACTTGCTCTTAGTGGCTGGTCTGTACTAGCAAGTATAACATCAAAAATATCCAATTCATTCAAGTTCCTGTGTATTTTTTCAAATTGATCAATTTTTAACATTATATCTACTGGATCATCATCCAAGCTTATACATCTCAGTTGTTTGCTCAGTGCAATAACCTCTGTACGTTTTAAGGAATGGGTCACAGTAGTTTTATGTGTTACATTTCCCTGTGCATCCACCATGTGCTCTGTAGAGACTGGTGCCATTTTTGCAGGAATACTGCACTCACAATCTCTTTCATTATTATTAAGTTTATGTTTTAGATCATCAATATATTCAAGGCAGGCAGAATGATCAGCCTCTTTCTGGCTACTGGAAGCAAGGATTCTAATAGCACCCTCTGCATCCTTCAGCCTTTCTACAAGCTGCACATTACTACTGCGCAATTCCTCATTTTCCAGACGCATTTGCTGACTACCTACACACAAAGCAAATACAAAGGGAAGAGTCTGCGCTCAATAACAAAAAGAAAAGCTGCAACCCTAATTAGGGAATCCCACAAAACCCTAAAAACAAACTGGGAATGAAACAACGGGGGGAAAGGGCTGCGCTAAAAAATAAGATACAGTAAAATACAGTACAGTGTAAACCAGACCAAATGGTCACAATTTGGTAACAACGGAAAGTGTAAGTCTCTTTGAACCAGGTGAAAAAATAGTCTGTAGAAAAATATATATTTGAAGAGAGTCTTTGCAGATAAAAAAAGTATACAATGTAAAAAATGGTAAAAAAATGAATAAAAAATGAATAAAAGATGAATAAAAAATTAGTCTCACTGATATAGCTTGGTGGGATATCTGTACAGTCCTCAGGAGTTGATCCGTCCGGGTAGTAGGATAATCCGTATATGTGGAGACAAAATAGGAGACACGACAAACTGCCAATAGTGAAGAATTGCGGCTCCAAGGGTGAAGTGAGAAAATAATATGATAATACACTCACATTTGTGGGAGCTTTGGACCAGCTCTGGACTTATAGGCGTTGCAGCGGTATGATCCCCGCTACCAGGATGTACTGGAGAAGACGTCTGGCGATCCAACCTTGGTACTCCGGAATGGATAGGAAACAACAATAGTGCTCTCAGTAGGCAGGGTATGTGAAATAACAGTAGATAAAAATTATACTTACAAATATAGAGCAGGAAATACTGCTCTATTAATAGGGCACTGGTGGAATAATCCCCACCTAGGATTTCTTTGGATCAGGATCCGAGTGTGAAAGGTAAAAATAGTAGTGGTTGTAAAATAAAATAATAATGATAAGAAATATATGTATATATATAAAAAGGAAAAATAAAATTATGGAACTATATATATATAAAAAAAAGGAAAAATAAAATGTAGAACTGCCAGGATTAATAAAAAATAATTGTCAAATAAAAAAGGAATTGGTCCTATAGAGAAGGTAACCAAAATCACTTTTAATATTTATGTATTTTTAAATATTAAAAGTGATTTTGGTTACCTTCTCTATAGGACCAATTCATTTTTTATTTGACAATTATTTTTTATTAATCCTGGCAGTTCTACATTTTATTTTTCCTTTTTTTTATATATATATAGTTCCATAATTTTATTTTTCCTTTTTATATATATACATATATTTCTTATCATTATTATTTTATTTTACAACCACTACTATTTTTACCTTTCACACTCGGATCCTGATCCAAAGAAATCCTAGGTGGGGATTATTCCACCAGTGCCCTATTAATAGAGCAGTATTTCCTGCTCTATATTTGTAAGTATAATTTTTATCTACTGTTATTTCACATACCCTGCCTACTGAGAGCACTATTGTTGTTTCCTATCCATTCCGGAGTACCAAGGTTGGATCGCCAGACGTCTTCTCCAGTACATCCTGGTAGCGGGGATCATACCGCTGCAACGCCTATAAGTCCAGAGCTGGTCCAAAGCTCCCACAAATGTGAGTGTATTATCATATTATTTTCTCACTTCACCCTTGGAGCCGCAATTCTTCACTATTGGCAGTTTGTCGTGTCTCCTATTTTGTCTCCACATATACGGATTATCCTACTACCCGGACGGATCAACTCCTGAGGACTGTACAGATATCCCACCAAGCTATATCAGTGAGACTAATTTTTTATTCATCTTTTATTCATTTTTTATTCATTTTTTTACCATTTTTTACATTGTATACTTTTTTTATCTGCAAAGACTCTCTTCAAATATATATTTTTCTACAGACTATTTTTTCACCTGGTTCAAAGAGACTTACACTTTCCGTTGTTACCAAATTGTGACCATTTGGTCTGGTTTACACTGTACTGTATTTTAC
This sequence comes from Pelobates fuscus, assembly GCF_036172605.1. Taxonomy (NCBI): domain Eukaryota; kingdom Metazoa; phylum Chordata; class Amphibia; order Anura; family Pelobatidae; genus Pelobates; species Pelobates fuscus. Next base: position 305,189,367 of record NC_086321.1, read on the forward strand.
TGTATCTTATTTTTTAGCGCAGCCCTTTCCCCCCGTTGTTCCTACACACAAAGCAGCAGCATTTTGCGCAGACAGTTTAAATGCTTCCACATCATTCTTTAAACTCAAAACATCTGCCTCTAATTTCTCTTTTTGCTTATTTAAAGATCTATACTTCTCCGCAATCCAACGGGCAGCATAAATCAAAGCAATTTTACCACTAGATTTGGACAATTTATTTGTAATAATTGCCCTGGCCACATAATCCTGAGCATTAAGCCACGGATCTAATGCACCATCCATACATTTAATTATTGCTTCTGGATTAGACACCTTAGCAATCTTTTTCAATAAATTCTCCATCATTGACAACGCACAATTCACTGAAATTTCTATGCACAATATCTGAACAGTATCCAAAAGTAAATATACAATCTATACACTTATGAATATGCTTAAAAGTCACACTAAATCCCTCCTACCTGGCTCGCCAATTATGTAAGAAATTATGACCCTCTTACAAGGATATTCTTTTAGGGAATGTGTGACAAATAAGACACAAACACAAGTGTATAATAAAATGTATTGTTAATATTAATTTAAGGATACTGTTAGATTTTAAAAGGATATACACATTACACATTATAACCATAGTCAGTCCAAAACCAAAAGATACATAATAAAAGGGCAATACTTAAACATTTTCAATGGAGGTCTTCCCCTTGCGCCTTCATCTTGGGTAATCTGGGACAGACTATCAGTTCACCATGGCCCTGCTTGCTGTGCTGTCCTCTCCAAAGAGACAAAAAAAGAGAGAGAGACTTCCTTGGATGTTGTCCTTTTAAAGACTGATTCTTGGAGTAATAAACTACAAGTCCCAGAATTCCTTTTCCCTCCCAAAAGTGGTTTATCCCGCCCTCTTTCTCCAGAGAGTTCTGTCTTTACACAAGTATTTCCCTTTGATCTCTTCCCTCTGAAAGAAGTGACCATAGGGGTTGGTTTTGGTTTCTGGGTAGGTTAGACAGCTTTGGAAAACACACACAATTCCATTGTTACACCTAGATGTTAATTACTTTGGTCTTCTGATAACATTCATGGAATACTGGAGGGATGTAAGCTTTTGTTTTAGCTGAATGTTGTACAATGCAATTGAAAGCTTTGATCCTTATCACACTGTTATCAAGGAAATTATATACAATATTGCAGTTTGGCATATCAATTTCTTACAGTAGTTTCACACATTTTGTTTGACATAGGGTATGCAGATCTTTTCAAGCACTTATCGCACATTCTCTAGTAGTATGAACGTTTCTAAAAAATGACCTGTAAGGAGGTCAGGATAGAGAGGGAGATTAAGAGGGGGGGAATGGGAGTAGGAGTGGGTTCAGGGTATATCTGGCTCGGGGTGAGCTGCCCAGGTAGGTCCCGCCTGTCGGGTCATGGAGTGTTTGAGTCTGGTTATCAACGGCATTTTCAACGGTTGGTGTAGTCTTCCCATGGTTCCCAGATTTTGATGAAAAGTGGATAGGTATCCCTTATTTGTGCTGTTAATTTGTCCATGAGGTGGGCCTCCTTGATATTTCGGGTAACATTGGTCAGTTGTGGCATGTCAATTTGTAACCAGTTTTGAGCCATGGCTCTTCTGGCGGCTAATGTGATTTTGTTGAGCAATTTCTGCTCTTTATTGGTCAGGTTGTCAACGGGTCGGGCTATTAAGAAAGACCAGGGGTCCGGTCTAATTGGTTTGTTTAGTACTGCCGTCAGCAGTTGGGCTATGTCTTCCCAATAGGTCACTACTTTGGGGCAGGTCCACCACATATGTAGGTATGTACATTTCTCCCCACAGCCCCTCCAGCATGTGTCAGTGGTTGTTTTGCCCATGCGGTATAGTTTGACCGGTGTGGTGTACCACCTCATGAGTGTCTTGTAGCACTGTTCTTGGTGAAGTACACAGATGGATGCTTTTGTCGCTGCCTCCCATATGTCTTGCCATTCACCCCCCTCCAGTGTTTGTTGTAAGTCAGTTTCCCATTGTGTGACATATGCGGGAGTGTATGTTTTGTCTGATGGAGCGCTAAGCTGTGTGTAGAGGCGGGTGATGAGGCTGGTACGTGGTCCTTCCGCCACGCATAGTGCTTCATAGAAGGTAGGTTTAGTGTGGGCTGCGGCCCTTACTTGCGCGCTTCCGGCAAAGTCCCTGAGCTGAATGTAACGGAAATGATCTTTGGTGGTCAGCGGGGCCAGTGCCTTGAGGTCCTCGAAGGTCCTGATTGCACCGTTATGGTATAGTTGATGGTATCTTTGGATGCCCGTGTTTTCAATGCCTTTGAAATCTTTGGCTGTTAGGCCTGGTGGGAACGCTTTGTTGCGTAGGTATGGTGTGAGCGGTGACATGGGGTGTGTGAGTGCATGTTTGTGGGCTGCGTAATCCCAGATCCTGATGGAGTTCAGGATTGCTGGGCATGTTGTGGCGGTCTATCTTGTCTTATCCAGTACTGTGGGAGATCGGTGCCCATGAGTAGTGTTTCTAAATCAACCCATCTGTGGATGTCGGGTGGTGAGTGCCACTCTACTATTTCTACTATTTGTGCTAGTTGTGCCGACAAATAGTAGGCATGTAGGTTGGGGAGGCCCAGGCCCCCTCTGCTCTTGGGTGTGTACAGCGTTTGTCTCGCTATCCTGTGCCTCTTCCCGGCCCAGACGAAGTCGTCTATCGCGGTTTGTAGTGGCTTGAGGTCACCTTTGGTAACCTTCGTCGGTAGTGCCTGGAAGAGGAACAGGAGGCGTGGTAGTAAGTTCATTTTTACACTGTGTAGCCTTCCTATCCACGAGATGGGTTTGTTGTTCCAATGGGCTAGGTCTTTGATTAGCGTGGCCATTAGGCATTGGTGGTTGGTTGTATATATGTCATTAGCGTTGGGCGGGAGTGCTACCCCTAGGTATTTGATTGGTCGTTGGGTGATGTTTAATCCGTGGGTTTGGGCCAACTCGGTAGCGTCTGGGTTGGGGATTCCAATGGGCATGCCCACTGACTTGTCCATGTTTATCTTATATCCCGAGACGCGTTTGTATTCGTCTAGGAGTTTTAGAAGGTGTGGAACTGAGTCTTTAGGTTCAGTAAGGGTCAGCAATATATCATCGGCATATGCCGACACTTTAAACTCTTCCGTCGCCACTCGGACTCCTTGTATTCCCGGGTGTTCCCTGATAAGTGTTAGTAGGGGCTCTAAGGCCAGGATAAATAACAGGGGGGATAGCGGGCATCCCTGACGTGTTCCGTTTTTAAGTGCAAAGGGGCGTGGCGCCGTTCCTTGCACTAGTGTCTGTGCTCTGGGGTTTATATATAGGGCGTGCACTGCAGTGATGAATGTGTCTGGTAGGTGCATTTGTCGGAGTAGTGTGAATAGATATGGCCATAGGACCCTGTCAAACGCCTTCTCTGCATCCAGGGAGAGGAGCAGAGTAGGCGTTTGCTTTCTTCCTGCCCTCCATATGAGGTCCACTGCCCTCCGCGTATTTTCATACAACTGCCTGGTGGGGACGAAGCCCACTTGATCCGCATGTATGTATCTGGCGAGTAGTGGGTTAAGTCGATTGGCCAGTAGTTTAGCGTATGTTTTGAGGTCAAAGTTGATAAGTGATATGGGCCGATAGTTGGAAATGTGGGTGTGGTCTCTGTCTGGTTTAGGAATGAGGGTAATGTCTGCTGTCGTGATGTCTTGATGCGGTGTTTCTCCCTCTGTCCATTTTTTGTACATTTTAGTTAGGTATGGGGTGAGTTCTTCTTTAAAAGTTTTGTAATATGTGCCGTCAAAGCCGTCCGGCCCCGGGGCCCTAGCACCCTTTAGTCCAGTGATGGCTAGGATGACTTCCTCCACGTCTATGGGGGCTCCTAGCGGCCCCGTCAGGTTGGCGGGGAGCCTCTTGAGTTGGGCTTTAGTTAGAAACGTCCTAACCTCTCCCATGTATTCCGCATTGGTTTCAGTTAGGGTAGGTGCGTGGTTGTATAGATTGGTGTAGAAGTGTGTAAATTCGACATTGACGTCGTCAGGGTTGGTGAGGATTGTTCCCTGTTTATTTCTTACCGCTATAGTTGTGGTCTTGTGTGTTTTGGGTCTTAAGGCTCTTGCTAAGAGGGTGTCCATTTTGTTGGACTTCTCGTAAAAGAGCCTTTTTGTGTGACGTATCTCATTGCTGACCTCGTCAACCATTAGTTCCCTGATCATTCGTCTTATGTCTTGTAAGTCTCTTGTCGTGGTTGGAGTGGCTGTTTGTTTATTTTGCATTTCTGTTTTGCGGAGCTGTTTTAGGAGGTCTTTTAGTCTTTCATATTTTTTCTTTTTATAGTGTGTGGCCAATTTTATGAGGTGGCCCCGGATTACTGGCTTATGGGCCGCCCATAGGGTCGTTGGTGATATGTCTGGGGTGTCGTTGGTTAGGAAGTAGTTTGTGATCTCCTGTCTAACGCTTTCCAGTATTTGTGGGTTTTTAAGGAGAGAGGCGTTCATGCGCCATTTCCAGGGTGCACGTGTCCCATTTGTTTTTAGGGTTATTTCTATGTCAGCGTGATCTGACCAGGAGATTAGGTTTATTGCAGATGTTTTAATCCACTGCATACCTAGGCAGTTCGTGAGGAAGAGATCTATGCGGGAGTAAGTGGCGTGTGGGGCCGAATAGAATGTATAGTCATGCTCGCCTGGGTGTTGGATGCGCCATGGGTCCAGTAGTCCTGTGTTAAGGATAAATGTATGTAAGAGCTTGTCTTGACCCCCTCTATGTTGTGAGCGCGGGAGCCGTTGGCCTCCCCCCCGGTCTGCCGCTGGGCAGGGCGTCGCATTAAAGTCTCCCCCTAATATTATTATTCCCCTCGGGAGGTCAGTTATCACTGACTCGAGATTTGTCCAGAACTCAGGCATGGGGGTGTTTGGTGCGTAGACATTAATCAGATGTTATGTGTTGGAGTGAAGAGTACCCGACAGAACCACGTACCGGCCTTCTGTGTCTGTTTGCACGCCTGTCACCTGTAGGGGGCATTTCTTGTGTATGAGTATTTCTACCCTGTTTTTTTTACAGTGGGCACGTGATGCGTATGCTTTTGTGTACATGTGGTTTGTTAGAGTTAGTTGTGAGGAGCGTGGTATGTGTGTCTCTTGAACGAAGGTGATGTCGGCCTTCTGGCGACGTACTTCTCTCAAGAGTAGCCTCCGTTTGGTGGGCAAGTTTAGGCCATTCACGTTCAGGGAGGTGATTTTCAAGTCCATGTTTTGTCGTGTGTTAGTGTGTGTCCGCTTACCCAACCTGTGGTTGATAGTCAGTCTGTTCCGGGTCCTTTATCCGGACCTGCGCCGCTCACCCCGGTCGGCGTGTCTCTGTAGTTCCGCTTTTGTCCTTATCCGGGTGCGTTTATAGGTGGGTGAAGGGTAGAGGAGGGGGAGGGAGGGTACGTAGGGGGTAAAGTTAGGTGTATCACCTAAAGAAAAGTAAATGTGCACGTTAAATATGCAAACCAAGAGATAATGTGAGTGCGCTAAGTTCACTAGGTGCGCAAACTATTACAAACAGTTTATAAACAATAAGTAGTACAATAAAGATATCCGGGTCTTACCAATCGCCAGGAGCTATAGGGGGTGGGTATCCACCGCGTTGAGGGTATCTCCTCTAACGGGGGGGAAGCTCAGCCGATATGCACCCTGGCGAGGCTCATATAAAAATAAAATCAACCTGTGTCTCCTGGGCCTGTAAGGGTGGGTGTCATTCGTTTTATCATGTTTGTCTGGTTGTTTGTTTCGACCTTTTGCTAGTTAGGTTTGCGTGTCGAGTGGTCTGTCGTATGTTAGCCTTCTGTGCGCCTTTCTGGTGTAGCAGTTTGCATCGTGGGCGGGGGCGGCATTATTGGCCACTGTAGGCCTGTGGGGCTAGTGTCAGCATCCCTCATGCTTTGTCCCCATCGGGTTGAGGGCATATCCATTTGTCGTTCACCTAGATCTTTATTTGTGCAGGCTGGGGGTGTCTATGTCCTCTGGGGTTGCATGGGTAAATGCTGGGCCAGTCCTTTTCTTAAGTTTTTGTCTACGTGGGTTATACCCCATCAGGGTACCTCTGCGGGTCCCTTCCCATAGTGTAGGTACGTCCTCTTGGTCCCTGCTGCCTAGTGCGCCTGAGGTCAAAGACTCCCCATGAGGAGCTCGTCACGTTCGAGCGGGTATCCCAGGTCCCGTGACCCGAAAGACCCGCTATTTTTGTGGTTACGTTATTATCTTTCTGGAGCATTTTACTTATATATTCCATCCCTTGCCCTTTTCCCCCACTATTAAAACCATAGTTAAACATTGAATATGCCACGATTAATTAATCAGCACTGTGGTCAAAAGGTCCGTAAAGTCCCCTATCCCCCTTTCCCCAGATCCCAGTGATAGCATTACACCAGTATGAACAGTAAGTAATACAATGTTATGGAGCTCTTATTAGGTATATTGACGTTTAGGAGCGCTGTTAAAAACTATATAGCGCCTAAACTGGCCTAAAATCAATATTATATGTATACATGTCGGTATACATTACGGTATGTCCTTGGTTTCACTGTGATCGACGGTGTTGATCTTCCCAGCTTTCCGGCAGAGATGACAGTTCAGGAGTGCCATTTACTGGAAGTTGGAAGTCGTCCGGTACCGATATACCCAAGTCCGTCAGGAAAGCTCGGACATCTGTTGTAGGTAGCAAAATCGCCGGCGTTGGGCCTTGGAAAATCAGAATCTTGAAAGGGTATCCCCATGCAAATCTGATCCCTTTCTGCCTCAGTAGTTCTGTGACCGGCTTCCAAGCCCGTCTGCGGAGAAGTGTGGCCAGAGCAATGTCCTGGTATAATTGGATCTCTCTTCCCTCAAATTTAAACGGCTGTGTTCTGCTGATTTTCAAGATGGCGTCCTTCGTCTTGAAGTAGTGCCATTTTATAATGACATCCCTTTGCGGGCTTGTGTCTGGGCCTTTTGCTCTGAGAGCTCTGTGTGCTCTGTCGACTTGCCACATGTGGTCAGGCATATTTGGTATATGTAGTTGGAAGAGTTGGACCAGCACATTTTCTATGTCATCTTCTCTCACCTTTTCAGGCAGACCTCGGACGCGCAGATTATTGCGTCGTGATCTGTTGGAAATATCCTCCTTTTCGACCTCCAGGTCGGTGATTTTTTGCTGAAGTACGTTGGTGAGTGTAACAGTACTGTTTTGTGCTGTGACTAGTCGTGCCACTCTGTGTTCTGTTTCTGTTGTACGGGCACCAATGGCGGCAATCTCGGCCTTAACTTCCTCTGCCGTGCGTGTGATTTCTGATGCCAGATATCCTTTCACTTCTGCCAGTGATTGAAGGATGGCACTGGATGATGCTTCAGGAGTTTTGCCTGCCATTGTGGGGGCCTCTCGAGGGCCAGTATTACCGGTGCTCGTGTCCTCCATGATGCCACGTGGTGACGGTCGCGGGGTTGTGAGCATGTCGGCCACTGAAATGGCTTCTCTGGGGCCTTTCTTCGTATTTTTGCGGGTTGACATCCGTAGTTAGTTGTTCGTGAGAACGTTAGGGTCCAGTTCTGGTGCTTTTGGTGTGGGTTGGTGCCGTTTACAGTGCTTATTTTGAGCCTCGGGTGCGGAGCTCTGACTCTAAGCGTCCATCTCTTTCGGCAGTCAGGCCACGCCCCTGCAATTCCATTTCTATACTGTTGGGTCAATCACAATATATCTATCTGTAGATAATTATTGACACATTAATGGCTGCCAGTGGAGCATTAATTATGTGGATGTGGTCAAACTCATTCCAAAACTACCGTTCCAAAACTATTCATTGTTCACAACAAATTTACCATCACCAGTTAATTGAAATGAGTCCTATACTTAACTTTAACTTGTGAAGTTTAAGTGTTCACATTCGTTACAAGAAATATTTCTTGACCCATTATTGGAAACCTTTTATCCTTGTCGAAAAGACAAATATGTCCCGTCTAGGCCCCTACGCTCTGCCGGAGACCTACCTCTAACCTCTTTTTGAACTCCTACCTCTGATGCTCGCCTTAAATACTTCTCTAGAGCTGCACCATTCCTATGGAACGCTCTTCCCCTCACTGTCAGACTTTCACCCAGTCTCCACTCCTTCAAAAAATCTTTCAAAACTTACTTCTTTAGGAAAGCTTATCAATTAAACTGTGAACAGCTTTCTCTCCCTGCACCCTGATTCCTCTCCTGCAACATTAAATTCAAAACAACATTAAGTCCTCAGTGAATATTATCCTAGCAACATACTTTTCTACCGTACCCTTAACTTTTGTGTCACTATACCCCACTCCATCTAGAATGAAACTCATTGAATAGGGCCCTCAATCCCTCTTTTCCTGTGTGTCCAACTTGTCTCATTACAAGTACATGTCTGTTAGTCCACCCAATGTACAGCGCTGGAGAACTTGTTGGCGCTATACATATTAATACTAATAATTCAACAGCCAATTTCAACTAATTACCAATACCAATACAAAACAGCAAATAGTTTTGCGCATGAGTTGAATAAGCACCACCTGAGTTGATTTTTGGGAGCAATTTTTACCAGCGATTCCATATTGTAGGGGGTTAGAGTCTGCTTGTGAGATTGCATGTGTGGAGTAGACTACCTGTGGTGTTTCATGTGTATGGAGAAGCTGTTTATGAGGCTGTAAATGTGTGGGAATTGCTTGTGGTTGGGATGCTACTTGTGGGCTATACATGTGGAGGGGAAGCTGCTTTTGAGTTGCAGTGTGGATTATGCTGTTGTGTGCGTGTGTTTTGTTTGTGGATGAAGGTGTTTTGCGGTGTAATGTGTGTCTTTAGGGACTGTACTATGTATTATGTGGAAAGGGAAACTGAAATATACAGAAATAGGGTTGGTAGTATTTATGCAGCAGGGGATAGAAGTTGTAGTGTTTTGGGGGAGGAGGGGCTGTAGGGTGGGGCGGAGAGAAAAGGGATATAGTGTGTGGGGGATAGGGTATGTAGTTGTGGGGGATGGGCTTTAGTGTGTGTGTAGGGGCGATAGGAGCTTTAGTGTGTGTGGAAAGAGCTAGTGCTGTGGAAAGTATCAGAGTGTTGCTGTGGTAACCAGTGGTTATCTCCCCACTTGCCACATTGCTAAGGGTTTGCTCCTCAGGCACACACAAAAACACGCACATGAAAGAACAACCACCCTTCACTGTTACAAAATGGTTGGTAAACTCTAGGACAGCATTATAAAAAATTATATATTAAGATTATATATTTTTACAAAAGCTGGCTTCAGATTACTTAGGACCTTCACCAGAATGCCAGATTTTCCTTATTCTAGAACCTTGAGCTCTGTTCTGTGAATGGGGCTATGTGGGTGGTTGATTGTTGTGTGTGTAAAAGGCTGAGAGTTGTATGTTGGGGGAGGCCAAGTGTGCTTATGTGTGCTGGTTGTGTATGCGCTGGTTGAATTTAGTTTGTGGAGAAATTTGAGTGTGAGTATTGTGTGCAGAGGATGAGTGTGTTGGCGAAGGAGGTTTGCCACTTACATCCCTCCTGCTAAACCTTTGGCAGGAGGGGGTATAACCTATGTTGGACCAATGGAGGCATGCTTTTAAAATGATCTGCACACAATAGAGGTGCAGACCACAATATATTGTGCGTCGGCACAGCACACAGTTGGAAAGAAAAATGTTGCAATTGAAAATGATTTGAAATACGAAAAAGTGCAGTAAGATTAAGTCTAAATAAACAGAGAAACTGCTTTATTTTAAAGGGATACTGTAACCCATTAAAGACACAGCTTCAAAAGCTGCCATTTTGCATTTTTCGCTGCTTGTGTTCAAACGCAATTTGCATCTCAGTCATTTATTGCACCAACTCATATTATATACCCTTTTTTTGAGGGCAAACAGGGCTTTAATTTCATTTCGCATATACATAGATAAATTCTCATTAATTATAAAAAAATGCCAAAAAATGGGAAACAAAATAACAAAAACAAAATAAATTTTTTTCATAGTTTTGGTAATTATTGCGTGTTCATAATATGTCCAGTGTAGAAAAAGTAATTCAAAACAAATTCATCTATGTGTCTTGATTAATAGAGTACATAATATGTATAGGATTTCAGCTTATTTTGAAAGTTACAGGTCACAAAATACAAGGACTAAAATAAGATTTCAATGTGAAACAATTTTAGAAGTTGGTATGTTTGTCTTGTACGTTTAGTAGCCATCACAGAAAACAAAATTGCTACACAAAAGTATATATTTATATAAAGTAGACATCACAGGCTATTTTAAGTGTGAATATATTTATATAACGTAGACATCACAGGCAATTTTTTGTGTGAATTTTCATGGAGGGTTTTGATGCGTCCGTGTCGAACTTTGGAGCACTTGAGCAGGCTACATATTCCAGCTACACCATAAAGGCATACAATTTCTTAAAGAAGACATCTCAGGGTATTTCAAAAGGCATATTTTGAACCTTAGCGTGGGATCATTTTTTCCGCTAGCTTGTACCAAGTGTAGTGGTAATAAGCATTTTTTCTGCTTTTTTGACACACAAAGTAAGTTTGCACAGTATATTTTGCAAGCCTTATGTGTGCTATGACTGTATAATACTTCATATGTTGCTCAGCTATATCGTCTGAGTACAGCAATTCCCCCGTATGTACCTTTGCCAGGTATATGTGATTGTTAAAATGGCAAATTTGAGACGCAGCCATTTAGTTTGTTTCTAACTTGGGAATTTTACGCTGTGTCCATGTTCCATTTTGGAGTAGTTTAGCTGGTTGGTTATTCAAACTTCCCCACAAACACATACTATTTATTAAAGAATACACCCGGGGGTAATTCAAAAGGTATATTTTGAACCTTAGCGTGGGATCTTTTTTTCTCTAGTTTGTTCCAGGTGTAGTGGCAATGGACATTTTTTAAATGTATTTTTTTGCTTTTTTAAACTTTTTGTACTTTTTAAAACTTTTCTTACTGATTCAATTTTTTTTGCTGTGCACATGAGAATACAACATGCATGGGGTGCCCCAACAGCAATCCTCATGCTATGGTTTAAAGACATTTATAACAGTGAGGGGTGTGATGGTGTTTTACCAATTTTGTGGTAAATATGTATGATTATTCACGCTGTATGCAGAGTACGGTAGTTATGTGCATAGTAAAGTAGTGATATTCAAACTCTAAGAACAAGCTGGTTTGGGCGTCAGCATAAACAGTAGGATTAGGTCTAAAGCCAAAGCCCCAATGAGAGATTATTATCGTCATCCATAGTGTGGGTGCGTGTGTATATTCTATAATTTTCTTAAGGTTAGCAGTGTCCACATTATGGTTGTCATAGTCCAGGCCGTTGTTAGACTTCAGGAGATGGGCTGGTGGTTGTGTGATTAGCCGTCCTCAGCCAATACCTCGTGCATACCACAGTGGAGAGACCGGTTCTTGGTCGGTTTCAACAGTACCCCTCTCCGATGTGCAGGCCCGTGGGTTATACTGCTTGTGGTGCAGGCGCTGTTTGCAGCTTGACAAGTCCCTGTCTCTTCAGTTCCGGGCTGTAAAGGGAGCTAGCGCCCTCCGTCCGTGGATCCCCCTCCGACGTGAGGCTGGATCGTGGGTCCCCGGGGTTTCGGGCTTGCGGTCTTCCCTGCGGGTGGTTGAACTGCGGCCTGAAGATTTCTCCAGTTGAGCTCCCGGCCCAGAACAGGGACAGGTATCCGCTGTTGCTTGGCAGATAGGTACCGCTTCGGGAGAGGTAAGCAGGGGTCCACGCTTGGCAATGCGGTCCCAGAAGGCTTGGCAACTATCCTCAAACCGGGCCTCAAAGGCCTCCCTCCAGCTCTGGTCTGTCTGGCTTCCAGGGCTGTGCTCAGATTGTGCTGTGACGGCCATCTTGAGGGTGCTGCGTGGCTCACCTAGCCTTCTCAGTCCGACCTCGTGGCCTTGGCTTTGTGGTTAAGTTCCAGGCGCCCGGTGCGGACCGGGATATCCCCCACTGGTCCAAAGGGGGGAAGGGTAGGAGACAGGAGATGTGTGTGCCTGTTCTCTAGCGAGGAGAGCGGCCGCCTCTCCCCGTTTCGATCCCTGGTAGGCCTCAACAGGTTTTTAGGGTTCCCAGTTTGTGTTAGTCAGGATTCAGGTGTCAAAGGGTTCCCCCTGGTGTCCACTCCTCACTTATTATCCTCCAGATAGAGGCCTTGCCTGATTTCAGTTGTTTTTTCCCCCCCAAATAGCAGTTTTGGTCAGGAGCTTGGTTTCTGCACGTCTGCTCAGCCTGGATGCTAGGCTCCGCCCCCCTACTGATTAAATTTTTTAAACTTTCTTAAAACTTTTTCACACTTTTTAATTAAAAAAACAACTTTTTTTTTTTACCGTTAACCCCTAACTAGCAGTAAGCAACACTAACAGTAAATTCCCCAATTTCCCATAACTCCCACCCACCCCGGTGAGCAAAATATATAATTTTAAAATATTTTAATTAATTAAATAAATTGAACCTGAGGGTTAAAAAAAAATAAAATAAAAGTTCAGATCACAGTAAAATGTAGTCAGTGATTAATTGGCAGAGAAGGAGTTAAAGCAGGGGAAAAGGGGGGTGGGATTTAACTTTTATTTATTTTATTTTTAACAGGGAAAAGATCAGCAGCACTGATCCCTGCACTTCACACTGACCACCGAAGCACAGGGAGGTGATTCAGGAGTTCCTGCAGCCTGTCAGAGCAATCACAGCTGCAGGGAAAGCGCGATCGGGTGCTCCTAGTCTGCCTCGAATACCGAGGCAGACCGGAGGAGCGTTAACCTGCGATCGCCGCGATCTGCGGTTAATTTTAGCACCTTGTCTGTAATCTGGCGTTGATACCGGAGAAACTGACGGAAGCCAAGCACACAGAGATGGACACAGGTTTCTTCAGGAAGGAAGAGATTCTTTATTCGATTCACCGACCGGGACTCAGAGGGACTAATGTCACCAAAATACAACAAGATCTGAGCCCCGAACAATAGTGTAGGCTCCTTATATAGGCATGTAACTCCTCCCATAATAAGATCCACTCACACATACTCTTACCCAATCAATCGGACAAGAACTAACTTCCTGTTTGACCACATGGCTTGCCCAGCACAATGGAGGAGGGGAATACTACATCCTGTATTCTTGCACATGCTCCGTACACTACTGATTGTATCTTTGCCACGTGCAACCAACCGACCGATACACCAGTATATGCACGTACACATACCACGTGGTAATCTCGGCCTACTAAATTTATTTTTACCGAGATTCCACCACATTCCCCCCTTTGATGCTTCTGATATTTTCACAATTCCAGAGGCATCACTTAACCATCGTTTGCATATACCTCAGGTTGCCATAAACCAGACCAGACTTTGCAACTCCCTAAAGACATGAATCCCTCAACATTCCTCTTCTGTATTGGTTCTCCCTGATTTAGAGCCTCATATCTATATATAGCCATTATCTGTGCAGCAGCCTTTCTCTCTGCTATATTTTCTATAATGCCCTGCACAGACCTAACTACCAAAGGAACAAGACATGGTAGGAGAAGACACAGCATTAAGATTAGCATGACTCCACCTACCAATGCCTTAAGTCCTCCAAACTGCTCATACCAGTTACCAAACCAACTACTTGGATTATACCCTTTCCATACCTGAGTAGGCACATGCGCTAGTTTAACCATATGGCTAGTAAGCTCAGCTATTGCTTGCCCTTCATCATCTATTTGAAGACAGCAATTGCTTAGGTTAAACTTCCCACATACACCTCCCTCTACTGCCAATAGGTAATCCAAAGCTAATCTATTTTGGTAAACGGCTGTCCTCATCCTAGTATTATGCTTCGTTAGGAGATTGAGCGCTTGCGATGTCTCATTGGTAATTATCTCAACCACTGCCTGTAACCTTATAATACGATTGAGCATATATATTGGGGTTCTATATCCAAATGTAGCGGAGAGCCGATCTTGCACAGCTATTCTCCACTAGAGATCCCAGTGAGGCTCAGGAACAAGGTGATGTTAAGTCCACAGGCAAGGTTTCCAGCAGGTAAAGTAATACAGCAATATCCCCATCGCAATCCCAATAACTGGACGACACACAGTTTCAGGAGTAGAACTCACTAGCTTTATTTCACAGTTCCTTATAAAGCCCTCTCCCATGCAAGGGAGGAGGTTCTATCACTTAAGACATTATCCAATCTACAAGCAGTAACCTCCCACAGATCTCCTCCCCTCCTCTAGCATCATAATCCCCTTATCGTGTACACAGTTTTCCCCGAGTTTTGGATGTACCCTAAATACTTGGGGTACATCCACAAATCCAACATCCCCAGATAGCTCTATTCTGGGGGACCAACATACTTTAAAATTAGCCCATTCGGATAAAGCGTTCGGGAGTTATGGGACTTTGAAGTTTGGACCGACCGCAGAGGTAAAGTATCCGAAAACAGTTCCATGTATTCTGGCCCTGCGGTCGGTCACAAACAGGCGAATGCAAAGGGGTGAAATATTACTGTTAAGTGGCCTGACTGGGATTCGGATGAATCCCCTAGTTTGTGGGGTTCTTTCTACCGAACGGCGGGCCGTTCGGTAGTTTCCCCACGAAGTATTAGGAGTCTGGAGGTCTCAGCGGTGTTTGCCTAGTCAAGTGTCCGATTTTGGTTCCAGACACTCGACGGCAAAACACCGCTGTTCGGCAGTTTAAGATGGCCGCCGCCACGTGTTCGCATCCCGAATGGCGGCCACCCAGAGAACAAAGACCACACTGCAGGAATAGGTAATTACCCGTTTGCAACATTGTTGCAAACGGTAATTGAAGGCACACTTTACACAGGGTGGTCTGGTTGTTCGGTAGTTTCATTCCCTTGTTTTATTTGAATGATTCTACCGAACAACTAGAGGAATACAGTTCTTTACATACATTTAACTGTCAATATAACCGGATACCATGATTTCTTATACATGTTCACACACATTAAACCAGCAATATGACCAAATACACTTATTCTCATACATGTCGTGGGACAGCCCGGTACCAATCCGCTACAGAGTCCATTCGTGGGTTTTGGACACAAAACCATGCTTGAAACCAGATTTTGGGTTGTGACAAAAAGGGGAAAAATAGAGATAAAAGCAATGGGGAAATTGTCAGATGCAGGGTCTGTAACAATTAGTAACATTTGTGTTTGCAAGGGTGTGTTTGCGTGTTGTGTTGGTGTTTGATTACTGGGATGAATGCACATATATACACAAACAGATATACATACACATTAACATACACATACACACATACAAACACACTGACACAAACACACACATTGATATACATATGGACACATACACGCATAGACACAAAGATACACAAACCCGGACAAATGCACACACCTTGACACATACACAAACTGAAATATACACACACTGACAAAGATACACACCCTGGCATATACACACACTCAGATACACAGTGACACATACACACACCTTGATATATAAACATACAAACACCCACTGGCATACAGATGTACACACACTGACACAAATATACACACACTGGCACACACACACACACTAACTGAGGCTGATGTGGGTCTGCAGAAGCTCACTGCCCGCTGATCCTTCTCCCTCCTCAATGCTCGCTCCTCATATCTGGGAGGAAGGGGCATGCTTTCACTTCCTCCAAGCTCTGCCGATATCACAAGGTGCCCGGTCGCGTTCTTAGAGGGCTGTGGCACCTGACTGGACCCCTGTTTATACACCAGATCCTACAGTAATCCATCTGCCATTCCTTGGAAGCCTTTGTGGCACTGGCTTTGCAACAGATCCAGCCTGAGTTTGTTTAACAGATAATTACTAATAAACAGGTGAGCTAGGATCCCAGAGGCTTGCCCTGAATGTCCCCAGGTCCCCACAGCAATATTCTGACACTTCAAATGACAGAGCTTACAAGACCTCTACCACATGGTCTAAACTCTGCAACTCTTCACCTGGCAGATTAGATAGCAAGACCACTGGACCACCATAGATGGAGACCACTGGACCATCAGGTAGTTATTTTTTAAAAAGTGTAATTCCGTGTGAGGAGACTAGTCACTCAAACACACACTCCCCACATACTTTCACTAACCCCCCATATTGGCAATGTCCCCAAACACTATAACCCCTCCCCCCCCACACACCCTGTAATCCCTCTGCACGCAATGTTCCCCTGCACTAACACTGTCACCCCCCCACACCGTAACCATCCTCACACACTGTCACCCTCCAAACATACACTATCAGCCCCACACACAGTCACCCCCTGCACACACTAACAAACTCCCCACAAAGTGTCAACCTTCCACACGTTTTTACTCTCCCCACTGTCACCCCACACACTATAACTCCCCTTCACCCAGCCACACTTACATAACATCTTCAAATCCTGTCACTTCCATGCCCTGTAATTATACCACACTCACCTGTCCTCGCTCTCCCACACTCACCCTACCACATTAATGCCCCCTAATCCTGTCACACTCACCTTATCTTGCATTGCCAAGCCCCTGGTCTCGGTGGTTGCCAAGCAGTTGGTCTGAGTACTTGCCACTTTGGCACTGCTGGCAGCTGGTCTTGGTGGGAGCCTACTGGCTGGTCTGTGCCAGGATTGGGTGGCCTGCTGTTGGCCTGGCAGACACCTGGCTAGATAGGCTGGTAGCTGGCTTTGTAAGCCTATGACAGGCTGGTGGTGGCTGGGCTAAAAGGCAGGTTTGTAAGCAGGATAGGGCAGAGCAGGGCAATGGCCCTGACTGTGTCTGGCCTTACTTGCAGCAGTGCAAAACAGGTCCCCCCTTCTCTTCCTTTCTGGCCCCTTTCTCCTGTTCCAGGAAATGGAGGAGATTGAGCAGGATTATGACTTTTATTGCAACTCTGCTCCAATTCGCCCAGTGGCTCTCAGCTAATGAAGTTCTGCTACTGGGCCACAGGCCCACAGCCCACCAAGAAGGAGAACAAGCATTAAGTGAGTATTCTCCTTTTTAGCGCGGGACATGCAATATAGACTATTGCACCACCAATGTTAATTTTAAAATGCCTGGTGACAGGGCACAACCAATATGCAGAATTTCATATTATTTTTCCCCTTTGCAAAATAATATTAAATATGTTGATGCCCCTTTCCCCCTTGAACTGCCACTGTAACCACAGCTTTGCTGTTTTAGCTTCAATTTTACAGTTTAGATTTTCTGAAAAAAAATGCAGATAATCCTGACTTTTCAGTCTTTGTTACCCTAGTGCCAAACTCCAGTCCTATATACCCATTGATACTGAGTGCACTCATAGGATTTAATAACATCTTTATTATAAACAGACATGCAACCGCAAACAGTCAACGTTCTAGCCCCATTTCCAGATCCAGGTATTTTATTATTAAATATTTTTGGTATTTTATTTCCTTGCATATAATATGCTTAAAAGGACACCATAAGCACCAAAACAACTTTAGCTTAATTTAGTTTTGAAGTAAAGAACATGCCCCTAAAGTTACAGTTTATGCAACCCTAGTCACACCCTGCCTGTGACCTACACAGTGCCCCTACAGATTCCATGTAAAGAGAGATCTAATGTTTAAACTTCCTTTTGTACACAATATTTTTGTACACAATCTTTTTAGTTTAGAATTTCTTATTTCCTGTCCTGTTAATAACCTGCTAAGCCTGCAGGAGCCTGCTATGTGTGATTAAAGTTTAATCAATAGAGCAGGAGATAAAAATGTCTAAAGTATACACTGTGCTGTCAGATCTGATGTAAAAATTAAACCATTGTTGTTTTTTTTTATGTAGGCTGTGTGAGTCACAGGCAGGTATGGTGCAAGGATTTTTGGGTACACAGCCAAAGACTATTTTGGCGCCAAGCCCCTTCCCCTCCAAAAAAAAGCATCTTCACCTGTGTGCCTCTTAACCGGCCTTTTGCTTCTTAACTCTTTTAAATGTCTTACCCCCTTTAGTGTATCTTATCCCCTATTTTTCCCCATTGTGTGTCTTACACCTCCCTTGTGTATCTCTAAGAAACCCCATTTGTGTGCCTCCTTCTTTCCCAGCCCCTTTGTTTGTATCATTCTTTCCCAGCCCCCTTGTGTATTTTAATCTTTCCAGCTCATTTGTGTGTTTCTCTTACACCACCAGCCCTTCTATCTCCCTCAGCCCCTCTGTGTCTCTTTTTCCCCTTCTCCAACTCCTCTGTGTCTCTTTCAGCCCAGCCCCTTTGTATTTTGACCGCCAGGCCCTTCTGTGTGTCACTTTCATTCCCAGCCCCTCTGTGTATCTTTCTCACCCCAGGCCCATCTGTTTGTCTTTCTCCCCCCTCGTGTCCCTCTGTGTGTCTTTCTCCCCACTCAGACCCCTTTGTGTTCCTCTCTCCTACCCTCCATGTCCATTAGTGGTCCTCTCCCCTACCCTTCCTGTCCATTAGTGTTCCTCTCCTCCCTTACCTGTCTCTTAGTGCCCCCATCTTAGTGTTCTTCTCCTCTCCCCCTTAGTGTTCTTTTTCCCTTCCTTCCCCTGTCCCTTAGTGTTCCTCTCCTCTCCCTGCCCCTTAGTGTTGATCTCCCCTCCCTTCCCTGTCCCTTAGTGTTTCTCTCCCATACCTCCCCAGTCCCTTCCCCTCCCTCCCATCTACTTAAGTGTTCCTATCTCCCCCTTACCTGTCTCTTAGTGCCCCCCCCATTTCCCTTTGTTCCTCCCACCTGCCCTCTTAGTGTTCCTTTCCCCTCTCTGTTAGTGGTCCCCCCTACCCCAGTGCTCCATTTCCCTTCCGTTCCCTGTACCTTAATGCCCCCTTAATGTTCCTCTCTTCCACTCCTAGTGTTCCTCTCCCCTCCCTCTCTTTTAGTGGTCGCCCCTCCCCCATCCCATCATGTTCTTTCCCCCGGTCCCCTGTTCTATAGTGGTCTCCCTCCCCACTCTTATAGTGTTATTTCCCCCCTCCCCTGTCCCATAGTGTTCTCCCCCCCTTCCCCTGTCCCATAGTGTTCTTTCCCCTCTCCCTCCCTGTCCCATAGTGTTCTTTAGCCTCCCCCCGTCCCATAGTGTTCTTTCCCCTCCCCCTCCCCTGTCCCATAGTGTTCTTTCCCCTCCCCTCCCCTCCCCTGTCCCATAGTGTCCCCCCATCCCATAGTGTTACCCCCTCCCATCCCATAGTGTTCCTTCCAACTGTCCCTGTCCTATAGTGTTCCTCCCCCCTGTGCCTTAGAGTCCCTCTCTCCCCTCCCCCCCCCCATTAGTTCCCGGTGTGTCTCCTACCTTTCTTGTACCGTGGTCGAGCAGAGCAGACCATGGTACAGGAGCTTCAGTTTTCTGTACCCGGCTGGACTGATGGGAAGTGTTCTCTTAGTCCAGCTGGGTACAGGAAACAGATCTTCATGTACTGTGGACCGCTCCGCTCAGCCACGCTACACTAAGTGACAGATAGGAGGTAGCACTGTGCGCCCACCCCCTGCCAGTCACTGCTAGCTAGGCTAGGGCTGCATAAACAGAAACAAAAGTGATTTAACTCCTAAATGGCAGATAATTAAGCAGTGAAACTGCAGGGTCATGATCTATGCAGTAAAACTGCTCATTAAGCCAAATTTGATTTGGTGTTTAACACCTTAATGACGGATGATGGATCCCATCCGTCATGCTGGGGAAGCACTTAACGCTGTGGTGGAATCTCGGTAAAAATAAATTTAGTAGGCCGAGATTACCACGTGGTATGTGTACGTGCATATACTGGTGTATCGGTCGGTTGGTTGCACGTGGCAAAGATACAATCAGTAGTGTACGGAGCATGTGCAAGAATACAGGATGTAGTATTCCCCTCCTCCATTGTGCTGGGCAAGCCATGTGGTCAAACAGGAAGTTAGTTCTTGTTCGATTGATTGGGTAAGAGTATGTGTGGGTGGAGCTTATTATGGGAGGAGTTACATGCCTATATAAGGAGCCTACACTATTGTTCGGGGCTCAGATCTTGTTGTATTTTGGTGACATTAGTCCCTCTGAGTCCCGGTCGGTGAATCGAATAAAGAATCTCTTCCTTCCTGAAGAAACCTGTGTCCATCTCTCTGTGCTTGGCTTCCATCAGTTTCTCCGGTATCATTTGGTGCATTGGCCGGGAAGCTCATCGTTCAACGGTAGCTGAGAAGCAGAGGCGTGAGACGGTCTATCTTTGCCCACGCTCTCTACGGCTGCACCCCTGAACTTCTGCGTGGACCTCCCTTTGTCTCGGCGCCACTGGTCTGTTGTCCAGGAGATCATCGGCCTCTACGTGGTAAGTGCTGCGGTGTCCCCGTCTATGAGTGTGAATTCAGGTTCAGGAACAAGGAGGTAAGACGACCGCTGTTTTTGACGGTGGACCCACTAGGGGTATTGGATACCGATTGTGCGGTAGGCCCATAAGGGGTTATTTGGAATCTGCCCCCTCCAGTGGAGGGAAGGAGCGAAGGCGCACCGCTCATTTAAACGCCCTGTAGTCAGCCCGTTTAATTTTGGTTTGGAGTCAGGCTGGGTTCTGTGTAAATAGCCCAAGCCGGACACCGGTGTCTTGTCTAGACTAGCGTTCTAGGGTGTATATTTCGTTCGCTAGGTCGGAGGGACCGGGAGACTAAGCGGCGCCTGTGTAAATTCGGTTCGCTAGATCTCAACCTATCTTGGCTAAGCGGGAAGGCGTGTAAATTTGGAACCCACTAGATAGAGTAAATCTAGTTGTATATTCTGCCCTCTAGTTCGCTATATGTGGTGCTTGGGCAGTGTGGCTAACCAAAACGGATGTAGATAGTTTTAGGTAGTCCATCAAGGTACTGGCCAATAGATTAGTTGGGAATTGTAAATGTGTTAAAGATTGTTGTAGTAGCGTGTATATCTTGCTAGATAGCGTGAGCTCTGCCGTCTAGCGAGAGTGTGAATAGTGTGTAACTGTATTATAGCGCACGGTACCATAACCATGTATAATTACTGATACTGTAAATAAGTACTAATAACTGTCGTCTATGTTGTATGTTTAACACCATAACCACTACTAATTGTACCGTGACTTTAAATTGTACTCTAACCACTGCTAACCGTACTATAACTACTGTTTGTAAAGACGATGTTACTGGGGTATGTTATAGACGGGTAATTCAGATATAGGGAATTATAGTGTGGGTGACTGTATAGTTTCGCCAAAGGGCACAGTATTAGTTATTCAGTGACTGGTGTAACAGCTGTGTGTGTACGGAAATTCCCTGAGTGTTTTGTTGTGTGCGTTTCGCTTAGTAACTGTACCACGTGGTGCTGTTGCCGAGGGAACGGGTGTGACCGTTGGAAGAGTGTTTGTTTAGTTTCTGTTGGAGATGACGCTTAATTGTTGGTATGGGTGCGTCAGACTCAACGATTTTGGATCCCTTAGGATGTATGTTGAAAAACTTTAAAAAGGGATATACTGTATATGATTTTGGGGTAAAGATGTCTCCAACACGCCTGATTACTTTATGTAGTAGGTAATGGCCTACTTTGGTTGCCGCATGGCCACCACGTGGCAGTTTGGATCCTAATCTGGTACAGCGTGTACACGTGGCTGTATCAGGTAGTCCTGAACTTTACGGCCAGTTTCCATATATTGATTGTTGGAAGCAGGCCGTAAATGACTCGCCAAAATGGATCCGAGTATGCCACGAGGAACAATTTCGCCTCATGGTGGCCAGAACTCGCCTGTCCACTAAGGCCGTAATCACGCCCATTTTGGACACGCCCCCCGAGTCTGAGATCCCCATGCCGCCCCCTTACTCCTCCTCCGCCGGAAGAGGAAGAGGAGGTGCTGTTGGAAACGCTCCTCCCCTTGCCCCGCTGTCCCCACCTACCCCTTCCTCTAGCTCAGAGCCCAACCCCCTTGTTTTAAACCCTCCCCTTCCGGTACCTACCTCCGTTAACTCCACCTACCCAGATTTGGCGCCATATCTAGTTTCCGGTCAGGCTCCTCCTAGCCCGGCCTGGAATATTTTACTCACCGACCTCCCCCTCAGTAAAGCGTCCCCATCCCCTTGTCTTACTACCCCTCGACCGGAACCCCTAACTGACGTACCTAAACGAAGCCCCATACTAACCCGACAACTGACCGGTACCCTCCAACCGCGACATTATCAGATGTCTCTCCGATTGACACCTGGCCCGACACACATCAACGGTGATGGCCAGATACAACAAGCTGATCCCGTCTTTGTTTATGTACCCTTCACGACAACTGATCTATTTAACTAGAAGACCCATAACTCCTCATACACCGAAAAGCCTCAAGCCATGTCGGATTTGTTTACCTCCATAGTCCAGACACATAATCCCACTTGGGCTGATTGCCAGCAACTGCTTATGACATTATTTAATAACGAGGAAAGGACAAGGATAAACCAAGCGGCAATTAAAGCGCTTTAAGAAGTGGCCCGTACACAAAATCAGGCCAACCCGGCAGCATGGGCCGCAGCACATTATCCAAACACTGATCCGGAGTAGAATGTCAATGGCGCAGCCATGGCCCATTTAAAAGCATATAGAGACGCTATTATTGCTGGCATGAAAGCCAGAGGGAAGAAGGCGATTAATATGTCTAAGACGGCTGAGGTATTACAGAAATGTGATGAATCGCCCAGTGTCTTTTATGACCGATTATTGGAGGCATACCGTTTGTATACCCCCTTTAATCCAGAGGCTCCTGAGAATTCCCGGATGGTTAACTCTGCCTTTGTCAGCCAAGCCTACGGAGATATAAAGCGCAAGCTGCAGAAGTTAGAGGGGTTCGTAGGGATGTCTATAACCCAACTCATGGAGATAGCCAATAAAGTATACATGAATAGGGAGACAGAGACAAAGAAGGAGGAAGAGCGTAAGATGCGTAGGAAAGCAGATGTGCTAGCGGTAGCTATCGCAGGCGTAGATAGAAGGGAAAAGGAAGTGTATAGGGGAACGGATAAAGGCGAGAGTAAATGGAATAGGGAACCTTTGAGTAGGAACCAATGCGCGTACTGTAGGGAAGAAGGGCATTGGAGAAGTGAGTGTCCACAAAGGGAACAGTATGAGAGAGACCTAGGGCAGGGTATAGTAATAATTATAGAGGCAGAGCGAGAGGTAGAGGAGGCCCTGGAGGAAATAGTGGTAATAATAGAGGAAGTGTTAGTGGAGATAGGTATTATCCAGCAGCGCAGAGACCCCGTGATAGAGAAGATAGGGACTTTGTGGGTTTGGCTGACACAGTCATGGAGGACTATTGATATCGACCGGGCTCCATCCCCCTTGGCCGAGCGGAGCCTATGGTCGATGTAGCAATAGGGGGAAAAAGGAGTGCTTTCATGATTGATACTGGTGCTGAACATTCAGTGGTGACTGACCTAGCTGCTCCTCCATCTGGAAGAACTATCACCGTAATAGGAGCAACTGGAAAGAGTGCTGCTAAACCGGTTCTTAAAAGTCGACTCTGTACATTGGGAGGCCACGTAGTGAAACATCAATTCCTTTATATGCCTGAATGTCCAGTCAAACTGCTAGGACGTGATTTGTTGTCGAAATTACAAGCACAGATAACATTTCTACCCAACGGAGCAACATCTTTAAAGTTCAATGGACCTTAAGGTATAATGACAATATCAGTACCAAAGGAAGAAGAGTGGCGACTTTATACAGTGTTGACCAGCCAAAACCCTAAGAGTGATGAATCCTTGTTCAATATACCAGGAGTGTGGGCAGAGAACAACCCACCAGGACTTGCTCGCAATATTCCACCAATTCGAATTGAACTAAAACTTGGGGTCTATCCAGTGAGCTTAAGACAATACCACACCCCACAAAAGGCCAAGAAAAATATACAATCCTATCTGGATAAGTTCATAAGGTATGGTATCCTAAAATTCTGTACTTCCCCCTGGAACACCCCATTGTTGCCTGTTCAAAAGCCCGGTACAGATGAGTATCGCCCTGTGCAGGACTTGAGAGCAGTCAATGATGCGGTCGTAAGTATACACCCAGTTGTGCCCAATCCATATAACCTGCTTGCTTTAATTCCGGGCGGGGCTACCTATTTTACTGTCCTAGATCTCAAAGATGCCTTCTTTTGCCTTCAAATTGCTGCGGAAAGCCAGTGTATCTTTGCATTCCAATGGGAAAATGCTGTAACGGGCTCGAAACGCCAGATGACTTGGACTGCCCCAAGGGTTTAAAAATTCACCTACCCTATTTGGATCAGCTTTAAGTCAAGACTTACTGGATTTCAAATCCACCCCAGGAGAGTGTGTACTATTACAATACGTAGATTATTTGTTGATAGCGGCAGTTACAAGAGAAATATGTCAGCAAGCAACACATGATTTACTACACATTCTTTGGAAGGCAGGATACAAGGTGTCTAGGAAGAAAGCTCAGTTGTGTCAGCCAACTGTCAAGTATCTGGGATTCCATATCTCTGAAGGTCAAAGGATAATGGCGCCAGAGAGAAAAGAAGCTGTATGCCAAATACCAATACCCAAGAATAGAAGACAAGTGCGGGAATTCTTGGGGGCAGCAGGCTTCTGTAGGATATGGATTCCCAGTTACGCGATATTGGCGAAACCTCTTTATGCAGCTATAAAAGGTACAGAACACGATCCCTTCCTGTGGACCCCTTAACAGCAAAAGGCATTTGAAGATGTGAAGAAGGCTTTGATGAGTGCCCCAGCATTAGGTCTACCTGATCATACACGCCCATTCTACTTATATGTACACGAGCAAAGAAGAATGGCTGTGGGAGTACTGACACAGTACTTGGGATCATGGCAACGACCTGTTGCATATATGTCCAAACAACTGGATGCAGTGGCCAGTGGTCTTCCACCTTGTCTAAGAGCTGTAGCTGCCGCCGCCCTGCTGGTAGCTGAAGCTGATAAACTCACTCTGGGTCAGGAACTCTATGTGCGAGTCCCTCACGCAGTACAAACGTTGCTAGACTATAAAGGCAATCATTGGTTTAGTAACAGCCGCATGACTAAGTATCAAGCTATGTTGTGTGAAAACCCAAGAGTGCATCTAGAGACTGTTAATACCTTGAATCCAGCTACCCTTTTGCCACAACCTACTGAGAGTCAACATGATTGCCTGGAGGTGATGGATGAAGTGTTCTCAAGTAGACCAGATCTTCGTGATTTTCCCATCCAGAACCCTGATGTCCAGTACTATACGGACGGCAGTAGTTATGTGAAAGAAGGGATTCGCTATGCAGGATATGCAGTAACCATAGACAAGGTGATAGAAGCTCGGCCATTGTCAAAAGGAACATCGGCACAGAAGGCAGAACTAATTGCACTCACACGAGCGTTACAATTGGCTGAAGGTTTAAGAGTGAACATCTACACGGACTCCAAGTATGCGTTTTTAACCACTCATGCCCACGGAGCTTTGTATAAAGAAAGAGGACTACTGAATTCAGAGGGTAAAGAAATCAAGTATGCAGCTGAGATATTACAACTACTGGAAGCCGTATGGGAACCGAAAGAAGTTGGTATCATACATTGTCGGGCGCATCTGAAAGGTGATGGTGATGTAACCAAAGGAAATCGGATGGCAGATAATGCAGCTAAGCGTGCCGCTGAATCAGAAAAACAGGAGTATGTGGAACATATAGCTGCTCTTATACCGACCCCACTGTCTCAATGGACTCCAGTTTATACAGCTCAAGAAGAAGAGTGGTTAAAGACTGAAGCTGGGAAGTACCTGGAGAACAATTGGTATCAGTTAGAAGATGGAAGAATAGTCATTCCAGCATCACTAGCTGTAGAAATTGTCCAGAATTATCATAACGGGACACATTCTGGAAGAGATAGTATGGAAGAATCTCTCAGGAAACATTTCTACATACCAAGATTGTCCAACTTGACTCAAGCTATTGTACGAAGATGTGTGATATGTGCCAAGAATAACGCAAGGCAAGGACCAGTGAAACCACCGGGAGTCCAGTATATGGGGGACTCCCTATGTCCGATCTTCAAATAGACTATACGGTAATGCCTAAATCCGGTGGACATCGCTACCTACTAGTAGTTGTGTGTACCTACTCAGGTTGGGTAGAAGCATGTCCTACTCGTACAGAGAAAGCCGGAGAAGTTGTGCGATTCCTGTTGCGAGAAATAATACCCCGATATGGACTACCATGCTCTATAGGATCGGATAATGGTCCAGCCTTTGTTCACCAGTGCCTACAACAACTGACTCATATGCTTGGTATTAAGTGGAAGCTTCATACGGCATATAGACCTCAGAGCTCTGGGAAAGTAGAAAGGATGAACAGATTTATTAAGAACCAATTGGCAAAGATGTGTCAAGAGACTCAGCTTAAGTGGAATGTTCTTTTGCCCATAGCTCTTTTGCGTATTCGTAGTACACCTACCAGAAGGATGGGTCTCTCACCTTTTGAAATCATGTATGGGCGTCCACCTCCCGTACTTGGTAACTTAAGGGGTATTTGAGTCAGTTGGGAGAAGGAATTACCCGGCAGCAGGTTGTAGAGTTGGGTAAAACTATGGAGGAGGTACAGAAATGGGTACAAGATAGATTACCTGTGAATATTTATCCCCCTGTTCATAGTTATCATCCAGGAGATCAAGTATGGATAAAAGAGTGGAACAGTGTACCGTTGGGGCCTAAGTGGAGGGGTCCTTATGTTGTTCTTTTGTCTACCCCTACAGCTATAAAGGTGGCCGAAGTGACTCCGTGGATTCATCACTCCAGGGTTAAACCAGCATCAGTAGATTCTTGGCAAGCTACACCAGATCCAGAGAATCCTTGCAAGATCCGGTTAAAGCGCACAACTCAGTCGGAGTGACGAGGAGATATTGGGGTTTCAAGTGTAATTAAAGAGATCAGCAAGTAAGTGTTTTGACGGCCATAATAAAGCCTGACCACTTACCCACATGACATAGCCAGAGTGTCTTGTAGAGACCTCTGTGAAGGGAAGAGAGGACTTGAAGAACTCCATTCCTTGCAGCCCTTACTTCCTGGAAGCTGAGGTGCCATCGCACGGACGAAGAATGAGGATGAAGACGTCAAGAGAAATGCACTTGATAATGTATATATTTGTGTTTTTAATTATTCAGGAAGGTAGAGGTACCGACACACCTGGCTGTGAGGTTTGCATTAAGGCTACTAAAACAGGTAATCATATTTCCCAGACCCTTATTTGGCATTCACAATATGAGTGTAAAGGATATGTATCTAGGTGTAGATACTTAGGTATAGATTATAGTGTATGCCATTTAGGAGTAAGAGAACCTAAGTGCTTCAATCCAGAGTATCAACCCCGTACAATTTGGTTGACCCTCCAGAATGGAGACTCACAGGGGACCCTAATAAATAAGACAGTATTAGAAACCGTACATTCTTCGGGTGTTCTGCTATTTGATGCGTGTAAGGCGATATCAAGTGGTAGAAAACCGTGGAATGTATGCGGGGATCTTAAGTGTTAGAGAACGTATGGGTCTAATGATAAGTATATTTGTCCCAGTAGTAAAAATAAGTATGTAAATTCAAAATGCCCAAATAAGGATTATAATTATTGTCCATATTGGTCTTGTGTAGGGTGGGCAACTTGGGGACAGACAGTAGATAAGGATATGATTGTAACTAAGTTGCCTACCAAACCATATTGTAAGTCTATGGAATGCAACCCAGTCCATATACTTATCAATAATCCTGAACAATTTATAGATAGGTTTCGGAAACTTATTTGGGTTCCAGATATATGGGACGGGTTTGGATCCTGGGACAATATTATTTATAGGGATAGAGACCGATACCGTGGCATCCCAAACTCATCAGGTTTTCCATTCTTTTTATGAAGAGATGAGTGTAGAAAATAAGATCCCCCATAATGCTAAGAACCTGTTTATTGATTTAGCTGAAAGTATTGCTGGTAGTCTTAATGTGACCAACTGCTATGTGTGTGGAGGTACTAATATCGGAGACCAATGGCCCTGGGAAGCAAAGGAGGTAATGTATTCTGGTTCTGAGACAATTGAACAAATAATATCTTCTCAAGCCGATTATCAAATGAGTGTTAGAGGTAAATCTGAGTGGCGATTAAAGACCTCCATTATAGGTTATGTTTGCATAGCAAGGAAAGGAATAATGTTTAACACATCTGTAGGAGAATTGACTTGTCTAGGGCAAAAAGCTAATGATGATAATATAAAGAATACAACTTGGTGGTCGGCTTCAAATGTCTCAGAACCACCTAACCCGTTTGCAAGTTATACCAATTTAAAGGACGTGTGGTTTGATCTATCTATTACATCTAGTTGGAAAGCCCCAGCAAATTTGTACTGGATCTGTGGTAAGAAAGCTTATTCGGAATTACCACAGGACTGGGAAGGGGCATGTGTGTTAGGTATGCTCAAACCATCCTTCTTCTTGTTGCCTATTGAAACAGGAGAGACTTTGGGAGTTAAGGTATATGATGTGAATCATAGAAAGAAAAGGGGACCCCTAGAGATAGGTACCTGGGAAGATAATGAATGGCCTCCCCAGCGTATTATAGATTATTATGGGCCAACTACATAGGCAGAGGATGGTACTTTTGTGTGGCGAAACCGACCTCGCCACGTGTCCTTGGAGGGGGCTGATTGCCCGCCTCTTGCCTTTGGACTATGGACCAGACTTTATGGGAATGTGATACCCCAGATAGCCATACCATGGAGCCTATTCATATAATGAAAGACTATGGGAAAGACTTTAGCTCCATGGCAATTGTACTGTGTGAGTAGGATCTGCACGCTATTCGGTAGTTTTGTGCGTGCAGATCCCAGCTATCTGGGGATAGGTGAAATGTCTGTGTGTTATGTGTAAATGTGACTTTATGTATTTTAAAGTGTTTTATGTTGTTTTGCAACCATGTGGTTAATGGAGTCTGCCTTTAGTCCTGGGTAATTGGATTACTTCTCCAATTAACTCCAGGGCAGAAGGGAGGAAACCAGGCTGCATTGTGGGGATGTTTTTCTGCCAGCCAGAAAGGAACAAAAGATACTTTTAGTAACTTTTGAACCCCTGGTCGGATTCATGCCATTTTTTAATATGTTGTTCCCCTGAATGGATTGATTGTGGATATGTATTTTTATGTGAATGTGATGTATGGTTTTAAAGTTATGAAAGTTGTGTAAAAGTATATTTTACACTGTATGCATAATGGGATTATGTGTCACACTAAGGGGAGGGGATGTGTGGGAGGTAACATCTATGTCATTGGTTCTTTTATGCCTCCCCCTGGGTGTGGCCTGTATGTGTGAGTTGGAAATAAAAGCCAGGCTGGATGAGCCAGTCCAGAGTTCCTGTTTTACCCTCAAAGTGATGTGTCGTCTCATTATTGGGGGAAGGATTTATTGTATGCTGTTCCAGTTGACTGCTAGGAGTACAAGCCTATTCGTATGGTTCCTATTCAATGGTCTACAGCATTCATATGCTTGGGAGAATTTAAAAGGTTTCTCGGATTCGGTGATTGTGGTGTCTGCCAGAGTCCTTGGAGTCCTCAGGAAGCACTAGGAGCATCCATTAACGGAGGTACCAAGTCGGGGTGCCAGGTGATCCGTTACAGACTCAAAGTACCGAACACCGGACCACCTTGGTGTGTGATTACTTGGTGTGTGATTACTTGGTGTGTGGATTACTTGGTGTGTGGATACTTTACCTCCCAGCTTGATTCGAGCCATTCGCATGGTTCAGCACGAATCCTTTGTGTAAAATATAGGTGGCCGCCATTCCGGGACTTTACACGTGTTCGCGGCCATCTTACACACGAACAGCGGTGTTTGCCAGCAATCGTCTGGAACTAAAAACGGAGACGCAAACAGTCGAACACCGCTGAGACCTCCAGGATAACGTAACTTCGTGCTGGACCTACCGAACGACCAGCCGTTCGGTAGAAAGACTACATTTCACATGGGGATTATAGCGAACCCCGGGATAACTGTGGATGGCAAGGGTTTCGTGGAGTTTTAACGTGCGAACGGAGACCGACCGCAAGGCCAAAACTTGTGGAACTAATTTCGGCCAGAAAAGCTGTGCGGTCGGTCAAAACTTCAAAGAGCCATAACTCCCGAACCCTTTAACCGAATGGGCTGGATTTTGAATATGTGGTTCCCCTGAACTAGGACTATCTTGGGATATCAGATTTAAAGCTGTACCCCCTATTTTTGGGGTACATCTGAAACTTGGGTAAAATATTGTATGTAATAATTATGTTAACTGTTTATCTGAGGGGAGGGAACATGGGGGTTGTACCATGTATATGATTGGTGATTTTATGCCTCCCCCTGGGTGTGTTCTTTCTGTGTCTAACTGTAATAAAAAGCAGGCTGGGTGTTCCAGCTCTCAGTTCTTGTTTGACCTTCAAATCGCAGCCTTGACTCGTTTTGTGGTCAGAAGGGTATCCTAGCTGTACTATAGCTAGTGGGATTATTCTACATTTTCAGGACTCGTATGGAATACTAAGGAAAGCAGCTTCTCCTCTCTTCAGCAATAGGAATCCAGACTAGCTAAGCGGTCCAGCTCTCTGCAAGACTGAGGGTAACCGTAACAACTGGTGGCAGCAGGTGGGATCATTCTAGAATTCCTGGGAGAAATAGTGAACGGATGGAGAGTGCTTATGACAAATTGAAACGCACTACCTTAAAAGACTTACTTGAAAGTCGAGGTGGGAACGCAAGCAACAGGCCGAGGAGGGAACTTATCGCAGAGCTGACAGAACTGGATCAAAGCTTCACAATGGCAGAAACTCCAATGACAATGGGTGATGAAAAAAACAGAAATGTTCGGGAAAGGCTCTCCCTATACAGGCCGAACCCCTCTATGGAGCTGGTACAGCAGCTGATGGCGGAAGCAGATGAGGACATACAAAAAGCTAGAGCCCACGAGCTCAGCCTAGCGACTGCACACCGCACCATCGAAACAATGGTAAATCCTGCAGAGACCACCGGGTGGCTAAAGATACCCTATGCGGCTTTTAGACCTTTCCTGGAAAGCGAAGCGGGGATTGATGAATACCTGGCGGATTTTGAGCGACAATATGCGCTCCTCCAGATCCCCAACAAAGAATGGCCTATGATATTATCAGGAAAGTTATCAGGGCAAGCGCTAGAAGGCTTTCGGACCTTGAACTCAGAGGAGGTAACGCAGTACAGGCTGGTAAAAGACACCCTCCTGCGGCGATACGCTGTAACCCCTGACACGTATCGCCGGCAATTCCGAAACACTAAAAAGAAGCCCAACGACACTCACATGGAATGGGCACACCGAATGCGGAGGGCAGCAAACCACTGGTTAAGCGGAAGTAACGCCGTAACCACTGAGGAAATCTTACAATTGTTCCTGTTAGAGCATTTTTATAATGGTATCGAACAACAAGGAAAAGAATGGCTGCGAGACAGGCGACCTGCTTCCCTGGAAGAAGCGGCAAAAGTGGCCGATGAACACTATGACTCACGGCTTCATGAACCCACAAACTACCAGCCAACAGCAAGGCTAAAAGGCATCATAGCAACGTGGGTCTAACCCAACCCATGCTAGCTAGGACTGCGTCCCGGGCATGAGCCGTGATCAGACCCAGAGGTACATAGGAGAGTGTCCATATGGAGGTAGCACATTTATACCTTAGAGATAGTGTAGTCAGGCAAGACATTGGCAAAGTCGTGAGAGATAGGACACAGGAACAGTCACAAAATACCGCTGGTTGAGTCCAATTTGGGGTGCTCTGGCGACTCGAATTCTGTTGGCTGTCCGGTCGCTACATGTTATGGGATCAGCCTACGCCCGTTTGGGTGAGTCCTGGCAGCCACGAGGAATGTAGTGGGGGGTTACCCCGCTGGATGTTGTAATTTTCCCGCCAGGGTGAGAGTCTGTTGGGCCGCAAGTTGCAGAGGTCTGTGGACAGTCCGCTCGGGCTCCCTCCTGTAGGTTGTGGGTGGGCCCTCTGTTTGTTGTGTCTGCCGGCAACCATCTTCTTTGCCACCCGGTCAGCCTGGGCAGTCGACAGGGAGGCAGGTCTTGCACGTTGGCGGGTCCCGCTCTGAAGCATGGGGGCGCGAGTGTTGGTGCTCAGCAAGCCCGGAGCCGTTCTCTGCCGTGCCGGTCTTCTGCTTTGCTCCCCTCGGGGGGCCGCTCTGGAGCCACGAGGGGGTTTCCCGTCCAAGTGCCGCCGTGTTGCCGGGCGGATCCAGGCCGTCGCCTCTTTCAGCGCCAGCTTGAAGGCTTGTCTCCGGGCGTTTAGCCGCTTCCAGAGGCTGGCACGTAGCCGTTCGCAGAACTCCCATATGTGCGCGGGAGGCTTGGTAAGTGTGCGCTTTTTCTTGGGCTGTGTTAGAGTCGCCATCTTGGTTTGGCCTTCGCAATCCAGTTTGGTCGTTTTTTTCGATTGGTCTAGTTTTGCTGCAGAGGCTTTCGTCTCCAGCTTGGACCGGGATGTCCCCCGCCAGTCCAGAGGAGGGGGAGGCAGGGCTGTGTTGTGTTCATGCCGGGAAGCGCGGCTCACGGCGGGGGATCGGCCGCCTCCCCCGGACCGCAGGCCCCGCTCTGGTGTAGGCCGCATGGTCGGCATTGGGTTTCCTGCCGCGCATCTGCTCCGGAGAGGTACCGTTTTGTGGCTCTTGGCCTCGTGAGTCGTTCCCCGGTCACCTTGTGCCGCCATCGTTGGCAATTTCGTTGGTATCGCTGTGATTGTGCCCGTTATGGCAGGAGCTTGCAGATTGTGTGGCCGGCCATCTTGGCTGTCAGGCCCCGCCCTGACTTTATGTATTTTAAAGTGTTTTATGTCTTTTTGAAACCATGTGCTCAATGGAGTCTGCCTCTAGCCCTGGATAATTGGATTACTTTCCCCTTTGTCTCCAGGAAAGAGGCCCCTGTAAAACCTGTTTGAGCCAGATTTTTTTGCTGCCAACCAGGGGAACAAAATATACTTTTACTAACTTTTGAACCCCTGGTCTGATTCATGCCATTTTTTAATATGTTGTTCTGAATGGATTGATTGTGGATATGTATTTTTATGTGAATGTGATGTAGGGTTTTAAAGTTATAAAAATGTGTACGTTTTAGCTTGGAGATAATTCAGTAGATATAGTAGGAAACTCAATTATCTCTCAAGCAGAGGGGAGGGAAACTGTGGGCTGTACTATTATGTTATTGGTTGTTTTATGCCTCCCCCTGGGTGTGTTCCGTTTGTACCTGACTGTAATAAAAACCAGGCTGGGTGTGCCAGTACCTCAGATTCTGCTTGACCCTCAAAACGAAGTGTCGTCTCGTTATTGGGGGAATTGGATTGTATGCTGACTGCCAGGAGTGTAAGCGGATTGTATGCTTTTCCTGTTCAGCTATTCCAGGGTTCGTGTGTTTCCAGTTCGGGAGTGGGAAGATTCGTACAGTTTGGAGTTCGGGAGATTGGTGATTGCAGTAGCTGCTGGTCTATCTGAAAGGGGATTATCGCCTAAACTGGGTTTTATCCTCTTGTGTGTGAAACGGTCCGCAACAATTGGTGGCAAGCGGCGGGATCATTTCCACAGCCCAGAAGGACAGCTACAAGGCAACACCATTCCGTGGATTACAAATTGAGGGCAACGCTAGTACCCGTACAGCGACCCTATCTACAAAAGAATCAACTTCAGCAGAGCAAGCATGGCATATGACTACACTCAGGAGGAGTTTGACAGAGAAGTTAATGAGGTGCTGTCTGGCTATGGACCCAACCCCCCGGAGAGAGCCGTGCAGCTCGCCAGGAAACTAGTAGGAGAGTACCTGCAATCCCTAGTAGATTTGGCCAAAAAGGGAATCCCAGGGAGCTGAAGGTGTCGTCCTTCCTCCCCAGCGGCAGAGTAAGTCCCAGGGAGCTGAAGGTGCAGTCCTTCCTCCCCAGCGGCAGTGTGTACCCCAGGGAGCTGATGGTGTCGTCCGTCCTCCCCAGCGGCAATGTGTAACCCAGGGAGCTGATGGTGTCGTCCGTCCTCCCCAGCGGCAGTGTGTATCCCAGGGAGCAGAAGGTGCCATCCTTCCTACCCAGCGACAGTGTGTACCCCAGGGAGCTGGAAGTGTCGTCCTTCCTCCCCAGCGGCAGTGTGTGTCCCAGGGAGCTGAAGGTGCCGTCCTTCCTCCCCAGCGGCAGTGTATTCCCCAGGGAGCAGAAGGTGCCGTCCTTCCTCCCCAGCAGCAGTGTGTGTCCCAGGGAGCAGAAGGTATCGTCCTTCCTCCCCAGCGGCAGTGTGTATCCCAGGGAGCTGAAGGTGCCGTCCTTCCTCCCCAGCGGCAGCGTGAGTCCCAGGGAGCTGAAGGTGTTGTCCTTCCTCCACAGCGGCAGTGTGTAGCCCAGGGAGCTGAAGGTGTCGTCCTTCCTCCCCAGCGGCAGTGTGTGTCCCAGGGAGCAGAAGGTGCCGTCCTTCCTCCCCAGTGGCAGTGTGTACCCCAGGGAGCAGAAGGTGCCATCCTTTCTCCCCAGCGGCAGTGTGTGCCCTAGGGAGCTGAAGGTGCAGTACTTCCTCCCGAGCGGCAGTGTGTACCCCAGGGAGCTGAAGGTGCCGTCCTTCCCCCCCAGCAGCAGAGTGATATGCTGGGAAGGCAGTGTGAAGTGAAGGGAGAGGAGAGCAGCGTCCTCCCTCCCCAGCGGCAGGCTGAGTTACTGGGGGCAGAGGTAGTTGTTCCTGCCCCCCAGCAGCCGAGTGATATGCTGGTGTTACGGTTGCCTCCAGGCTGGCTGGAAGTTGTACCGTAGAAAGGATGCTCCTAGCACTCACCAAAAGAACCATCAGCACCGTTGACATCATAACTACTGCGTAGCCACCATAAGTACTGCAGACTCCACGAACCACCGCTGCTGGGCTGGTATCTCGCCGTCTGCTCTGCGCCCTGGACCTACGACTAGGCTCCAGGTTCCAGTAGATGAACCTCTTCCTTCTGTAGAGCGAAGCAGGATCAGGAACAAGAGCTCTTACAAGAGCTCAGTAGCTAAGGGAGTATGAAGTGCATAGCAATCCCTGTAGTGATTATAGCTGTCCCCTACAAACATGAGTCAAGGCTGCAAGTTAGAGGGTCAGAAGAGGTCTGAGGTGCTGGCACACCCAGCCTGGTTTTTATTACGGTTGTGCACATACAGGACACACCCAGGGGGAGGCATAAAATAACCAATCAAGTAACAGTACAACCCACACATCCCCTCCCCTCAGATAAGCAGTTAACATAATTATTACATACAGTAAAAATACAGTTTCCACACATACTCTGTAACTTTAAAACCATACATCACATTCACATAAAAATACATATCCACAATCAATCCATTCAGGGGAACAACATATTAAAAAATGAATCAGACCAGGGGTTCAAAAGTTAGTAAAAGTATATTTTGTTCCCCTGGCTGTCAGCATAGCAATCTGGCTCAAACAGGTTTTACAGGGGCCTCTATCCTGGAGACAAAGGGGAAAGTAATCCAATTATCCAGGGCTAGAGGCAGACTCCATTGAGCACATGGTTGCAAAAAGACATAAAACACTTTAAAATACAGAGTCACCTTTTACACATAACACACAGACATTTCACATATCCCCAGATAGCTGGGATCTGAGCGCACAAAACTACCGAATAGCGCGCAGATCTTATTCACACAGTTCAATTGCCATGGAGCTAAAGTCTTTCCCATAGTCTTTCGTTATATGAATAGGCTCCATGGCATAGCTATCTGGGGTATCACCACTCACACAGGGCCATAGTCATAAGGAAGGAGGCTGGCAAATAGGCTTCTCCACAATCCAGGGAAGCAGGGCAATTTTCCATTTAAAGGGCCAGTTACAAATAGTAATCTGTAACATATCTCCCCTTTTGGAGGGAGACTAACCAGGCACCTGACCTTCTGTCGGTCAGTGCCTAAGTTAGTCTCGCAGCCCACCCACAAATAAACATTAGCAGCAAAGTACGCTGTGTAAAATGACACAGAGCACTCTGATTGGTGGATTTCAAACTAACCAATCAGAGTGCTGTGACAGATAAATGTAGAGACTTACCTGTCAGTCTCTTCAGTTACCTGTCAGAGCACTCTGATTGGATGGTTTCAACCCACCAATCAGAGTGCTCTGAGCCTAATTGCAGGGCGGGGAAGGCTTTGCAGAGTGCGTCGGTTATTATGGCTTTTTATTTGGCCTTTTTTTGGGGCTGAAAAAAGAAGATTTTAGAAGAAAGAAAACATCGAATGGTAAGTTTTTTTTTTTTTTACAGGTACTTAGTTAAAGGCCCCCCTCATTATTTTTAGGGTGAGGGGGGCAGGTAGGGGGTTCATTTTTTTTGGGGGGGGGGGTGACTAGGGGTTTGGGGACCCCTAGTCACCTTTGGGGGGGTGTTAAAAAATGTTTAGGGCCCCCACCCACTGCACAGGGGTGGGGGCCCGGGTGGAGGACATTAGGTCCTCCCCCCTTATTTTACTGTAGGGCCCCCACCCACTGCTCAGGGGTGGGGGCCAGGGGGGAGGACATTAGGCCCCCCCCTTTTTAGTATTTAGGGCCCCCACCCACCGCTGAGGGGTGGGTGCCAGGGTGGAGGACATTAGGTCCCCCCCTTATTTTACTGTAGGGCCCCCACCCACTGCTCAGGGGTGGGGGCCAGGGGGGGGAGTAAATTAGGTCCCCCCTTTTTAGTATTTAGGGCCCCCACCCACTGCTCAGGGGTGGGGGCCAGGGGGGAGGACATTAGGTCCCCTTCCTTTATTTTACTGTAGGGCCCCCACCCACTGCTCAGGGGTGGGGGCCAGAGGGGAGGACATTAGGTCCCCTCCCCTATTAGTATTTAGGGCCCCCACCCACCGCTCAGGGGTGGGGACCAGGGGGGAGGACATTAGGTCCCCCCCTTATTTTACTGTAGGGCTCCCACCCACCGCTCAGGGGTGGGGGCCAGGGGGAGGACATTAGGTCCCCCCCTATTAGTATTTAGGGCCCCCACCACTCAGGGGTGGGGGCCAGGGGGGAGGACATTAGTTCCCCCCTTATTATAATTTAGGGCCCCCACCCACCGCTCAGGGGTGGGGGCCAAGGGGGAGGACATTAGGTCCCCCCCCTATTCTGATTTAGGGCCCCACCCGCTACTCAGGGGTGGGGGCCCGGGGGGAGGACATTAGGCCCCCCCTGTTATTTTACATTAGGGCCCCCACCCGCCGATCAGGCTGCTCACTGTTTAATAGACATGCCCCTACTCGTGGTATAGCGAGTAGGGGCATAATTTACTAATACTAAGTAATCTTTGCTTAGTATTAGTAAATTTGTCTGAAAGACCAATTTAGGTCTTTCAGCCTTTTAGTAGATAGCTCCCTAATACCGTGGGAATTATGGAGTTATCTACTTATTCATTCCTGTCATTACATTGACTGGCCAAGTAACTTACATTGTATATGAATGTATGTTACTTGATTGCTGTAAGGTTTGCAAATGCTTACAGGTGAATCCTGGCTATGTTTGTATACTTATTATTTAAAATTGTATACAATGTAACATTCTTCTTCTTTCACTGGGTAAGTATATTAGTATTTAGGCAATACTGTTGATGTAGAATTATTAAAAAATCTTTATTGTACTTGTATTGAATTATTGCACTAACTCCATTTTAACCTGATGCTGTGACAAATCCTCCATTTTGTCCTCATAACCTGACTTCTCCATATGAAAACCACATTACATGACAGAATTTCTCAGCACATCTAACACAATAGACAAAGACTGTATTCTCCATAAAGATATGGAACTGCTGAATTTCCCCTAACTCGCAACATAGTATAATTTAAAGGCCATGAGAACACAGTAGTAATGAAATGTTCTATTCATAAGAGACCTTGCACCTAACCACGAGATCTGACATCACCGACCGAGTAAAATGACGCTCAAGACCCCCTTGTCCCCACCCGTGTCTAAAATAATACCACCTCTTGGTGGGTGGACACGGAACTAACCACTTAGTTTTTGATCCAATTAATTATATTGATAGGTGGACACTAATCCAGACACTTAACAATTAATCCAATTAATGATGTTTATTCACTGATATCTTGATAATCAATGATGACGAAAATGTCTCTTAAAAGGGCCTGCGCGCCCTCTGATTGTGCACTTGCCAATAAATTTCCTCGAAGCTATTTTAACCTGAACTCCGTGTGTCAGACTGAATTACTTCAGCGTATATACGCAATTCAATTCTCTTTAATTTGGACAGGAACAGATAGACACTTAAACATTTTGGTTTACTGAAAAAGTACCATAACACTGTGCTTCGGAACTTCAGCACTTTGACACTTCGGCACTTCGGAACTTTGGCAATTTGGCCATTCGGAAGTACCCGAATGTCCGAATTGCTCGATATTCGTCCGAATTTATATTCGGACCGAAACGAATTGCACATGTCTATTTAGGAGTAATTATTTAAGTTGACTTCAAGGTAGGCAGACAATGTAATAGAGCAGCAGAACATGCTAGCAAAAGGCTTGGTTGTATAGGGAGAGGTATTAGCAGTAGAAATAAGAATATGCTCATGCCATTGTACAGCACATTAGTGAGACCTCACTTGGAGTAGTCTATGCAGTACTGGAGACCATATCTCCAGGAGGATATTGATACTGACAGAGTTCAAAGAAGGGCTACTAAATTGGTTCATGGATTGCAGGATAAAACTTACCAGGAAATATAAAGGATCTTAGCATGTAGAGTTTGGAGGAGAGATGAGACAGGAGGATATGATAGAAACATTTAAATACCTAGAGGGAATCAACACAGTAGAAGGAGAGTATATTTAAAAGAAGACAAACCACAACTACAAGAGGACATAGTCTTAAATTAGAGGGACAAAGTGTTTAAAAATAATTTCAGGAACTCTATTAGTGGGTAGCCTAACAACTGAAGTGGTAGAAGTTAGCACAGTGTGGGAGTTTAAGTGTGCGTGGGCTATCCTAGATATAAGATAAAGCCAGGGACTAATTAAAGCATTTAGAAAATTGTCTATATGGCAAGACTAGATGGGCGATTGGTTCTTAGCTGCCTTCGCATTCTATGTTCTATGTTTGTGTAAACTACCTCTGGGATGTTCCATGAAGTGGGACAGGTCTGAATCCAAAGCCAAGGACCAGTCACCGTTGTTCCTGTTACAATCAGAATGGAAAAAGATAAAGAATCTGCAGGGACCGCTCAATCTGTTAGGCAATAGGTCAAAATAGCATTAAACTAGCACTATGAAAAACAATTAATGACATAAACTGCAATGTATAGTCAAATATATGATGAAATATGGTAAGTGAAAAAATGGATTAGGAATGAGACACAATTGATAAGTAACAAGTATGGAATAAAAATGTGGAGGGAAAAAAGGAGAGAAATTGTATTACTCTTATTTCAAATTAACAATTACAATATGCACTTATAATTAGTTACATAATAAAATAACAGGTTACTCATTAGATGAATCATCCTCTTTGTCTCCAGCATGGTTGAAGTGCCTGAAAGATATTAAGTCTACACTAGATTTGCCACTGAGAACATGACACAATTAGAATATTTCAGAGGAAAATATCCCAGCAGCCTTCTCAACATAATTTCACTGATCAGGTGTACTGGTATAAATATAGGCTCCCTGTTCAAACCACATGTTTAAACCGCATTTTAGCCAGTTGCTGTTTACACAACTTGCGTAACATCATTTGCTCATATATCTAATTTTCATCCATATGGATAATTGCCTATGTGTTAGGGAATATTTGAGATTTCCAATGTCTAGCTATTAAACTCATAATAGTCATAATAATTATATGCCATAATAATAATATGGGACAGTAGTGTTACATAGTGTTTGGATAATGAAGAGGGGAATTATCTAAAAGAAAGCCATGTTTGCTACACATTACATTCCTATTTATGTTGGGCCATACTTAAGCAAATGCCAAATATTTTGCAGCTGGTACATTGCTATTAATTGCCCATTGCTAAGGTTGCTACTATTTGCAGTTAGGTTTTGCTTAATTAAATCTCATTTTACATGAAACATTATATGTTTTTGCCATATAATGCCAAGGCTTAGATATTCAAGCTTTTGAGAAAATCAGATATTATTTCCTCAATTTGCTTCTTTTTTTTTTACATCTTTATTTTGTTACATGTTACAGAATAGTAAAATGGTGCAGGAGTGGATTCAGATGCATATACTTAAAGATTATCACAGGTACAGCGAAAACTCCTAAAAAAACAGCCTTATTTTGTAAAAATAAGAATGAAATAAACACGTTTTTATTAAAATGTACAAGAGATTTTAGGTTGATGCAGATAGACGTGTGTGAAACGTGATGTGTCCAACCTAGGACCACTCAAATGCTGGTGTGTTCTAAGTAGTGTGTAGAATAATTATGTCTAGGATAGCTATAGGTTTGAGTTGCACACATGCTAGAGAATGTACCACTGGGAATGAGCATCACATAATGGAAAATCCACATCACATCACATGGAGGGTAAAGCCCTGTGACAAAACCATCCGTTTGTCTGTTATGGTGGATTCGTCTATTTGGCTGTACGTACATATAATGGCTGTTTTCCATAGCCTAACCGTACGAATGACTATTTTGACCGAACAAAGCTACCGAACGGATGGCCACCCAGAATAGAAGAGTGCTGCTGGTTAACCTCTTGATCCCAATTAGAACGTTGTGGTTAACCGCAGACACTTCTCAATTAAACCGATTTCAGGGTGGTCGTCGTTCGTATGTCGACCACGAGGCAGCGGCCATTTTAAAATGCACGAAAGCCCAGCGGTGTTCGGCTCGGATTTCATGGAACTAAAAACGGACACCCTTTCTGCCGAACACCGCTGAACCAACGGGGCGCTTAGCTGTCTCGACGAACACGTGCGAACACCGGCTGTTCGGGAGTTTTACTGCATACGAAAGTACTGAACCCAGGTAGCCTTCCCATGGAGTCAATCGCATACCGAAGGACTGTACGAACTTTGACTCCATGGCGATTGAACTATACGCGTGGGATCTGAGCGCTATTTGTCAATAATATGCACTCAGATCCAGGCTATCTGGGGATATGTGACACAAATGTAGAATATTCGGTTATTATAAAGTTATGTATTTTCATGTACTTTCTGTTTTTTATGTTTAAAATGGCGATGTGCCCTTGTCCTGGAGATAATTGCATTACTTCCCAATTATCTCCAGGGCAGAGGGGAGGAAAACATAATGCATTGTGGGAAGAGTCTGTGACTGTATGTCTGAAATGTACTTTTGTCCTACTGTAATTACAGTCTTCCATTTGGTCCCCTAGGGGAGTGTCCACCAAGTGGGAGACCCGCATAAATATGGGCGGGTAGCCCACAGTAAAGCCAGATCTTGTTTGACCCTCAATACAGAGCTTATGTCTCGTTTGTGGGGAAGGGGAATTACTATTGGAACAGCGCTTTTCGTTATTTCTAGCTGTGGAAGGAGTTCGACTGAATTGCTGATCGGGAGTTGCCGCGTTCGTACACTCCGTTTGGGAGTTGGACGGTCGGCTGAATTGAAACTGCATTTCTGGAGAAAGGGATTATCTACTAAACGGTGGCTTTACCTCCCTGGTGGCAAGCGACGGGATGAATCCCACCGCCCAGAAAGCCAGCTACAAATCCCAGGGTGGAAATGCAGTATGAGGAATTAAGGCGTGCTACCCTTAAGGATATATTGGAACGCAGAGGACGATCAGCAGGTAATCTCAAGAAAAGAGAGATTATTTCTATATTATTGGAGATGGATGCAGCACAGGGAATGGAGAGAGCTAATGTGCCTGGCATACTGGATTTAACACCCGAGGAGATACAATTTAACCGGGCAGTCCAGATAAGGCTGGCACACTTTGACCCCAACCCTGCAGCAGATATTGTGGTCCAGGTGCAAGCAGCGGTAGCAGCACAACAGGCGCTCCAGGGAAGAGGAGCTGCAGCAGCAGAGGTACCCCATAATAATGGTAGGAGAAAGGTACCTTTTTCTGCATTTAGAAATTTTGTAGAAACGGAGGGAGAGATTGATGGGTTCCTGGCTGATTTTGAAAGGCAATGTGCCTTACATCAGGTACCCGCAGAGGAATGGGTCACCATCCTCTCTGGGAAGTTATCCGGCCGGGCCAGTGAGGCTTTTCGGTCCATCGCAGAGGAGGAAATTACCACTTACCGGGCAGTAAAAGATGCCCTTTTGGCCAGATACGCTGTCACCCCTGAGGCGTACCGGTGGCGATTCCGGGACACCAACAAGCAGGCTGTTGATTCTTATGTGGAGTGGGCATGCAGGGTACACCACACAGCAGCCCACTGGATGGCAGGGTGCCAAGCGGTAACTGGGGAAGAGGTGCTGCAAGTGTTTTTGTTGGAGCACTGCTTTGATCGGTTACCTGCAGGAGTCAGAGAGTGGGTCAGGGACCACAAACCCGCTACCTTACCAGAAGCTGCTCGTCTGGCCGATGAATACACCGATGCACGGAAGCTAGACCAGACAGCAGCCAAGGTCCCTACCCGAGTGGAATATAAACCAGCAGCACCTCCAACCACTACCGTGTATCACCCCCCAGCGCAACTCACCCCCACAATGGGGGACATGTGAATGTGGGGGTTATGAAAGACTTGCCTGCCGTTGTCTTGCTTGGGAATGATTTGGCCCCTCTGGTGTCCGCTTATGCTCCAATGGGACCTGCCGATGTTAACCCAGTGACTACCCGTGCACAGACCCGTGCTGCCGGAACCAGCCCACCTGCTGCTGAGACCCAGGTAAGACCCGATTCCCCGACTGATACCCTAGGGCAGTCCTTTGTTAGCTGGGATTCCCCAGAGGAGTTTGGGAGGGAAACCCAGGCAGATCCGACCCTCCAGAAGTATAGATATAGAGCAGATACTGGAGAGGAAGGAATAGATGGGGAGCGGTATGAGTGGGCGGGGGACAGGTTATATAGGATCCCTAAACCGTCCCAGAAAAGTGTTGCCTCTCCGCCGAATCGACAGCTGGTGGTGCCCGCAAAATACCGGCAGGAGATTCTGCGGATAGGGCATGATGTGCCATTAGCTGGACATCTAGGGTCGCGCCGCACAGCCTATAGGATCATGCAGAACTTCTTTTGGCCAAATTTTAATCAGGCTGTGCGGATATACTGTAGTACGTGTGACACTTGTCAACGGGTAGGAAAGCGGGGGGGACCACCCAAGAGCTAGGCTTATGTCTATGCCTATCATTGGGGAGCCCTTTGCCCGCATAGCCGTTGACATTGTAGGTCCACTGGCCAGGGCTAGTCCATCCGGTAAGAAATATATTCTCACCGTGGTGGACTATGCCACTCGCTATCCAGAGGCAGTAGCACTGTCTAACATAGAGGCAGAGACAGTTGCTGATGCCCTGGTTAGGATTTTTACTAGGGTCGGGTTCCCTAAGGAGATTCTCTCCGACCAGGGAACCCTATTTACCGCTGTGCTCACCCAGCAACTGTGGAGGGTATGCGGCATTAAACCGATACTTAGCTCCCCGTACCATCCACAGACTAACGGTCTCTGTGAGCGATTTAATGGCACCCTCAAACAGATGTTGAGGACCTTTTCTGACACTTGCAGAGACTGGGAGCGATTCCTGCCTCATCTGTTGTTTTCCTACAGAGAGGTGCCCCAGGAATCTACTGGGTTCTCCCCCTTTGAGTTACTTTATGGGAGAAGGGTCCGCGGACCCCTAGATCTCATTAGAGGACACTGGGAGGGGGAGACAGAGCAGGAAGGGACCCCCATAGTACCGTATGTCCTGGAACTCCGGGACCGCATGGAGAAACTGTCTCTGATGGTAAGAGAGAACCTCCAGGTGACCCAGGGGAGACAGAGGAGATGGTACGATCGGGGTGCCCGGCAGCGTGTCTTCCAGGTTGGGCAGAAAGTGTTAGTGCTCAAACCTGTGAAGGCGAACAAGATGCAAGCATCTTGGCAGGGCCCGTATAAGGTGTTAGCTCAGGTGTGTGATACTACCTACCTTATAGCCAGCTGTTCAGATGAAAGGATCTAGCGATCCTTTCATGTGAACATGCTAAAGGAGTATCAGGAGAGACCAGAGGATGTCGCTGCAGTATGTGCCCCGGCTGCAGACGATACCGAGAGCTTACCCTTACCCGATTTGTTAGAGAGGGACTCCCAGACTGATCTTGCTAGCCTTGTACAGCTAGGGGACAGGTTGAGCCCCACAGAGAAGGGACAG
The DNA here is from genome assembly GCF_036172605.1 of Pelobates fuscus. Lineage (NCBI taxonomy): Eukaryota > Metazoa > Chordata > Amphibia > Anura > Pelobatidae > Pelobates > Pelobates fuscus. The sequence continues at coordinate 305,233,597 of NC_086321.1, forward strand.
GCAAGACAGCTCCTGTGGGAGAAGCAGGCAACGTTCTTCCAAGAGCCCGGCTACACTACCCTAACTGTACATAAGGTAGAGACCCCTGGACAGAACCCTCTGCGACAGCCCCCTTACCGTATCCCTGAAGCAGTCCGAGAAGGAATGCGGAGGGAGATACAGGAGATGACCCAGCTTGGGGTCATCGAACACTCCGATAGCCCGTGGGCTTCGCCTGTAGTCCTGGTGCCTAAGAAAGATGGGACCACCCGGTTCTGTGTGGACTACAGGCGACTCAACGAGCGGACCACCACTGACGCCTACCCGATGCCCCGGGTAGACGAATTACTAGATCACATTGCCAGAGGATGCTATCTGACCACCAGTGTAAGGGCTACTGGCAGATTCCCCTGGCCGAGGATGCTATCCCCAAGTCGGCTTTCGTCACCCCATTTGGCTTGTACCAGTTTAAGGTCATGCCATTTGGGATGAAGAATGCCCCGGCTACCTTCCAGCGTATAGTGGATGGATTCCAGGAATTTGCTTGTGCATACCTGGATGATATTGCGATCTACAGTGAGTCCTGGGAGCAACACCTGGTGCATATAGGGGTGGTACTGGATAAAATTCGGGCCACTGGCCTGACATTGAAGCCAGAGAAGTGCCATCTAGGCATGGCTGAAGTACAATACTTGGGTCACAGAGTGGGGTGTGGGAGCCAGAGACCGGAGCCAGCTAAGGTAGAGGCGGTGGCTAACTGGCCCACACCTATCACTAAGACCCAGGTGTTAGCCTTCCTGGGGACAGCAGGGTACTACCGACGCTTTGTCCCAGACTATAGCACTATTGCTAAGCCCCTGACCGACCTGACTAAGAAGAAATTGCCTAAGCAGGTCCTGTGGTCTCCGGCTTGTGAAGCTGTGTTCCAGGCACTGAAACGAGCTCTTGTAAATGCCCCTATCTTGGCTGCCCCAGTCCCTAACAAACGCTTTCTCGTCCACACAGATGCTTCCATGTATGGACTGGGGGCTGTGTTGAGCCAAGTCGGGGAGGATGGAGGAGAGCACCCTGTCGCATATCTCAGTCGAAAGTTGTTACCCAGAGAAGTGAGTTATGCGGCAGTGGAAAAGGAATGTTTGGCCTTGGTCTGGGCATTGAAAGAGTTAAGTCCCTACTTATATGGGCAAGAGTTTTCCCTGGTGACTGATCATAACCCCCTCGTTTGGCTTAACCGGGTTTCAGGAGACAATGGGAGACTACTGAGATGGAGCTTGGCACTACAGCCCTACAATTTTACTATCAGCTACAGACCCGGAAAGCTGAACGGGAATGCAGATGGGTTATCACGGCAAACCGACGTCTCCACCACCTACTAGTCCGGTCATCCCCAAGTTGACCCGCCAAAGGGTCAAGCCGGGTCTGCCGGAGTGTCCCACAAGGGGGGAGCCGTGTGACAAAACCATCCGTTTGTCTGTTATGGTGGATTTGTCTATTTGGCTGTACGTACATATAATGGCTGTTTCCCATAGCCTAACCGTACGAATGACTATTTTGACCGAACAAAGCTACCGAACGGATGGCCACCCAGAATAGAAGTGTGCTGCTGGTTAACCTCTTGATCCCAATTAGAACGTTGTGGTTAACCGCAGACACTTCTCAATTAAACCGATTTCAGGGTGGTCGTCGTTCGTATGTCGACCACGAGGCAGCCGCCATTTTAAAACGCACGAAAGCCCAGCGGTGTTCGGCTCGGATTTCATGGAACTAAAAATGGACACCCTTTCTGCCGAACACCGCTGAACCAACGGGTCGCTTAGCTGTCTCGACGAACACGTACGAACACCGGCTGTTCGGGAGTTTTACTGCATACGAAAGTACTGAACCCAGGTAGCCTTCCCATGGAGTCAATCGCATACCGAAGGACTGTACGAACTTTGACTCCATGGCGATTGAACTATACGCATGGGATCTGAGCGCTATTGGTCAATAATATGCACTCAGATCCAGGCTATCTGGGGATATGTGATACAACTGTAGAATATTCGGTTATTATAAAGTTATGTATTTTCTTTTTTTTATAAATCTTTTATTGTGTTTTTTTTTTTTTTAAAAGGTAGTTGTTAAGACCTGCAGTGGTGATGGTGCTGCGGTCTCCTATTCCTTTCCCCACTGCTGAGTATTAGTGATTATAGCTCCAGCAGGGGGTAGAGATGAATACAGCTTCCCAGACAATCCTTCCCAGTAGATAGAATATTCCTTCCCCAAACATGAGCCAAGACTTCATGAAGGGTGTAACAGAACTAAAGCTTTATTGAAACAGGCTGGCTTTTATGGGGGATCCTCATGCAAGAGGACGTCCCAGAACAAACACATACATTCACCAATCACTGTACAGTATTTTACTAATACACGCCCTCCCTCTGCCTGGGAGATATTGAGATAAGTTAAGGAGTAAATCAATTATCTCCAGGCAAAGGGCACACATTTTCCCCAAAAGTTAGAACACCCCTTTCCCCACAAGGTATCCCCACAAAATACATATCCCCTGATAGCCCCGATCTGGGAGGCAAACATATCCAAATTTCACCCAGATCGGTTCAGGGGTTCTTGAAAAGTGTGAAAGTCCTGTTTTACCGACCACACACGAGGCTCCTGCCCAAAACAGTTCCACGAATTCAGCGTGTGCGGTCGGTCAATTGGGAAAAGGGTGAAAAGCGGTCAAAATAACGAATATATCCTCCTGGCTCATAGTAGCGATTGTTCCCCTGGTCTGTACGAACATAACTACCGAATGCCGCTCTTCTGGCTGTTCGGTAGATAGGAGAAGCGGGAGTTCGGTATTTCTCAGCGGTACTTCGTGCGGTCGAGTGTCCGATTTTAGTTCCAGACACTCAACGACCAAGTCCCGCTGACTCTCCTCGTGCAAACAAGATGGCCGCCGTTTTCTTTTCCACGTGGCGTTCGGCTATACGATCAGCGGCCACCCAGGGAACACTTTAATTGTCGGGGTTTTTGAACATAACAAGCCAGGTGGAGGTCGGGGTTCGGTAGTTTCCAACTGCCGAACTAATAATCCATTTTAGGCAGAAAACAAAGGTAATAACACATAAAAATAGAAGAAAAAAGTCAGAGAAAGTCAATTTTCTTTACATTACTCCCCCTTAGTTCCATGGGTCGGCATACCCGCCTAGACCCTGCCGGGTTGGCTAGGGGATGTCCGGGCGGTATCCTTAATTGTCCAAGTTTGTCTGACGGGAAAGCCCATCAGAATTCCCGTTCTGTTTGCCTGGGCGGTACTGCAGTGTAAAATTATAGGGCTGCAACGCTAAACTCCAGCGTAGCAACCGGGGATTGTCTCCAGAGACTCAGTTGAGCCAAATGAGGGGGTTGTGGTCAGTAAGTAAAGTAAAAGCACAGCCATAGAGGTACGGTTGGAGTTTCTTTAAGGCCCATACTAACGTCAGACATTCTTTTTCCACGGTTGCATAGCTGACCTCCCGGGGTAGTAACTTACGGCTGAGGTATGCCACCGGGTGTTCCATGCCACCTTCCCCCACTTGGCTCAGCACGGCTCCCAGCCCAAACATAGAGGCATCTGTGTGAACGAGAAATGTCTTATTAGGGTCTGGGCCGCCAATACTGGAGCTTCGCTTAAAGCCGTCTTAAGGCTCTGGAACGCTGCTGCACACTCCGGGGACCACGTTACTTGCTTGGGTAGGGCCTTTTTGGTTAGGTCGGTGAGGGGTTTTGCTAGGGTGCTATACTCAGGGACGAACTTGCGGTAATACCCCGCTGTGCCTAAAAAGGCTTATACCTGGGTCTTAGTGCGGGGCTGGGGCCAATTTGCTATGGCCTCTACTTTGGCGGGCTCGGGACGCTGCTTACCAGACCCTACCCTATGCCCTAAGTACTGGACCTCTGCCATGCCCACATGGCATTTCTCGGGTTTCAGGGTAAGGCCGGCGTCCTGTAAATTGCTAAATACCAAAGCCAAGTGCCCCAGGTGGGCTTCCCATGTGCCGCTGTAGATGGCGATGTCATCCAAGTATGCACATGCGAAGTCCTGCATTCCTTCCAGAAGTCGGTCCGCCATCCTTTCAAACGTAGCCGGGGCATTCTTCATCCCAAACAGCATAACCCTAAATTGGTATAGCCCGAATGGGGTGATGAATGCCGACTTAGGGATGGCGGCCGGGTCTAGCGGAATTTGCCAATAACCTTTACACAAGTCTAGGGTAGTCAGGAAGTGCCCGCTGGCCATGTGATCGAGTATTTCGTCGATCCATGGCATAGGGTAGGCATCCGTGATCGTCCGGTCGTTCAGTTTCCGGTAGTCAATACAGAAGCGAGACGGGGATGCCCAGGGACTTTGGGAAGCCTCAATACCCCCTAACTCTAACATTTTTTGGAGTTCCTTCCACATGCTAGTTCGTACTGCTGCCGGTATACGATATGGCTGCTGCCTCAAGGGGGTCTCCCCCTGGGTCTCTACCCGGTGCACTGCGGCGGAGGTGTATCCGGGTAGAGATGAGAATAGCCCACCGTATTCCTGCAGCAGGTGCTTAGCGTCTGCCTGCTGAGTGGGGTCTAGTTTTTCTCCCAACCCGACCTGTTCTAAGGTCCCGGGGTTAGCTGCTAGCAGGTCAGGTAAGGGGAGTCCCTCACTATCATCCGTGGATGGGGCGCATATGGCAGCCACATCCTCAGAGCGCTCGTGATATGGCTTCAACATGTTCACATGAAAGGCTCGTCGGATCCTTTCATCTGAACATTTGGCCACGATATAAGTGGTGTCGCTAATCTTTTCTACCACTTTGAATAGCACCTGCCACGCTGCCTGTTGCTTGTCCTTTTTGGAAGGTCTGAGGGCTAGTACCTTTTGCCCTACTTCCAGGTTCCTATCTCTTGCCCCTCGGTCATACCATTGCTTCTGGCGCTTCTGGGCCGCCTGCAGGTTCTCCCGGACCGACTCGGTTAGGGCCTGCAGGCGGTCCCGAAACTCCAGCACGTATGGCAGAACTGGCACTCCCTCTTCTCCTGTGTTGCCCTCCCAGTGCTCCCATATGAGGTCCAGGGGTCCCCGGACTTTTCTCCCGTATAGGAGTTCGAAGGGGGAGAACCCAGTGGACGCCTGAGGCACTTCCCGGTAAGCAAACAGGAGGTGAGGTAGAAACTTCTCCCATTGACCGTAGGACTCTGTGAACGCTGTGAGCATCTGTTTAAGCGTGCCGTTAAACCGTTCACAGAGACCTTTGGTCTAGGGGTGATAGGGGAGCTAAATAATGGTTTGACCCCACAGCTCTGCCACAACTGTTGAGTTACAGTTGCCGTAAACTGGGTCCCTTGGTCGGAAAGTATTTCCCGGGGAAACCCTACTCGGGAAAAGATCTTAACTAGAGCCTCTGCTACCATCTCCGCCTCAATGTTGGAGAGCGCCACAGCCTCAGGGTATCTGGTGGCATAGTCCACCACCGTGAGGATGTAGCGCTTCCCGGAGGAGCTGGGTTTGCCGAGAGGCCCTACCAGGTCTACTGCCACCCTGTAGAATGTCTCCTCTATTATAGGGAGGGATCGTAATTTGGCCCTAGGATGATCCCCCCTTTTCCCTATCCTTTGACAGGTGTCACATGTCCTGCAGTAGGACTGCAAATCTTTGGATATCCCTGGCCAGAAGAACGTCTGGGTTAGGCGGTCCTTAGTTTTCTTGATACCCAGATGCCCTGCTAGCGGGATATCATGGCTGAGCCTTCGAAGCTCTGCCCTGTATTTCCGAGGTACTACCAGCTGCCTCTTTATAACTTGCGCTGCTCCATTCCCCACTCCCCCTGTGACCCTGTACAGCAACCCCTTGTCCCATTGGAATTCCTCGTGGGAATTACCTTCCCTAGGGGTCCCTACTGCTTTCCTGTAGCCTGCTAAGGTGGGGTCTGTCTGCTGGGCTTGGCCAAAGTCTTGGGGGGTGCCCCAGAAGGGGATAGGGTTAGGGCTTGCTACGGGGATTTCAGTTCCTACCTGTGGTTCCTCGGAGTGTGTCGGTCCAGCTCGGCGAGCTTGCGCCCTGGTAGTCACTGCGCAGGCTCCAGCAGGATCGGATTGCACCAGCTGTGAAGTCAGGCACCCCAAATCATTCCCCAACAAAACTTCCGCAGGTAGTCCAGCCATAATGCCCACTTCCATCGGCTTTGCGCCACTGCCCCAATTTAACTGTACCCGGGCTGTGGGTATCTTGTGGATGGCACCCCCGGCCACTCGTACTGCTACAGTCCTGTTGGTGCGGGCCTTGGCAGCTACGGTGTGAGGCTGTACCAAAGTAAGGGTGGCGCCAGAGTCTCGTAGCGCCTCGGCCTCTTTACCGTCTATGGTGACCCACTGTCTGTGGTGGACCCGGTTGTCAGCTTCGGCTTGGGCTAGATCCACCTCATGTAGCACGGCCCACTGTTCTGAGTTGGGAGGGAGCTCTTCCACAGGGGTATGCTGATAGTGGTGAGCGGCGGCCCTCAGGGTTTGGGGTGGCCGCTCCCAGCTGGTTCTGCTCCGTTGAGGGCAATGGATTTTGTAGTGCCCTGGCTGATTGCACTGGTGACATACCAGTGGGGGTCTCCGGGTAAAACCAGGCTGGGTTGTGGGGGTTACCGTGGGTGGTCTGGGGTTGGTCACAGGTCCTGGCGGTGGAGCACTGGACCTTACCAGAGGACGGTTCCCACTAGCTTCCCCTTTTCGGCCCTCATGATGTTCATCTGCCAGCTTGGCTGCGGCTTCGATTGTAGCCGGCTTTCGGTCCCTGTCCCAATACCTGGTGTCTACCGGGGTGTGCTCAAAAAAATGTTCAAGTAAGAAGAGTTGTAGTACCTCTTCCAATGTGGTGGCCAGGCAGCCCTGTATCCAGTTTTGGGCTGCCCGATACAGCCTAAACGCCCATTCAGTGTAGGAGTCTCGGCCCCCTTTCCGTAATGCCCAAAATTTCTTTCTGTAAGTCTCTGGGGTCACGGCATACCTGGCCAGCAGAATTTCCTTTACCTTGGCATAGTCATGTATGGCTGTATCAGGAACTGCTCTGTAGGCCTTGGCTGCTCGGCCTGTGAGCTTGCTGCTTAAAATCGCTGCCCACTGCTCCGATTCCAGACCCTCCAAAGCGCATTGACGTTCAAAATCCTGTAAATATGCGTCAATTTCCATTTCTCCATCCGCAAAGCTTTTAAATGTAGCATAGTTAATTTTTTCTCCGCTGCCCTCCATTTATAGATCCTGTTAGGGATGCGCTGTCTACTTGGTTCAAGCTTGCCTGTTGGGCACTGCGTTCTGCGTTCACTTGTGCCAGGACTTGCGTTATCGCCTCAGGTGGGGGATTTGGCCCATATAGATTTAGCCTCCACATCACCTTCTGTTGGAATTCTGCCTCCTCCCGGCTGACATTCGCCATGCTGCTGGTTTGGTCGCCCTCCATCAGTTCCGCTATGAGGGTAGCTTTCTTTTTGTTGCTTGCCACCTGACCTCGGGCTTCCAGTAGATCTTTTAGCGTAGTCCTTTTTAGTTTCTCGTACCGCTGGGCGAATCACCAGTTGTCTCTCCGTGTTCCATTCAATCCCGTCGCTTGCCACCAGTTGTTAAGACCTGCAGTGGTGATGGTGCTGCGGTCTCCTATTCCTTTCCCCACTGCTGAGTATTAGTGATTATAGCTCCAGCAGGGGGTAAAGATGAATACAGCTTCCCAGACAATCCTTCCCAGTAGATAGAATATTCCTTCCCCAAACATGAGCCAAGACTTCATGAAGGGTATAACAGAACTAAAGCTTTATTGAAACAGGCTGGCTTTTATGGGGGATCCTCATGCAAGAGGATGTCCCAGAACAAACAAATACATTCACCAATCACTGTACAGTATTTTACTAATACACGCCCTCCCTCTGCCTGGGAGATATTGAGATAAGTTAAGGAGTAAATCAATTATCTCCAGGCAAAGGGCACACATTTTCCCCAAAAGTTAGAACACCCCTTTCCCCACAAGGTATCCCCACAAAATACATATCCCCTGATAGCCCCGATCTGGGAGGCAAACATATCCAAATTTCACCCAGATCGGTTCAGGGGTTCTTGAAAAGTGTGGAAGTCCTGTCTTACCGACCACACACGAGGCTCCTGCCCAAAACAGTTCCACGAATTCAGCGTGTGTGGTCGGTCAATTGGGAAAAGGGTGAAAAGCGGTCAAAATACCAAATATATCCTCCTGGCTCATAGTAGCGTTTGTTCCCATGGTCTGTACGAACATAACTACCGAATGCCGCTCTTCTGGCTGTTCGGTAGATAGGAGAAACGGGAGTTCGGTAGTTCTCAGCAGTACTTCGTGCGGTCGAGTGTCCGATTTTAGTTCCAGACACTCGACGACCAAGTCCCGCTGACTCTCCTCGTGCGAACAAGATGGCCGCCGTTTTCTTTTCCACGTGGCGTTCGGCTATACGAACAGCGGCCACCCAGGGAACACTTTAATTGTCTGGGTTTTTGAACATAACAAGCCAGGAGGAGGTCGGGGTTCGGTAGTTTCCAACTGCCGAACTAATAATCAATTTTAGGCAGAAAACAAAGGTAATAACACATAAAAATAGAAGAAAAAGGTCGGAAAAAGTCAATTTTCTTCAAAGTAGTACAAAGGAATCTAATACATACGTTTTCGTGGACGTTTAAGTCCCATTTTTGGTTAAACACAGTTTACAGATGAGTCAATTATTCTATACAATTATAATTGTGTTATGGTAGATTGCAAGATAGTTAGTGTGTACAGATGCATTCCATATTCCGTATTACAGTTAACGGGTTACAGGTGGGGGCTGTGTGTCTTCGGGTTGCAGCTTATCGCTACCCCTGTAAGTATTGGTCGTCAGGTACAGTCTCTGTTAGGTCGTTGGTTATATGTTGTATGGTTAACAGACAGTGTGTATCAATATGCCTTTACTGTTACCTGATGAGATCTCAATGTGTGTGATATGTGTGTCTCGGCAGTTTTTGTTGGCTGCTGATTAATGCTGTCAAAGTTTGTGTCGGCCCGTCCAGACGTGTGCCTGTCGCACATATGTGGCAAAAGTCTTTGTGTGCAGTTGTGGATATATGGATTGTACGTCCGTCCATCTAGATGTGGGCTGGAATCTTCCGGCTTGTCTTTTATGTATGTAAAGAAAGTGAGAGGGGGAATGAGGTTTAGGAATAGGGGAGGGGGGTGATGTGGTAGAAGAGAGAAGAAGAGAAGAGAGGAGGGGGGTGGGTGGGGATTAAGGTCGGAGCCGCCCACTCCCGCGTCCCCGCCACTCCGATCGGCCAGGGCCCGTGGACCAGGCCATCGCCTGAAGCCGTTCCTCTCACTCTTGGTGAGCTCTGCCGTCGTCCATTTAAAGGACCCCCGAGGTGAACACAAACCAGGGCACCCAGGTCTCTGCATGTTTGGTGGTTCTGCCCAGTAGAGATGCGTGTATCGCCTCTGCTCCCTGGATTTCTTCTACTTTGCGTATCCATTCTTCCCTTTGCGGTGTTTCTGTTTTCTTCCAATATATAGGTATAAGTGTTTTGGCCGCGTTCAATAGGTGTCGTAAGATTGATTTTTTATATCTGGATATTGGCATCGGTGATATGTGGAGTAAGGCTAGTTCGGGTGTCCATTCGGTCTCTTCTCCTAGGATCTCACGTATCTCTGCTCTAATCATTTCCCAGTACGGGATAATCATGCTGCATTCCCACCATATGTGGATCGTGGTGCCCTGTTCAGTCAGACACCTCCAGCATAGTGGTGAGGTAGATGGGTATATTTTATGGAGGAGTGAGGGTGTTCTGTACCATGTGGCCAGCAGCTTATAGTTAGTTTCCTGGAATTGTGAACTAATGGTGCTTTTATGGTGCCAGAGCAGCGCTTTGTCCCATTGTTGTCGTGTGAGTGGTTCATCAAGGAGCTTCTCCCATTTGCCACGATATGTGTCATGTTCAGTAAGGTGTCCGATTAGGAGGTGTTGGTATAGTTTGGAGATTGTTTTGTCAATTTCGACAGCATTCGTGCAACATTCCTCGAACCATGTGAGTTCCCTATTCAGACATTCTTTATTGCGGAGCGAACTGTGGAAATGTTTCACTTGGAGGTATCTGAGTGTTAGTTGCAAAGTGCGCGGTCTGCCGTTCAGCAGCGAGTCCAAGGTACAAATCTGTCCTTTGTGAAGTACCGTATGGATAGGGACATGTCCCTTCCGAGAATGGTCCAGTTCGTATTGGGATTCCACCCCCTATTTTGCGATTATTGGTAATAGGCAGTAATGGGCTCGGTGTTGGTGATATATGTTTTTGCTCCCTTAGAGGTCTCCAGCCACGTATCGTCTGTGCTACCGGTCCATCATCATCCCCGCGTGCTGGTGCGCCAACTCCCTGTGTATCCCATATGATGGAGTGGAGAGCCGCGCTGTTCCCCTCTGTATTCAGGGATACCCATTGTTTTTGTTCTGTTTTCGAGTGTTAATTTAGGATACGTTGTAAGAATGTCGCCTGGTAGTATCTTTTAAAATCAGGCAGGGCAAGTCCCCCGCAATGTCTGGGTAAGCAGAGCGTTTCATGTTTGAGTCTTGAGCGCTCGCCTCTCCATATGTATCGAAGGACCGCTGATTTAAGTACGTTGAAAAATGGGGGTGGTATGGTGATTAGGATTGTCTGAAATGGATAAAGAAGGCGTGGTAAGACATTCATTTTCAGGACTGATACTCGTCCGTGCCAGGACATGTGTGGATATGACCACTTGACCAAGTCCCTGAGTATCGTCTGTAGCAAGGGAGTGTAGTTGTACGCTAGCTTACAGAAACACACACTCACTAACAGACACACACACTCACAGGCAAACACACTCACACTAACAGACACACACACAGTCAGACACTAACACACACACACACACACACTAACACACACACTCACTAACACACACAAACTCACTAAGACGCACACTCACTAACACACACTCACCAACACACACATACTCACTCAATAACACACACACATTCACTAACACACACTCACTAACACACACACACACACACTAACACACAAAAACACACACTCACTAACACACACACACACACTCACACACACACTAACACGCACTCACTAACACACACACACTAACACACACTCACTAACACACACACACTCACACACACACTCATACACACTCACTAACACACACACACTCACACACTAACACACACACTCACTAACACACTCACACACACACACTAACTAACACACTAACACACACACACACTAACACACACTCACTAACACACACACACACACACACACACACTCACTAACACACACACACACACTCACACACTAACACACACTCACTAACACACACACACACACTAACACACTAACACACACTCACTAACACACACACACACACTAACACACACACTCACACACTAACACACTCACACTAGTGTTTTTTTCTTTAATTGCCCCCCCCCCAGCCTCCTTACCTTTGGGAATGCTGGGGGGGAGGGGGGTTCTTCCTCTCCCTGGTGGTCCAGTGGCTGCTGGGCGGTCGGGCGGGCGGCTATTTGAAAATCCGTGCAGGCGGCGCTGGCGAGGGAGAACTTCCCCCGCAGAGTGAGGCTGGGAGCCGGAATATGACGTTATATTCTGGCTCCGCCTCCCAGCCTCACTCTGCGGGCGGCGCGAGAGGGAACTGAGCAGAGCGCTCAGGGGGAAGTTCTCCCTTGCCAGCGCCGCCCGCACGGATTTTCACATAGCCGCCCGCCTGGCTGGACTGTTAGCCGCAAGGCAAACAAGGCATTTGCCTGGGCATTTGGGGGCGGCTTTTTTTGCCGCCCCCTGGAAAATGCCGCCCAAGGCAAATGCCTTGTTAGCCTTGCGGCTAATACGTCCCTGGTCCAATGCCCAGTACAGGAACGCTACTAGGATGCACTGAAGGGTCAGTGTCTCTCCTCTCTGCTCTCAGGCATCGTAGATGTTTCTAGATTTCCCACTGCCAATCGCATCCCAAACTGTAGGACAACAGCACCATGTCGTCTGGCCCCAGGCTTGAGTGGGAGCCCTAGTTCCATGTCTATGAAGCCTCTCTCTCAAGATAGCAGGATTTTTGGCCCATGGGTTCACCAGGTTCTGGATCATCCTTGGTTATATGGGTATCACGCAGGAGATACCTCAGAGTTGGCCCTGGCCCAGAGAAGAACGGGTGACTGAGATAACACTTCGTTCTGGCAGTACAGCAGGAGAGGTGAGTATAGATGGTTTGCTAGAAAAACAGTGCAAAATCTTCTGGCAGACTGTATTGAATTTAGCAAGTAAGAGTTCTTTTCACCTCTGACCTGCAGGGTTTGAGAGAGAACCCTGCACAGTGGCCATCTTGGACGGGCCACATGGCTTCAAAGGCACCAGGGCAGTCATCTGTGCATGCAGGATTTAGCCATAACAGTGATGACCGAGATAAACCCTATCAGTCCAAAAGGGGGCAGGGGGGTTCCGGAAAGAAAGCAGCAAGTAGTGTGTACAGCTTTATGAGATTAGCCGCCTCTCACCTTGGCCTGCATGCCAGTCCAGGTAGGCCTCAGTTGGGAACAGAGTAGCTGTTCATCAGGAAAGTCTGGTCCGGACTGAAAAGTGTGCACATGGATTATGTAGCAGTTAGCTTGCAGCTCGGGATCCCCGGTAACAAGATTTTGCAGTTCAAATCACTTAATTAAGCACATTAATTCGGGTACTAGTGGGAGACACGTCTGCATGCCAGTCCAGGTAGGCCTCAGTTGGGAACAGAGTAGCTGTTCATCAGGAAAATCTGGTCCGGACTGGAAAGTGTGCACATGGATTATGTAGCAGTTAGCTTGTACCTCGGGATCCCAGGTAACAAGACTTTGCAGTTCAAATCGCTTAATTAAGCACATTCATTCGGGAACTAGTGGGAGACACTTCTGACCTGCATGGACGTCGGCCCGCCTCCCAACTCAATTTACTTTTATTTGTATTATGTTTGTATTTAAGTTTATTAAACAATACCATGCCACAAATTCTAACTGGAATACTGTTTAATGTGAAAGGAACACTCCAGGCACCATGACCAATACAGCCCATTGTAGTTGTTATTGTGCCAACTGTGCCTTGGTTCTCCTCCCCATTGTAAGAAGTTAAGCCATTTTTTTAATGGTTTGAAGTCTCATCTGGGGTCTACTGGGCACCTCTTCCTGCCCCTACTTCCTTCTTTGGAAAGGTGGAACAGCATCAGCTGTTGGCAGAGAGCAAACAGCTGATGCTCTCAGCCAATGAGATCAGCCCTGCATTGCGTGGCTGAGTTCAGGAGAGCTAACAGATATTTCTGCTGAGAACTTATGGCTCTCTGGAGCTGGTGATGAACAAGGAAAGTCCTGGTGAACACCAGGAAATAAATGAAACTATTCACCGGGGCACTCCTGGCATCATAACCACTAAATGACAAGTTATTTTATTGGGAATTTTAGTACTTAACTTTATATACTATTTTATTTTACATATTTTATTATTCATAAAATACAATTAACATTTTCTTGGCAGTCTCTGACACTCTGAATTAATTCCATGGTATTAATGACACATCCATTAGTCACTATCTCTGAGTTATTAGCATTTTAAATTATATTAATATTTTATGTTACTTGCATATAGCACATGACCTTGTGTGACACATATTTGACAAAGTTTGTTCAGTACATCTACACACTTTGAGGACATCACTTGTTTAAATTACAAATGTAGATTCCAAATTTATCATCTATGTAGGTTACAACAATGACTACCTCAGTTACAGAGCAAGAAATCAATGGGGCCTGAGCACAGAATATAAAAAAAGATCTCCTGACAAGGAGGCAAAGAATAGTTGCTAAATTTTAGATAGAAATTACATATTCTATTTCTTTTTTTATCATAGTATAAAAATCCTTTACTACTCATCATGCTTACTATTGAGGGTGGATGAAAGCATGGTAACAAATAGACTTGTGCATCCAGTTTCCAACAAATTGAGATTCATCCGAATTTTGGGTAATCAGGTGTGTGTCTGAAATCCAGAACTTCAAAATGCTAAATTGATGATTACAAAGGAGATGGACAAGCCACAAAACCATTTTGTTTGATTCACGATTTTCCATCTGAGGATCCAAAAAATTAGTTGATGGATGGGAATAAAGATGATTGATGGATAACCACTAAATGTCGATTTTATTCACATATCAAGTGAGAAGTGACCAATAAAGATAAAAAAGGAGAAGCAGTAACAAATCGATATTTATAAAACTTGGAATTTGTTTTGCTCCTAGTGCTTTTTTACATTGTCTGCCTACCTTTAAGTCATCAGAAATAATCACCCCTAGATCCCTTTCCTCAGATGTTGAGGTTAGGACTCTATCAAATATTTTGTACTCTGCCCTTGGGTTTTTACGTCCAAGATGCATTATCTTGCACTTATCCACATTAAATGTCAGTTGCCAAAACTCTGACCATTTTTCTAGTTTACCTAAATCATTAGCCATTTGGCTTATCCCTCTTGGAACATCAACCCTGTTACATATCTTAGTATCATCAGCAAAAAAGACATACCTTACCATCAAGACCTTCTGCAATATCACTAATAAAAATATTAAAGAGAATGGGTCCAAGTACAGATCCCTGAGGTACCCCACTGGTGACAAGCCCAAGCTTCGAATATACTCCATTAACTACAACCCTCTGTTGCCTGCCTTACCCATTCAACTATATTGGAATCCAAACTTAAAGATTGCAGTTTATTGATAAGCCTTCTATGTGCTACATTGTCAAAAGCCGTACTGAAATCTAGGTAAGCAATGTCTACTGCACCACCCTGATCTATAATTTTAGTAACCCAATCAAAAAAATCAATACGATTAGTTGGCATGGTCTCCCTGAAGTAAACCCATGTTGTCTCTGATCTTGAAATCCATGTGTTGTTAGATGTTCAATAATCCTATCCTTTAACATGGTTTCCATCACTTTCCCCACTACTGAAGTAAGGCTTACTGGCCTTTAGTTGCCCGACTCCTCCTTACCTTTCTTGTGAATGGGCACAACATTCGCCAACTTCCAACCTTCTGGGACTACTCCTGTTATCAATGATTGGTTAAATAAACAATTATTTTGTGTAAAAATTTCTTCACAGACTAATGTAAATATTACAATTATGTATATTTATACCATTTTTATACAATTTTCATTGTTTTATTTATTTTTTCAGCCTTTAGAAAAATATTTGGGAAATGAAAATCATTAGAAGATTTACAGTGCCCCTATCTTAACCCCTTAAGACCGGAGGGCATACTATTACGTCCTTTTTAAAGCGGCTCTAAATGCCGCAGGACGTAATAGTACGCCCTCCGTTTTTTTGTTACTTACCCGGTCGCCGGCGATCCCACGCCAGCGATCGCGGTTGGTGGGACTCCCAGGGAGCCCCCCGCGGTACCTCCATCCTCTTCAGCCCCCCCGGGCCATGTGAGAGTGAGGTCCTTGCGAGGACCTCACAATCACATGGCCGGGATAGCTGGCTGGTGCATTGCCAGCAGGGGGACTAACTGTAATGACAGTTAGTCCCCCTGCTGGCTGGAAATCAAATTAAAATAATTAAAATAAGTGTAAAAAAATATATATATACTTAGATCATATATATATCATATATATATGATCTAAGTATATATATACACATATACACACACACACATACACCGTCTAGGTGTATTTTAATATTAATATATCTATAATTATATATATATATATTAATATCAAATTACACGTAGACTTATACTGATTAAATATATATAATTATTGTTATATATTTATATATAATATAAAAAAATAAATATGTAAATACGTAAAAAAATAAAATAAAAAAAATAATTAAAAATAAAATATTAAAAAATATATAGATGTGTTTTATTTCGTTCTAACTGTATTGTGATATTAATTTATATATATATTTATATCAAAACACACGTAGGGGGGGCGGTGCCTGACAGCCAAGATGGCCGGACGTGCTCTTGGAGAGCTCCTGCATAACTGAGCAAAAATTGAAAATCCCGACTACACAACCCAATATGGCTGCACAAACGACCCCAAGAACGGTGCAGGAACATACAAGGAGCATAAGGATGCTACACAAGCTCCACTGCACGATGCAGACACTCTTACCGAGCACGAGGCCTACAAAGCAGCGGGACCCGAGGCATGGGGGAGGCGGACGACCCTCCAGCACGAGACCTGCACGACAACAAGCGTTGAGTGATGCCCTGCTACCCCCCCCTCTGGACCGGTGGGGGTCATCCCGGTCCTCACTGGGGGCGATTACCCCAGCACAGCAGCCTAAACGGACGGCCAAACCTGAACCTCACGGTTGGAGCCCAAACAAGATGGCGGTACGAGCGCGCCCGGCGCCAAAAAGCCCCCTCACCAAGCCACCCAGGGACACCCTGGAATTCATTGCCCGGCTAAGTAACAGCCTAAAAGCACAGTCCAGAAACATGGGCCAATCCCTCCACCAAGCAATGAGGGTGATAGCAGCATGGATTCGCCCGACCACCTGGCGCCACATAGGCAGATACCTGCCTCGAGCCCCCAGAGCATCCTCCAGCCAGAATCAGGGAACAAACTGGCGGGAAGAGGCAACTGGTCCCTCATACGCCGACAACCGACCCCACACACACCAGGGAGAGCCCACTCACCGCTCAGCTGCACCGGAATCCTCCGACCGCCGAGACACGATCCCACAGCCAGGGACTCACACTGATCGCCGCAAGGTCGCCCGGAAAGCAGCGCAGCCTCCTCCTAGCGATCGGCACAGGCGAAGAACCCCACGGAGGCACATGGGACAAGGACTTTTGCCGCAACGTCAACTCTGCTACTGTCCCTGGCCCACTCATCAGCCTCCAAGGCCGGTATAGGCTAAACGGAATGGACTACTCCGGAGACAAGACGTGCCCCCGCAGGCACAAAGGCAGCAACACAGCGCAAGCCCACTCTCTGGACTATAATTGAGACTAAGCAACGCCACTGAGTCAGGTTATGTTTGTTATAGGCTCTGGCATAATTGTTATATGTTCTATATTGTCTTAAAACCCACCGAGCAGCACAACATTAGAGACGCAGATCAAACTGTTAAAATGTTTGGATATTTTATTGCAATAGCATGTCTACATCTATTACCCGTCTGCCGTAATTGCCAACAAACTATGCTAATGTCGATGCTATTGTTTAGCCTGTTTAATATGAACGTATACGCCGAGGTGGCGAACCTGACACCATAGCACTGAATGACCATAACTTAGAGCGTAGACCACATGTTGTTTTATGGTATTTTGTTTTATAAGAAGCGTGTACCTCACCTGTCCTGATATATAGAATAGGTGAAAGTGCCTGAAAAGCGATAACAACACAGATACGAAAATGTGCAGCATTAATTGATGCCAACCTCCTGTGATACCAAGCTAGGATAAATGCTCACCTAAGCAATATTAGCACCTTTAAGCCTGAATAGCGATGCCTTACTCTTTAGACCTAATCTCATGTTACCTCATTTTATGTTGTTCTCTTTATTATTGATGCCTTCTTAGACTAACACATGTTTCTTAATAATATAAAACTGTGCAGACTAACCATTTGCCATATTTGACGATGTAAGAGCCTATTAAGCTCGTGACTGCTGCTGTGGCAATACGAGCCTGTTTGATATCACTTGCACACTAAAAATAAAGAATTAAAAAAAAAAAAAAAAAACAATGCTGCATACCTTTAACGAGCAGGCAGTATATGGCAACATACTCGTTTCCTCCTCAAGCATGGAACACAACTATGTCATTACTATTTCTTGTCTAACCTGTTATTGCAATATAACTACAATCTGATGTGCAACTAGTCGTGTTAAACGCAATTTTAACCTAGCATGTTATACCATAAAATATAACTTTTAATAGTAAATAGTAAAAAATAAGGTGAAAAACCACCAATAAATGAAGGACAAATAAAATCTGTACAATTCCGATAGAATACAGTATCCCACACACCAGATAGGTGCTAAGTATATGGGTCTATACGGATAATATGCCAGATGTTCCAACATGTGAGGGATAGGAACCCAATATTGTAGACCCCCACCCTATTGGAAATAAAACACTGCTGCAAATAACAAAAAGGAGAAAAAGGGAGGACAAACACTAATAGCAGATATAATATTAGCAAAAATTGGCAAATAGTGCCATGGGAACAAAAACCTCAATCAAAGGATCCCTAAAGCCATAAATAAGGTGACAGATTGTTAATTAGCAATCATGGGTTAATACCCTAATACATAATAGCCCTAGAGAGAGGTCCTGTTCAGAAGTTTTCAGTGTCCTCTCTTAGATACCTATGTGCAAAAGAGCAGTAATTTTGCACGTAATAAGTGAATAAGAACAGCTGAGACCTCTAGAGTATGAGGTATCAGACAGGTCACATGAACATACCGTGTTCAGGATAAGGGTTGTAAGCGGTATGCCTAGATAATAAGAGCAGCCCTAATAGAAAATAAAAAATATAATAAACACCCCTCAATTATAAGGGAACCCTTCAACTCCCATCAGGCGAAACCCGGAGAGCTGCTTAAGGTTTACTGGGATACTGCAGCAGCCCATTTACCTCGTTATTACTAACGTTTGTGTTGATTTGGCTGCACCCAGTGTCTCCCGGGTATATGCTGAAGTCTCTCTGTAACTTATCAGGAGTGTGTCACTTAGGGCACATTATTGAGTGTGCTACCCGTTCATATATGTGTCAGGCATTTAGGGTTCCCTTATAATTGAGGGGTGTTTATTATATTTTTTATTCGCTATTAGGGCTGCTCTTATTATCTAGGCATACCGCTTACAACCCTCATCCTGAACACGGTATGTTCATGTGACCTGTCTGATACCTCATACACTAGAGGTCTCAGCTGTTCTTATTCACTTATTACGTGCAAAATTACTGCTCTTTTGCACATAGGTATCTAAGAGAGGACACTGAAAACTTCTGAACAGGACCTCTCTCTAGGGCTATTATGTATCAGGGTATTAACCCATGATTGCTAATTAACAATCTGTCACCTTATTTATGGCTTTAGGGATCCTTTGATTGAGGTTTTTGTTCCCATGGCATTATTTGCCAATTTTTGCTAATATTATATCTGCTATTAGTGTTTGTCCTCCCTTTTTCTCCTTTTTGTTATTTGCAACAGTGTGGAGTGGACTTCAACTCCCATCAGGCGAAACCCGGAGAGCTACTTAAGGTTTACTGGGATACTGCAGCAGCCCATTTACCTCGTTATTACTAACGTTTGTGTTGATTTGGCTGCACCCAGTGTCTCCCGGGTATTTGCTGAAGTCTCTCTGTAACTTATCAGGAGTTTGTCACTTAGGGCACATTATTGAGTGTGCTACCCGTTCATATATGTGTCAGGCATTTAGGGTTCCCTTATAATTGAGGGGTGTTTATTATATTTTTTATTTTCTATTAGGGCTGCTCTTATTATCTAGGCATACCGCTTACAACCCTTATCCTGAACACGGTATGTTCATGTGACCTGTCTGATACCTCATACTCTAGAGGTCTCAGCTGTTCTTATTCACTTATTACGTGCAAAATTACTGCTCTTTTGCACATAGGTATCTAAGAGAGGACACTGAAAACTTCTGAACAGGACCTCTCTCTAGGGCTATTATGTATTAGGGTATTAACCCATGATTGCTAATTAACAATCTGTCACCTTATTTATGGCTTTAGGGATCCTTTGATTGAGGTTTTTGTTCCCATGGCACTATTTGCCAATTTTTGCTAATATTATATCTGCTATTAGTGTTTGTCCTCCCTTTTTCTCCTTTTTGTTATTTGCAGCAGTGTTTTATTTCCAATAGGGTGGGGGTCTACAATATTGGGTTCCTATCCCTCACATGTTGGAACATCTGGCATATTATCCGTATAGACCCATATACTTAGCACCTATCTGGTGTGTGGGATACTGTATTCTATCGGAATTGTACAGATTTTATTTGTCCTTCACTTATTGGTGGTTTTTCACCTTATTTTTTACTATTTACTATTAAAAGTTATATTTTATATTGCAGGGCACTCATCCTATGTATGTTTTTTCTGTAACTACCTTGGTAGTTTTTTGAGGGTTACCCCCTACTGTCAGAGTGCCCGTCCAAGTCTTCCCTGTCCTCCCCCTTTTTTTTGTCTGTTATACCATAAAGCGACATCTATTAGCTTGTTATCTTTACGTAATATGTAAAAAAAAAAAAAAAAAAGTGCATTGTTTATCTACCCCCCACTGTAACTAATGTCTTGAAATCTGCATATGGAATGTCGTTGGGGCACCATATGTATGCCTGTGACAAATATACGCACTGCAAAAATAAAGAATAAAAAAAAAAAAAAAAAAAACACACGTAGAACGAAATAATATATATATCTATATACATAAATATTTATGTATATATCACTATATATATACCTATATATAAATAAAAATATTTTAAAAAAATTATATATATATACGTATATATACACATATGTATATATATATATATACATATATTAATTCTACACATATATTCCTCACTGGGGGCGATTACCCCAGCACAGCAGCCTAAACGGACGGCCAAACCTGAACCTCACGGTTGGAGCCCAAACAAGATGGCGGTACGAGCGCGCCCGGCGCCAAAAAGCCCCCTCACCAAGCCACCCAGGGACACCCTGGAATTCATTGCCCGGCTAAGTAACAGCCTAAAAGCACAGTCCAGAAACATGGGCCAATCCCTCCACCAAGCAATGAGGGTGATAGCAGCATGGATTCGCCCGACCACCTGGCGCCACATAGGCAGATACCTGCCTCGAGCCCCCAGAGCATCCTCCAGCCAGAATCAGGGAACAAACTGGCGGGAAGAGGCAACTGGTCCCTCATACGCCGACAACCGACCCCACACATACCAGGGAGAGCCCACTCACCGCTCAGCTGCACCGGAATCCTCCGACCGCCGAGACACGATCCCACAGCCAGGGACTCACACTGATCGCCGCAAGGTCGCCCGGAAAGCAGCGCAGCCTCCTCCTAGCGATCGGCACAGGCGAAGAACCCCACGGAGGCACATGGGACAAGGACTTTTGCCGCAACGTCAACTCTGCTACTGTCCCTGGCCCACTCATCAGCCTCCAAGGCCGGTATAGGCTAAACGGAATGGACTACTCCGGAGACAAGACGTGCCCCCGCAGGCACAAAGGCAGCAACACAGCGCAAGCCCACTCTCTGGACTATAATTGAGACTAAGCAACGCCACTGAGTCAGGTTATGTTTGTTATAGGCTCTGGCATAATTGTTATATGTTCTATATTGTCTTAAAACCCACCGAGCAGCACAACATTAGAGACGCAGATCAAACTGTTAAAATGTTTGGATATTTTATTGCAATAGCATGTCTACATCTATTACCCGTCTGCCGTAATTGCCAACAAACTATGCTAATGTCGATGCTATTGTTTAGCCTGTTTAATATGAACGTATACGCCGAGGTGGCGAACCTGACACCATAGCACTGAATGACCATAACTTAGAGCGTAGACCACATGTTGTTTTATGGTATTTTGTTTTATAAGAAGCGTGTACCTCACCTGTCCTGATATATAGAATAGGTGAAAGTGCCTGAAAAGCGATAACAACACAGATACGAAAATGTGCAGCATTAATTGATGCCAACCTCCTGTGATACCAAGCTAGGATAAATGCTCACCTAAGCAATATTAGCACCTTTAAGCCTGAATAGCGATGCCTTACTCTTTAGACCTAATCTCATGTTACCTCATTTTATGTTGTTCTCTTTATTATTGATGCCTTCTTAGACTAACACATGTTTCTTAATAATATAAAACTGTGCAGACTAACCATTTGCCATATTTGACGATGTAAGAGCCTATTAAGCTCGTGACTGCTGCTGTGGCAATACGAGCCTGTTTGATATCACTTGCACACTAAAAATAAAGAATTAAAAAAAAAAAAAAAAAACAATGCTGCATACCTTTAACGAGCAGGCAGTATATGGCAACATACTCGTTTCCTCCTCAAGCATGGAACACAACTATGTCATTACTATTTCTTGTCTAACCTGTTATTGCAATATAACTACAATCTGATGTGCAACTAGTCGTGTTAAACGCAATTTTAACCTAGCATGTTATACCATAAAATATAACTTTTAATAGTAAATAGTAAAAAATAAGGTGAAAAACCACCAATAAATGAAGGACAAATAAAATCTGTACAATTCCGATAGAATACAGTATCCCACACACCAGATAGGTGCTAAGTATATGGGTCTATACGGATAATATGCCAGATGTTCCAACATGTGAGGGATAGGAACCCAATATTGTAGACCCCCACCCTATTGGAAATAAAACACTGCTGCAAATAACAAAAAGGAGAAAAAGGGAGGACAAACACTAATAGCAGATATAATATTAGCAAAAATTGGCAAATAGTGCCATGGGAACAAAAACCTCAATCAAAGGATCCCTAAAGCCATAAATAAGGTGACAGATTGTTAATTAGCAATCATGGGTTAATACCCTAATACATAATAGCCCTAGAGAGAGGTCCTGTTCAGAAGTTTTCAGTGTCCTCTCTTAGATACCTATGTGCAAAAGAGCAGTAATTTTGCACGTAATAAGTGAATAAGAACAGCTGAGACCTCTAGAGTATGAGGTATCAGACAGGTCACATGAACATACCGTGTTCAGGATAAGGGTTGTAAGCGGTATGCCTAGATAATAAGAGCAGCCCTAATAGAAAATAAAAAATATAATAAACACCCCTCAATTATAAGGGAACCCTTCAACTCCCATCAGGCGAAACCCGGAGAGCTGCTTAAGGTTTACTGGGATACTGCAGCAGCCCATTTACCTCGTTATTACTAACGTTTGTGTTGATTTGGCTGCACCCAGTGTCTCCCGGGTATATGCTGAAGTCTCTCTGTAACTTATCAGGAGTGTGTCACTTAGGGCACATTATTGAGTGTGCTACCCGTTCATATATGTGTCAGGCATTTAGGGTTCCCTTATAATTGAGGGGTGTTTATTATATTTTTTATTCGCTATTAGGGCTGCTCTTATTATCTAGGCATACCGCTTTTGCACATAGGTATCTAAGAGAGGACACTGAAAACTTCTGAACAGGACCTCTCTCTAGGGCTATTATGTATCAGGGTATTAACCCATGATTGCTAATTAACAATCTGTCACCTTATTTATGGCTTTAGGGATCCTTTGATTGAGGTTTTTGTTCCCATGGCATTATTTGCCAATTTTTGCTAATATTATATCTGCTATTAGTGTTTGTCCTCCCTTTTTCTCCTTTTTGTTATTTGCAACAGTGTGGAGTGGACTTCAACTCCCATCAGGCGAAACCCGGAGAGCTACTTAAGGTTTACTGGGATACTGCAGCAGCCCATTTACCTCGTTATTACTAACGTTTGTGTTGATTTGGCTGCACCCAGTGTCTCCCGGGTATTTGCTGAAGTCTCTCTGTAACTTATCAGGAGTTTGTCACTTAGGGCACATTATTGAGTGTGCTACCCGTTCATATATGTGTCAGGCATTTAGGGTTCCCTTATAATTGAGGGGTGTTTATTATATTTTTTATTTTCTATTAGGGCTGCTCTTATTATCTAGGCATACCGCTTACAACCCTTATCCTGAACACGGTATGTTCATGTGACCTGTCTGATACCTCATACTCTAGAGGTCTCAGCTGTTCTTATTCACTTATTACGTGCAAAATTACTGCTCTTTTGCACATAGGTATCTAAGAGAGGACACTGAAAACTTCTGAACAGGACCTCTCTCTAGGGCTATTATGTATTAGGGTATTAACCCATGATTGCTAATTAACAATCTGTCACCTTATTTATGGCTTTAGGGATCCTTTGATTGAGGTTTTTGTTCCCATGGCACTATTTGCCAATTTTTGCTAATATTATATCTGCTATTAGTGTTTGTCCTCCCTTTTTCTCCTTTTTGTTATTTGCAGCAGTGTTTTATTTCCAATAGGGTGGGGGTCTACAATATTGGGTTCCTATCCCTCACATGTTGGAACATCTGGCATATTATCCGTATAGACCCATATACTTAGCACCTATCTGGTGTGTGGGATACTGTATTCTATCGGAATTGTACAGATTTTATTTGTCCTTCACTTATTGGTGGTTTTTCACCTTATTTTTTACTATTTACTATTAAAAGTTATATTTTATATTGCAGGGCACTCATCCTATGTATGTTTTTTCTGTAACTACCTTGGTAGTTTTTTGAGGGTTACCCCCTACTGTCAGAGTGCCCGTCCAAGTCTTCCCTGTCCTCCCCCTTTTTTTTGTCTGTTATACCATAAAGCGACATCTATTAGCTTGTTATCTTTACGTAATATGTAAAAAAAAAAAAAAAAAAGTGCATTGTTTATCTACCCCCCACTGTAACTAATGTCTTGAAATCTGCATATGGAATGTCGTTGGGGCACCATATGTATGCCTGTGACAAATATACGCACTGCAAAAATAAAGAATAAAAAAAAAAAACAAAACACACGTAGAACGAAATAATATATATATCTATATACATAAATATTTATGTATATATCACTATATATATACCTATATATAAATAACAATATTTTAAAAAAATTATATATATATACGTATATATACACATATGTATATATATATATATACATATATTAATTCTACACATATATTTATGTAATAATTTTACATAATTAGGTATCCTAATTAATTACAATTAGCGGGACCTGCTTGACAACCCATGCCGAAAGTATAGGGAATTTAATTTGCTCGCACTATATTTAACCCTATAACTTTCCAAGACACCATAAAACCTGTACATGGGGGGTACTGTTTTACTCGGGAGACTTCGCTGAACACAAATATTAGTGTTTCAAAACAGTAAAATGTATTACAACGATGATATCGCCAGTAAAAGTGAAGTTTTTTTGCATTTTTCACGCACAAACAGCACTTACACGGACGATATTATTGCTGCAATACTTTTTACTGTTTTGAAACACAAATATTTGTGTCCAGCGAAGTCTCCCGAGTACAACAGTACCCCTCATGTACAGGTTTTATGGTGTTTTCAAAAATTACAGCGTCAAATATAAGGCTTGTGTTGCCTTTATGACCCTATGGTAGCCCAAGAATGAAAATTACCCCTATGATGGCATACTATTTGCAATAGTAGACAATCCAAGGTATTGCAAATGGGGTATGTCCAGTCTTTTTTAGTAGCCACTTAGTCACAAACACTGGCCAAAATTGGCGTTTATTGCATTTTTCACACACAAACAAATACTAACGCTAACTTTGGCCAGTGTTTGTGACCAAATGGCTACTAAAAAAGACTGGACATACCCCATTTGCAATACCTTGGGTCGTCTACTATTGCAAATGGTATGCCATTATGGGTGTAAATTTATTTCCTGGGCTACTATACAGTCTCAAAGGCAACGTAACCAATCTGGCGAATTTCAATTTCAAATGTAACACGCTATATTTGACCCTGTAACTTCCCAAAACACCATAAAACCTGTACATAGGGGGTACTGTTTTACACGTGAGACTTTGCTGAATACAAATATGTGTATTTTATTGCCGTAAAAGCAAACAGTATTATGACATTGACAGTTAAAATGTCATGTAGAACTAAAAAAATAAATAAAATCTTATTTTCTCCCATTTTTTTCATATTAAATTATGTTTCATAGCTAAATATTTGATATTAAATGAAAGCCCTGTTTCCCCTGAATAAAATGATATATAATAAGGGGGGGTGCATTTAATATGAAAGAGGTGAATTACGGTTGGACAGACATATAGCGCAAATGCCAGGTTTTGTTTGCATTTTGTTTCGTTCACAACTTGTACATTTGGCTCCGTCCTTAAGGGGTTAAAATATTTTACATTTTATTTATTTATTTATTACTCGCAGTTATGAACCACTAACATAATCTGCAGCGCTGTACAATTAGGAAAAAGGCAGTTCAACATAAACAGACCAATACAAAAGGTAAAGAGCGGAGATCTATCCCCTGAAGATCATTTATAGAGAGTACTTTGTTAGATAGCCCATGAGTTTTCAATCTAAAGATTAAAATGGGGAGCTGAGACTAAAGGTTGCGTGGGGAGTTTGGGGGTGATGGCTGAAATAATTAATAGTATAACTGCAGAAACTGGTAACATGTGAAGGGAATGAGGAGGTGATTGACTGTGATGTCAAGCATTTGGAATAGCATGCTATAACGTTAAAAGGAGCCAGGGTAGGCCAAAGGAGAGGCAGGTGGGTGCGTAGTGCTTAGTGGAAATACAGTGGCTTTGTTTCAGTTGCTTTGTGGAATGGGGCTTAAAGGAGTAGATATAGGAAAGAAATATATACTTTTTCGCACATACAGTAGGTATGATAAAAATAGTAAAATGCCTTGCTTACAGGTATTTGTAAGGACCTTGATGGCATTAATAACAATTAAAACAGAATATAAAGAGAATGTCTGCATTTGAGCATAATTCCACATACAGTAAATACATGTAAAGCATATATTTCTAAAATAAAGGCATTTAAAACTGCTATAGCAATCTTTATAAACTTATGGAATACTAATGTAATGCTAACAGTGAAATGAAAGAGTCCATTAGTACTTCTCACTCCCTGACTATAGAAATGATAAAACCCAGTAAAACTTACTTTATTGTTTGAAATAAGGCTGTTAGTTGACATTTTGAGCAAACATTCAAGCATTAAAGGGACGCTATAGTCACCAGGACAACTACAGCTTAAAGGGACACTATAGTCACCAGAACAACTACAACTTATTGAATTTGTTCTGGTGAGTAGAATCATTACCTTCATGCTTTTTGATGTAAACACTGTCTTTTCAGAGAAAAAACAGTGTTTACATTACAGCCTAGTGATGACTTTACTGGTCACTCCTCAGATGGCTGTTAGAGATCCTTCCTGGCTGCCTAAAATGCATCCAAACATTCAGTATCTCCTCCCTCTGCATGCAGACATTGAAATTTCCTCATAGAGATTCATTGATTCAATTCATTTCTATGAGGAGATGCTGATTGGCCAGGGCTGTGTTTGAATTGCGCTGGCTCTGCCCCTGATCTGCCTCCTGGTCAATCTCAGCCAATCCTATGGGGAAGCATTGTGATTGGATCAGGCCACCACTTCTGATGATGTTGATGTAGAATTATTAAAAATCTTTACTGTACTTGTATTGAATTATTGCACTAACTCCATGTTAACTTCATGTTGTGACAAACCCTCCATTTTGTCCTCCTAACCTGACTTCTTCATTCCTCCATTTTGTCCTCATAACCTAACTTCTACATTTTAAAACTACATTACATGACAGAATTTCCCAGCACATCTAACAATGGACAAAGACTGTATTTTCTATAAAGACATGATTAACTCAGGAACTGCTGACTTTCCCCTCACTTGCAACATAGTATAATTTGAAGGCCATGAGAACACAGTAGTAATGAAATGTTCTATTCATAAGAGACCTTGCACCTGGCCACGAGGCCTGAGATCACCGACCGTGTAAAATGACGCTCAAGACCCCCTTGTCCCCACCCGTGTCCAGAACAATCCCACCTCTTGGTGGGTGGGCACGGGACTAACCACTTAGTTTTTAAGCCAATTAATAATATTGATAGGTGGACTCTAATCCCGACACTTAACAATTAATCCAATTAATGATGTTTATTTGCTGATATTCTAATAACCAATGATGACGCAAAATGCCTCTTAAAAGGGCCTGCGCGCCCGTTTTTTAATCACTTGCCAATAAATTTTCTCAGTTATTTTAACCTGAACCCTGTGTGTCAGACTTAATTACTTCAGCGTATATACGCAATTCAATTTTATTAATTTGGACAGGAACAGATAGACATTTAAACATTTTGGTTTACTACTAAAAAGTACCATAACAATGTCATAGGAAGTTCACAGGCAGAGGCAGCAGCTTTAGACTTGAATACAAGTAATATTTTACTATCTTTAGGGAGACAAAGGGGGACAGATAGATAGATACATGTTTGTGTTCCTGACCCTATAGTGTTCCTTTAAATCATTGACAAGTGATTCCTGGCAGAGAAATGTATTCCTCTACAGGCTGGTAATCATTCCTAATGTATAAGTAATGCTACATGAGGCTTTATGGACTACATTTCATTCTGCAAAATGCATGAAAACAACAATGTTATTTTTCAAATCTGGTAGTGGTTCGTCAGACATTAACTGCATTGACATTGACTGCACATTCAACAGCCCCAACTGCACTGATGTTTCTCGTGTGCTCTCTTTAACCTCCTCCTTTGGCCTCACTCAATGTTCCAATTTAGCAACCCATACAGCGGCAAACACTCTTGATCTCGCGCTTACCAATCTCTGTACCACCGCTAATCTCTCCAATATTCCTTTTCCTCTATCTGACCACCATCTGCTGACTTTTGACATCGACATACCCAAGACCCAATTTACACCACCATCTGAACATCAATCTCGCAGAAACCTAGAACACTGACCTAGAGCATTTCTCCATTAATCTCCAAACTCTCCTTTTACCTATCTCAAACCTCACCTGTCCTAGCTCTGCAACCTCCTTCAACAATTCCACCCTCTCCTCTCAACTAGACATCATGGCACTTCCTACATTTTAACGCAGCAAGCGTCCCCAACAACAACCTTGGCACACCAAGCTGATTCAATACCTCAAAAATGCTCCAAAACTGCTGAACGCTGTTGGAGAAAGTATCACTGTGCGTGTCAGGATCATATCCTGACAAACAAGACTTATGTTCCTTTTATTTCTGTTCCTTTAAAACAAGTTCCTGCTCTGATTTTATTATTTACCACTAGTGACCTCCCTTGCCTCTAGTTCTGGAATCTCACCTGCTCATGTTTAATTACTTGCTTCAGCTACAAAAGGCTATAAAACCTGCTTCAGACATACCTTCAAACCTGCTCCTAACAATAACCTGCTCCACCCTCATGTATAATTCAAACCAGCCTGCCTCTGTAACCAGTCTTTCACTGTTACCAGCCTGACTTTGATACCAACCTGCCTTTTTCTACAACCCTACCTGGAAATTACAGACATTCTTTATTATTTGCAAGTAACCTGTTCTGTGGCATATTGCCTAAATTCTGTTTACCCTCAAGTTTCAGAATATGTCTAAAAGCACCAATAACGTTTTAAATAACAACCCTGGCCAAAGTCTCCTATCTGACCTGCTCAAGATCATGACAGTGCATCTGACTTTCTTCACTATAAATTTATGCTGCGCTCATGCAGCTGGTCTCTTTCCTCTGCAAAAGTAAATGACTTCAATAACCACACTCTCCCGCAAACCCAAACAACTATTTCACACATTTAACTGTCTTCTTCGCTCTATTGTTCCTCCTCCACCTTCTAACTTGACCGCCTCAGACTTTGCAACTCACTTCACTGACAAGATCTCTACAATCAGGGAAGTGATCTCTCATCTTTCGTTTTCTGTTCTATGTTCATTCACATCCGCTACAGTGGAAGAGGTTTCTGCTCTGCTCCAGTCCTGAGAGAGGGGGGTAAGAAGAGAGGAGGGGGGGAGTAAGAAGAGGGGAAGGGGGGAGTAAGAAGAGGGGGAGGGAAGAGTAAGAAGAGAGGAGGGGGTAAGAAGAGGGGGGAGGGGGGTAAGAAGAGAGGGGGCGGGAGTAAGAAGGGGGTAAGAAGAGGGGGAGGGGGGAGTAAGAAGAGGGGGAGGGGGTAAGAAGAGGGGGAGGGGGTAAGAAGAGGGGGGAGTAAGAAGAGGGAGGAGTAAGAAGAGGTGGGAGTAAGAAGAGGGGGAGGGGGGTAAGAAGAGGGGTAGGGGGGAGTAAGAGGAGGGCAATTGCCCCCTCCCCTGTCCGCAGGCACCGTGCAGGCAGCCGGCAGGGGAGGGAGGAAGAGAGGACCCGGGAGCTCAGCCTTGCGCGAGCACAGATCGTTGCCGCGGTTACCACGGCAACGCTGGAACTACGGGCTAGAGTTCACTCTCAACACTGTGACCACCAGGGATTCCTGGTGGTTGCAGTGGTGAGAGTGAACTCTAGCCCCATAAACACACTACCCCCACACACCATACACATTCACACACTGCCCCCCATACACACACTGCCCCCACACACACCATACACATTTACACACATTGCCTCACACACACACATATACACTGCCCACCCATACACACACAGCCCCCCATACTAACATTGCCACACACATACACAGTCCCCTCATACACACATTGCCCCACACACCCTACACATTCACACACTACACCCCCTCACACACACTACACCCCCTCACACACACGGAACCTTTCACACACACTGCACCCCTTACACATTGCACCACTGCTCCTATACCCTACAACAGCCTCATATCCCAGCAGACCCCAGGTAAGTTGTCAATCTGTTCTTAAACGGTTTGACTACTTACTCTGGGAGGGGGGCCCGGCCCTCCTGGCACCATAACGACTACACAGAGCAGTAGTGGTTATTGTGCATGGATTATTTCTTTAAATAATCTCCAAGTGCCCCAGTAGCCAGCAAGCCATCCAGCCCACAGGCCAGCCAGCCAGCCCACAGGCTGGCCAGTAGCCAGCCCACAGGCCACCAGTTAGGCTTATAGCCAGCAAGCCCACAGCCTGCCAACCGCAGCCAGCAAGCCACAGCCTGCCAGCCAGCAAGCCACAGCCAGCAAGCCAACAGCCTGCCGGCCGCAGCCAGCAAGCCCACAGCCTG
Source organism: Pelobates fuscus (assembly GCF_036172605.1). Lineage (NCBI taxonomy): Eukaryota > Metazoa > Chordata > Amphibia > Anura > Pelobatidae > Pelobates > Pelobates fuscus. The sequence continues at coordinate 305,264,488 of NC_086321.1, forward strand.
CCGGCAGTAGCCAGCAAGCACACAGCCTGCCGGCAGTAGCCAGCAAGCCCACAGCCTGCCGGCAGTAGCCAGCAAGCCCACAGCCTGCCAGCAAGCCCACAGCCAGCCAACAGCAGCCAGTAAGCCCACAGCCTTCCAGCAAGCCCACAGACTGCCAGCCAACAACAGTAATTAAGGTAAGAGGAGCCAACTTGGCCTAGGTATCAGCGAGCTATGTTGTGTTGCTATATTGTGAATAGGAACCAGAGTGTTGGAGAGACCCCCCTCCAGGCCCCATTAGACTCCATTGTAGTCTCTAATGGGACCTGGAGGAAATTCTTTCTAACACACTCTCTAAAGGACACTGAGATAGCCTCTGATAGAATACTCCCCCCCTCCATGGCCCATTAGCCCTCAATTGTAGTCTCTACTGGGGCCTTGAAGGGGTTATTGCACTTTTGTTCCTTGTGTCTAAAGATTGTGTAGGGTGTGGCTGGAGGCGGTGCATGGAGGCGGGACATGGGTGGAGCTTGCTGCGGAGTATGGGTGGGGCCTGTAAGGGGGCCCTTGATTTATTTTGCCCGGGGGCCCTGAGGGTTCTCAGTCCGCCCCTGACTCTATCCTAATTCTCCTTTAATTTTTTGCGGCTTTTGATACTGTTGATCAACAGTATCAACAGCTTCTTCTCATCCTCCACCATATCGGTCTACAAGATATTGCTCTCTCTCTCCTGGTGCTCCTCCTACCTCTCCCAGCGCTCTTTCAGTATTTATTTCTCTGGCTCTGCTTCTCCCAACTAATCTCTGTTGGTGTCCTCCAAGGTGCAGTCCTTATTCCCCTACTGTTCTTGATCTATACTGCTTCCCTTGGTAAACTTATTAGCTCTTTTGGCTTCCAATATCATTTCTATGTGGATGAGATGCAAATTTATCTATCCTCTCCTGATCTCTCCCTGTCCCTCTTGACTAGTGTCTCTGACTGCCTTTCTGCTATTTCTACCTGGATGGCTGCCCACTTCCTTAAACTCAACTTGACCAAAACTGTGTCTGTCTCCCTTCAACGGTGCTACCATCAACTCCACCACGCAGGCTCACTGCCTAGGTGTTCTCTTTGACTCTGACCTCTCCTTCATGCCTCATGATCAGTCTATCGCCAAATCCTGCCGCTTCCATCTCATAAACATTGAGATTACTTAACGCCAGATGTGACTACGGTGCTGGTCCATTCCAATGTCCCTTCTCACCTTGACTACTGAAATCTGCTTCTCAGTGGTCTTACGTGCTCCCAACTTGTGCCGTTACAGTCCATAATGAATGCAGCGACGAGGCTCATCTTCCTGTCCGCCCGCACCTCCCACTCCCCACCCTTCTGTCAGTCCCTACATTGGCTTCCTGTAAGATATAGGGCTCATTTTAAAATTCCTGTTCTTCCTTTCAAATCTCTACATAATGCTGCTCCCACCTATCTATCCTCCCTAATATACAAGTATGTTGTGTCTAGGCCCTAACGCTCTGCTGAAGACTTACGTCTATCTTCTGTCCGTACTCCAACCTCTGATGCTCGCGTTCAAGACTTTTAGAGGGCTGCACTGGTCCTGTGGAACTCACTTCCCTCCTCCGTTAGATGCTCACCCAGTCTCCACTCCTTCAAAATCATGATTAAAAACCCACTTCTTCATAAAAGCATATCAATAAAACCGGTAAAAGCTCCCAACTTATTACTCTCTTGCAACTGTCATTAGTCTAATACTATATTTTACCTTTTGTGTCATTTTACCCCACTCCCTCTAGCATGTAAGCTCATTGAGCGGGGCCCTCAACCCCTCTGTTCCTTTGTGTCCAACTTGTCTGGTTACAACTACATATGTTTGTTTGTCCACCCACGGTAAAGCACTCCGGAATTTGATGGCGCTATTTACAAAATAACACAATATCATAATAATAATAATACTAATAATAATAATAATAACATTCAGCTATTTGTCCCTAATTTGAAAATTAAGTTTGAAGAATGAAAACTTAATTTTTGTACACAGTTTCTAAATGGACCTTATGAACATGTAACAGAAATTCACAAGGTTTAATTCACACCTCATGAAGCTGTGAATTTCAAGTGTTTGCTGTAAATTCATAAAATAAAACTATTTTTATTATTGATGTTAGTGAACAAAAACAACAAAGAAGGCTGTACATGCAATGGCAATAGAGAGGGTGGTATGCACAAATTGTAAAAAATAAAGAATCATGTTATTTGCTAGAGAATGGCTGATAACCCTGCACCATTATTTAAAAAAATATATATATGTATTAGGTTTTCCCCTGTTTTATAAATAACATTAAGCTTCTGGGGTACGACAGTTTCTTCAAAGTAATTGTGACTGCTCATGACTCATGATAACTCTCAAGATATCCTAAATTATGATTGAACATATTGCCTATTTTATTAATATCCCTTAAAATTTAATTATTAAAAGCCACCTTTGCCATAACTAGATAAATTTGATTTTGATTGTAAGTCTGACTTAGGGTAGACATTACATAGCTGAAAAGAGACATGTGTGCATCAAGTTCAGCCTTTCTCACATTAGATTGTTGCTGTTGATCCAAAAGAAGCAACCTATCGCTGGAATATATCAAATTATGTTTTTTTTTCTGGCTGGGTAAATCTCTTATCTGATCTCCCCAGCCAGAGCATGGCTGTTCAGCCAGCCGGGCCCCTGACTGCCTCGGGCGATCGGTCCATGACCGATCTGCCCGAGTGGTCAGTCCATCCCTGCTTACTAGCTTTAGCAACTGCCGACTGACATTGCATATTGCTGCCTAGTTTATTGTCTATAGTAATTCCCAAATCCTTCAAGTTTGTTGTTATCCCTAATTCACTACCTTTTAGGGTGTAAGTTGCTTATTTCTATTGCTTAATTTAAAAAAAAAAATATATATATATATATATTTCGCTAGTATCCTTTTAGGATTATCCTATTACAATTTATAATATGCTGTTGGAGATTTTATTGACTTTTTAGGAAAGAGTGATAACTTTTTTAAGAATTTTAAGTTTTTGCTTTCCCTTTTTTAAAAATGTTTTTAATTCACTTGCCTGCTAACCTTGAAAGAAGCAAACGAATATCATTAAAATGTTAATGTATGTTGGATTCTATGCAATTTCGAAACTAACATTTTTTTTATGTCAGGATAAGTGACTCTCCTTTGATATCTGTGTATATCATTTATCATCATTAATAGTAAATTAGGCTATGTGTCATTATTTGCAATGAATTAGGTTTATATTTTAGCTATTGTGTATAAATAGACATTGATATCAAATATGTTAAATATGTTTATTTATTTAAGTTGTTAATTAGTTTATGGGTCCAGGTTCTGCTCATTTAATTATATGGATTTTGGTATAAATTTGGACTTGGTTTAGGCATAACACTAAAACCCTACAGAAGTCAGACGAAACACACATTGGTAAAATTTTGCCTTTATATAGGGATGTGTTGAACAGAGTTGGTTCTGCCTCTCAGATGTGGGTCAGCTGAAAGTCTGATAGGTGCTTTAAATCAAGGCTACCCAGGCAAATACAATTAATATGCAGTGTGCTAAGAATGCCAGAGTGGCAACGTGAGCTTGGCGACAGTAGTAGAACATGGAGTACAGTAGTTCAAGTTCCTTCATATTCAGCCTGAATATAATGTCTCCAAAATTATTTTAAGGTCTTTTTGATCAGGAGGCTTGATTTGTGACAGTGAGGAAATGAATGTGAGAACGCTAAACATGGCACGGACCTGTGGAAAGCTATAGAACATTGGAAAATGTAATCCATCAGAATGCCTGTGATGATGGAAACTGAATATATCTCAACGGTAGTTACAAATATAACACCTGCCCACAAAACAAATACCTGATATCTTCAGTTTGCAATACTATGCAGTCGGGCTGCTATATTTCTATGGTTCAGGTTTCCTGACTAGTGATGTACCGAACTGTTCGCCGGCGAATAGTTCCTGGCGAACATAGCGTGTTCGCGTTCGCCGCCGTGGGCGAACACATGGGCGGTTCGATCCGCCCCCTATTCGTCATCATTGAGCAAACTTTGACCCTGTGCCTCACGGTCAGCAGACACATTCCAGCAAATTAGCAGCAGACCCTCCCTTCCACACCCTCCCACCTCCCTCCCAGCATCCATTTTAGATTCATTCTGAAGCTGCATGCTTAGTGAGAGGAGGGAAAGTGTAGCTGCTGCTGATTAGATAGGGAAATTGATAGCTAGGCTAGGGTATTCAGTGTCCACTACAGTCCTGAAGGATTCATCTGATCTCTGCTGTAAGAACAGCACCCCAAAAAAGCCCTTTTTAGGGCTAGAACATCAGTCTGCTTCTTTTTTTTTCTTCTGTGTAATGTAATTGCAGTTGCCTGCCTGCCAGCTTCTGTGTCAGGCTCACAGTGCATACTGTGCCCATTTGCCCAGTGCCACCACTCACTCACTGGTGTCACAATAGCTTATGCTTGACATTTCAAAATATTTTTTTTTTACTGTAATAGATTGAATAGCAGTTAGTTGCCTGCCAGCTTCTGTGTCAGGCTCACAGTGGATACTGTGCCCATTTGCCTAGTCAGTGCCATCACTCACATCTGGTGTCTCTACAGCGTGCTTTTAGAAAGAAAAAAAGTTTTCCAGTGTAAGCTAATAGCAGTCAGTGTCCTTAAAGCGGGTGTTTCAGGCCTTCAGCGTGTGCCCTGCAGACCCCTGCCAGTGTACTTTGACAGTTGCCACTCATATCTGGTGTCTCTATAGCGTGCTTTTACAAAGAAAAAAAGTTTTCCAGTATAAGCTAATAGCAGTCAGTGTCCTTAAAGCGGGTGTTTCAGGCCTTCAGCGTGTGCCCTGCACAACCCTGCCAGCGTACTTTGGCAGTTGCCACTCATATCTGGTGTCTCTATAGCGTGCTTTTACAAAGAAAAAAAGTTTTCCAGTGTAAGCTAATAGCAGTCAGTGTCCTTAAAGCAGGTGTTTCAGGCCTTCAGCGTGTGCCCTGCAGACCCCTGCCAGTGTACTTTGACAGTTGCCACTCATATCTGGTGTTTCTGTAGCGTGCTTTTACAAAGAAAAAAAGTTTTCCAGTGTAAGCTAATAGCAGTCAGTGTCCTTAAAGCGGGTGTTTCAGGCCTTCAGCGTGTGCTCTGCAGACCCCTGCCAGTGTACTTTGACAGTTGCCACTCATATCGGTTGTCTCTATAGCGTGCTTTTACAAAGAAAAAAGTTTTCCAGTGTAAGCTTATAGCAGTCAGTGTCCTTAAAGCGGGTGTGTCAGGCCTTCAGCATGTGCTCTGCAGACCTCTGCCAGTGCACATTGCCACTCATATCTGGTGTCACAATAGCGTGCATTTAAAACCAAAAAACGTTCTTCACTGTTATAGATTGAATAGCAGTTAGTTGTCTTCAAGCGGGTGTCAGGCCTACAGCGTGTACTCTGCCAACCTCTGCCAGTGCACATTGCCACTTATTTCTGGTGTCACAATAGCGTGCATTTAAAAAACAAAAAATTTTTTCACTGTTATAGATTGAATAGCAGTTAGTTGTCTTCAAGCGGGTGTGTCAGGCCTACAGCGTGTACTCTGCAGACCTCTGCCATTGCACATTGCCACTCATATCTGGTCTCACAGTAGCTTGCATGCATAGTACCACTAATCCCCCCAAAAATGACAGGCAGAGGCAGGCAACCCCGCAGGGGCCATCGTGGTCGTGGTGCTGTGATTCCCTTTGGCCCTAGAATAATGCCCAGTTTTCAGAGGCCACGTACCCTGAACTTGAAAAGTTCTGAGGACATAGTTGACTGGCTAACACAGGACACCCAATCTTCTACAGCTTCCGCTCGGAACCTTGAAGCACCATCCTCCTCCAGCTTAGCTTCAGGCACCTCTCAAGATACCACTCACCCTCCTGCCGCCACCACCAAAACTAGCACCACAGCCGCTTTACTTGGTATGTCAGAGGAGTTATTCAAACATCCGTTTGAAGAAATGAGTGATGCGCAACCATTATTGCCAGAAGATGTAGATAACAGGGATATGTCTCAGGCAGGCAGCATTACACACATGGACATACGGTGTGATAATGATGATGATGTTGTACCCGCTGCTGCTTCCTTTGCTGAGTTGTCAGATACAAGTGAAGCGGTTGATGATGACGATGCGTCCATGGATGTCACGTGGGTTCCCGCTCGGCAAGAAGAAGAACAGGACGAAAGTTCAGATGGGGAGACAGAGAGGAGGAGGAGACGAGTTGGAAGCAGGGGGAGGTCATTGCAAGGAGCTAGTGGCACAGTCAGACAGCATGCATCGGCACCCGGGGTCAGCCCGACAGCATGCCAATAAACGCATGCTGTGTCCACCACCAGAATGCCGTCATTGCAGAGCTCAGCAGTGTGGAATTTTTTTTTTGTGTCTGCCTCTGACAACAGCGATGCCATTTGCAACCTGTGCCAAAAGAAACTGAGTCGTGGGAAGTCCAACACCCACCTAGGTACAACTGCTTTGCGTGGCACATGATCTCACATCACAAACGCCTATGGGATCAACACATGAGTACAAGCAGCACGCCTACTCTAAGCCGCCATCCTCCTCCTGGTCCAGCATCTTCAGCCACGTCAACCACTGCTGTCCTCCTTGCCCCCTCTCAACCATCCGCCACTCCGTCTCCTGCCTTGAGCAGTTCCCGCTCATCTGCCCACAGTCATGTGTCTGTCAAGGACATGTTTGAGAGTAAGAAGCCAATGTCAGAAAGTCACCCCCTTGCCCAGCGTCTGACAGCTGGCTTGTCCGAACTATTAGCCCGCCAGCTTTTACCATACAAGCTGGTGGAGTCTGAGGCGTTCAAAACATTTGTAGCTATTGGGACACCGCAGTGGAAGGTACCCGGCAGAAATTTATTTTCACAAAAGGCAATCCCCAACCTGTACTCGATTGTGCAAAAGGAAGTAATGGCATGTCTGGCACACAGTGTTGGGGCAAGGGTCCATCTGACCACTGATACCTGGTCTGCAAAGCATGGTCAGGGCAGGTATATCACCTACACTGCGCATTGAATAAACCTGCTGACTGCTTCCAAGCATGGAATGCATGGCTCTGCAGAGGAATTGGTGACACCGCCACGACTTGCAGGCAGGCCTGCTGCCACCTCCTCTACTCCTCCTACTCCATCCTCTTCCATAACCTCCTCGGCCATAACCTCCTTCTGCTGCGTCTTGCTCCACATCAACGGCACCCCCCCAGCTCCCCAGGTACTATTCCACATCCCGGATACGGCAGTGTCACGCCGTCTTGGGTTTGACTTGCTTGAAAGCAGAGAGTTACACCGGACAAGCACTCCTGTCCGCCCAGAATGCACAGGTGGAAAAGTGGCTGACTCCGCAGCAACTGGATATCGGCAAAGTGGTTTGTGACAACGAAAAAAAATGTGTTAGCGGCATTGAAGTTGGGCAAGTTGACACATGTGCCGTGCATGGCACATGTGTGTAATCTGATTGTACAACGCTTTGTGCATAAGTACACATGCTTACAGGACGTCCTGAAGCAGGCCAGGAAGGTGTGTGGCCATTTCAGGCGTTCCTACACGGCCATGGCTCACTTTGCCGATATCCAGCGGCGAAACAACATGCCAGTGAGGCGCTTGATTTGCAACAGCCCGACACGTTGGAATTCAACACTCCTAATGCTGTTAATGAATATTTGTATGACCGGGGTGCTAGGACATCCTCTGGGGAGCTGGGAATTTTTTTGCCACGTTACTGGACGCTCATGCGCAATGCCTTTAGGCTCATGCGTCCTTTTGAGGAGGTGACAAACCTAGTCAGTCGCACCGAAGGCACCATCAGCGACATCATACCATTTGTTTTCTTCCTGGAGCGTGCCCTGCGAAGAGTGCTGGATCAGCGTGAAGAGGAAGAGGAAGAGGAAGAGTTGTGGTCACCATCACCACCAGAAACAGCCTTATCAGCATTGCTTGCTGGACCTGCGGCAACACTGGAAGAGGATTGTGAGGAAGAGGAGTCAGAGGAGGAATGTGGCTTTGAGGAGGAGGAGGAAGACCAACCATAACAGGCATCCCAGGGTGCTCGTTGTCACCTATCTGGTACCCGTGGTGTTGTACGTGGCTGGGGGGAAGAACATACCTACACTGACATCAGTGAGGATGAGGAACGGGAAATGAGTAGCTCGGCATCCAACCTTGTGCAAATGGGGTCTTTCATGCTGTCGTGCCTGTTGAGGGACCCTCATATAAAAAGGCTGAAGGAGAATGACCTGTACTGGGTGTCCACGCTACTAGACCCCCAGTATAAGCAGAAAGTGGCGGAAATGTTACCGAATTACAACAAGTCGGAAAGGATGCAGCATTTGCAAAATAAACTAAAAAGTATGCTTTACACAGCGTATAAGTGTGATGTCATAGCACAACGGGAATCTAACAGGGGAAGAGGTGAAAGTCATCCTCCTCAGTCCACGACCACGCCATATCTGCCAAGTGACCCTATGTAGGGGTAACAGTCTCTATTCTGCTCTGTGTCAGTGTGTATCATGGTCTCTGAGGACGGGGAACAGCCTCTATTCTGCTCTGTGTCAGTGTGTATCAGGGGCTTTGAGGACAGGTGTCAATCCATATCTGCCAAGTGACCCTATGTAGGGGTAACAGTCTCTATTCTGCTCTGTGTCAGTGTGTATCATGGTCTCTAAGGACGAGGAACAGTCTCTATTCTGCTCTGTGTCAGTGTGTATCAGGGGCTTTGAGGACAGGTGTCAATCCATATCTGCCAAGTGACCCTATGTAGGGGGAACAGTCCCTATTCTGCTCTGTGTCAGTGTGTATCATGGTCTCTGAGGACGGGGAACAGTCTCTATTCTGCTCTGTGTCAGTGTGTATAATCGGCTTTGAGGATAGGTGTCAATCCATACCTGCCAAGTGACCCTATGTAAGGGGAACAGTCCCTATTCTGCTCTGTGTCAGTGAGTATCAGGGTCTCTGAGGACAGGTGTCAATCCATATGTCAAGGTGTCAAAAATCCATATGTCAAGGTGTCAATATGTCATATGTCAGGTGTCAATCCATATCCATTGCGATTTAGGAATGTTAGGTGATTTCTGCCCTTTATGGATTAAAACCAGACTCTGCATCAACTGTGTAATTTTCCATGGGAGTTTTGCCATGGATCCCCCTCCGGCATGCCACAGTCAAGTTGTTAGTCCCCTTGAAACAACTTTTCCATCACTTTAGTGGCCAGAAACAGTCCCTGTGGGTTTTAAAATTCGCCTGCCCATTGAAGTCTATGGCGGTTCGCCCGGTTCGCCAGTTCGCGAACGTTTGCGGAAGTTCCCGTTCGCCGTTCGCGAACCGAAAATTTCGTGTTCGCGACATCACTATTCCTGACCTCAACATGTTTAATTGCTGTTCATTATAAACCCTGACATATAAGTTATCTATTTAATTTTATCTTTTTTACTATTTTATTTTAAAGATCTGAGAAAGAACAACATCACACACCCCCTAATAATTATTACAAATAAAGGGAGGATAAGCAGAGAGCTCCCCCACCCGTCAGTCCCTACACTGGCTTCCCATAAGATATAGAGGCTCAAATTAAAATTCTGGTACTTGCTTACAAATCTCTACATATGCTGCTCCTACCTACCTATCCTTCCTAATACACAAGTATGTCGCGTCTAGCCCATACACTCTTCTCAACACCTGTGTCTATCCGATATTCATACTATCACCTCTGAAGCTCACCTCCAAAACCTCTATAGGCCTGCACTATCCCTGATAAACTCCCTCCCCCAGTCTCCATTCCTTCAGAAAATTATTGAAGACTCACTTCTCTAGTGTCAGGACCCCGCGGGCAGCTGCAAGGGGAGGATGCACTCCGCTCGCGGCACTCACCCTCCAGCCGTCCGCGGTCCCCTCCTCCTCGTGCGCTCGGCGAGCGGCATCCCCCCAGCCTCGGATGCCGCCCACGTCTTCCTCTGCGTCCCCCAGCGGCAGCATGCATGACACTGCACGCTGGGAGACCGCCCACTTTATTACACGCCGGGGTCAGCCACCTGACCCGGCGTTAAAGGCACAGTGCCTCAATCACAGTGGGAGGTATAGATACCTCCCACGTGTGATTGTTAATTCTGATTGTAAATTATCCAATCAGAATTAACCTTCTGGTTTAAATACTTACCTTTCCTGTTCCTCCCTGCCCTGTATTGGTCTTTGCTTGCTAGCATTGCTACTGAACTTGTGTTTCTGGTTACGTACTCTCTGGCTTGTTTATCTGACTTTGTGACTTTCTCCTACCCTTTGACCTCAGCTTGTTTCTCGTTATTCTGTCTTCTGGTTCCCCTTACTCGGCTTGTCTCCTGACTATTCTTTGTGTACTTAGCCCGGCCACTCTAAGGTCCGGTACAGCACCTTTTCTGTGTGTGTGTTAGCGTGTTTGGTTCCCTGAATTGTGACATTACAACAGGGCCAAAATGGAACCTGCTGACATTCCACAGTTATTGGTTAATCAGGAAGCCAGAATGGATGGTTTGGACCACCGTATGGGCCAATTTGCTCAGGCTTTACAAATCATACTGGATCGTACCGCTCACTTGCAGCCTGGTGTCCAAGTAGCAGGTGCTACGATGCCAGACCCTGTTCTTGAGTCAGTACCCGCTCCTGCTCATGTAGTGCAAATGACGCCACCACAGTGTTATAGTGGTGATCCATCATTATGTTGTGGTTTCCTCAACCAAATTGATATCCATTTAGTAGTGAATCCTCATTCCTATCCCACTGATAGAGCCAAGATTGCTTTCCTTATTAACCATCTATACGGGAAAGCTTTAGCATGGGCTAATCCCATATGGGAAAATACGTCCCCTACATCCTTTGCTACATCCTTTTTGACAGCCTTTAGACGTACTTTCGATCTACCCGGTAGGGCTGCTTCTGCAGGCAAAGCTCTGCTTAGGGTTCGACAAGGGAACAGATCGGTTGCGGATTACGCTATTGAATTCCGCACTATAGCAGCTGCAGTGGTTTGGAATAATGACGCTCTCGTAACGGCCTTTCATGAGGGTTTGGCCGCTTACATCCTGGACGAAACAACGTCCAGGGAATTGCCTGTCCTTCTGGATGATCTTATTGATTATATCATCCATATTGCTAATCGTATTAGAGAGAGACGTAGTCAGAGGCGTATGTATACACAGATGTTACCTGCTTTACCCAATACCACGCTACTAGCATTACCCCCTTCTAGCCAACCTCCCCCTGAACCCATGCAATTGGGTGCTACTGGGTTAACTGAGGTTGAAAAATCATATTGAAGAAGGGAAGGGTTATGCCTTTACTGTGGGAAAAGGGGACATCTTCTAAGGACCTGCCCTGAATTGCAGGGAAAACTTCAGCACCTGAGGCCTATAGAGGGGTCGGCCTCGGGTGTTATGTCGTTTTCCCCTCACGTCCCCATCACTAGACCGTTTATTACGGTTACCCTTTTTGTTGGAAATACTACTGTGATTACCAAAGCCTTGATAGATTCAGGGGCTGCTGACAATCTTATCGATGAGAGTTTTACTAAAACCGCATCTGTGACTCTGATCCAAAAGGTCACTCCCTTGGCCGTGGAGGCCATAGACGGTAGACCACTGGAGAAACCTCTGGTGACCCATGAGACCCAAGAACTGGTTATGTCTGTGGGTGCCTTGCACAAGGAAAGATTGTCCTTCCAAATAATCGACTCACCTACAGCCTCTATAGTTTTGGGCTTCCCCTGGTTGGTTAAGCACAACCCAATGATTGATTGGGGTTGTTTGGAGATTCTCTCCTGGGGGAAGTCTTGTCAAAGAGATTGTATGACTCGTGTTTGTCCTGTTAGCTTGCTTAATGTGCCCACAGCCAAACCACTTTCTGTTTCTGTCCCTCCTGTGTATGCAGACCTAGCAAAGGTGTTTGAAAAAAGGGAGGCAGATAAACTGCCCCCGCACCGTGAATATGATTGTGCCATAAACCTCTTACCTGGTAATATGCCACCTAGGGGTAAGGTATATCCTCTTTCTGAAAAAGAGAACCAAGTCATGGAGGAGTACATACAGGATGCCTTAAGTAAAGGTTTTATCAGAAGGTCCTCCTCTCCTGCTGGGGCTGGTTTCTTTTTCGTTGCCAAAAAGGAGGTTGACCTAAGGCCATGTATAGACTACAGGGGTCTGAACAATATAACGATTAAAAACGCCTACCCTATCCCCCTCATCACTGAGTTGTTTGATCGTGTTACAGGTTCTAAGTACTTCACTAAACTAGACCTCAGGGGGGCTTATAACCTTGTCCGTAGAAAGGAGAATAACGAGTGGAAGACAGCGTTCAATACGCGTAGTGGGCATTACGAATATCTGGTCATGCCTTTTGGACTCTGTAATGCTCCTGCTGTGTTTCAGGACCTCATAAATTATGTCCTTAGGGATCTATTGCATGTCTGTGCCGTGGTGTACCTTGACGACATACTAGTATATTCTCCTGATTTGAAGTCACATCATAACCATGTTAGGATGGTGCTTGATAAGTTATTACAGAACGGACTTTATTGTAAGTTAGAAAAATGTTTGTTCGATCAGACCTCTGTGCAATTCCTGGGATATATAATTTCTGAACAGGGTTTCAGTATGGATCCTCCTAATTGGAGTCCATACTGTCCTGGCCACTTCCCCAAGGACTTAAGGCTATCCAACGTTTTATAGGATTTGCTAACTATTATAGGAAATTTATAAATAACTTTTCACCACTTATCTCCCCTATAACGAAGCTGACTAAAAAAGGTCTACACCCTAGGGTTTGGACTCCTGAAGCCTTTTGGTTCCTGAAGCCTCTGCTCCAGTGCTGCACCACCCGGATCCTTCTCTTCCCTTTGTTATGGAAGTAGACGCTTCTGAATCAGGTGTGGGAGCAGTACTGTCACAGAGGTTATCGTATGACGAACCCCTCCATCCCTGTTGTTATTTTTCAAAAAGGTTGTCTGATCCAGAAAATAATTACGATGTCGGGAACAGGGAACTGTTAGCTATTGTGTTAGCTTTTAAGGAATGGAGGTACTTATTAGAGGGTTCTAGACACAAAATCATGGTTATAACAGATCATAAGAACCTCTCCTATATAGCTGATGCTAGAAGGTTGTCCGCTCGGCAGGCTAGATGGTCTCTATTCCTTTCACGCTTCCAATACGCCATTATCTATAGACCTGGTTGCCGTAATGCCAAAGCTGACGCTATCTCTCGACAGTATGAACCTTTAGAATTTGTTAACCCGACTCCTGAACCTATTGTACCTGCGTCTCAGATAATAGCTGCTACCCGGTTGTTTCGTCTCCTTTTCTTGATAGTATTAAGACATACCAAACCCAAGCACCCCCTGAGACGCCTGTTGGCAAGCTATACGTTAAAGTTAGTGACAGAAAAAAGTTGTTAACTTTATTTCACACAGCCAAAACTGCTGGTCATCCGGGGGTTGCCAAAACCTATAAGGGCCTTCTTCAACAGTTCTGGTGGCCTTCACTTAAACGAGACGTAGTGAATTTTGTACAGGCTTGTCGGGTCTGTACGCAGTGTAAGTCCCCTAATGTGAGACCCCAGGGTCTACTGATGCCTCTATCTATACCCAAGAAACCATGGACCCACTTATCCATGGATTTTATTGTAGACCTTCCTCCTTCTGATGGTCAGACAGTGATATTGACTGTGACGGATAGGTTCTCTAAAATGGCGCACTTTATTCCGCTTAAGAAACTGCCTTCTGCGATTCAGCTTGCTCAGGTGTTTGCCAAGGAAGTGTTCCGCTTGCATGGGGTACCTCAGGATATCGTATCTGACAGGGGCCCTCAATTTGTCTCTCGGTTTTGGAGGGGCTTTTGTGCTGAGATGGGGGTCTCCTTGTCGTTCTCTTCCTCCTATCACCCGCAATCTAATGGTGCGGCCGAACGTGCTAATCAGTCTGTGGAATTGTATTTGCGCTGCTTCACTAATGCGCACCAGGACGACTGGTCTTGCCTCCTTCCGTGGGCTGAATTTGCCAGGAATACGGTGTCTCATTCGTCTACTGAGGTTGCTTCTGGGTTTCAGCCTTCTGTCCTTCCCGGTGCGTTCTCCGACAAGGGAATGCCCGCCTTGGACCAGCACCTCGCCTCTTTGCGGAAGATGTGGGGTCAGGTCCATATTGCGCTGTCTCGTTCAGCAGCTGCTCAGAAGAAGTTTGCTGATCGCCGTAGGGTTGCGGCCCCTTCTTATGTTCCGGGTGATAGGGTATGGTTGTCCTCCAGGAACCTCCGTCTCAGGGTTCCCTCGATGAAGTTTGCTCCCAGATTTCTAGGTCCCTACAAGGTGTTACGCATGGTTAACCCCGTTTCCTACTCCCTAGACTTGCCTCCTTCCATGCGTATTCCGAACACGTTTCACGTCTCGCTTTTGAAGCCCTTGCTGTGTAACCGGTTCTCTCGCCCCTTCGGGCGGCCCGTTTCCCCTCGCGCTGTCCCTAGTGACATGTACGAAGTGGCTGCACTCCTCGACTCACGTGTTTCAAGGGGTCGGCTGCAATATCTGGTGGATTGGAAGGGGTACGGCCCTGAGGAGCGGTCTTGGGTTTCGAGCTCTGATCTGCACGCTCCCTCTTTGGTCCGCTCCTTTCATGCCCGGTTTCCTTTGATGCCTTCTGCTTCCCGCCCTCCGGGCAGTCTTCGAGGGGGGTAATGTCAGGACCCCGCGGGCGGCTGCAAGGGGAGGCTGCACTCCGCTCATGGCACTCACCCTTCAGCCGTCCGCGGTCCCCTCCTCCTCGTGCGCTCGGAGAGCGGCATCCCCCCAGCCTCGGATGCCGCCCGCTTCTTCCTCTGCGTCCCCCAGCAGCAGCATGCATGACGCTGCACGCTGGGGGACCGCCCACTTTATTACACGCCGGGGTCAGCCACCTGACCCGGCGTTAAAGGCACAGTGCCTCAATCACAGTGGGAGGTATAGATACCTCCCACGTGTGATTGTTAATTCTGATTGGAAATTATCCAATCAGAATTAACCTTCTGGTTTAAATACTTACCTTTCCTGTTCCTCCCTGCCCTGTTGTGGTCTTTGCTTGCTAGCATTGCTACTGAACTTGTGTTTCTGGTTACGTACTCTCTGGCTTGTTTATCTCACTTTGTGACTTTCTCCTACCCTTTAACCTCGGCTTGTTTCTCGTTATTCTGTCTTCTGGTTCCCCTTACTCGGCTTGTCTCCTGACTATTCTTTGTGTGCTTAGCCCGGCCACTCTAAGGTCCGGTACAGCACTTTTTCTGTGTGTGTGTTAGCGTGTTTGGTTCCCCGAATCGTGACATTTAGGAAAGCATATCAAGTAAACTGTTAATCTTTTTCTCTCCTCATGTTTCCTTTGCGAAGGAACCTTTTGTTTGTATGTGATACGTCTAATATAATTGTATTTAACACAAAAAACAAACATACAACTAAGACCTAAGTAAAAAATGATTCTAGCAATCTACTTTTCTACCCTACTCTTACCATTTGTATGTGTCACTATACCCCACTCCCTCTAGCATGGAGGCTCATTTGAGCAGGGCCCCTTAACCCCGTCTGTTCCTATCTGGTTACAAATACTTGTCTGTTAGTCCACTCATTACACAGCACTGCAGAATTTGTTGGCGCTTTATATATAATAATAATAATAACAGTAGATATCTTGGGACAGGCTGACATTTTATCTTTACAATATATGTCTATGTGCCATCTCATTGGTCCCTATGGCCGAAGGGTTTGAGAGCTGTGCGGCCACACAAGGTGCCATGGCAGCAGGAGTGCCAGGCAGCCAACATAGCTTGCACACGCAGGGGCTGGCAAACCGCAGTGTAGTCAGTGGCAACATTTCAAAAGCTGGTCACAAATAAGAGAGGTGGGAATTAAGCAAAATACATGTGAGGGCAGAACAGTGGAGCGGACCTAAATGGGCAGCAGAGAAGAGCTAAATGCAGCCTGAACCCTCTGACCGGTTGCTGCTGCACACTGAGGGGGAAGCAAGAAGGAGTCCCTGCTTCCCCAACTACTGGACACCAGGGACAGCAGTGCTTTCACTCCTCCTTCAGCCAGTGCCTATAATGGAAAAATTTAACTGTGTGTGTTTGTGTGTGTGTGTGTGTTTGACTGTCTGCCTGTGATTGTATGTGCTACTATCTGCCTGTAACTATGTAAGTTACCTCATTTTTATATGGAAAGGTCCAAACCCTACAGCCAAAGATTTCATAGGGTTTTTAAATAACAATGATGATGGCACTGGCGTACATGCCGCGGTGGCAGGGGTCGCAGCTGCGACTGGGCCAGGCCCACCAGGGGGCCCAGCCGCCCTGCGACCCGGTATGTACGCCAGTTTGTCAGCCTCTTCTCCTGGGGGGCCCAGGAGCTGGCCACCTCAGGGCCCCCCTGAGGCTGGCAGTGGCATTACATTGCGGGCGCGCGTGCGAGGGAGCATTCTCCCCTGAGCGCTCTCTGTTCAGCTCCCTCACCACCTGCAGTGACCGGCCGCCCAGCAGCCCCACTGCACCCCAGGGAAAGCTGGAATGCCCTCAGCACTCCCAAAGGTAGGGAGGCTGGGGGATTAAATAAAAAAATGTGAGTGTGTATGTGTGTTAGTGTGTGTTAGTTTCAGTGTCAGTGTGTGTGTGTGTGTTACTGTGTGTGTGTCTGTTACCGAGTGTGTTAGTTGTGTGTTAGTTTGTGTGTGTCTGTTATTGAGTGTGTGTCTGCTAGTGAGTGTGTTAGTTTGTGTGTGTGTGTTACTGTGCATGTGTGTTACTGTGTGTGTTAGTTTGTGTGTACTAGTGAGTGTCAGTGTGTGTGTGTTAGTTTGTGCATCAATGAGTGTGTGTGTGTCTGTTAGTGAGTGTGTGTTTGTCAGTGAGTGTGTATGTGTGTCTGTCTGTCAGTGAGTGTGTATATATGTCTGTCACTAAGTGTGTGTCTGTCAACTAGTGTGTATGCGTCTGTTCGTGAGAGTGTGTGTGTGGTTAAAACCCCTTCAGCACTTACCTTTCTCCAGCGCCGGGCTCCCTTGGCGCTGGGGATCTCTCCGCCCCGATACGCCTCTCAGCTCCAAATGCGCATGCGCGGCAAGAGCCACGTGCGCATTCAAACCGCCCATAGGAAAGCATTACTCAATCAATCCTACGGACCTCCAGCATCTTCTCACTCTGATTTTCACAATCAGTGAGACAGCTACTAGAGGCTGGATTAACCCTCAGTGAAACATAGCAGTTTCTGAAACTGCTATATTTTTAGCTGCAGGGTTAAAACTAGATGGACATGGCACCCAGACCACTTAATTAAGCTGAAGTGATCTGAGTGCTTATAGTGGTCCTTTAAGTGTATGTGTATCTGCATGCGCTGGCGTACATAATGCAGTCGCAGGGGTCGCAGCCCTGCGACCCTTGCGACCTGGTGCCCGCCGCCATGTGTTGCGGCCTCGGCAAGCAGAGTAAGCGCGGGAGGGGGGCCCACAGATCAATTTTCGCACCGGGGCCCCATGGATCACTTGCTGATGATATCATTTTAAAAGCAGATTTTAGTCAGACCAATGTCACATTTTTAGATTTGGAAATTTATATTAATCAGAATAAAATATACACTAAGGCGCACTTTAAAAAGGTCCATGTAAACAACTTTATTGAAACTGATATTTACCACCATAAAAACTGGTTGGATAGCATCCCTAAGAGCCAATTTTATAGCATGACAGGAGGCTTCATATTTGCTTAAGTCTCTCTCTTTACTAGAACTCCACAGCAGCACATTAACATAGAGATAAAAACACCAGAGACAAAAAAAATCATGAATCTATAAAAGGCTTCTCCCAACTAACTATTTCCTCTTTCTTCGCTGCTCCGCAGACAGTGCAGGTCAGAGTACCACTGCCTCCTGTTATATATGGGTGGTTGTGGATATTTTACTGTATATTATATGTTTATTACTGTATTGATTTATTTGTTAAGAGGGTATTTTTGCATCTACCTACTTAGTGATTGTAACGGACCGTTTCACTTACAAGAGGATAAAACCCAGTTTAGGCGATAATCCCCTTTCCAGATGCACAGACAGCTACTGCAAACACCATTCTCCCGACTGGAACCACACGAACACTGGAACAGCTGAACAAGAAAAGCAGACATCGGCTTACACTCTTGGCAGTCAGCATACAATCCCATTCCCCCAAAGACCGAGACGACACATCGCTTTGAGGGTTAAGCAAGAACTCTGGACTGGGACACCCAGTCTGGCTTTTATTTCCAACTCACACATACAGGCCACACCCAGGGGGAGGCATAAAAGAACCAATGACATAGATGTTACCTCCCACACATCCCCTCCCCTTAGTGTGACACATAATCCCATTATGCATACAGAGTAAAATATACTTTTACACAACTTTCATAACTTTAAAACCATACATCACATTCACATAAAAATACATATCCACAATCAATCCATTCAGGGGAACAACATATTAAAAAATGGCATGAATCCGACCAGGGGTTTAAAAGTTACTAAAAGTATCTTTTGGGCCCTGGCTTGCAGCATGGCACAATCTGGCCCAAACAGAAGTAAAACATCCCCCACAATGCATCCCGGCTTCCTCCCTTCTGCCCTGGAGTTAATTGGAGAAGTAATCCAATTATCTAGGACTAGAGTCAGACTCCATTAACCACATGGTTGCAAAAAGACAGTAAAAGACATAAAATTACATACTGATACATTTAACACATAAAACACACATTTCTACATATCCCCAGTTTAACTGAACACATAAATACCTACATAATATTTAAGACAGTATTACTGTGATATGTTACAAAGTCTTAAAGGGACATTAGTCCCAAAAGTCCCAATATGTCCATCGCTGATTTTAAAGGGCCAGTAGCAGCAATATAAATTATTACATGCCCAAATATAGTGTTTATAGAGCAATATGTCCATGGGCCGTAGTCGCAGGGCAGGAGGCTAGCAGCCAGGCCTCTCCAGTTCACAGTGGCGAAGCTGGTTTCGCCACATTTCTCCCCTTTGCCAATTAGACTAACAGGGTACCTGACTTTCTGCCGGTCAGTGCCCTGGTTAGTCCAGCAACCCACCCACGAAACAGAAATAACAGAGCAGCCCACCCACACTAACCGGTTACTACATCTGGGTGAGGAAGGATTTTGTCCAAGTTCTGGTGTTTCACCACTGCTGGGTGGGAGACGGGTAGGCTGCCTTGGTGGGTTGCTGAGGGGGCCGAGACCAGCGGTACTCTGTCCTGTTGCCAGCACTACCACGGGAGTAGTCTGGTGGGCGCCTGGTTGCTGGAGACTGGCTGTCTCCCCTTTAGGTGCACAGCTCGACTGCCGGAGGGGGAGACCGACTGTCTCCCCTTTGGATCCATCACACTGAGGCTGGGGAACAGGACCGACCGTCCCTATCCCTTGTGCTGTAAGTGCAGAGACTACGGTCCCATCTGCACAGTTGTGGGGCTTAACATCTCCCCTTGGTGGGTTAGGTTGCCGTGGGAGAGAGGGTGTAACAAGTTCCTCTCTCTGGATGGCAAACTGCCGCTGGGGAGAAAGGATGGCACCTTCTGCTCCCTGGGGTACACACTGCCGCTGGGGAGGAAGGATTGCACCTTCTGCTCCCTGAGGTACACACTGCCGCTGGGGAGGGAGGACGCTGCTCTCCTCTCCCTTCACCTCACCCTGCCTTCCTGGCACATCACTTTGTTGCTGGGGGGCAGGAACAACAACCTCTGCCCCCTGTAACTCAGCCTGCCGCTGGGGAGGATGGACGACACCATCAGCTCCCGGAGACACACACTGCCGCTGGGGAGGAAGGACTGCACCTTCTGCTCCCTGGGGCACACACTGCCGCTGGGGAGGGAGGACGCTGCTCTCCTCTCCCTTCCCTTCACACTGCCTTCTTGGCATATCACTTTGCTGCTGGGGGGCAGGAACAACAACCTCTGCCCCCTGTAACTCAGCCTGCCGCTGGGGAGGATGGACGACACCATCAGCTCCCGGAGACACACACTGCCGCTGGGGAGGGAGGACGCTGCTCTCCTCTCCCTTTACTTCACACTGCCTTCCTGGCATATCACTTTTCTGCTGGGGGGCAGGAACAACAACCTCTGCCCCCTGTAACTCAGCCTGCCGCTGGGGAGGAAGGACAACACCTTCATCCCCCTGGGACACACACTGCCGCTGGGGAGGAAGGACGGCACCTTCAGCTCCCTGAGATACAATCTGCCGCTGGGGAGGAAGGACGACACCTTTAGCTCCCTGGGACTTACTCTGCCGCTGGGGAGGATGGACGACACCATCAGCTCCCTGGGTTACACACTGCCGCTGGGGATCTGGGCCGACTGCCCAGCATCCCTGTAGGGCCGGTAGAGAGACCTCGGTCCCATCTCCACCTGCCTGTTGTGGTTCCTCACAGGACCAATCTATGAGGACCCCTACTTCGGGTTCTTCCTGCCGCCTCGGGGGGGGGGGCGGCTAACCTCCTCGGATGCAGCCTCTACTCTGCTGCTGTACCACTCTTCCTGCTCATCATACTCTTCGTCCATCTTTGAGTTTTGCTCAGCCATGACCTGGTTCCAGATCCCCTGGAATGTGTCCATGGATATATAACCCCCATACTGGGCCACTTGCTGCCTCACCTTGGCCATAAAATCATCTTCAGCGTCAGAGCCTTCCATACTTGTCTGCTCCAAGTCGCTGGATACCTCTGCTGCCAGGGGCGCTGCACGAATGCTAACGTTGCCCTCAATTTGTAACTCCAAGGAATTGGTGTTCTGTAGCTGTCCTTCTGGCTGTGGGAACAATCCCGCAGCTTGTTGGTTCCTCTGCGTCGTTCGCAGCATGAGGTACGCCTGTACATCGTTGTAGACCCGGTCTGCCATCCGCTCCGCTCGGGCTGGTGAGAATAGAGCCATCCTGCTCCTATATTCCCTGGCAAACTCGGATTCCTCCTCCTCCCTCGGAGGTGCTGCAGCAGCTGCGACTCTGTCTCCTTCCATTTTCCTGATTTCCTTTGTAGATAGGGTCGCTGTACGGATCTAGCGTTGCCCTCAATTTGTAATCCAGAAATGGTGTTGTCTGTAGCTGTCCCTCTGGTTGTAGGAACGATCCCGCCGCTTGCCACCAATTGTAACGGACCGTTTCACTTACAAGAGGATAAAACCCAGTTTAGGCGATAATCCCCTTTCCAGATGCACAGACAGCTACTGCAAACACCATTCTCCCGACTGGAACCACACGGACACTGGAACAGCTGAACAAGAAAAGCAGACATCGGCTTACACTCTTGGCAGTCAGCATACAATCCCATTCCCCCAAAGACCGAGACGACACATCGCTTTGAGGGTTAAGCAAGAACTCTGGACTGGGACACCCAGTCTGGCTTTTATTTCCAACTCACACATACAGGCCACACCCAGGGGGAGGCATAAAAGAACCAATGACATAGATGTTACCTCCCACACATCCCCTCCCCTTAGTGTGACACATAATCCCATTATGCATACAGAGTAAAATATACTTTTACACAACTTTCATAACTTTAAAACCATACATCACATTCACATAAAAATACATATCCACAATCAATCCATTCAGGGGAACAACATATTAAAAAATGGCATGAATCCGACCAGGGGTTTAAAAGTTACTAAAAGTATCTTTTGGGCCCTGGCTTGCAGCATGGCACAATCTGGCCCAAACAGAAGTAAAACATCCCCCACAATGCATCCCGGCTTCCTCCCTTCTGCCCTGGAGTTAATTGGAGAAGCAATCCAATTATCTAGGACTAGAGTCAGACTCCATTAACCACATGGTTGCAAAAAGACAGTAAAAGACATAAAATTACATACTGATGTGGTGGAATCTCGGTAAAAATAAATTTAGTAGGCCGAGATCACCACGTGGCATGTGTACGTGCATATGCTGACGTATCGATCAGTTGGTTGCACGAGGCAAGATACGATCAGTAGTGTACGGAGCATGTGCAAGAATACAGGATGTAGTATTCCCCCTCCTCCATTGTGCTGGACAAGCCATGCGGTCAAGCAGGAAGTTAATTCTTATTTGTATTGATTGGTCAAGAGAATGTGCGGGTGGAGCTTAATATGGGAGGAGTTATGTGCCTATATAGGGAGCCTGCACTATTGTCCGGGACTCAGAACTTGTGGTATTTTGGTGACGCTAGTCCCTCTGAGTCTCGATCGGTGATCCAATAAAGAATCTCTTCCTTCCTGAAGAAACCTGTGTCCATCTCTCTGTGCTTCGCTTCCGTCAGTTTCTCCGGTATCATTTGGTGCATTGGCCGGGAAGCTCATCGTTCAACGGTAGCTGAGAGGCAGAGGCGTGAGACGGTCTATCTTTGCCCACGTTCTCTACGGCTGCACCCCTGAACTTCTGCGTGGACCTCCCTTCGTCTCGGCGCCACTGGTCTGTTGTCCAGGAGATCATCGGCCTCTACGTGAGAAGTGCTGGGGTGTCCCCGTCGATGAGTGTGAACTCAGGTTCAGGAACGAGGAGGTAAGACAACTGCTGTTTTAGACGGCAGAACCCACTAGGGGTATACCGATTGTGCGGTAGGCCCAAAGGGGTTTGAATCTGTGTATCTGCCCCCTCTGTCGGAGGGAAGGAGCGAAGGCGCACCGCTCAATCGAACGCTCTTTAGTCAGACCGTTTGATTCTGTTAGTCAGGCGGGGCTCTGGTGTAAATAGCCCTAGCCGGACACCGGTGTCTTGTCTAGACTAGCGTTCTAGGGTGTATATTTTGTTCGCTAGGTCGGAGGGACCGGGAGACTAAGCGGCGTCTGTGTAAATTCGGTTCGCTAGCTCTCAACCTATCTGGGCTAAGTGGGAAGGCGTGTAAATTTGGAACCCACTAGACTTTTGATAGTGCGACTAAGAGGCGTCTGTGTAAATTCGGTCCTCTAGCTCGCTATATATGGTGATTGGGCAGTGTGGCTAACCAAAACGTATGTAGATTGTTTTTAGGTAGTCCATTCAAGGTACTGGCCAATAGTTTAGTTGGGAATTGTAAATGTGATAAAGATTGTTTAGTAAAGTGTATATCTTGTTAGATAGCGCGAGCTCAGCCGTCTAGCGAGAGTGTTAATAGTGTGTTGCTGTATCATAGTGCACGGTACCATAACCCTGTATATTTACTGACACTGTATATAAGTACTAATCATTGTCGTCCATTGCATGTTTAACACCATAACCACTAATAATTGTATTGTGACCTTAACTTGTGCTTTGACCTATGCTAACCGTACTGTAACCGCTATTTGTAAAAGACGATGTTACTGGGGTGTGTTATAGACGGGTAATTCGTATATAGATAATTATAGCGTGGGTGACTGTATAGTTACGCCAAAGGGCATAATATTGATTATTTAGTGACTGGTGTAACAGCTGTGTGTGTACGGGAATTCCCTGAGTGTTTATTGTGTTATTGTGTACGTTTCACTTGGTAACTGTACCACGTGGTGCTGTTGCCAGAGGAAACGGGTGTGACTGTTGAATAGTACGCGTGTATAGTATTCGTTGTCGACGACGTTCCATTGTTAAGTATGGGTGCGTCGCAGTCAACGATTCCGGATCCCTTAGGTTGTATGGTGAAGAATTTTAAAAAGGGATTCAAAACTTGTGATTTTGGGGTTAAAATGTCTCCTGTACGTTTGGTCACTTTGTGTACTAGGGAGTGGCCTACTTTGGTTGCGGCATGGCCGCCACGTGGCAGTTTGGATCCAACTCTGGTACAGCGCTTACACGTGGCTGTATCGGGTAGGCCTGAACTTTACGGCCAGTTTCCTTATATTGATTGTTGGAGACAGGCCGTAAATGACTCGCCAAAATGGCTCCAGACATGCCACGAGGAGCAATGTCGCCTCATGGTAGCTAGGACTTGTTCGTCCACTAGGACTGGTGTTAGGCCCATTTTGGACACGCCCCCTGAGTCCGAGATCCCTTTGCCGCCCCCTTACTTTCCGTTAAGAGGAAGTGACGCAAATGCAGGAAGTCCTGCAACCCTCCCCTCATTACCCCCATCCACTTCCGCTTCCTCCTCCAGTACAGGATCCACCCCCCCTCGTACTAAATCTCCCCTTCCGGAATCAGAACGAACCCCCATTAAAAACGAATATCCTGATTTGGCGCCACTTCAGACTTCCGGTCAAGCTTCATCTAGCTCGGCTCGAAGTGTTTTATTTACAACCTTTTCCCAAAACCAAGCTCCCACATCCCCATACCCTATTTCTCCCCGACTGGAACCTATGACTGACGCCCCTCCACGTAGCCCCATACAGACCCGACAGTTGACCGGTGCCCAACAATTAAAACACTATCAGATGCCTCTTCGTCTGAATCCTGGGTCAGCCTATATCGATGCCGCAGGCCAAATGGCACATGCTGACCCAGTCTTTGTATATGTCCCATTCACGACAACCGATCTCTTAAATTGGAAGACCCACAATTCCTCGTATACTGAGAAACCACAAGCTATGACTGATCTGTTCACCTCAATAGTACAGACACATAACCCGACATGGGCTGATTGCCAGCAGTTATTAATGACTTTATTCAACAATGAGGAAAGGACAAGAATTAATCAAGCGGCCAATAAAGCACTAGAGGATAAAGCCCGTACTTTAAACCAAGCCAATCCATCAGCATGGGCCGCAACACATTATCCCAACACCGATCCCGATTGGAATGTAAATGGTGCTGATATGGTTCAACTCAGAGCCTATAGAGACGCTATAATTGCTGGCATGAAAGCCGGAGGAAAGAAAGCCATTAACATGTCGAAGACAGTTGAGGTGATTCAGAAAAGTGATGAAGCGCCCAGTGTCTTTTATGACCGATTATTGGAGGCATACCGCTTGTATACCCCCTTTAATCCGGAAGACGCAGACAATTCCCGAATGGTGAACTCCGCCTTTGTCAGCCAAGCTTACGGAGATATTAAGCGCAAGCTACAAAAGTTAGAAGGGTTTGCAGGTATGTCCATCACCCAACTAATGGAGGTAGCGAATAAGGTATACATGAATAGGGAAACAGAAAGTAAGAAAGAGGAAGAGCGCAAGATGCGTAGAAAGGCAGACATGCTAGCGGTAGCGATCGCAGGCGTAGATAGACGGGGCCCAGATAGAGGCGATAGTAGATGGAATGAGGAACCTCTAAGTAGAAATCAGTGCGCATACTGTAGGGAAGAAGGGCATTGGAGAAATGAGTGTCCTCGAAGAGAACAGTGTGAGAAAGACAGACCTAGGATAGGTTATGGAAACTTTAGAGGCAGAGCGAGAGGTAGAGGAGGCCCCGGAGGGAGTAATGGTAATAGAGGGAGCAATGGGAACAGAGGAAGTGTTAGGGAAGACAGGTATTTTCCAGCAGCGCAAAGGTCCCGCGATAGAGAAGGCAGGGACTTTGTAGGATTGGCTGACACGGTCATGGAGGACTATTGATACCGACCGGGCTCCATCCCCCTTGGTCGAGCGGAGCCTGTGGTCGATGTATCAATAGGGGGAAAAAGGAGTGCGTTCATGATCGACACTGGTGCTGAACATTCAGTGGTGACTAATCTAGTTGCTCCTCCATCTGGAAGGACTATTACTGTGATAGGAGCAACTGGAAGAAGTGCTGAAAAACCGGTTCTTAAAAGTCGACTCTGTACATTGGGAGGCCACGTAGTAAAACATCAATTCCTTTATATGCCTGAATGTCCAGTCCAATTGCTGGGACGTGATATGCTATCAAAATTACAAGCGCAGATTACGTTCCTACCAAATGGAACAACATCCTTAAAGTTTAATGGACCTTCAGGTATCATGACATTATCCGTACCAAAGGAAGAAGAGTGGCGACTTTATACAGCGTTGACTAGCCAAAACCCTAGGAGTGATGAGACATTATTTAACATACCAGGAGTTTGGGCAGAGAACAACCCACCAGGACTGGCCCGCAATATTCCACCTATAAAAATTGAACTAAAACTTGGGGTTTATCCAGTGAGCCTAAGACAATACCACATCCCGCAGAAGGCTAAGAAGAACATCCAATCCTATCTGGATAAGTTCATACGGTATGGTATCCTAAAATTCTGTACTTCCCCCTGGAACACCCCATTGCTGCCTGTTCAAAAGCCCGGTACAGATGAGTATCGACCTGTGCAGGACTTGAGAGCAGTCAATGATGCGGTTGTTAGTATACATCCAGTTGTACCCAATCCATATAACCTGCTTGCTTTAATTCCGGGCGGGGCTACTTACTTTACAGTCTTAGACCTCAAAGATGCCTTCTTTTGCCTCCGAATTGCCGCAGAAAGTCAATGTATTTTCGCTTTCCAATGGGAGAACGCTGTAACGGGCTCAAAACGCCAAATGACTTGGACAAGACTGCCCCAAGGGTTTAAAAATTCACCTACCCTATTTGGTTCAGCCCTAAGTCAAGATCTACTGGATTTCAAGTCCATCCCAGGAGAGTGTGTATTGTTACAATATGTAGATGACTTGTTGATAGCAGCAGTTACAAAAGAAATCTGTCAGCAAGCAACGCACGATCTACTACACATTCTCTGGAAGGCAGGATACAAGGTGTCTAGAAAGAAGGCTCAGTTGTGTTTGCCGACTGTCAAATATCTGGGATTCCATATCTCTGAAGGTCAAAGAATTATGGGGCCAGAGAGAAAAGAAGCTGTCTGCCAAATACCGATACCCAAGAATAGAAGACAAGTGCGAGAATTCTTGGGGGCAGCAGGCTTCTGTAGGATATGGATTCCCAGCTACGCGATACTGGCAAAACCTCTGTATGCAGCTATCAAAGGTACAGAGCACGACCCCTTCTTATGGACTCAAGAACAGCAAACGGCATTTGAAGATGTGAAGAAGGCTTTGATGAGTGCCCCAGCATTAGGTCTACCTGATCACACACGACCATTCTACTTATATGTACACGAGCAAAGAAGAATGGCTGTGGGAGTATTGACACAGTACTTGGGATCATGGCAAAGACCTGTTGCCTACATGTCTAAGCAATTGGATGCAGTGGCCAGCGGACTTCCACCTTGTCTAAGAGCCGTAGCTGCAGCCGCCCTGCTAGTAGCTGAAGCCGATAAACTCACTCTGGGTCAAGAACTTTATGTACGAGTCCCACATGCAGTACAGACGTTGTTGGATTACAAAGGAAATCATTGGTTTAGTAACAGCCGTATGACCAAGTATCAAGCAATGTTGTGTGAAAACCCAAGAGTGCATTTAGAGACTGTAAATACCTTAAATCCAGCTACCCTTTTGCCACAACCTACTGAAAGTCAACATGATTGTTTGGAAGTAATGGATGAAGTATTCTCAAGTAGACCAGATCTTCGTGATTTTCCCATCCAGAACCCCGATGTTCAATATTATACCGACGGCAGTAGTTATGTGAAAGAAGGGATCCGCTATGCAGGATATGCAGTAACAACAATAGACAAGGTGATAGAAGCTCGGCCACTGGCGAAAGGAACATCAGCACAAAAGGCAGAATTGATAGCACTGACACGAGCGTTACAATTGGCTGAAGGTTTAAGAGTGAACATCTACACGGACTCCAAATATGCGTTTTTAACCACTCATGCCCACGGAGCTTTGTATAAAGAAAGAGGACTACTGAATTCAGAAGGCAAAGAAATCAAATACGCAGCTGAAATCCTACAACTATTGGAAGCAGTGTGGGAGCCGAAAGAAGTCGGTATCATACATTGTCGAGCGCATCTGAGAGGAGATGGTGATGTAACCAAGGGAAATCGGATGGCAGATAGTGCAGCTAAGCGTGCTGCTGAATCAGGAAGACAGGAGTATGTGGGGCATATAGCTGCTCTTATACCAACTCCACTGTCTCAATGGACTCCAGTTTATACAGCTCAAGAAGAGGAGTGGTTAAAGACTGAACCGGGAAAGTATTTGGAGAACAAGTGGTATCAGCTAGAAGATGGAAGAATAGTCATACCAGCATCACTAGCGGTAGAAATTGTCCAAAATTATCATAACAGGACACATTCTGGGAGAGACAGTACAGAGGAATCTCTCAGGAAACATTTCTACATACCAAGATTGTCCAACTTGACTCAGGCCATTGTACGAAGATGTGTAACGTGTGCTAAAAATAATGCAAGACAAGGACCAGTAAAGCCACCAGGAGTCCAGTTTATGGGGGGACTCCCCATGTCCGATCTACAAATAGACTTTACAGTGATGCCTAAATCGGGTGGACATCGTTACCTGCTGGTAATTGTGTGCACCTATTCAGGCTGGGTAGAAGCATGTCCTACTCGTACAGAGAAAGCAGGAGAAGTTGTGAGATTCCTGCTACGAGAAATAATACCCCGATATGGACTACCCTGTTCTATAGGATCGGACAATGGTCCAGCTTTTGTTCATCAGTGCCTACAACAACTGACTCATATGCTTGGTATAAAGTGGAGGCTTCATACTGCATATAGACCCCAGAGTTCTGGTAAGGTAGAGAGAATGAATAGAACTATTAAGAACCAGTTGGCTAAAATGTGTCAGGAAACCCAACTTAAGTGGAACGTTCTCTTACCCATAGCTCTATTGCGAATCCGCAGTACCCCTACCAGAAGGATGGGCCTCTCTCCTTTTGAAATCATGTATGGGCGACCACCTCCCGTACTTGGTAACTTAAGGGGGGATTTGAGTCAGTTGGGAGAAGGAATTACCCGGCAGCAGGTTGTAGAGTTGGGTAAGACTATGGAGGAGGTACAGAAATGGGTACAAGATAGATTACCTGTGAATATTTATCCCCCTGTTCATAGTTATCATCCAGGAGATCAAGTGTGGATTAAAGAGTGGAATAATGTACCGTTAGGGCCCAAGTGGAGAGGTCCTTATGTTGTTCTTTTGTCTACCCCTACAGCGATAAAAGTAGCCGAAGTGACTCCGTGGATACATCACTCCAGGGTTAAACCAGCAGCAGTCGATTCTTGGCAAGTTACAGCAGATCCAGAGAATCCCTGCAAGATCCGGTTAAAACGCACTACTCAGTCGAAGTAACGAGGAACTATTGTGGATTACAAATTTTGTTGTTACAGGGATTTGGTGAAGTGAGTGTTTTTAGACGGCCATAATAAAGCCTGTCCGCTTACCGACATATAGTTTATAAGCCAGGGAAAGTCTCGAAGGGACTCCTGTGAAGACGAGCAGAACTCCATTCCTTGCAGCCCTTACATCCTGGAAGCTGAGGTGCCTTCGCACGGACGAAGACTGAGGATGACGGCGAAAGATGTGTTTTTGATAGTGTTTATTTATGTGTGTTTTTATATTCAGGAAGGTGGAGGTACCGACACTCCTAGCTGTGAGGTATGCATTAAGACTACGAGAACAGGTAACCATATTTCCCAAACCCTAATTTGGCATTCACAATACGAGTGTAAAGGAGATGTATCGAGATGTAGATACTTAAATATAGACTATAGTGTGTGCCATTTAGGAGTAGGAGAACCTAAGTGCTTCAGTCCAGAGTATCAACCCCGTACAATTTGGTTGACTCTCAGGAATGGAGATCCTCAGGGGACCCTAATTAATAAGACGGTGTTAGAATCCGTACATTCTTCGGGTGTTCTGCTATTTGATGCGTGTAAGGCGATATCAAGTGGTAGAAAGCCGTGGAATGTATGTGGGGATCTTAGATGGGAGAGGACGTATGGGTCTAATGATAAATATATTTGTCCCAGTAGTAAAAATAAATATGTTAGTCCTAGATGCCCGAATAAAGACTATAACTTTTGCCCATATTGGTCTTGTGTGGGGTGGGCGACTTGGGGACAGACAGTAGACAAAGACATGATAGTGACTAAGTTGCCTACCAGCCCATATTGTAAGTCTATGGAATGTAATCCCATCCATATACTTATAAATAACCCCGATAAGTTCTTAGACAAATATGGCAATTTATTTGGGTTTCAAATATATGGGACGGTTTAGATCCTGGGACAGTATTGTTTATAGGGATAGAGACTGATACGGTATCCTCCCAAACTCATCAAGTATACCATTCCTTTTATGAAGAGATGAGTATAGATAATAAGATCCCCCATAATGCTAAAAACCTGTTTATTGATTTAGCCGAAAGTATTGCCGGTAGTCTTAATGTTACCAACTGCTATGTGTGTGGAGGTACTAACATGGGAGACCAATGGCCTTGGGAAGCAAAGGAGGTAATGTCCGGTTCTGAGGCAGTTGACCAATTAATATCTACACAAGCCGATTATCATATGAGTGTTAGAGGTAAATCTGAGTGGAGATTAAAGACCTCCATCATAGGTTATGTTTGCATAGCAAGGAAAGGAATAATGTATAATACTTCTGTAGGAGAATTAACTTGTCTAGGGCAAAAAGCTTATGATGATGATACAAAGAATACAACTTGGTGGTCGGCTTCAAATGTCTCAGAACCATCTAACCCGTTTGCTAGATACGCCAATTTAAAGGATGTGTGGTTTGATTTATCCATCACATCTACCTGGAGAGCCCCAGCAAATTTGTACTGGATCTGTGGTAAGAAAGCCTATTCGGAGTTGCCACAGGACTGGGAAGGGGCATGTGTGTTGGGTATGCTCAAACCATCCTTCTTCTTGTTACCTATTGAAACAGGTGAGACTTTAGGTGTTAAAGTGTATGATGTGAATCATAGGAAGAAAAGGGGACCCATAGAGATAGGCGCCTGGGAAGATGATGAATGGCCTCCACAGCGTATCATAGATTATTATGGGCCAGCCACGTGGGCAGAAGATGGTACCTTTGGTTATAGAACCCCTATTTATATGCTCAACCGTATTATAAGATTACAGGCGGTGGTTGAGATTATTACTAACGAAACATCACAAGCGCTCAATCTTCTAGCGAAGCATAACACCAGGATGAGGACGGCAGTCTACCAAAATAGATTAGCCCTGGATTACCTTTTGGCAGTAGAGGGAGGTGTATGTGGGAAGTTTAACCTGAGCAATTGCTGTCTTCAAATAGATGACGAAGGGCAAGCAATAGCTGAGCTTACTAGCCATATGGTTAAACTAGCGCATGTGCCTACTCAGGTATGGAAAGGGTATAATCCAAGTAGTTGGTTTGGTAGCTGGTATGAGTGGTTTGGAGGGCTTAAGGCAGTGGTAGGTGGAGTCCTACTGATTTTAATGTTGTGTCTACTCCTGCCGTGTCTTATACCCTTAGTAGTTAGGTCTGTGCAAAGCCTGATAGAAAATATAGCAGAGAGGAAGGCTGCTGCACAGATAATGGCGATTTATAAGTATAAGGCTCTAGATCAGGGAGAACCAATGCAGGAAGATGAGTGTTAAAGATTCACATCATAAGATAAGTCTGGTCTGGTTCATGGTAACTTGAGGTGTATGCAAACCCAGGTTAAGTGATGCCTCAAGTAATTGTAAAATATCAAGAGGCATCAAAGGGGGGAATGTGGTGGAATCTCGGTAAAAATAAATTTAGTAGGCCGAGATCACCACGTGGCATGTGTACGTGCATATGCTGACGTATCGATCAGTTGGTTGCACGAGGCAAGATACGATCAGTAGTGTACGGAGCATGTGCAAGAATACAGGATGTAGTATTCCCCCTCCTCCATTGTGCTGGACAAGCCATGCGGTCAAGCAGGAAGTTAATTCTTATTTGTATTGATTGGTCAAGAGAATGTGCGGGTGGAGCTTAATATGGGAGGAGTTATGTGCCTATATAGAGAGCCTGCACTATTGTCCGGGACTCAGAACTTGTGGTATTTTGGTGACGCTAGTCCCTCTGAGTCCCGATCGGTGATCCAATAAAGAATCTCTTCCTTCCTGAAGAAACCTATGTCCATCTCTCTGTGCTTCGCTTCCGTCAGTTTCTCCGGTATCACTGATACATTTAACACATAAAACACACATTTCTACATATCCCCAGTTTAACTGAACACATAAATACCTACATAATATTTAAGACAGTATTACTGTGATATGTTACAAAGTCTTAAAGGGACATTAGTCCCAAAAGTCCCAATATGTCCATCGCTGGTTTTAAAGGGCCAGTAGCAGCAATATAAATTATTACATGCCCAAATATAGTGTTTATAGAGCAATATGTCCATGGGCCGTAGTCGCAGGGCAGGAGGCTAGCAGCCAGGCCTCTCCAGTTCACAGTGGCGAAGCTGGTTTCGCCACAGTGCTGTAGGGATTTATTTATTTAGCTATACTGTATTTTCTACACCTACCTGGTTAGTGCTGTAGGAATTGATTTATTTAGCTATACTGTATTTTCTGCATCTACCTTCTTAGTGCTCTAGTGATTGATTAATTTAGCTATCTGCATTTTCTTCACCTACCTGCTTAGTGCTGTAGTGAATGCTTGATTGATTGATTGATTTACTCTGTTTTTCTGCATCTACCTTCTTATGGCTGCAGGGATTTATTTGTTTAGAATGTGTTTACCTTCCTACTGCCATTATGATTTATTTATTTAGATTGTATTTTTCTGTCCCTACTTTTTTGCTGTAGGGATGTATTTTCTCTTATGACTTTTCTGCATTTTCCTGTTTTGGGCCTCCATGTCTGGGGATCGTTTTTTTTCTTGGGTTTGGGGGTGGGGTTCCTTTTTTCCCTCCCTCTCTCTACCTTTTCCAGGTGGCTTTGCCCCCTTCACTTTTCGTCCGTTTTGCGGCTGCCGAAAAGCGGTCTCCCGACCGCTTTCCGTTGCCGACCGCCGGGACCCTGGAGTAAGACTCTGGCGGTCCCACGTGTTGGATCCCGCCCGCCGGCTTCATCCGCTGAGCGAGATCCTCTGCTTCCACACCCCACCTGACCCACGCTTCTGCTCGCGGTATAACTGCTCCCACGGCGTGGGTGGGGAGGGGGTTACCTTCCCATGCAGTTACCAGACTTACCGCATTAGTTCCGTCGATGGCAGGCACATGTGCTGTAGCTTTGACTGGGACTTAGCTATGACTTGGGCGCATTGCACCCTCAGGCTGTCCTGGCTTTGTGCCCCATGTGGCTGGCAGGTTAGGCTACTGGGGACTATAGTGGATGATATAGATCACAGGCATGCTATATAGAGATGTGCACAACCCCTCAAGGGTTACAGGCACAACTGGCAGTGTTACCACTTATACTCATCCCCCCCCCCCCCCTTTTTTTGTTTGTTCAGATGATTGCTTGCAGCACTCTGTTTTTATCATTTTGACCAATGGAGCACCTCTTGTGAGGTAACTCAGTTGGTGAGTTCCCTGACTACAGGTGTACTCAATATGCAAGTTCACTATTTACAGAGTGTCAGGCACTATTTAACTGAAGCGCGTTATCTACAGTTACACAAGGGGTACAATCACACAGTAGAATGCTATGTACAGTTACACAGTAGACGGCTATGCACAGTTGCACAGAAGAATGCTATGTACAGTTACATAGAAGAATGCTATGTACAGTTACATAGAAGAATGCTATGTACAGTTACATAGAAGAATGTTATGTACAGTTACATAGAAGAATGTTATGTACAGTTGCATAGGAGAATGCTATGTACAGTTGCATAGGAGAATGCTATGTACAGTTGCATAGGAGAATGCTATGTACAGTTGCATAGGAGAATGCTATGTACAGTTGCATAGGAGAATGCTATGTACAGTTAAATGGAAGAATGCTATGTACAGTTAAATGGAAGAATGCTATGTACAGTTAAATAGAAGAATGCTATGTACAGTTACATAGGAGAATGTTATGTACAGTTACACAGTAATATACTATGTAGTTACATAGAAGAAGGTTATGTACTGTTACACAGAAGAGTGTTATGTACAGTTACACGGAAGAGTGTTATGTACAGTTACACGGAAGAGTGTTATGTACAGTTACACGGAAGAGTGTTATGTACAGTTACACGGAAGAGTGTTATGTACAGTTACACGGAAGAGTGTTATGTACAGTTACACGGAAGAGTGTTATGTACAGTTACACGGAATAGTGTTATGTACAGTTACACGGAAGAGTGTTATGTACAGTTACACGGAAGAGTGTTATGTACAGTTTCAAAGAAGAGCGTTAGGTACGTTTACACAGAAGAGCGTTATGTACAGTTACACGCAAGAGTGTTATGTACAGTTACACGCAAGAGTGTTATGTACAGTTACACGCAAGAGTGTTATGTACAGTTACACGCAAGAGTGTTATGTACAGTTACACGCACGAGTGTTATGTACAGTTACACGCACGAGTGTTATGTACAGTTACACGCACGAGTGTTATGTACAGTTACACGCACGAGTGTTATGTACAGTTACACGCACAAGTGTTATGTACAGTTACACGCACGAGTGTTATGTACAGTTACACGCACGAGTGTTAATTACAGTTACACGCACGAGTGTTAATTACAGTTACACGCGCGAGTGTTAATTACAGTTACACGCAAGAGTGTTAATTACAGTTACACGCAAGAGTGTTAATTACAGTTACACGCAAGAGTGTTAATTACAGTTACACGCAAGAGTGTTATGTGCTAATAATCTGAAGAAGTGTTATGTACATCTTAGCGAAGGTACATTTTATCGGAAGAATGGAATGCGCAGTTCCTCACCTGTACATCTCTGAAGGTCCTGAATTGTCTGTGCCCCAGGACTTGGCCGGCTTTGTCTGTGCCCCATTGATTGGCCTGTTTTGTCTGTGCCCCATTGATTGGCCTGTGCTGTCTGTGCCAGAATGTCTGCATGCCAAGCCTACTGCCACATACTCACGCTTGTGCATTGCATGCGCTGCCCAACTTGCCTCGGTCACTATATGGGGTGCTGCCCCTATCTCCCTGCCGGTGACTCTTGTCCTCTATACTCCTTGAGGTTGCTTTGCCTGGGACCGCTGCACAGGAGAACCCTTATCCGGGTTAACAGCGCAGACAATGACTACTATGGCAGTTACACGGAAGAGTGTTATGTACAGTTACACGGAAGAGTGTTATGTACAGTTACACGGAAGAGTGTTATGTACAGTTACACGGAAGAGTGTTATGTACAGTTACACGGAAGAGTGTTATGTACAGTTACACGGAAGAGTGTTATGTACAGTTACACGGAAGAGTGTTATGTACAGTTACACGCAAGAGTGTTATGTACAGTTACACGCAAGAGTGTTATGTACAGTTACACGCACGAGTGTTATGTACAGTTACACGCACGAGTGTTATGTACAGTTACACGCACGAGTGTTATGTACAGTTACACGCACGAGTGTTATGTACAGTTACACGCACAAGTGTTATGTACAGTTACACGCACGAGTGTTATGTACAGTTACACGCACGAGTGTTAATTACAGTTACACGCACGAGTGTTAATTACAGTTACACGCGCGAGTGTTAATTACAGTTACACGCAAGAGTGTTAATTACAGTTACACGCAAGAGTGTTAATTACAGTTACACGCAAGAGTGTTAATTACAGTTACACGCAAGAGTGTTATGTGCTAATAATCTGAAGAAGTGTTATGTACATCTTAGCGAAGGTACATTTTATCGGAAGAATGGAATGCGCAGTTCCTCACCTGTACATCTCTGAAGGTCCTGAATTGTCTGTGCCCCAGGACTTGGCCGGCTTTGTCTGTGCCCCATTGATTGGCCTGTTTTGTCTGTGCCCCATTGATTGGCCTGTGCTGTCTGTGCCAGAATGTCTGCATGCCAAGCCTACTGCCACATACTCACGCTTGTGCATTGCATGCGCTGCCCAACTTGCCTCGGTCACTATATGGGGTGCTGCCCCTATCTCCCTGCCGGTGACTCTTGTCCTCTATACTCCTTGAGGTTGCTTTGCCTGGGACCGCTGCACAGGAGAACCCTTATCCGGGTTAACAGCGCAGACAATGACTACTATGGCAGTTACACGGAAGAGTGTTATGTACAGTTACACGGAAGAGTGTTATGTACAGTTACACGGAAGAGTGTTATGTACAGTTACACGGAAGAGTGTTATGTACAGTTACACGGAAGAGTGTTATGTACAGTTACACGGAAGAGTGTTATGTACAGTTACACGGAAGAGTGTTATGTACAGTTACACGGAAGAGTGTTATGTACAGTTACACGGAAGAGTGTTATGTACAGTTACACGGAAGAGTGTTATGTACAGTTACACGGAAGAGTGTTATGTACAGTTACACGGAAGAGTGTTATGTACAGTTACACGGAAGAGTGTTATGTACAGTTACACGGCAGAGTGTTATGTACAGTTACACGGCAGAGTGTTATGTACAGTTACACGGAAGAGTGTTATGTACAGTTACACGGAAGAGTGTTATGTACAGTTACACGGAAGAGTGTTATGTACAGTTACACGGAAGAGTGTTATGTACAGTTTCAAAGAAGAGCGTTAGGTACGTTTACACAGAAGAGCGTTATGTACAGTTACACGCAAGAGTGTTATGTACAGTTACACGCAAGAGTGTTATGTACAGTTACACGCAAGAGTGTTATGTACAGTTACACGCAAGAGTGTTATGTACAGTTACACGCAAGAGTGTTATGTACAGTTACACGCAAGAGTGTTATGTACAGTTACACGCAAGAGTGTTATGTACAGTTACACGCAAGAGTGTTATGTACAGTTACACGCAAGAGTGTTATGTACAGTTACACGCACGAGTGTTATGTACAGTTACACGCACGAGTGTTATGTACAGTTACACGCACGAGTGTTATGTACAGTTACACGCACGAGTGTTATGTACAGTTACACGCACGAGTGTTATGTACAGTTACACGCACGAGTGTTAATTACAGTTACACGCACGAGTGTTAATTACAGTTACACGCAAGAGTGTTAATTACAGTTACACGCAAGAGTGTTAATTACAGTTACACGCAAGAGTGTTAATTACAGTTACACGCAAGAGTGTTAATTACAGTTACACGCAAGAGTGTTAATTACAGTTACACGCAAGAGTGTTATGTGCTAATAATCTGAAGAAGTGTTATGTACATCTTAGCGAAGGTACATTTTATCGGAAGAATGGAATGCGCAGTTCCTCACCTGTACATCTCTGAAGGTCCTTAATTGTCTGTGCCCCAGGACTTGGCCGGCTTTGTCTGTGCCCCATTGATTGGCCTGTTTTGTCTGTGCCCCATTGATTGGCCTGTGCTGTCTGTGCCAGAATGTCTGCATGCCAAGCCTACTGCCACATACTCACGCTTGTGCATTGCATGCGCTGCCCAACTTGCCTCGGTCACTATATGGGGTGCTGCCCCTATCTCCCTGCCGGTGACTCTTGTCCTCTATACTCCTTGAGGTTGCTTTGCCTGGGACCGCTGCACAGGAGAACCCTTATCCGGGTTAACAGCGCAGACAATGACTACTATGGCAGTTACACGGAAGAGTGTTATGTACAGTTACACGGAAGAGTGTTATGTACAGTTACACGGAAGAGTGTTATGTACAGTTACACGGAAGAGTGTTATGTACAGTTACACGGAAGAGTGTTATGTACAGTTACACGGAAGAGTGTTATGTACAGTTACACGGAAGAGTGTTATGTACAGTTACACGGAAGAGTGTTATGTACAGTTTCAAAGAAGAGCGTTAGGTACGTTTACACAGAAGAGCGTTATGTACAGTTACACGCAAGAGTGTTATGTACAGTTACACGCAAGAGTGTTATGTACAGTTACATGCAAGAGTGTTATGTACAGTTACACGCAAGAGTGTTATGTACAGTTACACGCACGAGTGTTATGTACAGTTACACGCACAAGTGTTATGTACAGATACACGCACGAGTGTTATGTACAGTTACACGCACAAGTGTTATGTACAGTTACATGCAAGAGTGTTATGTACAGTTACACGCAAGAGTGTTATGTACAGTTACACGCAAGAGTGTTATGTACAGTTACACGCAAGAGTGTTATGTACAGTTACACGCAAGAGTGTTATGTACAGTTACACGCAAGAGTGTTATGTACAGTTACACGCAAGAGTGTTATGTACAGTTACACGCAAGAGTGTTATGTACAGTTACACGCAAGAGTGTTATGTACAGTTACACGCACGAGTGTTATGTACAGTTACACGCACGAGTGTTATGTACAGTTACACGCACGAGTGTTATGTACAGTTACACGCACGAGTGTTATGTACAGTTACACGCACGAGTGTTATGTACAGTTACACGCACGAGTGTTATGTACAGTTACACGCACGAGTGTTATGTACAGTTACACGCACGAGTGTTAATTACAGTTACACGCAAGAGTGTTAATTACAGTTACACGCAAGAGTGTTAATTACAGTTACACGCAAGAGTGTTAATTACAGTTACACGCAAGAGTGTTATGTGCTAATAATCTGAAGAAGTGTTATGTACATCTTAGCGAAGGTACATTTTATCGGAAGAATGGAATGCGCAGTTCCTCACCTGTACATCTCTGAAGGTCCTGAATTGTCTGTGCCCCAGGACTTGGCCGGCTTTGTCTGTGCCCCATTGATTGGCCTGTTTTGTCTGTGCCCCATTGATTGGCCTGTGCTGTCTGTGCCAGAATGTCTTCATGCCAAGCCTACTGCCACATACTCACGCTTGTGCATTGCATGCGCTGCCCAACTTGCCTCGGTCACTATATGGGGTGCTGCCCCTATCTCCCTGCCGGTGACTCTTGTCCTCTATACTCCTTGAGGTTGCTTTGCCTGGGACCGCTGCACAGGAGAACCCTTATCCGGGTTAACAGCGCAGACAATGACTACTATGGCAGTGACCGCCTCCGTGGAATTGGGCTTCAGCCAGGGTCCTGTAACGGAGTGTAACGCTAGAGGGCCCACCTTTGTAACGCTAGAGGGCCCACCTGTCTAGTATTCAGGAGATCCTGAGAGCGGCCCACTACAGTGCCTATACTATGAAGTCTGCACTGGCAAGCCGATTGTTCTCCGCTACACGAGTTGTGCTAGCAGAACATACGAGGAAGTATAAGAGGTGTCCTATTTTTACATGGAAATACTTGACGGAGGCTTATCTCCGCTCCAACCCGTACCTTTTATAGGGGGATTGGACCCTTGACCCGGAATTTCACACTTGCCTCTGCTTTCGGATGACATCCCAGATGGGGCCCCGAGTCTGGGGTGGCAGACGACCCTATCCTAAACACAATTTGAACCGCTGGAGGTGTCTGGGATAAAGGGATCTGAGCCCCTCGGAGTCCTGGCACGAGTCTACGATTGAACGTATATTCATTAGTTGCTTTGAATTAGACGCGGCACTCATAAACTTCTAGGGACCGCGGGGCCCAGTTCTGGTAAGGTGGCCTCTATTTTCAGTCATTTGGGCGACATTACAACCTGGTTGGCAGGTTGGGAGGAATTGAGGACATTCAGGAATACCAGAACTATCTGAATCGTTTTCCATGCGTTGGGACCTGGAAGCGACATCGATATAGGACATCTTGCTGTACGGTCTACCTGGACGGGCTTGCCGGAACACCTGCGAGGTACCTCCCAGACCGAAAGGTCAGACGCTCCCTGCGTTTTCCCTGGTTAGAGTCCCTGGATTTCGTTTTTTGGAACCAGGGAAATATCGACCTCCTCTACATCTTAAGGAATGGAGTCCTGGAGGGCGGATTGGGCGCAAGGGGGTGCCTCCTACGCTCTCCACTGCCCGAGTTTCTCGTACGTATGGAATAGTTTTCTCTGGGAGGACCCAGCGTCAAGACTTTAGTCCACGGAGGAGGACCCATCAGGCCCCGACCAGTTCGTCTGGATGACGGACCTGTTTGCTCAGCGATGGACGCTTCCCTCAAGGAGTGTTCGACACGGAGACGTGGACGAGTCTCCTCCGTTTGTTTGATCTCAGGACCTTTCTACAGGTGCCTCGGTCTGCAGTTCCTGGATTCCCTGGATCCTTGCTCATTTGATCTTGGGGATTGTGAGACTTTGGTCTGAATGGCGACCCTGACGTAGTACGGATCTCCTAATTTTGCTACCACTTTTACAGGGTTCGGGTATTGTTTGGTCACTTTATTACCGGGGACTGCCATATTAATTAGATTAGGTAGCGCGTACAACTGTTGTCAGCGGGCCTCGCTCTGCTTAGAATTCCCTTTACGGTTCCTGAGGATGGGTATTCATCTCCCCAGGGGGTACACGCATTTTTGTCATGCTCCTATGGTGGGTTTTGTCCGGTTTTGTCCATTCACTGATTCAGGATTTATTTCAGTTGTTATACCTTGTTTTTTCTTTCAGATGGGTTCGGTGGTTCGGACCTTAGTTGTCCATCAGCCTTAGTCGGACTCGAGGGTCATATTATTACTTTGGTAGTGCTCCCACCTTTAGGCGGTCTTCAACGTCACCGTTTGTTTAAATGGTTCTTCCCTTTTTCTCGCCCTTCATGTACCGCTTGGTTGTGGTTGGCATTGGCGGAGCGTATAGGTTTTTTCGGTTCACTTCAGTCTGTAACACTGCGACTTCAGGTACCGACATGGCGGGCGTTTTTCTCCAAGACATTGTACCCTTTCCTGCCGGTTACGAGGAGCTATCTTCGCAGAGTTTAGGTTGGTACGGCGGATCGTGTTTCTTTGGTCTTTGATGTCCGAGCGTTAAAACTGCAAATATGAAGCCTCCTGTCATGCTATAAAATTGTAGATAATACTAGCTTTAGTGTAACTATAATCTTAATTTTATTAATGACAGGAGGCGAATATTTCCCTCCCAGTTTCTCACTCCCTTTGTTGTTTGTTGGTTTGACTGACTTGTTGTTTATTCACCTGGTCTCCTGGGCTAGGTTGGTTATCTGGGGGACTTGGGGTTTATCTGGGATATGGTACCGTCAGTATTTTATGATGGGGATTCAGGTTTTTTCACTTTCTGGGATATTATACTGTCGGTATTTACGATGGGGATTAATGTTTTCTCAGTACATTTCATTCGCTAATCAGTGTTTTCGACTCTTTTTCTCTCGTTTCAGTTTAATGGTTTGGCTACAGTTCTTAGATCCGACTACTCTACAGGATAAAGGTCAAGGCTTCACCCACTGGTTCCACGGTTTCTAGTTCGCATTGCATTCATCGTTATGTTATGTTTGTTTCTCCTGTTATTATATTTATATATTTGTCGCAGCGTGAAAGAGGAAATAGTTGGTTGGGAGAAGCCTTTTTTTTTTTTAATTCTTTATTTTTCACACGATAGGTAAGGCAAGAAGATTACAACTGTGAGGCTTGCTCAGAAGCCAAAATACAAAGAACAATTATGTAAACATAATAATTGACATCAGCACATATGACAAGCCACTTTATAAATCCTGTATCACTTGCCTCCCATCGAGGATTTTGTGTTTTTTATAACCAGGCCATGTGACCTAAGAGGGGGCCCAAACGCTGACCCTGTAAGCTTGTAATTTAGGCTCCCTCAATTCTCCTCCAATATGATCAGACCTCAGTGAGTAAGGAAAGAAAGAGAGAGAAGTTAAGAAAAACAAAAAAATAGAACCGGAGACATCCAAGGTACCTGAATGTCAGTAAAAATAAGACCCCCGGATACCAAGGGCATAGCAAGCAGGACGTAAAAGAAGATAGACAAAGCAGGAAAGAGAGAGAGGAGAGAAAAGATAGTGCAAGAAAAACGGGTGGGGGGGAGGGGTGAGCGAGGCTAACGGAGTTCACCCTGAAACCATACCGCACAGTGCCAATACACCAACCAAACCATATACCCGGCTCCTCAGCCGCTACCGGAGCCCACTAGGCTCAAATCCCATGGTTCCCAAACCTTCTGGAAATTAGCTGTTGTTCCCCTTAATCTTGTGGTCAGGTCTTCCATGATTCTACCCTCCCTCACTCTAGAAGGCACTCCCCCGAACTCCGGGCCCTCAGGTGAGAGCCACGCCGCTGCTACCGTTCTGTGCGCCCTTAAGGTGATTGGGAGAAGCCTTTTATAGATTCATGATTTTTTTGTCTCTGGTGTTTTTATCTCTATGTTAATGTGCTGCTGTGGAGTTCTAGTAAAGAGAGAGACTTAAGCAAATATTCGCCTACTGTCATTAATAAAATTAAGATTATAGTTACACTAAAGCTAGTATAATCTACAATTTTTCTGTCATATGGTGGCAGTCACATATGGGTTTTGCTCCTCCCTGTGGACAAGACTTTTAACAAGTTATTAAAAAGGATCCTCCCCCTTTGGGTATAAAGGCTAAGACCGCAAAACCTACCCCAGTCTTCTTTCTTGTCCCGATAGGGATGGACAGGACTTCGTCGTTTGGTGAGACACACAGGATGCTGTCTGGGGGATCCGGTCCGAGAGCTGCCCGGGTGGTAGGCTGAGTGGCCCATGCTCCGTTTTCTTAATCGTTACGGAGCATACTCAGGTCTGTAATTTATGCCGAGAAGGTTTCCGGCAAATACTTCCGAGAGGTGGAGCTCGCTCTGAGCAGGCGCACAGTGGTGGAATGCACGCCCGGGTGGTGTTTGCGTTCCACCTAAGCTTCCGGGTGCGCAAAAACGCATGCGCAAACGGAAGCTTAAAGAGATATCACAAAAGAAAAAAAAAAAAAACGCGAAAATTTAAATTTAAAAGCTGTGCTAGTACCCACTGACAGCATGATGCAGATCAGAAGAGGTACGCCGTGTCACCTGCCCCCCCACACGGCTCAGAGGTATTTTGAGGTAAGATTTACAGAAATTAGATCTTTACTTTGAAATACTTTCTGAAGGAAAAAATACATTCTAAGGAGTATCCATTTAATTTTTACAGATATGTCTAGTCCACCTGAGATGGATAAAGAGAAACTAACTCCCACGCCTAGAAAGGCTACGGTGAAGTCCAAACATATTGTTTGCAGCGAATGTGCAACTCCCCTCCCAGACGGGTCTAGGAAGAAAATATGCAGTCTGTGTACTGCAAACTCGTTGGAAAGAGAGAAGCAAAAGGATATGCAATCTTTCCTATCCTGGTTCCAGGAGAGTTTGTCCCAGACCTTGGACACGATTAAGGAATCTAAGAGGGTAGAAGCCCCCAGTCAACAAAAGATCAATAAAAGAAAAAGAGATTCCTCATCTGGATCATCTTCAGGGGAATGTTCTTCTTCTGTCGAATCAGAGGATTCAGGTTCCTCTTCCAGTGAACCAGTGGGGTTTCCTTCAGAGGCAATCCGTAAATTTGTTAAAGAAGTGAATCTGACCATCCTACCTCAGGGATCAGAAAATCCTAAGAGAGGTTTTTTTGTACAACAGAGCCTAGTTGATTCTATTTTTAGGGAATGGAAAAACCCGGAAAAACGTGCCTTTATTTCCAGACACTTCAAGGACATCTTTAGGCTGTCTAGCGACGTTATGTGGGAAGATCTCCCAAAAGTTGATGTTCAGGTGGCACAGATTGCCAAGAGAACCACGATCCCTATTGGAGAAACTGCAGCATTAAAAAATCCCATGGATAAGAGAGCCGAAACCTCGTGTAGGCGAGCTTATCAGACAGCCGGTTTCCAATGTAAAGCCCTACTGGCAGGGGCAGCAGCAGCCAGAGCGAATGAAGTTTGGCTAAATCTAGTACAAGAAAATTTTTCATCTGGCCAGGTTGTTGATCTTAGTCACATGTTTCAGAACATGCATTTAGCGAATGTATTCCTTTTGGATATGTCAGTAGAAGTGATGAAATTGGCCTCCAGGATCATGGGTTTGACTTCGGTGGCAAGACGTGCCCTATGGTTGAGGTCTTGGTCGGCAGATACAGCGTCCAAGGCAATCCTTTGTGAACTTCCTCCGGAAAAAGCTAAATTTTTGGACGCTCCCTTAGAGGAAATCATACGTCAGATGTCTGAAAACAAGAAGGCACTTCCTCAAGAGCGAAAATTTTCCTGGAGAACAGGCTACAGGAATTATCAATCCAGCGGTAGGCGACCCTTTCAGGAAAGACCACACTTTTTTCAAAGAAAGGAAAAAAAACGGAAATTTGAACAGAGTAATGAAGTCAAGAGAAGCTTCAGAGACAAAGGGAAGCGTTTTTGACGCCAGAG
Organism: Pelobates fuscus; assembly: GCF_036172605.1. NCBI lineage: Eukaryota > Metazoa > Chordata > Amphibia > Anura > Pelobatidae > Pelobates > Pelobates fuscus. The sequence continues at coordinate 305,308,542 of NC_086321.1, forward strand.
GTGTAGGAGGACGACTCCAATATTTTTTACCGGTGTGGGAACAGACCACAAAGGATCCTTGGGTTCTAAAGATTATCCGAAAGGGACACAAGATTGTTTTTCTGGAAAAGCCAAGATCAAGGTTTCTACTATCATCCTACCAGTCCACAAAGAAATCTCGAGCTCTAGATTGTCAGACCAGGCTGCTTCTTCACAAAGGGGTAATAGAAAGAGTGCCACAGAAACAGGAATTTCAAGGAGTCTATTCAAGACTGTTTCTCGTTCCAAAACCGGACCACTCATTTCAGCCCATTCTGGATCTCAAAAGGATAAATCAGTTTATCCCTTATCACAGATTCCGTATGGAATCAATCGCATCAATTTTTCCCCTATAGCAAAAAGGAGACGTTATGGTAAAAATCGACTTAAAGGATGCCTATCTACATGTTCCGATAGCCACCACTTCAAGGAAATATTTAAGATTTGAAGTAAGAAGAAGTCACACCGTTCATTTTCAGTTCAGGGCTCTACCTTTTGGTCTGTCCTCCGCTCCAAGGATCTTTACCAAAATCCTGTCTCCTCTAACTGCTCATTTAAGGGAAAAGGGTGTTTCAATTGTCCCATATTTAGACGACTGGCTTCTGGTGGCACATACCGAAGGTCAACTGCACGAGGATCTGCGGATCACTATAAAGTTTCTTCAGGACCTGGTTGGATTTTGAATCTAAAAAAATCAGTTTGCATTCCAACAAGAGTAATAGAGTTTCTCGGTTTCAAGATCGATTCAACCACCATGTCAATATTTCTGCCCAGACGGAAGAGAATAAAGATCCGAAGATCGATTTCCAACCTCCAGAGAATGAAAAGTTGTTAATTCAGAGAAGCCATGAGTGTGTTAGGGCTTCTTACGGCCACTTTTCCGGCAGTCAAATGGGCAAGATCAAAGGTCAGACCTTTACAGTGGAACATCCTGACGTCTTGGTCAAAGAAGGAGGAAGATCTAGACGAAAGATTCCTACTGTCCCCTCTGGTGAAAACACAGCTAGATTGGTGGATAACCTCAGAGTGCCTGTTAAAAGGCTTGTCCTTTCTACCAAAGGTCTGGCTGATAGTCACCACAGACGCTTCAAACTCAGGTTGGGGAGCCCACTTAGGCTCCACCATATTCCAAGGAAAATGGTCTTCCAAAGAAGCAGAGGAATCTACAAATTTCAAAGAATTGTTGGCGGTTCTGTATGCTCTTCATCACCTCAGACCTTGGTTACTTCAAAGAGCGGTCAAGATACAGTCAGACAATCGCACGGTAGTCTCTTATATCAATCGACAGGGGGGAACCAGAGCAAGAAGGCTTTACAGTCTTTGTACAGTCGTTATGGAATGGGCGCAGAGAAATCTGGAAGACATTACGGCGGTCTACATAAGAGGCAGCGACAATGTTATAGCCGACGATTTGAGCAGGGGAAAGTGGGACCAAAAGGAATGGTCTCTAAGCCCGGACGTATTCAGAATCCTAACTGGGAAATTCGGCGTACCAGAAGTAGATTTGATGGCAAGAAGATCAAACAAGAAGGTTTACCACTTCGCCTCCCTATTCAAAACAGATCAACCCAGTTGGATAGACGCTCTATCAATAAGGTGGGATTTTCAGCTGGCTTACATCTTCCCACCTCTGCCCCTGATCCCAAAGGTTCTCCTCAAGATACGAACGGACAGGGCAAGGATATTGGCAATAATCCCTTATTGGCCAAACAGAGTCTGGTTTGCCGCCCTAAAAGAGATGACCATCAGCTATTGGGAACTTCCCAGGTCAGCTCATCTCATTGTGAACAGGAACCTTCCCTTGAAAGTACTAGAGATGTTCAGATTGACGGCTTGGCTACTGCAAGGCTGATCCTTCGAAACAGGGGATTGCAGGATGAGAGAATAACTGTCTTACTCCGCGCCACTAGAGTATCGACTTCTAGGATATACTTTAGAATTTGGTCCAAGTTTCTGCACTGGTGTAGGGATCACCGGTTCCCGATATTACAACCATCAATTGATAACATTCTTCAGTTTTTGCAAGAAGGCTTTGACGCTGGCCTGGGAGTCTCAACTCTCAAGGTCCAGATATCAGCTTTGAATTTTTTTCTTCTAAAGGATTTGGCAGCGAATGTTTTTGTCAGAAGGTTTTTTCGGTCTATCAGCCTCAAGAGGCCTCCTAAACGATCAGTGTTTCCATCATGGGACTTATCCCTAGTCCTTCAAGCCCTCAGTGCTACCCCGTTTGAACCTTTGGAGGAAGTTTCTTTCAAGATTTTATCTCTTAAGGTTTTGTTTTTGGTGGCCATCACCTCAGCCAACAGAGTGGGAGAACTTCACGCCCTATCCTCCTCAGACGAATTCACTATTTTCCATGAGGACAAGGTGGTTCTTTACCCGAGACCATCATTTCTTCCTAAGGTTTTATCTTCAAAGAATGTGAATCAACCTATTATTTTACCTTCTTTTTTTAGTGCGCCCTCATCCCTTCAAGAACACAGATGGCAAAAGTTGGACGTCAGAAGAGCGTTACGTATTTATTTAAACAGAACAAAGGAATTCAGAGTTTCGGATCACCTGTTTGTTAATTTTCAGGGTCACTTAAAGGGTAAGGTAGCTTCCCGTGGTACTTTATCTCGTTGGCTTATTCAGGCTATCGATTTGGCATATTCTTCCTCAGGTCTTCAGTCTCCTGCTGCTATCAAGGCCCATTCTACTCGAGCTATGGCTACCTCATGGGCTGAAAGAGCACTTGCATCTCCGGAAATCATTTGCAAGGCAGCATGCTGGTCATCTTACAACACCTTTATCAAGCACTACCGGCTAGACATTTTCTCTGCCTCTGAAGCTGCCTTTGGGCGTAAGGTGTTACAAGCCGTCGTGGCATAGGTCCCGCCCAGAGGGATTTCTTGCTATATCCCATATGTGACTGCCACCATATGACAGAAAAAACAGAAATTTTTACTTACCGTAAATTCTTTTTTTCTTAATATGGTGGCAGTATTATAACCCTCCCTCTTTATTAAAGTAATTTTTGCATTGGATATTTGATTTGTCTGGTTTCTTTACTTGTCACGTACTGGGGTAGGTTTTGCGGTCTTAGCCTTTATACCCAAAGGAGGAGGATCCTTTTTAATAACTTGTTAAAAGTCTTGTCCACAGGGAGGAGCAAAACCCATATGTGACTGCCACCATATTAAGAAAAAAAGAATTTACGGTAAGTAAAAATTTCTGTTTTCTAAAACTGAAGAGAAATTGCTCTGATGGAGTCTTTGAAATTCAGGTAAATGAAATGAAAGATACATTTATCGAGAAAGGATACGACAAAATAAAAATAGAAGAAGCTATAGAAAAAGTAACCAATATAAATAGAGTAAAGTTAATTAAAAATGAAAATCATAAAAAACAAATAAAAAAGGGAATGACTTTGTGTTACCTATAGTCCTTGACTATAACAATAAAAATAAACAAATCAAAAAGATAATAAAAAAAACTGTCACTTATTAAAGGAAGATACAATATTAGGAAATATCATCCCAGATCACCCAAAAATAATATTTAGGGGAGCCCCTGATTTAAAATGCAGCTTACAAAAAACTTTACAAAGCAAAATAACTCTAATGCATTTAATAACTTTTTAAAAAATAAAAAAGGATTTTTTAGATGCAATTGTTATGTGGCTTTTAGGAAACCCATGAAAACGGGTACACTAAATTTTAAATCAAATAATACAAATAAAAGTTATAAAATTAAGGATACAATTACATGTATGAGTAAAAATTTACTTTGTGGTTTACTATACGTGGGAAGAACACTGCATGAACATAGACAAGGGTTTTATGAGCCACCTTGTATCATCCTACTAAGTTTATGGGTATCACCAAGATGTCTCAGTGCTGGAGAGGTTGGTGATATGATAACAAAAATTATGCAATAAAGAGACGGAGTGGGTCTATTATCTGGACACGCTACACCCTAATGGGTTAAATGCTGAATTTTACCTTTTTAATTTTTTATAATATCATATCATTGAACACAGAATATTAGTTGCTTTTATATAACATTTTATAACATGACAGGAGGCTTCAGAAAAACAACCAATCAGAAAAAAGTTAGGTACTATAAAACTCCCCTCCCCATGCATCATTTCCTCTTTCTTTGCTGCTCCGCAGACAGTACAGGTCAGAGCACTGCCTTTGGGATTTATTGCTTATATTCAGTATTTTAGATTCTATTTTGTAGATTGCACTTGTGGAATTTAGTCATAGTTATATTTATCTTCAGTAATGTATTTATTTTAGACTTGTGAGATTTTATTCTTATGTATTCAGTATTGTTTCTGCCCTTGTTGGATTTTGTTCCAATAATGGTGTTATTTATCTTTGTGTGATTTTATTAGTCCCCTGTAACTTCAGGCTCACTGTATTTTCATATATATTTGTGGGGGGTCTTTGGGGTCCTTGCTGTTTTGCCTTGGACTTGTGCCCACCCCCTGTCCGTTTTTTCCCTCTCTTGTTGTAACCGTTTTTTTCCCCCTTTGCCTGGCGGTGTGTGTGCCGCTCAGGGGCTTCAGGAGGCTGACTACATCTGCCTCCTTCGACCCCGAGCTCCGGGACCGCGGAGTTCATCTCCGGCGGTCCCATGTATTTTGCCGGTCGCGGGGGTACTCGCGTGCGCGCCCAAGTACCCAGCGGCCGGATCTTCTTCCCCACGTGGCCGCCTTGCCGCGGCCACGTGTGTCCGACCGGGAGGGGGAGAGTCCGACTGGGAGAGAGAGTGCGACCGCTCGCGGCCCCTCCCCCATCGGTACATTGCATTACTCGTTGGAGGTCTGCCCCCACCCAGTTCAGCTTCTCCCGGCTGCATGTCACTATGTTTTTCCTTAGGTGGTTGCATGCAGCTATGTGATTACACCTTCTGTTAAGGGGACATTATAATGGCAATGTTCCTATGAGATTACTATATCCTGGTATATGTATGTGTTGGTGTATGTATTGATATATATACAGGGAGTGCAGAATTATTAGGCAAATGAGTATTTTGACCACATCATCCTCTTTATGCATGTTGTCTTACTCCAAGCTGTATAGGCTCGAAAGCCTACTACCAATTAAGCATATTAGGTGATGTGCATCTCTGTAATGAGAAGGGGTGTGGTCTAATGACATCAACACCCTATATCAGGTGTGCATAATTATTAGGCAACTTCCTTTCCTTTGGCAAAATGGGTCAAAAGAAGGACTTGACAGGCTCAGAAAAGTCAAAAATAGTGAGATATCTTGCAGAGGGATGCAGCACTCTTAAAATTGCAAAGCTTCTGAAGCGTGATCATCGAACAATCAAGCGTTTCATTCAAAATAGTCAACAGGGTCTCAAGAAGCGTGTGGAAAAATCAAGGCGCAAAATAACTGCCCATGAACTGAGAAAAGTCAAGCATGCAGCTGCCAAGATGCCACTTGCCACCAGTTTGGCCATATTTCAGAGCTGCAACATCACTGGAGTGCCCAAAAGCACAAGGTGTGCAATACTCAGAGACATGGCCAAGGTAAGAAAGGCTGAAAGACGACCACCACTGAACAAGACACACAAGCTGAAACGTCAAGACTGGGCCAAGAAATATCTCAAGACTGATTTTTCTAAGGTTTTATGGACTGATGAAATTAGAGTGAGTCTTGATGGGCCAGATGGATGGGCCCATGGCTGGATTGGTAAAGGGCAGAGAGCTCCAGTCCGACTCAGACGCCAGCAAGGTGGAGGTGGAGTACTGGTTTGGGCTGGTATCATCAAAGATGAGCTTGTGGGGCCTTTTCGGGTTGAGGATGGAGTCAAGCTCAACTCCCAGTCCTACTGCCAGTTTCTGGAAGACACCTTCTTCAAGCAGTGGTACAGGAAGAAGTCCGCATCCTTCAAGAAAAACATGATTTTCATGCAGGACAATGCTCCATCACACGCGTCCAAGTACTCCACAGCGTGGCTGGCAAGAAAGGGTATAAAAGAAGAAAATCTAATGACATGGCCTCCTTGTTCACCTGATCTGAACCCCATTGAGAACCTGTGGTCATCATCAAATGTGAGATTTACAAGGAGGGAAAACAGTACACCTCTCTGAACAGTGTCTGGGAGGCTGTGGTTGCTGCTGCACGCAATGTTGATGGTGAACAGATCAAAACACTGACAGAATCCATGGATGGCAGGCTTTTGAGTGTCCTTGCAAAGAAAGGTGGCTATATTGGTCACTGATTTGTTTTTGTTTTGTTTTTGAATGTCAGAAATGTATATTTGTGAATGTTGAGATGTTATATTGGTTTCACTGGTAAAAATAAATAATTGAAATGGGTATATATTTGTTTTTTGTTAAGTTGCCTAATAATTATGCACATTAATAGTCACCTGCACACACAGATATCCCCCTAAAATAGCTAAAACTAAAAACTAAACTTCCAAAAATATTCAGCTTTGATATTAATGAGTTTTTTTGGGTTCATTGAGAACATGGTTGTTGTTCAATAATAAAATTAATCCTCAAAAATACAACTTGCCTAATAATTCTGCACTCCCTGTATATATGTATATATGTATGTAGATTTGTATGTGTCTATAGATGTTGAGATGTGTGTGTATATATAGGTTTACTTTTCTGGGCTGGAGAACAGCTTATTGTCAGTATTCCATGTACTGCTCTGTCTGTTACAAAGACCTTTGTTTTGCCACTGTAGGCATTCTTCATACGCTTACTTCCAGTGGGAGCCTGTACCCTGTATGCACCAGGTCTTCTATGTCAGAGGCCTGCGTCTGACCCATTATCACATGGTACACCAGGACCTATTATGTCACTCAGATTGCTGTGAGTTTTGCTGACAGTGTATATCACAGTTTACTGCGAGTTCTACTGACAGTGTATATCGTGGATTGCTGGGAGTTACAGGTATATTGGAAATTCGGTTAACTCGAGGATTCATGTGCTTCTCAGTATATATTTTTCTGGTCCAGCGATGGAATCTCAGATGAGACTGCTCTGTTATGGATTCTCTGTCCATGGCAGATATATAGGCTAACAGACCTGGCTCTGACTCACACTGATATGGGAGACCAGTCTACGCTGATACTATACAATTTTCTCAGGTTCTTGGGGAGAGTCTTTGAGTTGGCTATCGTTTCGCCCTACTCCTGGAAGTGTCCATGTTTACTTTACCCTTCAGCCGTTATGATGCTGGTAATCTATAATAACGATAAGAAATTTCAAACAGATCTGTGTGAGCATGGGCATGCCAATTCACAGTTTAAGGAGACTATGGCTCAGTGTATGTTACATTCATGGACGTGATTGGCACTGGAACAACTTCCACTTCTACCCAGTACAGCTGGTATGCAAGTATTTGCCTGCTGGGCATTTAGGGACTGCCAGTCCCGGTGCAGGTTATTCACACGGCATGACGCCATCTAAAAGGGTTGATGTCTATGGGTCCTATGTCGCAGGATGCTCTGAGGATCTACAATTGTAGGGACCTCTATCTGAACTCAGAGGTTCCCGTTACTCATTCAATACCCATTGTTAAGCGCTACGGAATCGGAAGGCGCTATATATAAATACATGATATAATGATATAATGGTAATACACAACCCATTGATTGGCCTGCTATGTCTGTGCCCATAAGATCGGCCTGCTATGTCTGTGCCCATAAGATCGGCCTGCTATGTCTGTGCCCATTAGAACGGCCTGCTATGTCTGTGCCCATTAAATCAGCCTGCTAGGTCTGTGCCCATTAACACGGCCTGCCATGTCTGCGCCCATTAAAACGGCCTGCTATGTCTGCCCATAAGATCGGCCTGCTATGTCTGTGCCCATTAGAACGGCCTGCTATGTCTGTGCCCATTAAATCGGCCTGCCAGGTCTGTGCCCATTAACACGGCCTGCCATGTCTGCGCCCATTAAAACGGTCCGCTATGTCTGTGCCCCATTGATTGGCCTGCTATTTCTGTGCCCCATTGATTGGCCTGCTATGTCTGTGCCCCATTGAATGGCCTGCTATGTCTGTGACTATTTGCTTGGCGAACCATTCTGTGTCCATTCGTTTGGCCTGCTGGGCCTGTGCCCTACTGACGGGCCTGTACTATTGGTACCGAACCCCAGAATAGTCGACCACCCTTCCTCCACACAAGTTCAGTTCGGAACCCTGAATGGACGTCCTTTGGAGTCTTTTCTCTACTGCGTCCGAGGATTACACAGTCCATTTGGAATATTGGGATCACTTAGAATACGGCTGGTTTGGCCACGCTCTTGCCTGCATTATGAATTTATTCTCAGATGAGACATCTCACCGGGTAGGACAGGAAGGAACAAAAGACCCTCCTCGGTTTCTTTTGTGATTTTGGTGGTGGACTTAGACGCATTCCTTGAGATTGGAGATCTACCTGCAAGGCCAAATCTCCGAATGACCCTGGCACGATCGGTGGAGCCGCCTTACGGATCATGAGTTGAGACATGGTGGCAGTTTCTTCTCGCGACCCTAAGTCCGAAATTGATCTTCGATATTATACAACTACGGGAATATGGCTCATAGGTCAGCTTGCCAGCTCATGGTCCGACTGCTAGGAAACAGGTCGCAACACCACGTACAATGGATTTACCAGCGGATCGTGCTTTTTTCCGTATTTGAGATGCTTCGTCGGCTGGCATCTTCTTTGTTCAGTCTACTGTCAGTTATCGTACTTGGAATGTCCAATTAGGATTCTCTGATATTTCCTGGAATAGATGCCAGCGACACAAACAACGTTGGATTGGTGAACTGAGCGTTGAAACAGCAAATACGAAGCCTCCTGTCATGTTATAAAATTGTAGATTATGCTAGCTTTAGTGTACCTATAATCTTAATTTTATTAATGACAGGAGGCAAGTATTTCCCACCCATTCTTATCCCTCCCTTGTTTTGTGTTATAGTTTAGTTTATCAGGTACGTATGCAACTCTGTTTGTTGTCTCTGCTACCTGTCGCTTGTTCTTATGTCTGTTTTTTTCATAAGCAGGGTTGGGATATCTACATATTAAGGTTGATTTTGGTCGCTACATTGGGTACCTACATGTTTATTCAGAGTACATTTCATTGGATAATCAACCTGTTCGATTCTGTTTTTCTCTCGTTTCAGCTTACAGTCCATGTGATGTCGCAAACACGAATTTTTCGGTTCGCGAATGGCGAACGGGAACTTCCGCAAACGTTCGCGAACTGGCGAACCGCCATTGACTTCAATGGGCAGGCGAATTTTAAAACCCACAGGGACTCTTTCTAGCCACAAAAGTGATGGAAAAGTTGTTTCAAGGGGACTAACACCTTGACTGTGGCATGCCGGAGGGGGATCCATGGCAAAACTTCCATGGAAAATTACACAGTTGATGCAGAGTCTGGTTTTAATCCATAAAGGGCAGAAATCACCTAACATCCTAAATCACAATGGATATGGATTGACACCTGACATATGACATATTGATACCTTGACATATATGGATTGACACCTATCCTAAGGATCCCTGATACACACTGAAACAGAGCAGAATAGGGACTGTTCCTCCTACATAGGGTCACTTGGCAGATATAGATTGACACCTATCTTAAGGATCCCTGATACACACTGACACAGAGCAGAATAGAGACTGTTCCCCCTACATTGACACCTGTCCTCAGAGACCATGATACACACTGACACAGAGCAGAATAGAGACTGTTCCTCCTACATAGGGTCACTTGGCAGATATGGATTGACACCTATCCTAAGAATCCCTGATAATCCCTGATACACACTGACACAGAGCAGAATAGGGACTGTTCCTCCTACATAGGGTCACTTGGCAGATATGGATTGACACCCATCTTAAGGATCCCTGATACACACTGACACAGAGCAGAATAGAGACTGTTCCCCCTACATAGGGTCACTTGGCAGATATGGATTGACACCTGTCCTCAGAGACCATGATACACACTGACACAGAGCAGAATAGAGACTGTTCCCCCTACATAGGGTCACTTGGCAGATATGGATTGACACCTGTCCTAAGGATCCCTGATACACACTGACACAGAGCAGAATAGGGACTGTTCCTCCTACATAGGGTCACTTGGCAGATATGGATTGACACCTGTCCTCAGAGCCCGTAATACACACTGACACAGAGCAGAATAGGGACTGTTCCCTCTACATAGGGTCACTTGACAGATATGGATTGACACCTGTCCTCAGAGACCTAATTGTGTAATAATGGTAATACTATTATTACCTATTATATAATATTGTCAGGGGCAAGGAAATTCCCTCTAAATAGATGGGTATAGGCAGAGTGTATGGAGACCGGAGTGATAAAGTGTCAATAAGGTGATATAAAGTTAAATGTATCACACACACACAGCCACCCTTTCTCTTAGCTAGTTTCCAGAAATGCTCATAGTGGGCATGAAAGTGCCCATAGTGCAGTAAAGTGTCCCTAGTGAAGTGAAAAAGAGAATAACGAGCTGGCACCCAAGAGAATAACGAGCTGGCGCCCTATCAGGGGACGTGTATATGACATCGATTTTAGGAACCGGGAGCTGGAAAAAGATGCTTGGTCGGTCCTCCTACTTCAAATTTGGGTACTGCGCGTGCAATCTAATGTGCCACCAGGCAGGAGTGGTGTGTTAAGTAGTACTATTCCTATCAGTTTAATCCCTGTTATGTGCCTTGTTTTTGGTTTGGTTTTTGAAGCCACAGCAGCACCAGAGGGCCGAAAAATTAGGCATGTACACATGCCTGAAAAATTAGGTATTGTTGCAGCGGCCATAAAATTTGATGTTTGTTTCCCAGGCAGAAAGTGCCCTAAAACATTGCGGCTTGAACCCTAGTTGGTGGCGGATAAGTCACGCAAGTCAACCGGCATTCAGAGCTAAAATACAGCATCGTGTCATTTTTAGCCCAAGGCAGCTCATCTCATCAGGCCTTTTTTAGTCTAATGTATCGCCCAGTGTCAGTCCCTTCGGGATCCATCCCTCATTCATCTTAATAAAGGTGAGATAATCTAGACTTTTTTGACCTAGGCGACTTGTCTTCTCAGTAACAATACCTCCTGCTGCACTGAAGGTCCTTTCTGACAGGACACTTAAAGCGGAACAGGCCAGAAGTTCTATTGCAAATTGGGATAGCTCAGGCCGCAGGTCAAGCCTGCACACCCAGTAGTCAAGGGGTTCATCGCTACTCAGAGTGTCGATATCTGCAGTTAAGGCGAGGTAGTCTGCTACCTGTCGGTCGAGTCGTTCTCTGAGGGTGGATCCCGAAGGGCTGTGGCGATGCGTAGGACTTAAAAAGCTCCGCATGTCCTTCATCAACAAAACATCTTTAAAGCGTCCTGTCCTTGCCGGCGTGGTCGTGGGAGGAGGAGGATGACTTTCACCTCTTCCCCTGTTAGATTCCCGTTGTGCTGTGACATCACCCTTATACGCTGTGTAAAGCATACTTTTTAATTTATTTTGCAAATGCTGCATCCTTTCTGACTTGTTGTAATTCGGTAACATTTCCGCCACTTTCTGCTTATATTCCTCCTCTGACTCCTCTTCCTCACAATCCTCTTCCAGCGTTGCCGCAGGTCCAGCAAGCGATGCTGATAAGGCTGTTTCTGGTGGTGATGGTGACCACAACTCTTCCTCTTCACGCTCATCTACGGCCTGATCCAGCACTCTTCGCAGGACACGCTCCAGGAAGAAAACAAATGGTATGATGTCGCTGATGGTGCCTTCGGTGCGACTGACTAGGTTTGTCACCTTCTCAAAAGGACGCATGAGCCTACAGGCATTGCGCATGAGCGTCCAGTAACGTGGCAAAAAAATTCCCAGCTCCCCAGAGGCTGTCCTAGCACCCCGGTCATACAAATATTCATTAACAGCTTTTTCTTGTTGGAGCAGGCGGTCGAACATTAGGAGTGTTGAATTCCAACGTGTCGGGCTGTCGCAAATCAAGCGCCTCACTGGCATGTTGTATCGCCGCTGGATATCTGCAAAGTGCGCCATGGCCGTGTAGGAACGCCTGAAATGGCCACACCTTCCTGGCCTGCTTCAGGACGTCCTGTAAGCCTGTGTACTTATGCACAAAGCATTGTACGATCGGATTACACACATGTGCCATGCACGGCACATGTATCAACTTGCCGAACTTCAATGCCGCCAACAATTTTTTTTCCGTTGTCACAAACCACTTTGCTGATATCCAGTTCAGCCACTTTTCCATCTGTACGTTCAGGGCGGACAGGAGTGCTTGTCCGGTGTGACTCTCTGCTTTCAAGCAAGTCAAACCCAAGAGGGCATGACACTGCTGTATCCGGGATGTGGAATAGTACCTGGGGAGCTGAGGGGTTGCCGTTGATGTGGAGCAAGACGCAGCAGCAAAAGAGGACTCAGCCGAGGAGGTTATGGAAGAGGATGGAGTAGGAGGAGTAGAGGAGGTGGCAGCAGGCCTGCGGTGTCACCAACTCCTCTGCAGAGCCACGCATTCCATGCTTGGCAGCCATCAGCAGGTTTACCCAATGCGCAGTGTAGGTGATATACCTGCCCTGACCACGCTTTGCAGACCAGGTATCAGTGGTCAGATGGACCCTTGCCCCAACACTGTGTGCCAGACATGCCATTACTTCCTTTTGCTCAATCGAGTACAGGTTGGGGATTGCCTTTTGTGAAAATAAATTTCGTCCGGGTACCTTCCACTGCGGTATTCCAATAGCCACAAATTTTTTGAACGCCTCAGACTCCACCAGCTTGTATGGTAAAAGCTGGCGGGCTAATAGTTCAGATAAGCCAGCTGTCAGACGCTGGGCAAGGGGGTGACTTTCTTACATTGGCTTCTTACGCTCAAACATGTCCTTGACAGACACATGACTGTGGGCAGATGAGCGGGAACTGCTCAAGGCGAGAGACGGAGTGGCGGATGGTTGAGAGGGGGCAAGGAGGACAGCAGTGGTTGACGTGGCTTAAGATGCTGGATCAGGAGGAGGATGGCGGCTTTGAGTTTGTGTGCTGCTTGTACTCATGTGTTGATCCCCTAGGCGTTTGTGATGTCGATCATGTGCCTACGCAAAGCAGTTGTACCTAGGTGTGTTTTGGACTTCCCACGACTCAGTTTCTTTTGGCACAGGTTGCAAATGGCATCGCTGTTGTCAGAGGCAGACACACACAAAAAATGCCACACTGCTGAGCTCTGCAATGACGGCATTCTGATGGTGGACACAGCATGCGTTGATTGACGTGCTGTCGGGCTGACCCCGGGTGCCGATGCATGCTGTCTGACTGTGCCACTAGCTCCTTGCAATGACCTCCCCCTGCTTCCAACTCGTCTCCTCCTCCTCCTCTCTGTCCCCCATCTGAACTTTCGTCCTGTTCTTCTTGCCGAGCGGGAACCCACGTGACAACCATGGACGCATCGTCCTCATCAACCGCTTCACTTGTATCTGACAACTCAGCAAAGGAAGCAGCAGCGGGTACAACATCATCATCACACCGTATGTCCATGTGTGTAATGCTGCCTGCCTGAGACATATCCCTGTTATCTACATCCTCTGGCAATAATGGTTGCGCATCACTCATTTCTTCAAACGGATGTGTAAATAACTCCTCTGACAGATAAAGTGAAGCGGCTGTGGTGCTAGTGTTGGTGGTGGCGGCAGGCGGGTGAGTGGTATATTGAGAGATGCCCGTAGCTAAGCTGGAGGAGGATGGTGCGTCAAGGTTCCGAGCGGAAGCTGTAGAAGATTGGGTGTCCTGTGTTAGCCAGTCAACTATGTCCTCAGAACTTTTCAAGTTCAGGGTACATGGCCTCTGAAAATTGGGCATTATTCTAGGGCAAAAGGGAATCACAGCACACACGACCACGATGGCCCCTGCGGGGTGACCTGCCTCTGCCTGTCATTTTTTTTGGATTATTGGTACTATGCGTGCAAGCTACTGTGAGACCAGATATGAGTGGCAATGTGCACTGGCAGAGGTTGGCAGAGTACCCGCTGTAGGTCTGACACCCGCTTGAAGACAACTAACTGCTATTAAATCTATAACAGTGAAAAAAGTTTTTTTGGTTTTAAATGCACGCTATTGTGACACCAGATATGAGTGCAAAGTGGACTGGCAGAGGTTGGCAGAGTACACGCTGAAGGTCTGCCGCCCGCTTTAAGGACACTGACTGCTATTAGCTTACATTGAAAAACTTTTTTTCTTTTTAAAGGCACGCTATTGTCACACCTGATATGAGTGGCAAAGTGGACTGGCAGAGGTTGGCAGAGTACACACTGAAGGCCTGACACCCGCTTTAAGGACACTGACTGCTATTAGCTTACAGTGTAAAACGTTTTTCTTTTTAAAGGCACGCTATTGTCACACCTGATATGAGTGGCAAAGTGGACTGGCAGAGGTTGGCAGAGTACACTCTGAAGGCCTGACACCCGCATTAAGGACTGCTATTAGCTTACAGTGAAAAACTTTTTTTCTTTTTAAAGGCACGCTATAGTCACACCAGATATGAGTGGCAAAGTGCACTTGCAGAGGTTGGCAGAGTACACGCTGAAGGCCTGGCACCCGCTTTAAGGACACTGACTGCTATTAGCTTACAGTGAAAAACTTTTTTTTCTTTTTAAAGTCACGCTATAGTCACACCAGATATGAGTGGCAAAGTGCACTTGCAGAGGTTGGCAGAGTACACACTGAAAGCGTGACACACCAGCTTGAAGGACACTGACTGCCATTAGCTTACATTGAAAAACTTTTTTTCTTTTTAAAGGCACACTATAGTCACACCAGATATGAGTGGCAAAGTGCACTTGCAGAGGTTGGCAGAGTACACGCTGAAGGCCTGACACACCAGCTTTAAGGACACTGACAGTGAAAAACTTTTTTTCTTTTTAAAGGCACGCTATAGTCACACCAGATATGAGTGGCAAAGTGCACTTGCAGAGGTTGGCAGAGTACACGCTGGAGGCCTGACACACCAGCTTGAAGGACACTAACTGCTATTAGCTTACAGTGAAAACCTTTTTCTTTTTAAAGGCACGCTATTGTCACACCTGAAATGAGTTGCAAAGTGGACTGGCAGCAGTTGGCAGAGTACACACTGAAGGCCTGACACCCGCTTTAAGGACTGCTATTAGCTTACAGTGAAAAACTGTTTTTCTTTTTAAAGGCACGCTATAGTCACACCAGATATGAGTGGCAAAGTGCACTTGCAGAGGTTGGCAGAGTACACGCTGAAGGCCTGACACACCAGCTTGAAGGACACTGACTGATATTAGCTTACAGTGAAAAACTTTTTTTCTTTTTAAAGGCACGCTATTGTCACACCTGATATGAGTGGCAAAGTGGACTGGCAGAGGTTGGCAGAGTACACGCTGAAGGCCTGACACACCAGCTTGAAGGACATTGACTGCTATTGGCTTACAGTGAAAAATGTTTTTTCTTTTTAAAGGCACACTATTGTCACACCTGATATGAGTGGCAAAGTGGACTGGCAGAGGTTGGCAGAGTACACACTGAAGGCCTGACACCCGCTTTAAGGACTGCTATTAGCTTACAGTGAAAAACTTTTTTTGTTTTTAAAGGCACGCTATAGTCACACCAGATATGAGTGGCAAAGTGCACTTGCAGAGGTTGGCAGAGTACACGCTGGAGGCCTGACACACCAGCTTGATGGACACTGACTGCTATTAGCTTACAGTGAAAAACTTTTTCTTTTTAAAGGCACGCTATTGTCACACCTGAAATGAGTGGCAAAGTGGACTGGCAGCGGTTGGCAGAGTACACACTGAAGGCCTGACACCCGCTTTAAGGACTGCTATTAGCTTACAGTGAAAAACTGTTTTTCTTTTTAAAGGCACGCTATAGTCACACCAGATATGTGTGGCAAAGTGCACTTGCAGAGGTTGGCAGAGTACACGCTGAAGGCCTGACACACCAGCTTTAAGGACACTGACAGTGAAAAACTTTTTTTCTTTTTAAAGGCACGCTATAGTCACACCAGATATGAGTGGCAAAGTGCACTTGCAGAGGTTGGCAGAGTACACGCTGGAGGCCTGACACACCAGCTTGAAGGACACTGACTGCTATTAGCTTACAGTGAAAAACTTTTTCTTTTTAAAGGCACGCTATTGTCACACCTGAAATGAGTGGCAAAGTGGACTGGCAGCGGTTGGCAGAGTACACACTGAAGGCCTGACACCCGCTTTAAGGACTGCTATTAGCTTACAGTGAAAAACTGTTTTTCTTTTTAAAGGCACGCTATAGTCACACCAGATATGAGTGGCAAAGTGCACTTGCAGAGGTTGGCAGAGTACACGCTGAAGGCCTGACACACCAGCTTGAAGGACACTGACTGCTATTAGCTTACAGTGAAAAACTTTTTTTCTTTTTAAAGGCACGCTATTGTCACACCTGATATGAGTGGCAAAGTGGACTGGCAGAGGTTGGAAGAGTACACGCTGAAGGCCTGACACACCAGCTTGAAGGACATTGACTGCTATTGGCTTACAGTGAAAAATGTTTTTTCTTTTTAAAGGCACGCTATTGTCACACCTGATATGAGTGGCAAAGTGGACTGGCAGAGGTTGGCAGAGTACACACTGAAGGCCTGACACCCGCTTTAAGGACTGCTATTAGCTTACAGTGAAAAACGTTTTTTCTTTTTAAAGGCACGCTATAGTCACACCAGATATGAGTGGCAAAGTGCACTTGCAGAGGTTGGCAGAGTACACGCTGGAGGCCTGACACACCAGCTTGATGGACACTGACTGCTATTAGCTTACAGTGAAAAACTTTTTCTTTTTAAAGGCACGCTATTGTCTCACCTGAAATGAGTGGCAAAGTGGACTGGCAGCGGTTGGCAGAGTACACACTGAAGGCCTGACACCCGCTTCAAGGACTGCTATTAGCTTACAGTGAAAAACTGTTTTTCTTTTTAAAGGCACGCTATAGTCACACCAGATATGTGTGGCAAAGTGCACTTGCAGAGGTTGGCAGAGTACACGCTGGAGGCCTGACACACCAGCTTGAAGGACACTGACTGCTATTAGCTTACAGTGAAAAACTTTTTTTCTTTTTAAAGGCACGCTATTGTCACACCTGATATGAGTGGCAAAGTGGACTGGCAGAGGTTGGAAGAGTACACGCTGAAGGCCTGACACACCAGCTTGAAGGACATTGACTGCTATTGGCTTACAGTGAAAAATGTTTTTTCTTTTTAAAGGCACGCTATTGTCACACCTGATATGAGTGGCAAAGTGGACTGGCAGAGGTTGGCAGAGTACACACTGAAGGCCTGACACCCGCTTTAAGGACTGCTATTAGCTTACAGTGAAAAACGTTTTTTCTTTTTAAAGGCACGCTATAGTCACACCAGATATGAGTGGCAAAGTGCACTTGCAGAGGTTGGCAGAGTACACGCTGGAGGCCTGACACACCAGCTTGATGGACACTGACTGCTATTAGCTTACAGTGAAAAACTTTTTCTTTTTAAAGGCACGCTATTGTCACACCTGAAATGAGTGGCAAAGTGGACTGGCAGCGGTTGGCAGAGTACACACTGAAGGCCTGACACCCGCTTTAAGGACTGCTATTAGCTTACAGTGAAAAACTGTTTTTCTTTTTAAAGGCACGCTATAGTCACACCAGATATGTGTGGCAAAGTGCACTTGCAGAGGTTGGCAGAGTACACGCTGAAGGCCTGACACACCAGCTTTAAGGACACTGACAGTGAAAAACTTTTTTTCTTTTTAAAGGCACGCTATAGTCACACCAGATATGAGTGGCAAAGTGCACTTGCAGAGGTTGGCAGAGTACACGCTGGAGGCCTGACACACCAGCTTGAAGGACACTGACTGCTATTAGCTTACAGTGAAAAACTTTTTCTTTTTAAAGGCACGCTATTGTCACACCTGAAATGAGTGGCAAAGTGGACTGGCAGCGGTTGGCAGAGTACACACTGAAGGCCTGACACCCGCTTTAAGGACTGCTATTAGCTTACAGTGAAAAACTGTTTTTCTTTTTAAAGGCACGCTATAGTCACACCAGATATGAGTGGCAAAGTGCACTTGCAGAGGTTGGCAGAGTACACGCTGAAGGCCTGACACACCAGCTTGAAGGACACTGACTGCTATTAGCTTACAGTGAAAAACTTTTTTTCTTTTTAAAGGCACGCTATTGTCACACCTGATATGAGTGGCAAAGTGGACTGGCAGAGGTTGGAAGAGTACACGCTGAAGGCCTGACACACCAGCTTGAAGGACATTGACTGCTATTGGCTTACAGTGAAAAATGTTTTTTCTTTTTAAAGGCACGCTATTGTCACACCTGATATGAGTGGCAAAGTGGACTGGCAGAGGTTGGCAGAGTACACACTGAAGGCCTGACACCCGCTTTAAGGACTGCTATTAGCTTACAGTGAAAAACGTTTTTTCTTTTTAAAGGCACGCTATAGTCACACCAGATATGAGTGGCAAAGTGCACTTGCAGAGGTTGGCAGAGTACACGCTGGAGGCCTGACACACCAGCTTGATGGACACTGACTGCTATTAGCTTACAGTGAAAAACTTTTTCTTTTTAAAGGCACGCTATTGTCTCACCTGAAATCAGTGGCAAAGTGGACTGGCAGCGGTTGGCAGAGTACACACTGAAGGCCTGACACCCGCTTCAAGGACTGCTATTAGCTTACAGTGAAAAACTGTTTTTCTTTTTAAAGGCACGCTATAGTCACACCAGATATGTGTGGCAAAGTGCACTTGCAGAGGTTGGCAGAGTACACGCTGGAGGCCTGACACACCAGCTTGAAGGACACTGACTGCTATTAGCTTACAGTGAAAAATGTTTTTTCTTTTTAAAGGCACGCTATTGTCACACCTGAAATGAGTGGCAAAGTGGACTGGCAGAGGTTGGCAGAGTACACACTGAAGGCCTGACACCCGCTTTAAGGACTGCTATTAGCTTACAGTAAAAAACTTTTTTTTCTTTTTAAAGGCACGCTATAGTCACACCAGATATGAGTGGCAAAGTGCACTTGCAGAGGTTGGCAGAGTACACGCTGAAGGCCTGACACACCAGCTTGAAGGACACTGACTGCTATTAGCTTACAGTGAAAAACTTTTTTTCTTTTTAAAGGCACGCTATAGTCACACCAGATATGAATGGCAAAGTGCACTTGCAGAGGTTGGCCGAGTACACGCTGAAGGCCTGACACCCACTTTAAGGACACTGACTGCTATTAGCTTACAGTGAAAAACTTTTTTTCTTTTTAAAGGCACGCTATAGTCACACCAGATATGAGTGGCAAAGTGGACTGGCAGAGGTTGGCAGAGTACACACTGAAGGCCTGACACACCAGCTTGAAGGACACTGACTGCTATTAGCTTACAGTGAAAAACTTTTTTTTTCTTTTTAAAGGCACGCTATTGTCACACTTGAAATTAGTGGCAAAGTGGACTGGCAGAGGTTGGCAGAGTACACGCTGAAGGCCTGATACACCAGCTTGAAGGACACTGACTGCTATTGGCTTACAGTGAAAAACGTTTTTTCTTTTTAAAGGCACGCTATTGTCACACCTGATATGAGTGGCAAAGTGGACTGGCAGAGGTTGGCAGAGTACACGCTGAAGGCCTGACACCCGCTTTAAGGACTGCTATTAGCTTACAGTGAAAAACTTTTTTTCTTTCTAAAGGCACGCAATTGTCACACCTGATATGAGTGGCAAAGTGCACTTGCAGAGGTTGGCAGAGTACACGCTGAAGGCCTGACACACCAGCTTGAAGGACACTAACTGCTATTGGCTTACAGTGAAAAACGTTTTTTATTTTTAAAGGCACGCTATTGTCACACCAGATATGAGTGGCAAAGTGCATTTGTAGAGGTTGGCAGAGTACACGCTGAAGGCCTGACACACCAGCTTGAAGGACACTGACTGCTATTGGCTTACAGTGAAAACGTTTTTTCTTTTTAAAGGTACGCTATTGTCACACCTGATATGAGTGGCAAAGTGGACTGGCAGAGGTTGGCAGAGTACACACTGAACACCCGCTTTAAGGACTGCTATTAGCTTACAGTGAAAAACTTTTTTCTTTTTAAAGTCACGCTATAGTCACACCAGATATGAGTGGCAAAGTGCACTTGCAGAGGTTGGCAGAGTACACGCTGAAGCACTGACTGCTATTAGCTTACAGTGAAAAACGTTTTTTCTTTTTAAAGGCACGCTATTGTCACACCTGATATGAGTGGCAATGTGGACTGGCAGAGGTTGGCAGAGTACACGCTGAAGGCCTTACACACCAGCTTGAAGGACACTGACTGCTATTAGCTTACAGTGAAAAATGTTTTTTCTTTTTAAAGGCACGCTATTGTCACACCTGAAATGAGTGGCAAAGTGGACTGGCAGAGGTTGGCAGAGTACACACTGAAGGCCTGACACCCGCTTTAAGGACTGCTATTTGCTTACAGTAAAAAACTTTTTTTTCTTTTTAAAGGCACGCTATAGTCACACCAGATATGAATGGCAAAGTACACTTGCAGAGCTTGGCAGAGTACACGCTGAAGGCCTGACACACCAGCTTGAAGGACACTGACTGCTATTGGCTTACAGCGAAAAACGTTTTTTCTTTTTAAAGGTACGCTATTGTCACATCTGATATGAGTGGCAAAGTGGACTGGCAGAGGTTGGCAGAGTACACGCTGAAGGCCTGATACACCAGCTTGAAGGACACTGACTGCTATTGGCTTACAGTGAAAAATGCTTTTTCTTTTTAAAGGCACGCTATTGTCACACCTGATATGAGTGGCAAAGTGGACTGGCAGAGGTTGGCAGAGTACACGCTGAAGGCCTGACACCAGCTTTAAGGACTGCTATTAGCTTACAGTGAAAAACTTTTTTTCTTTCTAAAGGCACGCTTAAGTCACACCAGATATGAGTGGCAAAGTGCACTTGCAGAGGTTGGCAGAGTACACGCTGAAGGCCTGACACCCGCTTTAAGGACACTGACTGCTATTAGCTTACAGTGAAAAAAGTTTTTTTCTTTTTAAAGGCACGCTATTGTCACACCTGATATGAGTGGCAAAGTGGACTGGCAGAGGTTGGCAGAGTACACACTGAAAGCTTGACACACCAGCTTGAAGGACACTGACTGCTATTAGCTTACATTGAAAAAACTTTTTTCTTTTTAAAGGCACGCTATAGTCACACCAGATATGAGTGGCAAAGTTCACTTGCAGAGGTTGGCAGAGTACACGCTGACGGCCTGACACACCAGCTTGAAGGACACTGACTGCTATTAGCTTACAGTGAAAAAAGTTTTTTTCTTTTTAAAGGCACGCTATTGTCACACCTGATATGAGTGGCAAAGTGGACTGGCAGAGGTTGGCAGAGTACACACTGAAGGCCTGACACCCGCTTTAAGGACTGCTATTAGCTTACAGTGAAAAACGTTTTTTCTTTTTAAAGGCACGCTATAGTCACACCAGATATGAGTGGCAAAGTGCACTTGCAGAGGTTGGCAGAGTACACGCTGAAGGCCTGACACACCAGCTTCAAGGACACTGACTGCTATTAGCTTACATTGAAAAACCTTTTTTCTTTTTAAAGGCACGCTATAGTCACACCAGATATGAGTGGCAAAGTTCCCTTGCAGAGTTTGGCAGAGTACACGCTGACGGCCTGACACACCAGCTTGAAGGACACTGACTGCTATTAGCTTACAGTGAAAAAAGTTTTTTCTTTTTAAAGGCACGCTATCCTTCAAAAAAGTTTTTCACTGTAAGCTAATAGCAGTCCTTAATGCGGGTGTCAGGCCTTCAGTGTGTACTCTGCCAACCTCTGCCAGTCCACTTTGCCACTCATATCAGGTGTGACAATAGCGTACCTTTAAAAAGAAAAAAAGTTTTTCACTGTGGACTGGCAGAGGTTGGCAGAGTACACACTGAAGGCCTGACACCCGCTTTAAGGACTGCTATTAGCTTACAGTGAAAAACGTTTTTTCTTTTTAAAGGCACGCTATAGTCACACCAGATATGAGTGGCAAAGTGCACTTGCAGAGGTTGGCAGAGTACACGCTGGAGGCCTGACACACCAGCTTGATGGACACTGACTGCTATTAGCTTACAGTGAAAAACTTTTTCTTTTTAAAGGCACGCTATTGTCACACCTGAAATGAGTGGCAAAGTGGACTGGCAGCGGTTGGCAGAGTACACACTGAAGGCCTGACACCCGCTTTAAGGACTGCTATTAGCTTACAGTGAAAAACTGTTTTTCTTTTTAAAGGCACGCTATAGTCACACCAGATATGTGTGGCAAAGTGCACTTGCAGAGGTTGGCAGAGTACACGCTGAAGGCCTGACACACCAGCTTTAAGGACACTGACAGTGAAAAACTTTTTTTCTTTTTAAAGGCACGCTATAGTCACACCAGATATGAGTGGCAAAGTGCACTTGCAGAGGTTGGCAGAGTACACGCTGGAGGCCTGACACACCAGCTTGAAGGACACTGACTGCTATTAGCTTACAGTGAAAAACTTTTTCTTTTTAAAGGCACGCTATTGTCACACCTGAAATGAGTGGCAAAGTGGACTGGCAGCGGTTGGCAGAGTACACACTGAAGGCCTGACACCCGCTTTAAGGACTGCTATTAGCTTACAGTGAAAAACTGTTTTTCTTTTTAAAGGCACGCTATAGTCACACCAGATATGAGTGGCAAAGTGCACTTGCAGAGGTTGGCAGAGTACACGCTGAAGGCCTGACACACCAGCTTGAAGGACACTGACTGCTATTAGCTTACAGTGAAAAACTTTTTTTCTTTTTAAAGGCACGCTATTGTCACACCTGATATGAGTGGCAAAGTGGACTGGCAGAGGTTGGAAGAGTACACGCTGAAGGCCTGACACACCAGCTTGAAGGACATTGACTGCTATTGGCTTACAGTGAAAAATGTTTTTTCTTTTTAAAGGCACGCTATTGTCACACCTGATATGAGTGGCAAAGTGGACTGGCAGAGGTTGGCAGAGTACACACTGAAGGCCTGACACCCGCTTTAAGGACTGCTATTAGCTTACAGTGAAAAACGTTTTTTCTTTTTAAAGGCACGCTATAGTCACACCAGATATGAGTGGCAAAGTGCACTTGCAGAGGTTGGCAGAGTACACGCTGGAGGCCTGACACACCAGCTTGATGGACACTGACTGCTATTAGCTTACAGTGAAAAACTTTTTCTTTTTAAAGGCACGCTATTGTCTCACCTGAAATGAGTGGCAAAGTGGACTGGCAGCGGTTGGCAGAGTACACACTGAAGGCCTGACACCCGCTTCAAGGACTGCTATTAGCTTACAGTGAAAAACTGTTTTTCTTTTTAAAGGCACGCTATAGTCACACCAGATATGTGTGGCAAAGTGCACTTGCAGAGGTTGGCAGAGTACACGCTGGAGGCCTGACACACCAGCTTGAAGGACACTGACTGCTATTAGCTTACAGTGAAAAATGTTTTTTCTTTTTAAAGGCACGCTATTGTCACACCTGAAATGAGTGGCAAAGTGGACTGGCAGAGGTTGGCAGAGTACACACTGAAGGCCTGACACCCGCTTTAAGGACTGCTATTAGCTTACAGTAAAAAACTTTTTTTTCTTTTTAAAGGCACGCTATAGTCACACCAGATATGAGTGGCAAAGTGCACTTGCAGAGGTTGGCAGAGTACACGCTGAAGGCCTGACACACCAGCTTGAAGGACACTGACTGCTATTAGCTTACAGTGAAAAACTTTTTTTCTTTTTAAAGGCACGCTATAGTCACACCAGATATGAATGGCAAAGTGCACTTGCAGAGGTTGGCCGAGTACACGCTGAAGGCCTGACACCCACTTTAAGGACACTGACTGCTATTAGCTTACAGTGAAAAACTTTTTTTCTTTTTAAAGGCACGCTATAGTCACACCAGATATGAGTGGCAAAGTGGACTGGCAGAGGTTGGCAGAGTACACACTGAAGGCCTGACACACCAGCTTGAAGGACACTGACTGCTATTAGCTTACAGTGAAAAACTTTTTTTTTCTTTTTAAAGGCACGCTATTGTCACACTTGAAATTAGTGGCAAAGTGGACTGGCAGAGGTTGGCAGAGTACACGCTGAAGGCCTGATACACCAGCTTGAAGGACACTGACTGCTATTGGCTTACAGTGAAAAACGTTTTTTCTTTTTAAAGGCACGCTATTGTCACACCTGATATGAGTGGCAAAGTGGACTGGCAGAGGTTGGCAGAGTACACGCTGAAGGCCTGACACCCGCTTTAAGGACTGCTATTAGCTTACAGTGAAAAACTTTTTTTCTTTCTAAAGGCACGCAATTGTCACACCTGATATGAGTGGCAAAGTGCACTTGCAGAGGTTGGCAGAGTACACGCTGAAGGCCTGACACACCAGCTTGAAGGACACTAACTGCTATTGGCTTACAGTGAAAAACGTTTTTTATTTTTAAAGGCACGCTATTGTCACACCAGATATGAGTGGCAAAGTGCATTTGTAGAGGTTGGCAGAGTACACGCTGAAGGCCTGACACACCAGCTTGAAGGACACTGACTGCTATTGGCTTACAGTGAAAACGTTTTTTCTTTTTAAAGGTACGCTATTGTCACACCTGATATGAGTGGCAAAGTGGACTGGCAGAGGTTGGCAGAGTACACACTGAACACCCGCTTTAAGGACTGCTATTAGCTTACAGTGAAAAACTTTTTTCTTTTTAAAGTCACGCTATAGTCACACCAGATATGAGTGGCAAAGTGCACTTGCAGAGGTTGGCAGAGTACACGCTGAAGCACTGACTGCTATTAGCTTACAGTGAAAAACGTTTTTTCTTTTTAAAGGCACGCTATTGTCACACCTGATATGAGTGGCAATGTGGACTGGCAGAGGTTGGCAGAGTACACGCTGAAGGCCTTACACACCAGCTTGAAGGACACTGACTGCTATTAGCTTACAGTGAAAAATGTTTTTTCTTTTTAAAGGCACGCTATTGTCACACCTGAAATGAGTGGCAAAGTGGACTGGCAGAGGTTGGCAGAGTACACACTGAAGGCCTGACACCCGCTTTAAGGACTGCTATTTGCTTACAGTAAAAAACTTTTTTTTCTTTTTAAAGGCACGCTATAGTCACACCAGATATGAATGGCAAAGTACACTTGCAGAGCTTGGCAGAGTACACGCTGAAGGCCTGACACACCAGCTTGAAGGACACTGACTGCTATTGGCTTACAGCGAAAAACGTTTTTTCTTTTTAAAGGTACGCTATTGTCACATCTGATATGAGTGGCAAAGTGGACTGGCAGAGGTTGGCAGAGTACACGCTGAAGGCCTGATACACCAGCTTGAAGGACACTGACTGCTATTGGCTTACAGTGAAAAATGCTTTTTCTTTTTAAAGGCACGCTATTGTCACACCTGATATGAGTGGCAAAGTGGACTGGCAGAGGTTGGCAGAGTACACGCTGAAGGCCTGACACCAGCTTTAAGGACTGCTATTAGCTTACAGTGAAAAACTTTTTTTCTTTCTAAAGGCACGCTTAAGTCACACCAGATATGAGTGGCAAAGTGCACTTGCAGAGGTTGGCAGAGTACACGCTGAAGGCCTGACACCCGCTTTAAGGACACTGACTGCTATTAGCTTACAGTGAAAAAAGTTTTTTTCTTTTTAAAGGCACGCTATTGTCACACCTGATATGAGTGGCAAAGTGGACTGGCAGAGGTTGGCAGAGTACACACTGAAAGCTTGACACACCAGCTTGAAGGACACTGACTGCTATTAGCTTACATTGAAAAAACTTTTTTCTTTTTAAAGGCACGCTATAGTCACACCAGATATGAGTGGCAAAGTTCACTTGCAGAGGTTGGCAGAGTACACGCTGACGGCCTGACACACCAGCTTGAAGGACACTGACTGCTATTAGCTTACAGTGAAAAAAGTTTTTTTCTTTTTAAAGGCACGCTATTGTCACACCTGATATGAGTGGCAAAGTGGACTGGCAGAGGTTGGCAGAGTACACACTGAAGGCCTGACACCCGCTTTAAGGACTGCTATTAGCTTACAGTGAAAAACGTTTTTTCTTTTTAAAGGCACGCTATAGTCACACCAGATATGAGTGGCAAAGTGCACTTGCAGAGGTTGGCAGAGTACACGCTGAAGGCCTGACACACCAGCTTCAAGGACACTGACTGCTATTAGCTTACATTGAAAAACCTTTTTTCTTTTTAAAGGCACGCTATAGTCACACCAGATATGAGTGGCAAAGTTCCCTTGCAGAGTTTGGCAGAGTACACGCTGACGGCCTGACACACCAGCTTGAAGGACACTGACTGCTATTAGCTTACAGTGAAAAAAGTTTTTTCTTTTTAAAGGCACGCTATCCTTCAAAAAAGTTTTTCACTGTAAGCTAATAGCAGTCCTTAATGCGGGTGTCAGGCCTTCAGTGTGTACTCTGCCAACCTCTGCCAGTCCACTTTGCCACTCATATCAGGTGTGACAATAGCGTACCTTTAAAAAGAAAAAAAGTTTTTCACTGTGGACTGGCAGAGGTTGGCAGAGTACACACTGAAGGCCTGACACCCGCTTTAAGGACTGCTATTAGCTTACAGTGAAAAACTTTTTTTCTTTTTAAAGGCACGCTATAGTCACACCAGATATGAGTGGCAAAGTGCACTTGCAGAGGTTGGCAGAGTACACGCTGAAGGCCTGACACACCAGCTTGAAGGACACTGACTGCTATTAGCTTACAGTTAAAAACGTTTTTTCTTTTTAAAGGCACGCTATAGTCACACCAGATATGAGTGGCAAAGTGCACTTGCAGAGGTTGGCAGAGTACACGCTGAAGGCCTGACAAACCAGCTTGAAGGACACTGACTGCTATTAGCTTACAGTGAAAAAGTTTTTTTCTTTTTAAAGGTACGCTATTGTCACACCTGTTATGAGTGGCAAAGTGGACTGGCAGAGGTTGGCAGAGTACACGCTGAAGGCCTGATACACCAGCTTGAAGGACACTGACTGCTATTGGCTTACAGTGAAAAAAGTTTTTTCTTTTTAAAGGCACGCTATTGTCACATCTGATATGAGTGGCAAAGTGAACTTGCAGAGGTTGGCAGAGTACACGCTGAAGGCCTGACACACCAGCTTGAAGGACACTGACTGCTATTAGCTTACAGTGAAAAACTTTTTTTCTTTTTAAAGGCACGCTATTGTCACACCTGATATGAGTGGCAAAGTGGACTGGCAGAGGTTGGCAGAGTACACGCTGAAGGCCTGACACACCAGCTTGAAGGACACTGACTGCTATTGGCTTACAGTGAAAAAAGTTTTTTCTTTTTAAAGGCACGCTATTGTCACACCTGATATGAGTGGCAAAGTGGACTGGCAGAGGTTGGCAGAGTACACACTGAAGGCCTGACACCCGCTTTAAGGACTGCTATTAGCTTACAGTGAAAAACTTTTTTCTTTTTAAAGGCACGCTATAGTCACACCAGATATGAGTGGCAAAGTGCACTTGCAGAGGTTGGCAGAGTACACGCTGAAGGCCTGACACACCAGCTTGAAGGACACTGACTGCTATTAGCTTACAGTGAAAAACGTTTTTTCTTTTTAAAGGCACGCTATAGTCACACCAGATATGAGTGGCAAAGTGCACTTGCAGAGGTTGGCAGAGTACACACTGAAAGCTTGACACACCAGCTTGAAGGAAACTGACTGCTATTAGCTTACATTGAAAATCTTTTTTTTCATTTTAAAGGCACGCTATAGTCACACCAGATATGAGTGGCAAAGTGCATTTGCAGAGGTTGGCAGAGAACACGCTGAAGGCCTGACACACCAGCTTGAAGGACACTGACTGCTATTGGCTTACAGTGAAAAAGTTTTTTCTTATTAAAGGTACGCTATTGTCACACCTGATATGAGTGGCAAAGTGGACTGGCAGAGGTTGGCAGAGTACACACTGAAGGCCTGACACCCGCTTTAAGGACTGCTATTAGCTTACAGTGAAAAACTTTTTTCTTTTTAAAGGCACGCTATAGTCACACCAGATATGAGTGGCAAAGTGCACTTGCAGAGTTGGGCAGAGAACACGCTGAAAGCTTGACACACCAGCTTGAAGGACACTGACTGCTATTAGTTTACATTGACAAACTTTTTTTCTTTTTAAAGGCACGCTATAGTCACACCAGATATGAGTGGCAAAGTGCACTTGCAGAGGTTGGCAGAGAACACGCTGAAAGCTTGGCACACCAGCTTGAAGGACACTGACTGCTATTAGCTTACATTGAAAAACTTTTTTCTTTTTAAAGGCACGCTATAGTCACACCAGATATGAGTGGCAAAGTGCACTTGCAGAGGTTGGCAGAGTACACGCTGAAGGCCTGACACCCGCTTTAAGGACACTGACTGCTATTAGCTTACATTGAAAAACTTTTTTTCTTTTTAAAGGCACGCTATAGTCACACCAGATATGAGTGGCAAAGTGCACTTGCAGAGGTTGGCAGAGTACACGCTGAAGGCCTGACACACCAGCTTGAAGGACACTAACTGCTATTAGCTTACAGTGAAAAACGTTTTTTCTTTTTAAAGGCACGCTATAGTCACACCAGATATGAGTGGCAAAGTGCACTTGCAGAGGTTGGCAGAGTACACGCTGAAGGCCTGACACCCACTTAAAGGACACTGACTGCTATTAGCTTACAGGGAAAAACTTTTTTTCTTTTTAAAGGCACGCTATTGTCACACCTGATATGAGTGGCAAAGTGGACTGGCAGAGGATGGCAGAGTACACGCTGAAGGCCTGACACACCAGCTTGAAGGACACTGACTGCTATTAGCTTACAGTGAAAAATGTTTTTTCTTTTTAAAGGCACGCTATTGTCACACCTGAAATGAGTGGCAAAGTGGACTGGCAGAGGTTGGCAGAGTACACACTGACGGCCTGACAACCGCTTTGAGGACTGCTATTAGCTTACAGTGAAAAACTTTTTTTCTTTTTAAAGGCACGCTATAGTCACACCAGATATGAGTGGCAATGTGCACTTGCAGAGGTTGGCAGAGTACACGCTGAAGGCCTGACACACCAGCTTGAAGGACACTGACTGCTATTAGCTTACAGTGAAACACATTTTTTCTTTTTAAAGGCAAGCTATTGTCACACCTGATATGAGTGGCAAAGTGGACTGGCAGAGGTTGGCAGAGTACACGCTGAAGGCCTGACACACCAGCTTGAAGGACACTGACTGCTATTAGCTTACAGTGAAAAACTGTTTTTCTTTTTAAAGGCACGCTATTGTCACACCTGATATGAGTGGCAAAGTTGACTGGCAGAGTACATGCTGAAGGCCTGACACACCAGCTTGAAGGACACTGACTGCTATTAGCTGACAGTGAAAAACGTTTTTTCTTTTTAAAGGCAAGCTATTGTCACACCTGATATGAGTGGCACAGTGGACTGGCAGAGGTTGGCAGAGTACACGCTGAAGTCCTGACACACCAGCTTGAAGGACACTGACTGCTATTAGCTTACAGTGAAAAACGTTTTTTTCTTTTTAAAGGCATGCTATTGTCACACCTGATATGAGTGGCAAAGTGGACTGGCAGAGGTTGGCAGAGTACACGCTGAAGGCCTGACACCCGCTTTAAGGACTGCTATTAGCTTACAGTGAAAAACTTTTTTTCTTTCTAAAGGCACGCTATTGTCACACCTGATATGAGTGGCAAAGTGCACTTGCAGAGGTTGGCAGAGTACACGCTGAAGGCCTGACACACCAGCTTGAAGGACACTAACTGCTATTGGCTTACAGTGAAAAACGTTTTTTATTTTTAAAGGCACGCTATTGTCACACCAGATATGAGTGGCAAAGTGCATTTGCAGAGGTTGGCAGAGTACACGCTGAAGGCCTGACACACCAGCTTGAAGGACACTGACTGCTATTGGCTTACAGTGAAAACGTTTTTTCTTTTTAAAGGTACGCTATTGTCACACCTGATATGAGTGGCAAAGTGGACTGGCAGAGGTTGGCAGAGTACACACTGAAGGCCTGACACCCGCTTTAAGGACTGCTATTAGCTTACAGTGAAAAACTTTTTTCTTTTTAAAGTCACGCTATAGTCACACCAGATATGAGTGGCAAAGTGCACTTGCAGAGGTTGGCAGAGTACACGCTGAAGCACTGACTGCTATTAGCTTACAGTGAAAAACGTTTTTTCTTTTTAAAGGCACGCTATTGTCACACCTGATATGAGTGGCAATGTGGACTGGCAGAGGTTGGCAGAGTACACGCTGAAGGCCTGACACACCAGCTTGAAGGACACTGACTGCTATTAGCTTACAGTGAAAAATGTTTTTTCTTTTTAAAGGCACGCTATTGTCACACCTGAAATGAGTGGCAAAGTGGACTGGCAGAGGTTGGCAGAGTACACACTGAAGGCCTGACACCCGCTTTAAGGACTGCTATTTGCTTACAGTAAAAAACTTTTTTTTCTTTTTAAAGGCACGCTATAGTCACACCAGATATGAATGGCAAAGTACACTTGCAGAGCTTGGCAGAGTACACGCTGAAGGCCTGACACACCAGCTTGAAGGACACTGACTGCTATTGGCTTACAGCGAAAAACGTTTTTTCTTTTTAAAGGTACGCTATTGTCACATCTGATATGAGTGGCAAAGTGGACTGGCAGAGGTTGGCAGAGTACACGCTGAAGGCCTGATACACCAGCTTGAAGGACACTGACTGCTATTGGCTTATAGTGAAAAATGCTTTTTCTTTTTAAAGGCACGCTATTGTCACACCTGATATGAGTGGCAAAGTGGACTGGCAGAGGTTGGCAGAGTACACGCTGAAGGCCTGACACCCGCTTTAAGGACTGCTATTAGCTTACAGTGAAAAACTTTTTTTCTTTCTAAAGGCACGCTTAAGTCACACCAGATATGAGTGGCAAAGTGCACTTGCAGAGGTTGGCAGAGTACACGCTGAAGGCCTGACACCCGCTTTAAGGACACTGACTGCTATTAGCTTACAGTGAAAAAAGTTTTTTTCTTTTTAAAGGCACGCTATTGTCACACCTGATATGAGTGGCAAAGTGGACTGGCAGAGGTTGGCAGAGTACACACTGAAAGCTTGACACACCAGCTTGAAGGACACTGACTGCTATTAGCTTACATTGAAAAAACTTTTTTCTTTTTAAAGGCACGCTATAGTCACACCAGATATGAGTGGCAAAGTTCCCTTGCAGAGTTTGGCAGAGTACACGCTGACGGCCTGACACACCAGCTTGAAGGACACTGACTGCTATTAGCTTACAGTGAAAAAAGTTTTTTCTTTTTAAAGGCACGCTATCCTTCAAAAAAGTTTTTCACTGTAAGCTAATAGCAGTCCTTAATGCGGGTGTCAGGCCTTCAGTGTGTACTCTGCCAACCTCTGCCAGTCCACTTTGCCACTCATATCAGGTGTGACAATAGCGTACCTTTAAAAAGAAAAAAAGTTTTTCACTGTGGACTGGCAGAGGTTGGCAGAGTACACACTGAAGGCCTGACACCCGCTTTAAGGACTGCTATTAGCTTACAGTGAAAAACTTTTTTCTTTTTAAAGGCACGCTATAGTCACACCAGATATGAGTGGCAAAGTGCACTTGCAGAGGTTGGCAGAGTACACGCTGAAGGCCTGACACACCAGCTTGAAGGACACTGACTGCTATTAGCTTACAGTTAAAAACGTTTTTTCTTTTTAAAGGCACGCTATAGTCACACCAGATATGAGTGGCAAAGTGCACTTGCAGAGGTTGGCAGAGTACACGCTGAAGGCCTGACAAACCAGCTTGAAGGACACTGACTGCTATTAGCTTACAGTGAAAAAGTTTTTTTCTTTTTAAAGGTACGCTATTGTCACACCTGTTATGAGTGGCAAAGTGGACTGGCAGAGGTTGGCAGAGTACACGCTGAAGGCCTGATACACCAGCTTGAAGGACACTGACTGCTATTGGCTTACAGTGAAAAAAGTTTTTTCTTTTTAAAGGCACGCTATTGTCACACCTGATATGAGTGGCAAAGTGAACTTGCAGAGGTTGGCAGAGTACACGCTGAAGGCCTGACACACCAGCTTGAAGGACACTGACTGCTATTAGCTTACAGTGAAAAACTTTTTTTCTTTTTAAAGGCACGCTATTGTCACACCTGATATGAGTGGCAAAGTGGACTGGCAGAGGTTGGCAGAGTACACGCTGAAGGCCTGACACACCAGCTTGAAGGACACTGACTGCTATTGGCTTACAGTGAAAAAAGTTTTTTCTTTTTAAAGGCACGCTATTGTCACACCTGATATGAGTGGCAAAGTGGACTGGCAGAGGTTGGCAGAGTACACACTGAAGGCCTGACACCCGCTTTAAGGACTGCTATTAGCTTACAGTGAAAAACTTTTTTCTTTTTAAAGGCACGCTATAGTCACACCAGATATGAGTGGCAAAGTGCACTTGCAGAGGTTGGCAGAGTACACGCTGAAGGCCTGACACACCAGCTTGAAGGACACTGACTGCTATTAGCTTACAGTGAAAAACTTTTTTTCTTTTTAAAGGCACGCTATAGTCACACCAGATATGAGTGGCAAAGTGCACTTGCAGAGGTTGGCAGAGTACACACTGAAGGCCTGACACACCAGCTTGAAGGAAACTGACTGCTATTAGCTTACATTGAAAATCTTTTTTTTCATTTTAAAGGCACGCTATAGTCACACCAGATATGAGTGGCAAAGTGCATTTGCAGAGGTTGGCAGAGAACACGCTGAAGGCCTGACACACCAGCTTGAAGGACACTGACTGCTATTGGCTTACAGTGAAAAAGTTTTTTCTTATTAAAGGTACGCTATTGTCACACCTGATATGAGTGGCAAAGTGGACTGGCAGAGGTTGGCAGAGTACACACTGAAGGCCTGACACCCGCTTTAAGGACTGCTATTAGCTTACAGTGAAAAACTTTTTTCTTTTTAAAGGCACGCTATAGTCACACCAGATATGAGTGGCAAAGTGCACTTGCAGAGTTGGGCAGAGAACACGCTGAAAGCTTGACACACCAGCTTGAAGGACACTGACTGCTATTAGTTTACATTGACAAACTTTTTTTCTTTTTAAAGGCACGCTATAGTCACACCAGATATGAGTGGCAAAGTGCACTTGCAGAGGTTGGCAGAGAACACGCTGAAAGCTTGACACACCAGCTTGAAGGACACTGACTGCTATTAGCTTACATTGAAAAACTTTTTTCTTTTTAAAGGCACGCTATAGTCACACCAGATATGAGTGGCAAAGTGCACTTGCAGAGGTTGGCAGAGTACACGCTGAAGGCCTGACACCCGCTTTAAGGACACTGACTGCTATTAGCTTACATTGAAAAACTTTTTTTCTTTTTAAAGGCACGCTATAGTCACACCAGATATGAGTGGCAAAGTGCACTTGCAGAGGTTGGCAGAGTACACGCTGAAGGCCTGACACACCAGCTTGAAGGACACTAACTGCTATTAGCTTACAGTGAAAAACGTTTTTTCTTTTTAAAGGCACGCTATAGTCACACCAGATATGAGTGGCAAAGTGCACTTGCAGAGGTTGGCAGAGTACACGCTGAAGGCCTGACACCCACTTAAAGGACACTGACTGCTATTAGCTTACAGGGAAAAACTTTTTTTCTTTTTAAAGGCACGCTATTGTCACACCTGATATGAGTGGCAAAGTGGACTGGCAGAGGATGGCAGAGTACACGCTGAAGGCCTGACACACCAGCTTGAAGGACACTGACTGCTATTAGCTTACAGTGAAAAATGTTTTTTCTTTTTAAAGGCACGCTATTGTCACACCTGAAATGAGTGGCAAAGTGGACTGGCAGAGGTTGGCAGAGTACACACTGACGGCCTGACAACCGCTTTGAGGACTGCTATTAGCTTACAGTGAAAAACTTTTTTTCTTTTTAAAGGCACGCTATAGTCACACCAGATATGAGTGGCAATGTGCACTTGCAGAGGTTGGCAGAGTACACGCTGAAGGCCTGACACACCAGCTTGAAGGACACTGACTGCTATTAGCTTACAGTGAAAAACATTTTTTCTTTTTAAAGGCAAGCTATTGTCACACCTGATATGAGTGGCAAAGTGGACTGGCAGAGGTTGGCAGAGTACACGCTGAAGGCCTGACACACCAGCTTGAAGGACACTGACTGCTATTAGCTTACAGTGAAAAACTGTTTTTCTTTTTAAAGGCACGCTATTGTCACACCTGATATGAGTGGCAAAGTTGACTGGCAGAGTACATGCTGAAGGCCTGACACACCAGCTTGAAGGACACTGACTGCTATTAGCTGACAGTGAAAAACGTTTTTTCTTTTTAAAGGCAAGCTATTGTCACACCTGATATGAGTGGCACAGTGGACTGGCAGAGGTTGGCAGAGTACACGCTGAAGGCCTGATACACCAGCTTGAAGGACACTGACTGCTATTGGCTTACAGTGAAAAAGTTTTTTCTTATTAAAGGTACGCTATTGTCACACCTGATATGAGTGGCAAAGTGGACTGGCAGAGGTTGGCAGAGTACACACTGAAGGCCTGACACCCGCTTTAAGGACTGCTATTAGCTTACAGTGAAAAACGTTTTTCTTTTTAAAGGCACGCTATAGTAACACCAGATATGAGTGGCAAAGTGCACTTGCAGAGTTGGGCAGAGAACACGCTGAAAGCTTGACACACCAGCTTGAAGGACACTGACTGCTATTAGTTTACATTGACAAACTTTTTTTCTTTTTAAAGGCACGCTATAGTCACACCAGATATGAGTGGCAAAGTGCACTTGCAGAGGTTGGCAGAGAACACGCTGAAAGCTTGACACACCAGCTTGAAGGACACTGACTGCTATTAGCTTACATTGAAAAACTTTTTTCTTTTTAAAGGCACGCTATAGTCACACCAGATATGAGTGGCAAAGTGCACTTGCAGAGGTTGGCAGAGTACACGCTGAAGGCCTGACACCCGCTTTAAGGACACTGACTGCTATTAGCTTACATTGAAAAACTTTTTTTCTTTTTAAAGGCACGCTATTGTCACACCTGATATGAGTGGCAAAGTGGACTGGCAGAGGATGGCAGAGTACACGCTGAAGGCCTGACACACCAGCTTGAAGGACACTGACTGCTATTAGCTTACAGTGAAAAATGTTTTTTCTTTTTAAAGGCACGCTATTGTCACACCTGAAATGAGTGGCAAAGTGGACTGGCAGAGGTTGGCAGAGTACACACTGACGGCCTGACAACCGCTTTGAGGACTGCTATTAGCTTACAGTGAAAAACTTTTTTTCTTTTTAAAGGCACGCTATAGTCACACCAGATATGAGTGGCAATGTGCACTTGCAGAGGTTGGCAGAGTACACGCTGAAGGCCTGACACACCAGCTTGAAGGACACTGACTGCTATTAGCTTACAGTGAAAAACATTTTTTCTTTTTAAAGGCAAGCTATTGTCACACCTGATATGAGTGGCAAAGTGGACTGGCAGAGGTTGGCAGAGTACACGCTGAAGGCCTGACACACCAGCTTGAAGGACACTGACTGCTATTAGCTTACAGTGAAAAACTGTTTTTCTTTTTAAAGGCACGCTATTGTCACACCTGATATGAGTGGCAAAGTTGACTGGCAGAGTACATGCTGAAGGCCTGACACACCAGCTTGAAGGACACTGACTGCTATTAGCTGACAGTGAAAAACGTTTTTTCTTTTTAAAGGCAAGCTATTGTCACACCTGATATGAGTGGCACAGTGGACTGGCAGAGGTTGGCAGAGTACACGCTGAAGTCCTGACACACCAGCTTGAAGGACACTGACTGCTATTAGCTTACAGTGAAAAACGTTTTTTTCTTTTTAAAGGCATGCTATTGTCACACCTGATATGAGTGGCAAAGTGGACTGGCAGAGGTTGGCAGAGTACACGCTGAAGGCCTGACACCCGCTTTAAGGACTGCTATTAGCTTACAGTGAAAAACTTTTTTTCTTTCTAAAGGCACGCTATTGTCACACCTGATATGAGTGGCAAAGTGCACTTGCAGAGGTTGGCAGAGTACACGCTGAAGGCCTGACACACCAGCTTGAAGGACACTAACTGCTATTGGCTTACAGTGAAAAACGTTTTTTATTTTTAAAGGCACGCTATTGTCACACCAGATATGAGTGGCAAAGTGCATTTGCAGAGGTTGGCAGAGTACACGCTGAAGGCCTGACACACCAGCTTGAAGGACACTGACTGCTATTGGCTTACAGTGAAAACGTTTTTTCTTTTTAAAGGTACGCTATTGTCACACCTGATATGAGTGGCAAAGTGGACTGGCAGAGGTTGGCAGAGTACACACTGAAGGCCTGACACCCGCTTTAAGGACTGCTATTAGCTTACAGTGAAAAACTTTTTTCTTTTTAAAGTCACGCTATAGTCACACCAGATATGAGTGGCAAAGTGCACTTGCAGAGGTTGGCAGAGTACACGCTGAAGCACTGACTGCTATTAGCTTACAGTGAAAAACGTTTTTTCTTTTTAAAGGCACGCTATTGTCACACCTGATATGAGTGGCAATGTGGACTGGCAGAGGTTGGCAGAGTACACGCTGAAGGCCTGACACACCAGCTTGAAGGACACTGACTGCTATTAGCTTACAGTGAAAAATGTTTTTTCTTTTTAAAGGCACGCTATTGTCACACCTGAAATGAGTGGCAAAGTGGACTGGCAGAGGTTGGCAGAGTACACACTGAAGGCCTGACACCCGCTTTAAGGACTGCTATTTGCTTACAGTAAAAAACTTTTTTTTCTTTTTAAAGGCACGCTATAGTCACACCAGATATGAATGGCAAAGTACACTTGCAGAGCTTGGCAGAGTACACGCTGAAGGCCTGACACACCAGCTTGAAGGACACTGACTGCTATTGGCTTACAGCGAAAAACGTTTTTTCTTTTTAAAGGTACGCTATTGTCACATCTGATATGAGTGGCAAAGTGGACTGGCAGAGGTTGGCAGAGTACACGCTGAAGGCCTGATACACCAGCTTGAAGGACACTGACTGCTATTGGCTTACAGTGAAAAATGCTTTTTCTTTTTAAAGGCACGCTATTGTCACACCTGATATGAGTGGCAAAGTGGACTGGCAGAGGTTGGCAGAGTACACGCTGAAGGCCTGACACCCGCTTTAAGGACTGCTATTAGCTTACAGTGAAAAACTTTTTTTCTTTCTAAAGGCACGCTTAAGTCACACCAGATATGAGTGGCAAAGTGCACTTGCAGAGGTTGGCAGAGTACACGCTGAAGGCCTG
This sequence comes from Pelobates fuscus, assembly GCF_036172605.1. NCBI lineage: Eukaryota > Metazoa > Chordata > Amphibia > Anura > Pelobatidae > Pelobates > Pelobates fuscus. Next base: position 305,345,882 of record NC_086321.1, read on the forward strand.
ACACCCGCTTTAAGGACACTGACTGCTATTAGCTTACAGTGAAAAAAGTTTTTTTCTTTTTAAAGGCACGCTATTGTCACACCTGATATGAGTGGCAAAGTGGACTGGCAGAGGTTGGCAGAGTACACACTGAAAGCTTGACACACCAGCTTGAAGGACACTGACTGCTATTAGCTTACATTGAAAAAACTTTTTTCTTTTTAAAGGCACGCTATAGTCACACCAGATATGAGTGGCAAAGTTCACTTGCAGAGGTTGGCAGAGTACACGCTGACGGCCTGACACACCAGCTTGAAGGACACTGACTGCTATTAGCTTACAGTGAAAAAAGTTTTTTCTTTTTAAAGGCACGCTATCCTTCAAAAAAGTTTTTCACTGTAAGCTAATAGCAGTCCTTAATGCGGGTGTCAGGCCTTCAGTGTGTACTCTGCCAACCTCTGCCAGTCCACTTTGCCACTCATATCAGGTGTGACAATAGCGTACCTTTAAAAAGAAAAAAAGTTTTTCACTGTGGACTGGCAGAGGTTGGCAGAGTACACACTGAAGGCCTGACACCCGCTTTAAGGACTGCTATTAGCTTACAGTGAAAAACGTTTTTTCTTTTTAAAGGCACGCTATAGTCACACCAGATATGAGTGGCAAAGTGCACTTGCAGAGGTTGGCAGAGTACACGCTGAAGGCCTGACAAACCAGCTTGAAGGACACTGACTGCTATTAGCTTACAGTGAAAAAGTTTTTTTCTTTTTAAAGGTACGCTATTGTCACACCTGTTATGAGTGGCAAAGTGGACTGGCAGAGGTTGGCAGAGTACACGCTGAAGGCCTGATACACCAGCTTGAAGGACACTGACTGCTATTGGCTTACAGTGAAAAACTTTTTTTCTTTTTAAAGGCACACTATTGTCACACCTGATATGAGTGGCAAAGTGGACTGGCAGAGGTTGGCAGAGTACACGCTGAAGGCCTGACACACCAGCTTGAAGGACACTGACTGCTATTGGCTTACAGTGAAAAAAGTTTTTTCTTTTTAAAGGCACGCTATTGTCACACCTGATATGAGTGGCAAAGTGGACTGGCAGAGGTTGGCAGAGTACACACTGAAGGCCTGACACCCGCTTTAAGGACTGCTATTAGCTTACAGTGAAAAACTTTTTTCTTTTTAAAGGCACGCTATAGTCACACCAGATATGAGTGGCAAAGTGCACTTGCAGAGGTTGGCAGAGTACACGCTGAAGGCCTGACACACCAACTTGAAGGACACTGACTGCTATTAGCTTACATTGAAAAACTTTTTTTCTTTTTAAAGGCACGCTATAGTCACACCAGATATGAGTGGCAAAGTGCACTTGCAGAGGTTGGCAGAGTACACACTGAAAGCTTGACACACCAGCTTGAAGGAAACTGACTGCTATTAGCTTACATTGAAATTTTTTTTTTTTTTATTTTAAAGGCACGCTATAGTCACACCAGATATGAGTGGCAAAGTGCACTTGCAGAGGTTTGCAGAGTACACGCTGAAGGCCTGACACACCAGCTTGAAGGACACTGACTGCTATTGGCTTACAGTGAAAAACTTTTTGTCTTTTTAAAGGCACGCTATTGTCACACCTGATATGAGTGGCAAAGTGGACTGGCAGAGGTTGGCAGAGTACACACTGAAGGCCTGACACCCGCATTAAGGACTGCTATTAGCTTACAGTGAAAAACGTTTTTTATTTTTAAAGGCACGCTATTGTCACACCAGATATGAGTGGCAAAGTGCATTTGCAGAGGTTGGCAGAGTACACGCTGAAGGCCTGACACACCAGCTTGAAGGACACTGACTGCTATTGGCTTACAGTGAAAAAGTTTTTTCTTTTTAAAGGTACGCTATTGTCACACCTGATATGAGTGGCAAAGTGGACTGGCAGAGGTTGGCAGAGTACACACTGAAGGCCTGACACCCGCTTTAAGGACTGCTATTAGCTTACAGTGAAAAACTTTTTTCTTTTTAAAGGCACGCTATTGTCACACCTGATATGAGTGGCAAAGTGCACTTGCAGAGGTTGGCAGAGTACACGCTGAAGGCCTGACACCCGCTATAAGGACACTGACTGCTATTAGCCTACAGTGAAAAACTTTTTTTTCTTTTTAAAGGCACGCTATAGTCACACCAGATATGAGTGGCAAAGTGCACTTGCAGAGGTTGGCAGAGTACACACTGAAAGCTTGACACACCAGCTTGAAGGGCACTGACTGCTATTAGCTTACATTGAAAAACTTTTTTTCTTTTTAAAGGCACGCTATAGTCACACCAGATATGAGTGGCAAAGTGCACTTGCAGAGGTTGGCAGAGAACACGCTGAAAGCTTGACACACCAGCTTGAAGGACACTGACTGCTATTAGCTTACATTGAAAAACTTTTTTTCTTTTTAAAGGCATGCTATAGTCACACCAGATATGAGTGGCAAAGTGCACTTGCAGAGGTTGGCAGAGTACACACTGAAAGCTTGACACATCAGCTTGAAGGACACTGACTGCTATTAGCTTACATTGAAAAACTTTTTTTCTTTTTCAAAGGCACGCTATAGTCACACCTGACATGAGTGGCAAAGTGGACTGGCAGAGGTTGGCAGAGTACACACTGAAGGCCTGACACCCGCTTTAAGGACTGCTATTAGCTTACAGTGAAAAACTTTTTTCTTTTTAAAGGCACGCTATAGTCACACCAGATATGAGTGGCAAAGTGCACTTGCAGAGTTGGGCAGAGAACACGCTGAAAGCTTGACACACCAGCTTGAAGGACACTGACTGCTATTAGTTTACATTGACAAACTTTTTTTCTTTTTAAAGGCACGCTATAGTCACACCAGATATGAGTGGCAAAGTGCACTTGCAGAGGTTGGCAGAGAACACGCTGAAAGCTTGACACACCAGCTTGAAGGACACTGACTGCTATTAGCTTACATTGAAAAACTTTTTTCTTTTTAAAGGCACGCTATAGTCACACCAGATATGAGTGGCAAAGTGCACTTGCAGAGGTTGGCAGAGTACACGCTGAAGGCCTGACACCCGCTTTAAGGACACTGACTGCTATTAGCTTACATTGAAAAACTTTTTTTCTTTTTAAAGGCACGCTATAGTCACACCAGATATGAGTGGCAAAGTGCACTTGCAGAGGTTGGCAGAGTACACGCTGAAGGCCTGACACACCAGCTTGAAGGACACTAACTGCTATTAGCTTACAGTGAAAAACGTTTTTTCTTTTTAAAGGCACGCTATAGTCACACCAGATATGAGTGGCAAAGTGCACTTGCAGAGGTTGGCAGAGTACACGCTGAAGGCCTGACACCCACTTTAAGGACACTGACTGCTATTAGCTTACAGGGAAAAACTTTTTTTCTTTTTAAAGGCACGCTATTGTCACACCTGATATGAGTGGCAAAGTGGACTGGCAGAGGATGGCAGAGTACACGCTGAAGGCCTGACACACCAGCTTGAAGGACACTGACTGCTATTAGCTTACAGTGAAAAATGTTTTTTCTTTTTAAAGGCACGCTATTGTCACACCTGAAATGAGTGGCAAAGTGGACTGGCAGAGGTTGGCAGAGTACACACTGACGGCCTGACAACCGCTTTGAGGACTGCTATTAGCTTACAGTGAAAAACTTTTTTTCTTTTTAAAGGCACGCTATAGTCACACCAGATATGAGTGGCAATGTGCACTTGCAGAGGTTGGCAGAGTACACGCTGAAGGCCTGACACCCGCTTTAAGGACACTGACTGCTATTAGCTTACAGTGAAAAACTTGTTTTCTTTTTAAAGGCACGCTATAGTCACACCAGATATGAGTGGCAAAGTGGACTGGCAGAGGTTGGCAGAGTACACGCTGAAGGCCTGACACACCAGCTTGAAGGACACTGACTGCTATTAGCTTACAGTGAAAAACATTTTTTCTTTTTAAAGGCAAGCTATTGTCACACCTGATATGAGTGGCAAAGTGGACTGGCAGAGGTTGGCAGAGTACACGCTGAAGGCCTGACACACCAGCTTGAAGGACACTGACTGCTATTAGCTTACAGTGAAAAACTGTTTTTCTTTTTAAAGGCACGCTATTGTCACACCTGATATGAGTGGCAAAGTTGACTGGCAGAGTACATGCTGAAGGCCTGACACACCAGCTTGAAGGACACTGACTGCTATTAGCTGACAGTGAAACACGTTTTTTCTTTTTAAAGGCAAGCTATTGTCACACCTGATATGAGTGGCACAGTGGACTGGCAGAGGTTGGCAGAGTACACGCTGAAATCCTGACACACCAGCTTGAAGGACACTGACTGCTATTAGCTTACAGTGAAAAACGTTTTTTTCTTTTTAAAGGCATGCTATTGTCACACCTGATATGAGTGGCAAAGTGGACTGGCAGAGGTTGGCAGAGTACACGCTGAAGGCCTGACACCCGCTTTAAGGACACTGACTGCTATTAGCTTACAGTGAAAAACGTTTTTTTCTTTTTAAAGGCATGCTATTGTCACACCTGATATGAGTGGCAAAGTGGACTGGCAGAGGTTGGCAGAGTACACGCTGAAGGCCTGACACCCGCTTTAAGGACACTGACTGCTATTAGCTTACAGTGAAAAACATTTTTTCTTTTTAAAGGCACGCTATAGTCACACCAGATATGAGTGGCAAAGTGCACTTGCAGAGGTTGGCAGAGTACACGCTGAAGGCCTGACACCCGCTTGAAGACAACTAACTGCTATTCAATCTATAACAGTGAAAAAAGTTTTTTGTTTTTAAATGCATGCTATTGTCACACCTGATATGAGTGGCAAAGTGGACTGACAGAGGTTGGCAGAGTACACGCTGAAGGCCTGACACCCGCTTTAAGGACACTGACTGCTATTAGCTTACAGTGAAAAACATTTTTTTCTTTTTAAAGGCACGCTATAGTCACACTAGATATGAGTGGCAAAGTGCACTTGCAGAGGTTGGCAGAGTACACGCTGAAGGCCTGACACCCACTTTAAGGACACTGACTGCTATTAGCTTACAGTGAAGAACTTTTTTTCTTTTTAAAGGCACGCTATTGTCACACCTGATATGAGTGGCAAAGTGGACTGGCAGAGGATGGCAGAGTACACGCTGAAGGCCTGACACACCAGTTTGAAGGACACTGACTGCTATTAGCTTACAGTGAAAAATGTTTTTTCTTTTTAAAGGCACGCTATTGTCACACCTGATATGAGTGGCAAAGTGGACTGGCAGAGGATGGCAGAGTACACGCTGAAGGCCTGACACACCAGCTTGAAGGACACTGACTGCTATTAGCTTACAGTGAAAAATGTTTTTTCTTTTTAAAGGCACGCTATTGTCACACCTGAAATGAGTGGCAAAGTGGACTGGCAGAGGTTGGCAGAGTACACACTGACGGCCTGACAACCGCTTTGAGGACTGCTATTAGCTTACAGTGAAAAACTTTTTTTCTTTTTAAAGGCACGCTATAGTCACACCAGATATGAGTGGCAAAGTGCACTTGCAGAGGTTGGCAGAGTACACGCTGAAGGCCTGACACCCGCTTTAAGGACACTGACTGCTATTAGCTTACAGTGAAAAACTTTTTTTCTTTTTAAAGGCACGCTATAGTCACACCAGATATGAGTGGCAAAGTGGACTGGCAGAGGTTGGCAGAGTACACGCTGAAGGCCTGACACACCAGCTTGAAGGACACTGACTGCTATTAGCTTACAGTGAAAAACGTTTTTTTCTTTTTAAAGGCATGCTATTGTCACACCTGATATGAGTGGCAAAGTGGACTGGCAGAGGTTGGCAGAGTACACGCTGAAGGCCTGACACCCGCTTTAAGGACACTGACTGCTATTAGCTTACAGTGAAAAACATTTTTTCTTTTTAAAGGCACGCTATAGTCACACCAGATATGAGTGGCAAAGTGCACTTGCAGAGGTTGGCAGAGTACACGCTGAAGGCCTGACACCCGCTTGAAGACAACTAACTGCTATTCAATCTATAACAGTGAAAAAAGTTTTTTGTTTTTAAATGCATGCTATTGTCACACCTGATATGAGTGGCAAAGTGGACTGACAGAGGTTGGCAGAGTACACGCTGAAGGCCTGACACCCGCTTTAAGGACACTGACTGCTATTAGCTTACAGTGAAAAACATTTTTTTCTTTTTAAAGGCACGCTATAGTCACACTAGATATGAGTGGCAAAGTGCACTTGCAGAGGTTGGCAGAGTACACGCTGAAGGCCTGACACCCACTTTAAGGACACTGACTGCTATTAGCTTACAGTGAAGAACTTTTTTTCTTTTTAAAGGCACGCTATTGTCACACCTGATATGAGTGGCAAAGTGGACTGGCAGAGGATGGCAGAGTACACGCTGAAGGCCTGACACACCAGTTTGAAGGACACTGACTGCTATTAGCTTACAGTGAAAAATGTTTTTTCTTTTTAAAGGCACGCTATTGTCACACCTGATATGAGTGGCAAAGTGGACTGGCAGAGGATGGCAGAGTACACGCTGAAGGCCTGACACACCAGCTTGAAGGACACTGACTGCTATTAGCTTACAGTGAAAAATGTTTTTTCTTTTTAAAGGCACGCTATTGTCACACCTGAAATGAGTGGCAAAGTGGACTGGCAGAGGTTGGCAGAGTACACACTGACGGCCTGACAACCGCTTTGAGGACTGCTATTAGCTTACAGTGAAAAACTTTTTTTCTTTTTAAAGGCACGCTATAGTCACACCAGATATGAGTGGCAAAGTGCACTTGCAGAGGTTGGCAGAGTACACGCTGAAGGCCTGACACCCGCTTTAAGGACACTGACTGCTATTAGCTTACAGTGAAAAACTTTTTTTCTTTTTAAAGGCACGCTATAGTCACACCAGATATGAGTGGCAAAGTGGACTGGCAGAGGTTGGCAGAGTACACGCTGAAGGCCTGACACACCAGCTTGAAGGACACTGACTGCTATTAGCTTACATTGAAAAACATTTTTTCTTTTTAAAGGCAAGCTATTGTCACACCTGATATGAGTGGCAAAGTGGACTGGCAGAGGTTGGCAGAGTACACGCTGAAGGCCTGACACACCAGCTTGAAAGACACTGACTGCTATTAGCTTACAGTGAAAAACTGTTTTTCTTTTTAAAGGCACGCTATTGTCACACCTGATATGAGTGGCAAAGTGGACTGGCAGAGTACATGCTGAAGGCCTGACACACCAGCTTGAAGGACACTGACTGCTATTAGCTTACAGTGAAAAACGTTTTTTCTTTTTAAAGGCAAGCTATTGTCACACCTGATATGAGTGGCAAAGTGGACTGGCAGAGGTTGGCAGAGTACACACTGAAGCCCTGACACCCGCTTTAAGGACTGCTATTGGCTTACAGTGAAAAACTTTTTTTCTTTTTAAAGGCACGCTATTGTCACACTTGATATGAGTGGCACAGTGGACTGGCAGAGGTTGGCAGAGTACACGCTGAAGGCCTGACACCCGCTTTAAGGACACTGACTGCTATTAGCTTACAGTGAAAAACATTTTTTTCTTTTTAAAGGCACGCTATAGTCACACTAGATATGAGTGGCAAAGTGCACTTGCAGAGGTTGGCAGAGTACACGCTGAAGGCCTGACACCCACTTTAAGGACACTGACTGCTATTAGCTTACAGTGAAGAACTTTTTTTCTTTTTAAAGGCACGCTATTGTCACACCTGATATGAGTGGCAAAGTGGACTGGCAGAGGATGGCAGAGTACACGCTGAAGGCCTGACACACCAGCTTGAAGGACACTGACTGCTATTAGCTTACAGTGAAAAATGTTTTTTCTTTTTAAAGGCACGCTATTGTCACACCTGATATGAGTGGCAAAGTGGACTGGCAGAGGATGGCAGAGTACACGCTGAAGGCCTGACACACCAGCTTGAAGGACACTGACTGCTATTAGCTTACAGTGAAAAATGTTTTTTCTTTTTAAAGGCACGCTATTGTCACACCTGAAATGAGTGGCAAAGTGGACTGGCAGAGGTTGGCAGAGTACACACTGACGGCCTGACAACCGCTTTGAGGACTGCTATTAGCTTACAGTGAAAAACTTTTTTTCTTTTTAAAGGCACGCTATAGTCACACCAGATATGAGTGGCAAAGTGCACTTGCAGAGGTTGGCAGAGTACACGCTGAAGGCCTGACACCCGCTTTAAGGACACTGACTGCTATTAGCTTACAGTGAAAAACTTTTTTTCTTTTTAAAGGCACGCTATAGTCACACCAGATATGAGTGGCAAAGTGGACTGGCAGAGGTTGGCAGAGTACACGCTGAAGGCCTGACACACCAGCTTGAAGGACACTGACTGCTATTAGCTTACATTGAAAAACATTTTTTCTTTTTAAAGGCAAGCTATTGTCACACCTGATATGAGTGGCAAAGTGGACTGGCAGAGGTTGGCAGAGTACACGCTGAAGGCCTGACACACCAGCTTGAAAGACACTGACTGCTATTAGCTTACAGTGAAAAACTGTTTTTCTTTTTAAAGGCACGCTATTGTCACACCTGATATGAGTGGCAAAGTGGACTGGCAGAGTACATGCTGAAGGCCTGACACACCAGCTTGAAGGACACTGACTGCTATTAGCTTACAGTGAAAAACGTTTTTTCTTTTTAAAGGCAAGCTATTGTCACACCTGATATGAGTGGCAAAGTGGACTGGCAGAGGTTGGCAGAGTACACACTGAAGCCCTGACACCCGCTTTAAGGACTGCTATTGGCTTACAGTGAAAAACTTTTTTTCTTTTTAAAGGCACGCTATTGTCACACTTGATATGAGTGGCACAGTGGACTGGCAGAGGTTGGCAGAGTACACGCTGAAGTCCTGACACACCAGCTTGAAGGACACTGACTGCTATTAGCTTACAGTGAAAAACTTTTTTTTCTTTTTAAAGGCATGCTATTGTCACACCTGATATGAGTGGCAAAGTGGACTGGCAGAGGTTGGCAGAGTACACGCTGAAGGCCTGACACCCGCTTTAAGGACACTGACTGCTATTAGCTTACAGTGAAAAACATTTTTTCTTTTTAAAGGCACGCTATAGTCACACCAGATATGAGTGGCAAAGTGCACTTGCAGAGGTTGGCAGAGTACACGCTGAAGGCCTGACACCCGCTTGAAGACAACTAACTGCTATTCAATCTATAACAGTGAAAAAAGTTTTTTGTTTTTAAATGCATGCTATTGTCACACCTGATATGAGTGGCAAAGTGGACTGACAGAGGTTGGCAGAGTACACGCTGAAGGTCTGACACCCGCTTTAATGACACTGTCTGCTATTAGCTTACAGTCCAGAGTGACAGGGAGTGGAGACGGTCGGTCTCAACCCACAGCGGCAGTGTGGGATATCCACTGTTAGCCTGACACAGAAGTTGGTAGACAACTAACTGCTATTCAATCTATTACAGTGAAAAAACATTTTTTTTCTTTTTAAATGTCAAGCTTAAGCTATTGTGACACCAGATATGAGTGGTGGCACTGGGCAAGTGGGCACAGTATCCATTGTGAGCCTGACACAGAAGCTGGCAGACAACTAACTGCTATTCAATCTATTACAGTGAAAAAACATTTTTTGTTTTTAAATGTCAAGCTGAAGCTATTGTGACACCAGATATGAGTGGTGGCACTGAGCAAGTGGGCACAGTATCCACTGTGAGCCTGACACAGAAGCTGGCAGGCAGGCAACTGCAATTACATTACACAGAAAAAAACCAGACTGATGTTCTAGCCCTAAAAAGGGCTTTTTTGGGGTGCTGTTCTTACAGCAGAGATCAGATGAGTCCTTCAGGACTGTAGTGGACACTGAATACCCTAGCCTAGCTATCCATTTCCCTATCAAATGAGCAGCAGCTACACTTTCCCTCCTCTATCTAAGAATGCAGCTTCAGAATGAATCTAAAATGGATGCTGTACAGGAGGTGGGAGGGTCTGGAAGGGAGGGTCCGCTGCTAATTTGCTGGAATGTGTCTGCTGACCGTGAGGCACAGGGTCAAAGTTTGCTAAATGATAACGAATAGGGGGCGGATCGAACCGCGCATGTGTTCGCCCGCCGCGGCAAACGCGAACACGCTATGTTCGCCGGGAACTATTTGCCGGCGAACAGTTCAGTACATCACTACAGTCCATCAACACTATCTAGTTTGCGGTTACTCTCGGATGGTGGACATCGTTATATTCATCGTATCTAGGACTTCGTTTCTTCCCCATGATTTTCTCTGCCTTTTATTCTGTTTTGTCGCAGCTTGAAAGAGGAAATGATGCATGGGGAGGGGAGTTTTATAGTACCTAACTTTTTTCTGATTGGTTGTTTTTCTGTGCTGCTGTGGAGTTCTAGTAAAGAGAGACTTAAGGAAATACTCGCCTCCTGTAAAATTAATAATATTAAGATTATAGGTACACTAAAGCTAGCATAATCCACAATTTATTGATACAGAATTTTAAATTTAAGATTTTTTGAAACTTTATTGGTTTTTTTTAGTTTTTCCCATGCCCATAGAATCTACTCACACCATCTCTAATTTAAAATTTATTATAATGATATGTATGTTCTCACTGGAGTAACACAAGTCACTTTATATGTACCGTATATACTCGAGTATAAGCCGAGTTTTTCAGCACATTTTTTGTGCTGAAAAAACCCAACTCGGCTTATACTCGAGTCAGTGTCTGTATTATGGCAATTTGCATTGCCATAATACAGACCGGGGGAGAGGGGGGCTGGCAGAGCTGTACTTACCTGTCCTGCAGCTCCTGTCAGCTTCTTCCTCCTCCGCGCCGTCCGTTCAGCACCTCGGTCAGCTCCCAGTGTAAGTCTCGCGAGAGCCGCGGCTCTCGCGAGACTTACACTGGGAGCTGACAGAGGGAGCTGCACAGACCGCGCGGAGGAGGAGGGAGCTGACAGGAGCTGCAGGACAGGTAAGTACAGCTCTGCCAGCCCCCCTCTCCCCCCCACTGAACTACCAATGACACTGGACCACCAGGGAAGGAGCCCCCCTCCCTGCTACGTATCAAGCAGAAAGGGGGGATGAAAAAAAAATATAATAAAAAAAATAAAAATTAATAATTCAGTTAAATAATAAATAATAATAATAAAAAATATAATAATATTAAAAAATAAAATAATAATTAATAAAATAAATAATAATATATCAAAATGCCCACCCCCACCAACACATACACAAACACACACTGCATCACACACACTCACACTGCATTCATACCCACACACTGCACTCATACACACACTGCACTCATACACACACTGCACTCATACACACACACACACACTGCACTCATACACACACACACACTGCACTCATACACACACACTGCACTCATACACACACACTGCACTCATACATACACACACTGCACTCATACACACTGCACTCATTATATACACACACTGGAAATAAATATTCAATTAATATATACGCACACACTGCACTCATACACGCACACACTGCACTCATACACACACACACTGCACTCACACTGCACTCATACACACACACTGCACTCATACACACACACTGCATTCATACATGCACTGCACTCATACGCACACACTGCATTCATTATATACACACACTGTAAATAAATATTCAATGAATATAATTTTTTTAGGATCTAATTTTATTTAGAAATTTATCAGTAGCTGCTGCATTTCCCACCCTAGTCTTATACTCGAGTCAATAAGTTTTCCCAGTTTTTTGGGGTAAAATTAGGGGCCTCAGCTTATATGGGGTCGGCTTATACTCGAGTATATACGGTATGTATCTAATAACATACTTTTATTCTAGTTCACTTAAATGAATAAAAGCTGGATGAGAATGTCTCCAGCTTATAATGTGAACATGAATGTATTTGTATTTATATACTTCTTTTATCCGGTGTAGATATGGATGAGGTGATATGAGAGGCAAGCAGGGCTATCCCTCTGACCTCTCCTCTTCCACTACTTATATATCAGCCTTAACAAAGATAACCTGTTTGAACTTCAAGCTTAATAGCCAATAAACGCCCCCTTTAAGAGATATAAGTACGGACTATTTACTATTTCTGATTACGGCAAGTGTGTAAGACGGAGTTATGAACTACATGTCCCATTGAGCACTGGGAGTCGCGGTGCGTCATTTCCGGGCGACGCACGCGACTCAAACAGAAGCAGGAAGCAGAACGACGCACCAGATCAAGATGAAGCTATTTAGCCTGCCTATATAAGTCTGGCTGGTTTCCAGACGATCTCATACTTCTGATTAGTGATGTTCCGAACTGTCCGCCGGCGAACAGTTCCCGGCGAACTTAGCGTGTTCGCGTTCGCCACGGCGGGCGGACACATGCGCAGTTCGATCCGCCCCCTATTCGTCATCATTGGGCAAACTTTGACCCTGTGCCTCTCGGTCAGCAGACACATTCCAGCCAATCAGCAGCACTCCCTCCCTTCCACACCCTCCAACCTCCCTCCCAGCATCCATTTTCGATTCATTCTGAAGCTGCATGCTTAGTGAGCGGAGGGAAAGTGTAGCTGCTGCTGATTAGATAGGGAAATTGATAGCTAGGCTAGGGTATTCAGTGTCCACTACAATCCTGAAGGACTCATCTGATCTCTGCTGTAAGGACAGCACCCCAAAAATACCTTTTTAGGGCTAGAACATCAGGCTGCTTTTTTTTTTTTTTTCCTGTGTAATGTAATTGCAGGTGCCTGCCTGCCAGCTTCTGTGTGAGGTTCACAATGGATACTGTGCCCACTTGCCCAGTGCCACCACTCATATCTGTTTTTACAATAGGTTACATAGTTACATAGTTACATAGTTAGATAGCTGAAAAGAGACTTGCGTCCATCAAGTTCAGCCTTCCTCACACCTGTTTTTTGCTGTTGATCCAAAAGAAAAGAAAAAAAAAAAAAAAAAAAAAAAAAAAAGAAAAAAACCCAGTTTGAAGCACAATTTTGCAACAAGCTAGGACAAAAAATTCCTTCTTGACCCCAGAATGGCAGTCAGATTTATCCTTGAATCAAGCAGTTATTACCCTACATTGAAAGATTATATCCTTGAATATTCTGTCTTTGCAAGTATGCATCTAGTAGCTGTTTGAACATCTGTATGGACTCTGATAAAACCACTTCTTCAGGCAGAGAATTCCACATCCTGATTGTTCTTACAGTAAAAAAACCTTTCCTTTGCCTTAGACGAAATCTTCTTTCTTCCAGTCTAAACGCATGGCCTCGTGTCCTATGTAAAGTCCGGTTTGTGAATAGATTTCCACACAATGGTTTGTATTGGCCCCGAATATATTTGTATAATGTTATCATATCCCCTCTCAGGCGACGTTTTTCTAAACTAAATAGGTTTAAATTTGTTAACCTTTCTTCATAGCTGATATGTTCCATTCCTTTTATTAATTTTGTAGCCCGCCTCTGCACTTTTTCTAGTGCCATGATATCCTTCTTTAGAACAGGTGCCCAAAATTGCACAGCATATTCAATATGTGGTCTTACCAGTGATTTATAGAGAGGCAAAATGATATTCTCGTCCCGAGAATGAATGCCCTTTTTCATGCATGACAATACCTTACTGGCCTTGGCCACTGCTGATTGACATTGCACATTGTTGCATAGTTTGTTGTCTATAACAATTCCCAAGTCCTTTTCGTGTGTTGTTATCCCTAATTCGCTTCCATTAAGGGTATACGTTGCTTGTGTATTCTTTACGCCGAAGTGCATAACTTTGCATTTTTCAACATTAAATTTCATCTGCCATTTGAGGTTAAGCTTTAGATTTAAAATAAATAATTTTTTTTCACTGTAATAGAAGAGCAGTTGCCTGCCTGCCAGCTTCTGTGTCAGGCTGGATGCCTTGCCCATTTGCACAGTCAGTGCCACCACTCATATCTGTTTTTACAATAGCTTAAGCTTTAGATTTAAAATAAATAAATAAAAATCACTGTAATAGAAGAGCAGTTGCCTGCCTGCCAGCTTCTGTGTGAGGTTCACATTGGATACTGTGCCCACTTGCCCAGTGCCACCACTCATATCTGTTTTTACAATAGGTTAAGCTTTAGATTTAAAATAAATATTTTTTTTTCACTGTAATAGAAGAGCAGTTGCCTGCCTGCCAGCTTCTGTGTGAGGTTCACATTGGATACTGTGCCCACTTGCCCAGTGCCACCACTCATATCTGTTTTTACAATAGCTTAAGCTTTAGATTTAAAATAAATAATTTTTTTTCACTGTAACAGAAGAGCAGTTAGTTGTCTGCAAGCGTCTGGGTGTCAGGCCTCCTTCAGCGTGTGCTCTGCAGACCTGTGCCAGCGTGCTCTGACAGTTGCCAATCATATCTGGTGTCTCTTTAGCGTGCGTTTACAAAGAAAAAAGGTTTCCAGTGTAAGCTAATAGCAGCCAGTCAGTGTCCTTCAAGCGGCTCTGTCAGGCCTTCCTTCAGCGTGTGCCCTGCACAACCCTGCCAGCGTACTTTGACAGTTGCCACTCATATCTGATGTCTCTATAGCGTGCTTTTACAAAGAAAAAAGGTTTCCAGTGTAAGCTAATAGCAGCCAGTCAGTGTCCTTCAAGCGGCTCTGTCAGGCCTTCCTTCAGCGTGTGCCCTGCACAACCCTGCCAGCGTACTTTGACAGTTGCCACTCATATCTGGTGTCTCTATAGCGTGCTTTTACAAAGAAAAAAGGTTTCCAGTGTAAGCTAATAGCAGCCAGTCAGTGTCCTTCAAGCTGCTCTGTCAGGCCTTCCTTCAGCGTGTGCCCTGCACAACCCTGCCAGCATACTTTGACAGTTGCCACTCATATCTGGTGTCTCTATAGCGTTCTTTTACAAAGAAAAAAGGTTTCCAGTGTAAGCTAGTAGCAGCCAGTCAGTGTCCTTCAAGCGGCTCTGTCAGGCCTTCCTTCAGCGTGTGCCCTGCACAACACTGCCAGCGTGCTTTGACAGTTGCCAATCATATCTGGTGTCTCTTTAGCGTGCTTTTACAAAGAAAAAAGGTTACGAGTGTAAGCTAATAGCAGACAGTCAGTGTCCTTCAAGCGGCTCTGTCAGGCCTTCCTTCAGCGTGTGCCCTGCACAACCCTGCCAGCGTACTTTGACAGTTGCCACTCATATCTGGTGTCTCTATAGCGTGCTTTTACAAAGAAAAAAGGTTTCCAGTGTAAGCTAATAGCAGCCAGTCAGTGTCCTTCAAGCGGCTCTGTCAGGCCTTCCTTCAGCGTGTGCCCTGCACAACACTGCCAGCGTGCTTTGACAGTTGCCACTCATATCTGGTGTCTCTATAGCGTGCTTTTACAAAGAAAAAAGGTTTCCAGTGTAAGCTAATAGCAGCCAGTCAGTGTCCTTCAAGCGGCTCTGTCAGGCCTTCCTTCAGCGTGTGCCGTGCACAACCCTGCCAGCGTACTTTGACAGTTGCCACTCATATCTGGTGTCTCTATAGCGTGCTTTTACAAAGAAAAAAGGTTTCCAGTGTAAGCTAATAGCAGCCAGTCAGTGTCCTTCAAGCGGCTCTGTCAGGCCTTCCTTCAGCGTGTGCCCTGCACAACACTGCCAGCGTGCTTTGACAGTTGCCAATCATATCTGGTGTCTCTTTAGTGTGCTTTTACAAAGAAAAAAGGTTTCCAGTGTAAGCTAATAGTAGCCAGTCAGTGTCCTTCAAGCGGCTCTGTCAGGCCTTCCTTCAGCGTGTGCCCTGCACAACCCTGCCAGCGTACTTTGACAGTTGCCACTCATATCTGGTGTCTCTATAGCGTGCTTTTACAAAGAAAAAAGGTCTCCAGTGTAAGCTAATAGCAGCCAGTCAGTGTCCTTCAAGCGGCTCTGTCAGGCCTTCCTTCAGCGTGTGCCCTGCACAAAACTGCCAGCGTGCTTTGACAGTTGCCACTCATATCTGGTGTCTCTATAGCGTGCTTTTACAAAGAAAAAAGGTTTCCAGTGTAAGCTAATAGCAGCCAGTCAGTGTCCTTCAAGCGGCTCTGTCAGGCCTTCCTTCAGCGTGTGCCCTGCACAACACTGCCAGCGTGCTTTGACAGTTGCCATTCATATCTGGTGTCTCTATAGCGTGCTTTTACAAAGAAAAAAGGTTTCCAGTGTAAGCTAATAGCAGCCAGTCAGTGTCCTTCAAGCGGCTCTGTCAGGCCTTCCTTCAGCGTGTGCCCTGCACAACACTGCCAGCGTGCTTTGACAGTTGCCAATCATATCTGGTGTCTCTTTAGCGTGCTTTTACAAAGAAAAAAGGTTTCCAGTGTAAGCTAATAGCAGCCAGTCAGTGTCCTTCAAGCGGCTCTGTCAGGCCTTCCTTCAGCGTGTGCCCTGCACAACCCTGCCAGCGTACTTTGACAGTTGCCACTCATATCTGGTGTCTCTATAGCGTGCTTTTACAAAGAAAAAAGGTTTCCAGTGTAAGTTAATAGCAGCCAGTCAGTGTCCTTCAAGCGGCTCTGTCAGGCCTTCCTTCAGCGTGTGCCCTGCACAACCCTGCCAGCGTACTTTGACAGTTGCCACTCATATCTGGTGTCTCTATAGCGTGCTTTTACAAAGAAAAAAGGTTTCCAGTGTAAGCTAATAGCAGCCAGTCAGTGTCCTTCAAGCGGCTTTGTCAGGCCTTCCTTCAGCGTGTGCCCTGCACAACACTGCCAGCGTGCTTTGACAGTTGCCAATCATATCTGGTGTCTCTTTAGCGTGCTTTTACAAAGAAAAAATGTTTCCAGTGTAAGCTAATAGCAGACAGTCAGTGTCCTTCAAGCGGCTCTGTCAGGCCTTCCTTCAGCGTGTGCCCTGCACAACCCTGCCAGCGTACTTTGACAGTTGCCACTCATATCTGGTGTCTCTATAGCGTGCTTTTACAAAGAAAAAAGGTTTCCAGTGTAAGCTAATAGCAGTCAGTCAGTGTCCTTCAAGCGGCTCTGTCAGGCCTTCCTTCAGCGTGTGCCCTGCACAACACTGCCAGCGTGCTTTGACAGTTGCCACTCATATCTGGTGTCTCTATAGCTTGCTTTTACAAAGAAAAAAGGTTTCCAGTGTAAGCTAATAGCAGCCAGTCAGTGTCCTTCAAGCGGCTCTGTCAGGCCTTCCTTCAGCGTGTGCCGTGCACAACCCTGCCAGCGTACTTTGACAGTTGCCACTCATATCTGGTGTCTCTATAGCGTGCTTTTACAAAGAAAAAAGGTTTCCAGTGTAAGCTAATAGCAGCCAGTCAGTGTCCTTCAAGCGGCTCTGTCAGGCCTTCCTTCAGCGTGTGCCCTGCACAACACTGCCAGCGTGCTTTGACAGTTGCAAATCATATCTGGTGTCTCTTTAGTGTGCTTTTACAAAGAAAAAAGGTTTCCAGTGTAAGCTAATAGCAGCCAGTCAGTGTCCTTCAAGCGGCTCTGTCAGGCCTTCCTTCAGCGTGTGCCCTGCACAACCCTGCCAGCGTACTTTGACAGTTGCCACTCATATCTGGTGTCTCTATAGCGTGCTTTTACAAAGAAAAAAGGTCTCCAGTGTAAGCTAATAGCAGCCAGTCAGTGTCCTTCAAGCGGCTCTGTCAGGCCTTCCTTCAGCGTGTGCCCTGCACAACACTGCCAGCATGCTTTGACAGTTGCCACTCATATCTGGTGTCTCTATAGCATGCTTTTACAAAGAAAAAAGGTTTCCAGTGTAAGCTAATAGCAGCCAGTCAGTGTCCTTCAAGCGGCTCTGTCAGGCCTTCCTTCAGCGTGTGCCCTGCACAACCCTGCCAGCGTACTTTGACAGTTGCCACTCATATCTGGTGTCTCTATAGCGTGCTTTTACAAAGAAAAAAGGTCTTCAGTGTAAGCTAATAGCAGCCAGTCAGTGTCCTTCAAGCGGCTCTGTCAGGCCTTCCTTCAGCGTGTGCCCTGCACAACACTGCCAGCGTGCTTTGACAGTTGCCTTTCATATCTGGTGTCTCTATAGCGTGCTTTTACAAAGAAAAAAGGTTTCCAGTGTAAGCTAATAGCAGCCAGTCAGTGTCCTTCAAGCGGCTCTGTCAGGCCTTCCTTCAGCGTGTGCCCTGCACAACACTGCCAGCGTGCTTTGACAGTTGCCACTCATATCTGGTGTCTCTTTAGCGTGCTTTTACAAAGAAAAAAGGTTTCCAGTGTAAGCTAATAGCAGCCAGTCAGTGTCCTTCAAGCGGCTCTGTCAGGCCTTCCTTCAGCGTGTGCCCTGCACAACCCTGCCAGCGTACTTTGACAGTTGCCACTCATATCTGGTGTCTCTATAGCGTGCTTTTACAAAGAAAAAAGGTTTCCAGTGTAAGCTAATAGCAGCCAGTCAGTGTCCTTCAAGCGGCTCTGTCAGGCCTTCCTTCAGCGTGTGCCCTGCACAACACTGCCAGCGTGCTTTGACAGTTGCCAATCATATCTGGTGTCTCTTTAGCGTGCTTTTACAAAGAAAAAAGGTTACGAGTGTAAGCTAATAGCAGACAGTCAGTGTCCTTCAAGCGGCTCTGTCAGTCCTTCCTTCAGCGTGTGCTCTCCAGAACTGTTCCAGTGCACATTGCCAATCGTATCTGGTGTCTCTATAGCAAGCTTTTAAAACCAAAATTTGTTTTTCACTGTTATAGATTGAATAGAAGTTACTTGTCTTCAAGCGGGTGTGTCAGGCCTTCAGTGTGTGCTCTGCAGAACTGTTACAGTTCACATTGCCAATCATATCTGGTCTCACAGTAGCTTGCATGCATAGTACCACTAATCCCCCAAAAAATGACAGGCAGAGGCAGGCCACCCCGCAGGGGCCGTCGTGGTCGTGGTGCTGTGATTCCCTTTTGCCCTAGAATAATGCCCAGTTTTCAGAAGCCACGTACCCTGAACTTGAAAAGTTCTGAGGACATAGTTGACTGGCTAACACTGGACACCCAATCTTGTACAGCCTCCGCTCGGAACCTTGACGCACCATCCTCCTCCAGCTTAGCTTCAGGCACCTCTCAAGATACCACTCACCCGCCTGCCGCCACCACCAAAACTAGCACCACAGCCGCTTTACTTGGTATGTCAGAGGAGTTATTCACACACCTGTTTGAAGAAATGAGTGATGCGCAACCATTATTACTAGAGGATGTAGATAACAGGGATATGTCTCAGGCAGGCAGCATTAAACACATGGAGGTACGGTGTGATGATGATGATGTTGTACCCGCTGCTGCTTCCTTTTCTGAGTTGTCAGATACAAGCGAAGCGGTTGATGATGACGATGCGTCCATGGATGTCACGTGGGTGCCCGCTCGGCAAGAAGAAGAACAGGGCGAAAGTTCAGATGGGGAGACAGAGAGGAGGAGACGAGTTGGAAGCAGGGGGGGGTCGTCGCAAGGAGCTAGTGGCACAGTCAGACAGCATGCATTGGCACACGGGGTCAGCCCGACAGCACGCCAATCAACGCATGCTGTGTCCACCACCAGAATGCCGTCATTGCAGAGCTCAGCAGTGTGGCATTTTTTTTGTGTGTCTGCCTCTGACAACAGTGATGCCATTTGCAACCTGTGCCAAAGGAAACTGAGTCGTGGGAGGTCCAACACCCACCTAGGTACAACTGCTTTGCGTAGGCACATGATCTCACATCACAAACGCCTATGGGATCAACACATGAGTACAAGCAGCACGCCTACTCTAAGCCGCCATCCTCCTCCTGGTCCAGCATCTTCAGCCATGTCAACCACTGCTGTCCTCCTTGCCCCCTCTCAACCATCCACCACTCCGTCTCCCGCCTTGAGCAGTTCCCGCTCATCTGCCCACAGTCATGTGTCTGTTAAGGACATGTTTGAGCGTAAGAAGCCAATGTCACCAAGTCACCACCTTGCCCAGCGTCTGACAGCTGGCTTGTCCGAACTATTAGCCCGCCAGCTTTTACCATACAATCTGGTTGAGTCTGAGGCGTTCAAAAAATTTGTAGCTATTCACAAAAGGCAATCCCCAACTTGTACTCGATTGTGCAAAAGGAAGTCATGGCATGTCTGGCACACAGTGTTGGGGCAAGAGTCCATCTGACCACTGATACCTGGTCTGCAAAGCATGGTCAGGGCAGGTATATCACCTACACTGCGCATTGGGTAAACCTGCTGACGGCTGACAATCAAGGAATGCGTGGCATTGCAGAGGAGTTGGTGACACCGCCACGAATTGCAGGCAGTCCTGCTGCCACCTCCTCTACTCCTCCTACTCCATCCTCTTCCATAACCTCCTCGGGTGAGTCCTCTTGTGCTGCTGCGTCTTGCTCCACATCAACGGCACCCCCCCAGCTCCCCAGGTACTATTCCACATCCCGGATACGGCAGTGTCACACCGTCTTGGGTTTGACTTGCTTGAAAGCAGAGAGTCACACCGGACAAGCACTCCTGTCCGCCCTGAACGCACAGGTGGAAAAGTGGCTGACTCCGCAGCAACTGGATATCGGCAAAGTGGTGTGTGACAACGGAAAAAATTTGATAGCGGCATTGAAATTGGGCAAGTTGACACATGTGCCGTGCATGGCACATGTGTGTAATCTGATCGTACAATGCTTTGTGCATAAGTACACAGGCTTACAGGACGTCCTGAAGCAGGCCAGGAAGGTGTGTGGCCATTTCAGGCGTTCCTACACGGCCATGGCTCACTTTGCCGATATCCAGCGGCGAAACAACATGCCAGTGAGGAGCTTGATTTGCGACAGCCCTACACGTTGGAATTCAACACTCCTAATGTTCGACCGCCTGCTCCAACAAGAAAAAGCTGTTAATGAATATTTGTATGACCGGGTGCTAGGACAGCCTCTGGGGAGCTGGGAATTTTTTTGCCACGTTACTGGACGCTCATGCGCAATGCCTGTAGGCTCAAGCGTCCTTTTGAGGAGGTGACAAACCTAGTCAGTCGCAACGAAGGCACCATCAGCGACATCATACCATTTGTTTTCTTCCTGGAGCGTGCCCTGCGAAGAGTGCTGGATCAGGCTGTAGATGAGCGTGAAGAGGAAGAGGAAGAGTTGTGGTCACCATCACCACCAGAAACAGCCTTATCAGCATCGCTTGCTGGACCTGCGGCAATGCTGGAGAGGAGGAGGAGTCAGTGAGGAAGAGGAGTCAGAGGAGGAATGTAGCTTTGAGGAGGAGGAGGAGGAGCAAGACCAAACACAACAGGCATCCCAGGGTGCTCGTTGTCACCTATCTGGTACCCGTGGTGTTGTACGTGGCTGGGGGGGAAGAACATACCTTCAATGACATCAGTGAGGAGGAGGAACGGGAAATGAGTAGCTCGGCATCCAACCTTGTGCATATGGGGTCTTTCATGCTGTCCTGCCTGTTGAGGGACCCTCGTATAAAAAGGCTGAAGGAGAACGACCTGTACTGGGTGTCCACGCTACTAGACCCCCGGTATAAGCAGAAAGTGGCGGAAATGTTACCGAATTACAACAAGTCGGAAAGGATGCAGCATTTGCTAAATAAATTAAAAAGTATGCTTTACACAGCGTATAAGGGTGATGTCACAGCACAACGGGAATGTAACAGGGGGAGAGGTGGAAGTCATCCTCCTCCTCCCACGACCACGACGGCAAGGACAGGACGCTTTAAAGACGTGTTGTTACTGGAGGACATGCGGACCTTTTTAAGTCCTACGCATCGCCACAGCCCTTCGGGATCCAACCTCAGAGAGCTACTCGACCGACAGGTAGCAGACTACCTCGCCTTAACTGCAGATATCGACACTGTAAGGAGCAATGAACCCCTTGACTACTGGGTGTGCAGGCTTGACCTGTGGCCTGAGCTATCCCAATTTGCGATAGAACTTCTGGCCTGCCCCGCTTCAAGTGTCCTGTCAGAAAGGACCTTCAGTGCAGCAGGAGGTATTGTCACTGAGAAGAGAAGTCGCCTAGGTCAAAAAAGTCTAGATTACCTCACCTTTATTAAGATGAATGAGGGATGGATCCCGAAGGGACTGATACTGGGCGATACATTCGATTAAAAAAGGCCTGATGAGATGAGCTGCCTTGGGCTAAAAATGGTCCACACGCTGCTGTATTTTTTTTTTTTAAATTCTTTATTTTTGCGGTGCTTTGCATGACAGTAAAACAGTACATTGCAAGTCAGAATTTCCAGTATATAGCATCAACATATTTATCTTGCATCTTGTGAGACTGCACCAATTATATAATTTTATAAAATACAGGCAATAACTTGGATCCGGGTCATTAACCACTTAACCTGTGTTATCTGTGTGTTTGAGTCGTATATTCGGTGCTGGTATCCGCGTTCCGTGTGTGAAGTAGTTATGGAGTATGTGGTGCCTCCATGGTTATGACACTTGGGTGTGCCTGTATGTGTCGGTATGGTGTCCCGTGGGCATATTGATGGGTGTGTACTAGTGTGATGTAATTCCAGTAAAATACAAGTTTAGCAGGCTAAGATTGCCACAAGGCATATGTATGTATATGTGTTTGTAGTATCAGTTAGTTAATTACACGTAGCTAAGATACTGTTATCACTGTACTGACCAGGTGCAGGAATGTAAGAACTGGAATTACGCGTCCCTCTCCTTTGTATCAGATGAGCCACGTGGTTAGACCGGATGGATGAGTTTAGACTCTATTCATTAAATAGGTTAAGGGTATGTGTGGGTGTAGTTAATTGTGGGAGGAGCTACAGTGCTATATAAGGAATGTACTCTATGTATTCAGTACTCAGACTTTGCTGTATTTTGGTGACGCTAGTCCCTCTGAGTCCCGATCGGTGATCCAATAAAGAATCTCTTCCTTCCTGAAGAAACCTGTGTCCATCTCTCTGTGCTTGGCTTCCGTCAGTTTCTCCGGTATCATTTGGTGCATTGGCCGGGAAGCTCATCGTTCAACGGTAGCTGAGAGGCAGAGGCGTGAGACGGTCTATCTTTGCCCACGTTCTCTACGGCTGCACCCCTGAACTTCTGCGTGGACCTCCCTTCGTCTCGGCGCCACTGGTCTGTTGTCCAGGAGATCATCGGCCTCTACGTGAGAAGTGCTGGGGTGTCCCCGTCGATGAGTGTGAACTCAGGTTCAGGAACGAGGAGGTAAGACAACTGCTGTTTTAGACGGCAGGACCCACTAGGGGTATACCGATTGTGCGGTAGGCCCAAAGGGGTTTTGAATCTGTGTATCTGCCCCCTCTGTCGGAGGGAAGGAGCGAAGGCGCACCGCTCGATCGAACGCTCTTTAGTCAGACCGTTTGATTTGGTTAGTCAGGCGGGGTCCTGGTGTAAATAGCCCTAGCCGGACACCGGTGTCTTGTCTAGACTAGCGTTCTAGGGTGTATATTACGTTCGCTAGGTCGGAGGGACCGGGAGACTAAGCGGCGCCTGTGTAAATTCGGTTCGCTAGTTCTCATCCTATCTGGGCTAAGTGGGAAGGCGTGTAAATTTGGAACCCACTAGACTTTTGATAGTGCGACTAAGAGGCGCCTGTGTAAATTCGGTTCTCTAGCTCGCTATATATGTGGTGATTGGGCAGTGTGGCTAACCAAAACGGGTGTATATAGTTTTAGGTAGTCCATTCAAGGTACTGGCCAATAGTTTAGTTGGGAATTGTAAATGTGTTAACGATTGTTTTAGTAAAGTGTATATCTTGTTAGATAGCGCGAGCTCAGCCGTCTAGCGAGAGTGTTAATAGTGTGTTGCTGTATTATAGTGCACGGTACCATAACCCTGTATATTTACTGACATTATATAATAAGTACTAATCATTGTCGTCCATTGCATGTTTAACACCATAACCACTAATAATTGTATTGTGACCTTAAC
This sequence comes from Pelobates fuscus, assembly GCF_036172605.1. Taxonomy (NCBI): domain Eukaryota; kingdom Metazoa; phylum Chordata; class Amphibia; order Anura; family Pelobatidae; genus Pelobates; species Pelobates fuscus. The sequence continues at coordinate 305,369,663 of NC_086321.1, forward strand.
TTGTGCTTTGACCTATGCTAACCGTACTGTAACCGCTATTTGTAAAAGACGATGTTACTGGGGTGTGTTATAGACGGGTAATTCGTATATAGAGAATTATAGCGTGGGTGACTGTATAGTTATGCCAAAGGGCATAATATTGATTATATAGTGACTGGTGTAACAGCTGTGTGTGTACGGGAATTCCCTGAGTGTTTATTGTTATTGTGTACGTTTCACTTGGTAACCGTACCACGTGGTGCTGTTGCCAGAGGAAACGGGTGTGACTGTTGAATAGTACGCGTGTATAGTATTCGTTGTCGACGACGTTCCATTGTTAAGTATGGGTGCGTCGCAGTCAACGATTCCGGATCCCTTAGGATGTATGGTTAAGAATTTTAAAAAGGGATTCAAAGTTTGTGATTTTGGGGTAAAGATGTCTCCTGTACGTTTGGTCACTTTGTGTACTAGGGAGTGGCCTACTTTGGTTGCGGCATGGCCGCCACGTGGCAGTTTGGATCCAACTCTGGTACAGCGCTTACACGTGGCTGTATCGGGTAGGCCTGAACTTTACGGCCAGTTTCCTTATATTGACTGTTGGAGACAGGCCGTAAATGACTCGCCAAAATGGCTCCAGACATGCCACGAGGAGCAGTGTCGCCTCATGGTAGCTAGGACTTGCTCGTCCACTAGGACTGGTGTTAGGCCCATTTTGGACACGCCCCCTGAGTCCGAGATCCCTTTGCCGCCCCCTTACTTTCCGTTAAGAAGAAGTGACGCAAACGCAGGAAGTCCTGCACCCCTCCCCTCATTACCCTCATCCACTTCCGCTTCCTCCTCCAGTACAGGATCCACCCCCCCTCGTACTAAATCTCCCCTTCCGGAACCAGAATCCACCCCCATTAGAAACGAATATCCTGATTTGGCGCCACTTCAGACTTCCGGTCAAGCTTCATCTAGCTCGGCTCGAAGTGTTTTATTTACGACCTTTTCCCAAAACCGACCTCCCACATCCCCATACCCTATCTCTCCCCGACCGGAACCCATGACTGACGCCTCTCTACGTAGCCCCATCCAAACCCGACAGTTGACTGGTGCCCAACAATTAAAGCACTATCAGATGCCTCTTCGTCTGAATCCCGGGTCAGCTTATATCGATGCCGCAGGTCAAATGGCACACGCTGACCCAGTCTTCGTATATGTCCCATTTACCACAACCGATCTTTTAAACTGGAAGACCCATAATTCCTCGTATACTGAGAAACCACAAGCTATGACTGATCTGTTCACCTCAATAGTACAGACGCATAATCCGACATGGGCTGATTGCCAGCAGTTACTAATGACTTTATTTAACAATGAGGAAAGGACAAGAATAAATCAAGCAGCCATTAAAGCATTAGAGGATAGAGCCCGTGCTTTGAACCAAGCCAATCCAGCAGCATGGGCCGCGACACACTATCCCAACACCGATCCCGATTGGAACGTAAATGGTGCTGATATGGTTCAACTCAGAGCCTATAGAGACGCTATAATTGCTGGCATGAAAGCCGGAGGAAAGAAAGCCATTAACATGTCGAAGACAGTTGAGGTGATCCAGAAAAGCGATGAAGCGCCCAGTGTCTTTTATGACCGATTATTGGAGGCATACCGCTTGTATACCCCCTTTAATCCGGAAGACGCAGACAATTCCCGAATGGTTAACTCCGCCTTTGTCAGCCAAGCATACGGAGATATTAAGCGCAAGCTACAAAAGTTAGAAGGGTTTGCAGGTATGTCCATCACCCAACTAATGGAGGTAGCAAATAAGGTCTATATGAACAGGGATACAGAAAGTAAGAAAGAGGAAGAGCGCAAGATGCGTAAAAAGGCTGATATGCTAGCGGTAGCGATCGCAGGCGTAGATAAACGGGGCCCAGATAGAGGCAATAATAGATGGAGTAGGGAGCCTTTGAGTAGGGATCAATGCGCGTATTGCAAGGAAGAAGGGCATTGGAGGAACGAATGTCCGCAAAGAGAGCAGTACGAGAGAGACCAACCCAGGGCAGGCTACGGAAACTTTAGAGGTAGAGCGAGAGGTAGAGGAGGCCCCGGAGGGAGTAATGGTTATAGAGGGAGTAATGGGAACAGAGGAAGTGTTAGGGAAGACAGGTATATTCCAGCAGCGCAAAGGTCCCGCGATAGAGAAGGTAGGGACTTTGTAGGATTGGCTGACACTGTCATGGAGGACTATTGATACCGACCGGGCTCCTTCCCCCTTGGTCGAGCGGAGCCTATGGTCGATGTATCAATAGGGGGGAAAAGGAGTGCGTTCATGATCGACACTGGTGCTGAACATTCAGTGGTGACTAATCTAGTTGCTCCTCCATCTGGAAGGACTATTACTGTGATAGGAGCAACTGGAAGAAGTGCTGAAAAACCGGTTCTTAAAAGTCGACTCTGTACATTGGGAGGCCACGTAGTAAAACACCAATTCCTTTATATGCCTGAATGTCCAGTCCAATTGCTGGGACGTGATATGCTATCAAAATTACAAGCGCAGATTACGTTCCTACCAAATGGAACAACATCCTTAAAGTTTAATGGACCTTCAGGTATTATGACTTTATCCGTACCAAAGGAAGAAGAGTGGCGACTTTATACAGTGTTGACTAGCCAAAACCCTAGGAGTGATGAGACATTGTTTAACATACCAGGAGTTTGGGCAGAGAACAACCCACCAGGACTGGCCCGCAATATTCCACCAATAAAAATTGAACTGAAACATGGGGTTTATCCAGTGAGCCTAAGACAATATCACATTCCGCAGAAGGCTAAGAAGAACATCCAATCCTATCTGGATAAGTTCATACGGTATGGTATCCTAAAATTCTGTACTTCCCCCTGGAACACCCCATTGCTGCCTGTTCAAAAGCCCGGTACAGATGAGTATCGACCTGTACAGGACTTAAGAGCAGTCAATGATGCGGTTGTTGGCATACATCCAGTTGTACCCAATCCATATAACCTGCTTGCTTTAATTCCGGGCGGGGCTACTTACTTCACAGTCTTAGATCTCAAAGATGCCTTCTTTTGCCTCCGAATTGCCGCAGAAAGCCAATGTATTTTCGCTTTCCAATGGGAGAACGCTGTAACGGGCTCAAAACGCCAAATGACTTGGACAAGACTGCCCCAAGGGTTTAAAAATTCACCTACCCTATTTGGTTCAGCTCTAAGTCAAGATCTACTGGATTTCGAGTCTATCCCAGGAGAATGTGTATTGTTACAATATGTAGATGACTTGTTGATAGCAGCAGATACAAAAGAAAAATGTCAGCAAGCAACGCACGATCTACTACATATTCTCTGGAAGGCAGGATACAAGGTGTCCAGGAAGAAGGCTCAGTTGTGTTTGCCAACTGTCAAGTATCTGGGATTCCATATCTCTGAAGGTCAAAGGATTATGGGGCCAGAGAGAAAAGAAGCTGTCTGCCAAATACCAATACCCAAGAATAGAAGACAAGTGCGAGAATTCTTGGGGGCAGCAGGCTTCTGTAGGATATGGATTCCCAGCTATGCGATACTGGCAAAACCTCTGTACGCAGCCATCAAAGGTACAGAGCACGACCCCTTCTTATGGACCCAAGAACAGCAAACGGCATTTGAAGATGTGAAGAAGGCTTTGATGAGTGCCCCAGCATTAGGTCTACCTGATCACACACGACCATTCTACTTATATGTACACGAGCAAAGAAGAATGGCTGTGGGAGTATTGACACAGTACTTGGGATCATGGCAAAGACCTGTTGCCTACATGTCTAAGCAACTGGATGCAGTGGCCAGCGGACTTCCACCTTGTCTAAGAGCCGTAGCTGCAGCCGCCCTGCTAGTAGCTGAAGCCGATAAACTCACTCTGGGTCAAGAACTTTATGTACGAGTCCCACATGCAGTACAGACGTTGTTGGATTACAAAGGAAATCATTGGTTTAGTAACAGCCGTATGACCAAGTATCAAGCAATGTTGTGTGAAAACCCAAGAGTGCATTTAGAGACTGTAAACACCTTAAATCCAGCTACCCTTTTGCCGCAACCTACTGAAAGTCAACATGATTGTTTGGAAGTAATGGATGAAGTATTTTCAAGTAGACCAGATCTTCGTGATTTTCCCATCCAGAACCCCGATGTTCAATATTACACCGACGGCAGTAGTTATGTGAAAGAAGGGATCCGCTATGCAGGATATGCAGTGACAACAATAGACAAGGTGATAGAAGCTCGGCCACTGGCGAAAGGAACATCAGCACAAAAGGCAGAATTAATAGCACTAACACGAGCGTTACAATTGGCTGAAGGTTTAAGAGTAAATATCTATACGGACTCTAAGTATGCGTTTTTAACCACTCATGCCCACGGAGCTTTGTATAAAGAAAGAGGACTACTGAATTCAGAAGGCAAAGAAATCAAGTACGCAGCTGAAATCCTACAACTATTGGAAGCAGTGTGGGAGCCGAAAGAAGTCGGTATCATACATTGTCGAGCGCATCTGAGAGGAGATGGTGATGTAACCAAGGGAAATCGGATGGCAGATAGTGCAGCTAAGCGTGCTGCTGAATCAGGAAGACAGGAGTATGTGGGGCATATAGCTGCTCTTATACCAACTCCACTGTCCCAATGGACTCCAGTTTATACAGCTCAAGAAGAGGAGTGGTTAAAGACTGAACCGGGAAAGTATTTGGAGAACAAGTGGTATCAGCTAGAAGATGGAAGAATAGTCATACCAGCATCACTAGCGGTAGAAATTGTCCAAAATTATCACAACGGGACACATTCTGGGAGAGACAGTACAGAAGAATCTCTCAGGAAACATTTCTACATACCAAGATTGTCCAACTTGACTCAGGCCATTGTACGCAGATGTGTAACGTGTGCTAAGAATAATGCAAGACAAGGACCAGTAAAGCCACCAGGAGTCCAGTTTATGGGGGGACTCCCCATGTCCGATCTACAAATAGACTTTACAGTAATGCCTAAATCGGGTGGACATCGTTACCTGTTGGTAATTGTGTGCACCTATTCAGGCTGGGTAGAAGCATGTCCTACTCGTACAGAGAAAGCAGGAGAAGTTGTAAGATTCCTGCTACGAGAAATAATACCCCGATATGGACTACCCTGTTCTATAGGATCGGACAATGGTCCAGCTTTTGTTCATCAGTGCCTACAACAACTGACTCATATGCTTGGTATAAAGTGGAGGCTTCATACTGCATATAGACCCCAGAGTTCTGGTAAGGTAGAGAGAATGAATAGAACTATAAAGAACCAGTTGGCTAAAATGTGTCAGGAAACCCAACTTAAGTGGAACGTTCTCTTACCCATAGCTTTATTGCGAATCCGCAGTACCCCTACCAGAAGGATGGGCCTCTCTCCTTTTGAAATCATGTATGGGCGACCACCTCCCGTACTTGGTAACTTAAGGGGGGACTTGAGTCAGTTGGGAGAAGGAATTACCCGGCAGCAGGTTGTAGAGTTGGGTAAGACTATGGAGGAGGTACAGAAATGGGTACAAGATAGATTACCTGTGAATATTTATCCCCCTGTTCATAGTTATCATCCAGGAGACCAAGTGTGGATTAAAGAGTGGAATAATGTACCGTTAGGGCCCAAGTGGAGAGGTCCTTATGTTGTTCTTTTGTCTACCCCTACAGCGATAAAAGTAGCCGAAGTAACTCCGTGGATACATCACTCCAGGGTTAAACCAGCAGCAGTCGATTCTTGGCAAATTACAGCAGATCCAGAGAATCCCTGCAAGATCCGGTTGAAACGCACTACTCAGTCGGAGTAACGAGGAATTATTGTGGATTACAAATTTTATTGTTACAGGTGTGAGTGAGAAGGCCATAATAAAGCCTGTCCGCTTACCAACACATAGTGTATAAGCCAGGAAAGTCTCGAAGGGACACCTGTGAAGACGAGCAGAACTCCATTCCCTGCAGCCCTCACATCCTGGAAGCTGAGGTTCCATCGCACGGACGAAGACTGAGGATGACGGCGAAAGATGTGCTTTTGATTGTGTTTATTTATATGTGTTTTTATATTCAGGAAGGTAGAGGTACCGACACTCCTAGCTGTGAGGTATGCATTAAGACTACGAGAACAGGTAACCATATTTCCCAAACCCTAATTTGGCATTCACAATACGAATGTAAAGGAGAGGTATCAAGATGTAGATACCTAAATATAGACTATAGTGTGTGCCATTTAGGAGTAGGAGAACCTAAGTGCTTCAGTCCAGAGTATCAACCTCGTACAATTTGGTTGACTCTCAGGAATGGAGATCCTCAGGGGACCCTAATTAATAAGACGGTGTTAGAATCCGTACATTCTTCGGGTGTTCTGCTATTTGATGCATGTAAGGCGATATCAAGTGGTAGAAAACCGTGGAATGTATGTGGGGATCTTAGATGGGAGAGGACGTATGGGTCTAATGATAAATATATTTGTCCCAGTAGTAAAAATAAATATGTGAGTCCTAGATGCCCAAATAAAGACTATAACTTTTGTCCATATTGGTCTTGTGTGGGGTGGGCGACTTGGGGACAGACAGTAGATAAAGACATGATAGTGACTAAGTTGCCGACTAGCCCTTATTGTAAGTCTATGGAATGCAACCCAGTCCATATACTTATTAATAACCCCGACAAGTTCCTAGATAAGTATGGAAATTTATTTGGGTTTCAGATATACGGGACGGGTTTAGATCCTGGGACATTATTGTTTATAGGAATAGAGACTGATACGGTATCCTCCCAGACTCATCAAGTATACCATTCCTTTTATGAAGAGATGAGTATAGATAATAAGATCCCCCATAACGCTAAAAACCTGTTCATTGACCTAGCTGAAAGTATTGCCGGTAGTCTTAATGTTACCAACTGCTATGTGTGTGGAGGTACTAACATGGGAGACCAATGGCCTTGGGAAGCAAAGGAGGTAATGTCCGGTTCTGAGGCAGTTGACCAACTAATATCTACACAAGCCGATTATCATTTGAGTGTTAGAGGTAAATCTGAGTGGAGATTAAAGACCTCCATCATAGGTTATGTTTGCATAGCAAGGAAAGGAATAATGTATAATACTTCTGTAGGAGAATTAACTTGTCTAGGGCAAAAAGCTTATGATGATGATACTAAAAATACAACTTGGTGGTCGGCTTCAAATGTCTCAGAACCATCTAACCCGTTTGCTAGATATGCCAGTTTAAAGGATGTGTGGTTTGATTTATCCATCACATCTACCTGGAGAGCCCCAGCAAATTTGTACTGGATCTGTGGTAAGAAAGCCTATTCGGAGTTGCCACAGGACTGGGAAGGGGCATGTGTGTTGGGTATGCTCAAACCATCCTTCTTCTTGTTACCGATTGAAACAGGTGAGACTTTAGGTGTTAAAGTGTATGATGTGAATCATAGGAAGAAAAGGGGACCCTTAGAGATAGGCACCTGGGAAGATAATGAATGGCCTCCCCAGCGTATCATAGATTATTATGGGCCAGCCACGTGGGCAGAAGATGGTACCTTTGGTTATAGAACCCCAATTTATATGCTCAACCGTATTATAAGATTACAGGCGGTGGTTGAGATTATTACTAATGAGACCTCACAAGCACTCAATCTTCTAGCGAAGCATAATACCAGGATGAGGACAGCAGTGTACCAAAATAGATTAGCCTTGGATTACCTTTTGGCAGTAGAGGGAGGTGTATGTGGGAAGTTTAACCTGAGCAATTGCTGTCTTCAAATAGATGACGAAGGGCAAGCAATAGCTGAGCTTACTAGCCATATGGTTAAACTAGTGCATGTGCCTACTCAGGTATGGAAAGGGTACAATCCAAGTAGTTGGTTTGGTAGCTGGTATGAGTGGTTTGGAGGGCTTAAGGCAGTGGTAGGTGGAGTCCTACTGATTTTACTGTTGTGTCTACTCCTACCGTGTCTTATACCCTTAGTAGTTAGGTCTGTGCAAAGCCTGATAGGAAGTATAGCAGAGAGGAAGGCTGCTGCACAGATAATGGCGATATATAAGTATAAGGCTCTAGATCAAGGAGAACCAATGCAGGAAGATGAGTGTTAAAAGATTCACATCATAAGATAAGTCTGGTCTGGTTCATGGTAACCTGAGGTATATGCAAACCAAGGTTAAGTGATGCCTCAAGTAATTGTGAAATATCAGAGGCATCAAAGGGGGGAATGTGATGTAATTCCAGTAAAATACAAGTTTAGCAGGCTAAGATTGCCACAAGGCATATGTATGTATATGTGTTTGTAGTATCAGTTAGTTAATTACACGTAGCTAAGATACTGTTATCACTGTACTGACCAGGTGCAGGAATGTAAGAACTGGAATTACGCGTCCCTCTCCTTTGTATCAGATGAGCCACGTGGTTAGACCGGATGGATGAGTTTAGACTCTATTCATTAAATAGGTTAAGGGTATGTGTGGGTGTAGTTAATTGTGGGAGGAGCTACAGTGCTATATAAGGAATGTACTCTATGTATTCAGTACTCAGACTTTGCTGTATTTTGGTGACGCTAGTCCCTCTGAGTCCCGATCGGTGATCCAATAAAGAATCTCTTCCTTCCTGAAGAAACCTGTGTCCATCTCTCTGTGCTTGGCTTCCGTCAGTTTCTCCGGTATCACTAGTGAGTGACTTCTGAAGCGTGTGGGCTGTCCAGTGCAGCCTCCTGCCGTGAGTGTGGTCTCTGCCTCACGTGATCGAAACTCCTAACCTAGGGAGTCGCGGGGGGGGGGGGGGTGGTCGTGGTAAGAGTGTAGCAGTCACTCCATTAAGCGTTTGTGGTATGTCCCCGTCTTAGGTGTACCAGTCGTGCGAGAGTGGGTCCCGTTGAGCCTGTGGTGTCAGTCAAGTACGGTCCATGTCAGGGTTAGGCCTGTCGATTGTTGTACGTGTGTCAGTCTTCTAGTAGGGATCGCAACAACATAAACAATAAACCGTTTAAACGTCCTTTTGTAACTCAGGTATGGTGTGAAGTTAGATAGGTTTCTCCTGACCTATGCTTTTGTATGCAATTCTTGACTCGTTTTAGACTTCACAAACCCTCGAGCTTAAAGCTCTATACCCACTAAGAGTGCAGGCCAAACCCTAATCTTTGCAGAATAATGTACGTTGCCATATGGACACTTTGACGGTAGGTAATGGGTCGTATACAACCTGTACCTTTACTATGCTGCCCTCTTAAAGGCCGGCTACTGTTCAGTATTCTAGATTAGTCATCTATATAAGGTCAGCATTTAATGGGCTTTAGCAATATATACATTTTGTCAGACCATTTAATCTTGCTTTTGTAGCTTGAAAGTAGTGAGGTGTGTTTATTACATTTAAGTTCCCCTATTCAGCCTTAGGAGGGTAATGTCCCCTAGTCATGGGACACTGAGCTTGGCTTTAACCTCTATCAGATGTTTGGAGACCTTACAAACTGACAGCCACCAGCTCAAAAACAGGGTTCAGGAGAAAGAACAAAGTAATAAACAATTGTGATTTTCGCATTGAGTGTACGAACTGTAGGAATTATGGTAACGTTTCCAAAACGGCACTTGGTTACCAAAATTGGGCTCACAAAAAAAAAAAAATATATATATATATATATATTGTTGCCCCCAAGAACAATGGAGTACTATAAGAAATGTTAAACGTTCAATGAAAATAACTTTGCAGTCTTTAGACCTGAGGTAAAGGTGAGCGCTGGGAAGGTGTCCCTACTGTGCCTCATTGTCAGCCAGTCCCTTGAGGCTGTCTTGGGTCCGAGGACCGAGGGCTTCTGTTCCGCGGTACAAACGTTGCGGTGCGCTCTGGGTCCCAATTGGTAGTAGAGGGTCTTGAGGGTGAGTTGGCAGTCGGTGGCTCCAGTCCCAAGGCCTGTATTATTGTGGGTGCCTCTTCCATGGAGGCAAGTGTGAGTTGGGATCCATTCTGTGGTATCACCAGGGATCCGTGTGCCCCCCATCGATAGGTGATGTCTGCTGCCCTCAGTCTGTTGGTGAGGGAGCTGAAGGTTTTGCGCCACATGAGGGTAGACTTTGTAAGATCCTGGAAAAAGGTTAGGCTAGCGCCCTCAGATATCAGGGGTGTTTTACCTTTTAATGCAGACATGACCTGAATCTTGTCGTGTACATTTGGGCACCTGAGTATCACATCTCTGGGTGTGTTTGAGCGTACCTTTGAGGACGTAGACAGGCGGTAGATCTCCTCAGGGACCATCTTCTTGACCGTGGTGTGAGGCAGAATAGTGGCCAGAAGGCGCCTTGTGTAGTGCGGTAGTTCATCTGGCAAGATGGCTGCCGGGATGCCTCTAATTTTTATATTAGTGCGCCAATGGCGTTCCTCCATGGTTGTCTGCTGTGCCATTATGGCTCTTTGTTGCGCCTGAAGGTGGTGCATTGATTCTTGCAGCTCAGCTAGGTGAGTTTGCATGTCTGTAATGTGTTTTTCATTAGTGTGTACCCTGTTTATAGTGGCAGTGATGTCCTTTTTGATGGGGGCCAGTTCTGCCGCAAAGATTTTATGGAAGTCCGAAAATAGGATTTTTAAATCATGCCTGGATGTTGGGGTCATGTCTGCTGGAGGGTCTAGTCGGTGTTGTGGCCCTATGTGGGCTTCTGAGGTTGTTTCTGCCTCCGGTTGATCCGTGTGTTGGTAGTGGGGCGCCGTACGCGGCGTGTCCGCGGGAGTAGTTTTAGCCGGAGCAGGCCTTTGAAGCATGGTCCCTATGTCCCGGTTTTGTTCTATGGCTTGTGGGCGCTGTGAGCGGCGGCCCATGGCTGGTGTGTGTGCCGGATGGTCTGACCTTTGGAGAGAGGCTTCGTCCCGCGCTTGTCGCGCTCCGTAGCCGCCGAGTAGTTTCTCCAGGTCTGGGATTGTGAGCGTGGGGTAGGCCCCAACCTTCCGTCTCCGCTTCTGCTGGGTGGAAGCCGCAAAGAAGGGCATCGACCGGCTCGGGAGTAGGTAGGGAGTCCAACTGGGGGCTGGAGGAGGTTGGATCGGCTGAGGGTGTTGGGATTTTTAATAGATTGTGCCCGTTTACTGGGGAGCTTGTCGAGATGGCGTCCGTTTAGCTTGCTGGTTAAGCTCCGCCCCCCACGCTGCTGTATTTTAGCTCTGAAAGACGTTTGACTTGCGTGACTTATCCGCCACCAACTAGGGTTCAAGCCGCAATGTTTTAGGGCACTTTCTGCCTGTGAAACAAACATCAATTTTTCTGGCCGCTGCTACAGCAGCGGCTGCAACAATACCACATTTTTCAGGCATATGTACATGCCTAATTTTTAGGCCCACTGGTGCAGAACTGTGGCTTCAAAAACCAAACCAAAAAAAAAATCCTCCAAGATGGCACCAATATACCAGTGGTCTAAGCATCTTCCCACCTTGGCCTAAAAAGGGGAGGTGATTCAACAATTAAAAATCGCTGCCATTTACACGTCCACTGATAGGAGACATGGAAGGTATTAAACTGATATGAACAATACTAAACTCACCACTCCTATCTGGTGGCACATTAGCTTGCCCGCGCAGTGCCCCAAATTTCAAGTAAGAGGACCGACCAAGCATCTTCTTCCATCTCCCTGTTACATAAATCAATGCCATATCCATAGAAAGTGTACATAATATCCAGGAGAGTTTAACAGGGCCAAATCTTGTCGCCTGTTGAAAGAGGTGACCTTGCTCGGGTCCCAGGTGTGCGGTTCCTAAAATGGCTGCCATATACACGTCCACTGATAGGAGACGCGGAAGGTATTAAACTGATTTGAACATTTACTAAACTCACCACTCCGAGTGCTGTTATTTATTTAAATTTTTTGTGGTGAGGCTTTACAGGACAGAGTGCTTCTCCACGGGACATGTTAACTCGCGGGCAGCTGGCTCATCAAGGAACCAGAGCAGCTTTAACGAGCAGCTTGAACAGTGTCCCAATAGCTTGCATTTAAAAACCTGTTAAATGTTATAATAACGTCAGATTGCTTTGCAGCAGGATATCCTTCCAGAAGAGATGTATTTGACAAAATGTTGTAATACCTTTAGTAAAAATTAGTGAAAAAATAAATCACAAGCAGGGTACAAATGGCTAATTAAAGCTAAGGATTTCAGGATTAACCATGTTTTAGAGAAGGCGATCCCACCAAAAAAAAATAAAAAAAAACCCTTGTTTGATTCTAGAAACCTGGTGTGTATGGTAATCTGACCCAAGTCAATGAGGCAAAACTGCAGATGGAGGAAACATGCAAACTCACAAGTTACATTAGCACCACCACTCAAAAAACACTGAATAAACAGACGCAGAACTGTAGCTGTCTCTATATTTTAAAGTTAATTAAGTCAAACAATTCACCACCCTCATTTTCTAAAAGGGGAAAAATTACTATGGGTCACTTTACCACCAGTGAAGTTCAGCCCACCCCCGGCTCCAACCAATTGACTGAAATCCTCCAAGATGGCACCAATATACCAGTGGTCTAAGCATCTTCCCACCTTGGCCTAAAAAGGGGAGGTGATTCCACAATTAAAAATCGCTGCCATTTACACGTCCACTGATAGGAGACGCGGAAGGTATTAAACTGATATGAACAATACTAAACTCACCACTCCTATCTGGTGGCACATTAGCTTGCCCGCGCAGTGCCCCAAATTTCAAGTAAGAGGACTGACCAAGCATCTTCTTCCATCTCCCTGTTACATAAATCAATGCCATATCCATAGAAATTGTAGAGAATATCCAGGATAGTTTTACAGGGCCAAATCATGTCGCCTGTTGAAGAGGTGACCTTGCTCGGGTCCCAGGTGTGCGGTTCCTAAAATGGCTGCCATATACATGTCCACTGATAGGAGACGCGGAAGGTATTAAACTGATATGAACATTTACTAAACTCACCACTCCGAGTGCTGTTATTTTTTTTTTTTTTTTGTGGTGAGGCTTTACAGGACAGAGTGCTTCTCCACGGGACATGTTAACTCACGGGCAGCTGGCTCATCAAGGAACCAGAGCAGCTTGAACGAGGTGACCTTGCTCGGGTCCCAGGTGTGCGGTTCCTAAAATGGCTGCCGTATACACGTCCACTGATAGGAGACGCGGAAGGTATTAAACTGATATGAACAATACTCCACTCCTATCAGTAGGTCCGTCCCATTGTGATTTATGCCCCCCACCCACCGCGCAGGGATGGGGGCCGGGGGGGAGGAAAGTAGCCCCCCCATTGTGATTTATGGCCCCCACCCACCGCGCAGGGGTGGGGGCCGAGGGGGGGAGGACAGTAGGTCCCCCCATTGTGATTTATGGCCCCCACCCACCGCGCAGGGGTTGGGGAGGACAGTAGCTCCCCCCCGTGTGTATCATGGGCTTTGAGGACAGGTGTCAATCCATACCTGCCAAGTGACCCTATGTAGGGGGAACAGTCTCTATTCTGCTCTGTGTCAGTGTGTATCATGGTCTCTGTGGACGGGAAACAGTCTTTATTCTGCTCTGTGTCAGTGTGTATCATGGTCTCTGTGGACGGGGAACAGTCTCTATTCTGCTCTGTGTCGTGTGTATCAGGGGTTTTGAGGACAGGTGTCAATCCATATCTGCCAAGTGACCCTATGTAGGAGGAACAGTCCCTATTCTGCTCTGTGCCAGTGTGTATCAGGGGTTTTGAGGACAGGTGTCAATCCATATCTGCCAAGTGACCCTATGTAGGGGGAACAGTCCCTATTCTGCTCTGTGTCAGTGTGTATCAGGGGCTTTGAGGACAGGTGTCAATCCATACCTGCCAAGTGACCCTATGTAAGGGGAACAGTCTCTATTCTGCTCTGTGTCAGTGTGTATCATGGTCTCTGTGGACGGGGAACAGTCTCTATTCTGCTCTGTGTCAGTGTGTATTATGGTCTCTGTTGACAGGGAACAGTCTCTATTCTGCTCTGTGTCAGTGTGTATCAGGGGCTTTGAGGACAGGTGTCAATGTTAGGTGATTTCTGCCCTTTATGGATTAAAAGCAGACTCTGCATCAACTGTGTAATTTTCCATGGGAGTTTTGCCATGGATCCCCCTCCGGCATGCCACAGTCCAGGTGTTAGTCCCCTTGAAACAACTTTTCCATCACTTTTGTGGCCAGAAAGAGTCACTGTTGGTTTTAAAATTCGCCTGCCCATTGAAGTCAATGGCGGTTCACGCGGTTCGTCGGTTCGCGAACATTTGCGGAAGTTCGCGTTCGCCGTTCGCAAACCAAAAATTTCGGGTTCGCGACAACACTACTTCTGATGAAGCCCAAACTCCGGCGAAACGCGTAAAGTAAGGGACTGCAAGCTGTTTTTTTATAATATTTTATTATTTGTGTTTTAAAAATTACTACCTTTTTTCCAAAGCCCCCCCTTTTTTTGATTTTCAACTTTCTTTTTGGTGCAACTGGATTCCTGATTATCCTTTGGTGGGGATTATACCATCACAAACCAGCAACACCAGAGCAAGTTATTGCTCTGGAAATCGTAAGTAGGATACCTGCTTTTTCTTATTTCCAATTATACTTGACATACTGCACTATTGGATTTGTATTCTGTTTTTCCACAAATACGGCTGCTGAGAATTGGATATCCTACACAGCTTTTATCCACATTTACTAAGATGGGGATTATACCGTCCAGGCGCTTTACAGCAGAGCTCTTTTTTTTTTGTATAATACTTTTTATTGAATTTTCAAGTATATAATACAGTCTATATAACTGAACATTGACAATGCAAGTGATACATTCCTTTCAACATTTTAGGATATTATTTCACATATATTTGAAACTTTAAACATAGAGAAATTTGTGTACGTAAATTAGTAATGGATTTCACGGAGGAGAACATCACAGTTCTAAAGTGGCTTACATCTTCGACATACTAATGAAGTTATTCATTACATTATCTAAATATTGAGCTACTTTAATGCATAGCTGCTTACTATCAGAATGTCAGACTCTTGCAGCTACTCCATTAATGAGTTAGGTTCAATTAGCATATGTTATTAATTTTAACAAACTGGTGGGGAAGGGGAAGGGTAGAGGGTTGAGGGGGAGGGGGGAGGGAAGAGAATTTAAGACCGGACTTTGTTAGGGAATCAACCTTACTCGGGGTTTCCCTGAGTGCACATTCTATTGGGCTGGTTTTCTCCAAATATCCCACTGTTCCCATGCTATTTGCCAGAATGGGTTTCCTGTTTTCATCTGCCGTGCGGCTATTTCATATGACTTAGTAGTCTCTACCAAGTCCAGACACTTAACAATGTCCGGGGAGCTTGCTGTAAGCCACAATCTACCTATGGACATGAGAGCAGCAATAATGACATGGTACATGAGATATAGATCTATTTTCTTTAAGCCCTGAGGCAATGCTAATAACAGGTAAGTTTCTGGTGTGAATGGTATATTCTTGCCAGTGAGACCTTCAATGGCTCTCAAAATATTCTCCCAGAAAGGCTTCAGATTGGGGCATGTCCACCATATGTGGAGCATCGTGCCCAGCTCATTGAGGCACCTCCAGCAGAGTTTTGACTTCCCCCTGTCATATTTGTGTAGTGTAGTCGGTACTACGTACCAGCGATATAACACTTTTCTGCTTGTTTCTACATGGGATGCGTTCAATGTTAGCTGTTTGTGAGCTAATATAATTCTTGACCAATCTTCATTTGATATATCCGCCTGTAACTCTTGCTCCCAAGCACGTACAAATTGTAGAGTCTTAGGAGGCGTACTAGTACTAAGCATTTTGTACAGAAGAGACAATAGTTTTTGTGGTTGTTTATTAGTGACACATACTTTCTCTAATAATGATATGGTATCACCTTGGCTGCGTGTCTTATCTACAGTAACATGTTTCTGCACCCACAAGTGTAGTTGTAAATAAGCGTAGTATGCTTTATGGGGCAAGTTTAACGTTTTGGAAAGTGAATCATATGTAAGCAAGTGACCTCCCGACATTAATTGGGATGGGCATTTAATATATATATTTGTCCCAGACGGCCAATGTAGCCGTTGTGGTTGGGCTGGCATTCCTATATTTTGGCCTTTTGTCTTTGGGAATCCAGGCCAGTGTGGACATCGCTATGCCGCCCAGCTGTGCTATTTCGATCTGGTGCCATGGTGGTGTCGTTACGTGGTGGAAGGTCGCTACGAGCGTACTCGTGAGAGCTGCCGTGTAATATCTCCTAATCTCTGGTGCCCCCATCCCCACTTCTTTGAAGGGTTTGTACATAGTAGCTGCAGCTACTCTAGAGCGCTTTCCTCCCCAGATATAGTTGGGTGTCAATAAAAAAGTTTTTTGGTATATGGATTTGAAGCGTCCTGAATAAGTATTGCAGCTTGGGTAAGATCATCATCTTTATTGCTGCTATCCTACCCATCCAGGAGACATATTTGCCCTTCCAGCTGCATAGCTGTTGCTTAATATTATTGAATAATGGTAGGTAGTTCGCTTTATATAACTGCCCTGTCGAGGGTGTGAGATGTATTCCTAAGAACGTCAAGTGGTCTCGTCTCCAGTCAAATGTGTGTCTTTTTTGTAGGCTAGCAATTTGGGTAGCTGAGAGATTAAGTCCCATAGCTTGAGTTTTGCTAACGTTAAGTTTATAATAGGAGCAATTCCCAAACTTTGTTAGTATATTTTGTAATTGTGGCAGTGACGTATCTGGGTGTGATACGGTCAACATTACATCGTCGGCAAACAGGGTGATCTTGTGCATTTTCCCCCCTATGGTTATCCCTTCAATGTCGGTGGAGTCTCTTATATGCTGAGCTAGCGGTTCCAATGCCAGGATATATAACAGTGGGGACAATGGGCATCCTTGCCTAGATCCATTTGATACCTGAAATGTTTTGGAAGTAAAACCCCCATTAGCTATTTTTGCTGATGGATTATCATATAGCGCCGATATTAGCCTAATTAAACTCTCTGGGAAAGCGAATTTCTGTAGTACTGACGTCAGGTATCCCCAGTGTAGCCTGTCAAACGCTTTCTCCGCATCTAATGACAGCGCCACACTGGGTACCCCGGACAACTGTATACTGTGGAGGATGTTGACCAGTTTCCTGGTTCCATCTGAGCCTAATCGGCCCCGTACAAACCCCACTTGGTCGTCTTGGATTAGCTTAGGTAGAAGTGTTCCCAATCTATTGGCGTATATTTTGGCTAATATTTTTAGATCCGTGTTTAGGAGCGATATAGGTCTTAGGTTTTGGCTTTTGTGTGGTGGTTTCCCAGGTTTAGGGAGAGTAGTGATATGCGCCAACAACATTTCTTGCGGTATTTTACCCGTCTGGATGATCGTGTTGTAAAGTTTCTCTAGTATAGGGGTTAGTGCGTGAGAGAAGCTTTTGTAATAGGCGTTAGTAAACCCATCTGGGCCTGGGGATTTCCCTTTCGGGAGTGCAGTAATTGTAGTTGCTATTTCGTGTTGGGTAATGGGTTCTTCTAATAGAGATCTATCTTTTTGTGTGAGTTGTGGTGTGTGTACACCTTCCAGGAAGGAGTCAATGTCCGAGGCAGTTGGCTGGTGCGTATGTTCGTCTTTTTTTAGGTTATATAATGTATCATAATAATCGGCTAGTAGGTTATTAATATCATAGGGGTTGTATACTTTATTTCCTTGTTGATTAAGTAAAAACGGTATTTTGGAATTTTGTCTTTTTTGCCGCAAGAGAGTTGCTAAAGCCTTCCCCGCCCTAGTTCCCTGTGTATATGTTCGGAGCTGAAGTCTGTGGGTAATAGTGGCTGATGTGTGGAGGTGGATATCATTCAATTGCTTTTTAATTTGGTCTATATTTTGTTGGGTAGCCGTGGACGGGTTCGACGTCTGTGTTAGTGTTTCGTCTCTAAGCTGTCTCACAAGGGAGACATAACTTGCCTTTGCTTGTTTATGTAAGTAGGACGCCTGGCTAATCAGGAGGCCACGGATGAATGCTTTGTGCGTTAACCACGCCGTAGCCGAGGAGACGTCTGGTGTGTCATTTATAGCAAAAAATGCGTTAATGTCCTCTGTGAGTTTAGCTGTGAAATTGGGGTCTTGCAGGAGGGCTTCATTCATACGCCACTGGGATGTTGCACGTGATTGAAATTTATCTAGTAGTGTTAGCGTGACAGGTGCGTGATCAGACCAAACTATATTACCTACGTCACTTTGTAAGGCCGTCGGTAGTAGGTCCCCTGATACGAATATAAAATCAATTCTAGTGTACGTTTTATGTACTGAGGAGTAATAGGTAAACTCCCGATCATTCGGATGGTGTGTTCTCCACACATCATATAAGTTATATTCCATAAGGAGTTTTGCTAAGGCCGTAGCCTGTTTGCATAGTGATTTACATTGTAATGGACCCGCTGTCTGTGTGGAGTCCAGTTTAGGCTGTATAATGTGGTTTAAATCACCACATAAAATTGTGGAGGATGGGTATGTAGTGGGGATTTTGTGTAAAACTCTCTATATCCCAACCAAAGTATGTAAAGCATTGTTAATGCTACAGTGCAGTATTAGGTATCGGCCTTGCGTGTCTTTTTTGAGGCTCAAAAGTTCAAATGTGACCGAAGCATGGATAAGGAAGGATACCCCCCTAGATTTTGAGGAATAGGTGGAGTGGTATTGTATTGGATACTCTTTGCCTGCAAATGCAGGAACCTTATTATGTACAAAATGAGTCTCCTGTATGCACAGTATATCAGTTTTAGTGTGCTTTGCCTCATCTATAAGGAGTCTCCTTTTATGTGGCGTATTCAGACCTCGTGCGTTAATAGACATTATTTTCACCATTTATGAATAAGTAGTAAGCTCTGCTGCAGAAGGGTCTAATATTAGGATACCTCTACCTCCATGTGGGGGGGAGGTCTGTTGCACCTCGTGTAACGACCATTTAGGCAGATAATATTGAAGTGCTTGGCAAAGTAGCACTGCAAGCTTGGGGTGGTAATGGGATAGATTGGGTGTGATATTTGTCCCTGTATGGGTTTGTTGCCGGTCTATGGCATCTTGGGGTGGGGTGGTTAAACTGGGGGAAGAACTTAGAACTATGTACAGGATATCTCGCGCGGAGACAGTAAGTGGTGTTACCACTAACGAGGGAAGGAAGAAATAGTTTTCTACCATAAACGTGGCTATTGGGCGCCTATAGGTACCTTGATAGATGCATCCACTGAGTGTGGGGTATACCGTGTGATTTGGCTTATTCACCTCACGGTGTACTGGGTTTTGGGGACTTCCGTCCGAGTTAGGGCCTACCCCTCGCCCCTTTCCAGAGGCCTGTGACTAGTTAACTGCCCCCGGTTACCTGAGGAGACTAATTATTGGCGATATGGGGATGATTCGCCAAAGTGTGGGGTTGCCTTGTCATGCATTACACCATCTTAACCTGACACATGAGTGAGCTGCTAGTTTACATAACACAACATAACCGACTATCGCTCCTGTCGCTAGCATCCCCCCCTATTCTTCAATCGCCCTACATAACAGATCCCAATACATCTTCGGGGAGCCTGGATTGCAGGTCCCCGTTACCTCGGGGTCACTCGCGACCCAAGTGAGCCCCAACAGTTGGGTTATGTCCTTTTAACAGTTGTCTCAGGCTCAGTCTGTTTGGCGGGCCGCTCACTCTGCAGGTTGCATGCTCCCAGCACCCGAGCAAGTGTGGGTTCAGGCCTCTCGCTCTCCGAAGGTTTGTGTTCTTTAAAGGCAGTGTCGGGTCAGAACGAGGGGTATTCCTCCACTACAGGCAGAAGGCCAGACCCGGCTCCCCCGCAATTGCCCACTGCTCTGCGTACGCTTCGTCACAGGGATGGCGGGAGAACCCGGTCCAGCCTCCCCCGGCCGCCAAGACCCCCCTGAGGAATCCCGCGCCCGGGATGATCTAAGCTTGTCGCTGGAAGCCAAAGAATATCTACAAAAAAAAAAGTCACATTGTCCACATGAAGTTGTTTAGTCCTTGTTGGGAGGCAATAAACGTTCTTAGACCAGGCCGTCAACTGGTGTCAGATTAGCGCTTAGGTTTGTCCCAGTCCCGTTTTAGTGTACCTGCTTGACTCGTAGAGTTGGTTGCTGGTTCCATTGGTATATTCCATGCGAGTAGTTTCGTTGTGCCTTCGGTAGGGGTGTTCATCACCGTCGTGCTGCCATCTTTAGTAACAATCAGTTTAGTGGGAAAACCCCAGCGGTATCGGATGCCTCGCGACCGCAATGTGTTAGTGACTTGGGAGAACTCCCTCCGTTTTTTGAGGGTAGCAGCTGACAAGTCTGCATAGATTTTGACATCGGGGTAATCGGTTGGGGTTTTTTCCCGCATTCTGCTGCTTCTGAGTACATGTTCCTTAATGTGGAAATAGTGTGCCCGAAGTAGTATGTCTCTGGGTGTCGCCTGTGGGAGATGCCGGGGTTTCGGAATACGATGCACTCTGTCTACCAGTAGCATGTCTGCCGGTATTTCTGGAACATAAGCTGTAACGGACCGTTTCAGCATGAAAGGGGAAAAATCAGTTTAGGCGATAATCCCCTTTTCTCAGACAGGCACAGCTACTGCAGAACATCAAAACTCATGAACTAGATACAGGCGAATGCATCAAACTCCCGAACTGCATACCAGGGAATTAGATAGCACTCCAAGCTGGAACCTCACGAATAGCTGCTAGCAGATGAATAGGGAAAAGCAGACATCAGCTTACACTCCTTAGCAATCAATCTCCAACAGCATACAGTGAATCCCCCCAAGAACGAGACAAGGCTCCGTGTTGAAGGTCAAGCAGTGGTCTGTTTATTCAGGGCTACCTGCCCCTGTATTTATGCAGGTCTCCCACCTGGTGGACACTCCCCTAGGGGACCAGATGGAAGACTGAAACAGCAGACAGACATGTATCATTTTCGTACACACAGCCACAATACTTTCCCACAATGCATCCTGGTTTCCTCCTCCCTGCCCTGGAGATAATTAATGAAGTAATTCAATTATCTCCTAAGACAAAGGCCAGACTCCATTATGCACATGGTGACACAGAAACAGACTATCACTTTAAAATACATACAGACACATTTTATACATAAAACACAGACATGTAACATATCCCCAGATAGCTCAGGTCTGGGCGCACATTATTAGGTGAATGGCACCCAGACCACACAAATACATTTTAATTGCCATGGAGCTAAAGTCTTTAATTATATGAACAGGCTCCATGGCAGGCTATCTGGGTTACTACAGTTCACATAAAACATAAACTACCGAATTTCCCTGCATTCACCAAATCCATTCGAATTAGAACCAGGGGCTGGAGGTTCAGCGGTGCCTGCACGTAAAAGTGTCCGATTTTGGTGCATGAAAGCCGGGCAGAAAAGTGTTGGCTGCCCGGGGAGCTCCAGAACAGCGCCACCTAGCGGCCGCTAAGTGTAACAGCGGCCACACAGTTAACAGGCAATTAACCGCAGCTTCAGGGAGGTAAATTGGCAGCACACTCCAGCTTCTGGGTGGCCAATTAACAACGCCGGCCGGCTTCCCACGGCTCTGGGGAGGTTGGTGAACGGCTGTTTGTTCGGTAGATGAAATCTACCGAACTGCTGTGCAGAAAGGGAGAAATAAATCATTCTGCACAGTAAAATTAACCCTTTAGCTGCCGGTCCATAGTCCAGAGGTAGCAGGCGGGCAACCAGGCTCCTCCAATACAATGTGGCGAGATTGGTTTCGTCACATCTCTCCCCCTTTCCAAAAAGACTAACAGGGTACCTGACCTCCTGCCGGTCAGTGCCCTTGTTAGTCCAGCAACCCACCCACAAAGCAAAAAAAACAGTACAGCCCACCCACAATAAATAGTTACTACACCTGGGTAGAGGAGAAGTTTGTCCCGGTCCAGGTGCCTCACCACGGCTGTGTAGGGGACTGGTAGGCTGCCTTGGTGGGTTGCTGAGTGGGCAGAGACCAGCGGTACTCTGTCCTGGTGCCAGCACTACCACCGGAGTAGTCTGGTTGGAGCCTGGTTGCTGGAGACGGACTGTCTCCCCCTTAGTTGCATAGCTCTGCTGCTGAGTGGGGAGACCGGTTGTCTCCCCCTTGGATACACAGCTCTGTCGTGGGGGGGTAGGACCGACCATCCCTACCCCCTGTGTGGTAAGTGCAGAGACCACGGTCCCATCTGCACTGGTGGGGGGTTTACAGTCTCCCCCTGGTACATTAAGCTGCCGCTGGGGAGAGGGGGTAACAAGTTTCTCTCCCGATAGAACGCTCTGCACATTAATGATCCGCCGCTGGGGAGAGGTGGTAACAAGCTCCTCTCCCATACATATTCCTAGTCTTTGCGGAGGGAGACCGACTGTCTCTCCTCCCAATACAGAGTCCTGCCGCTGGGGAAAGGAGACAGGGCTCTCTATTCCCTGCTGGATACTCTGCCGCTGGAGAATGGAGACTGGGCCCCCAATTCCCGAAAACTCACGCTGCCGCTGGGGAGGGAGGACGCTGCTCTCCTCTCCCTGTATTCCACATTGCCCTCCTGGCATATCACTCTGCTGCTGGGGGGCAGGAACAACTACCTCTGCCCCCTGTAACTCAGCCTGCCGCTGGGGAGGGAGGCCACTGCTCTCCTCTCCCTGCACTTCACATTGCCCTCCTGGCATATCACTCTGCTGCTGGGGGACAGGAACAACTACCTCTGCCCCCTGTAACTCAGCCTGCCGCTGGGGAGGGAGGACGCTGTTCTCCTCTCCCTGCACTTCACATTGCCCTCCTGGCATATCACTCTGCTGCTGGGGGGCAGGAACAACAACCTCTGCCCCCTGTAACTCAGCCTGCCGCTGGGGAGGGAGGACGCTGCTCTCCTCTCCCTGCACTTCACATTGCCCTCCTGGCATATCACTCTGCTGCTGGGGGGCAGGAACAACTACCTCTGCCCCCTGTAACTCAGCCTGCCGCTGGGGAGGGAGGACGCTGCTCTCCTCTCCCTGCACTTTACACTGCCGCTGGGGAATGGAGACTGGGCTCCCAATTCCCTGCAGGCTCGGTGGAGAGACCTCGGTCCCATCTCCACTGGCCACCTGGGGTTCTTCCCAGTAAAATTGTACAATATCTTCCCAGGTGAAGGGGTCTGGATCTGGGTCTGCGCTTCCCTGTTGAGCCTTCTCACTGGAGTGGAACAGATTTTGGTAGTCCTGTTCCAGCTCCATCTCTCGGGTTACTAGGTGGACCAGGTCTTGCTCAATTTCATGAGTGTCGTCCCAGTCATACCTGCTCTCCCTCCACTCAAAGAGATCACTGAACCGGGCTTGTGTGGGGCTCCCAAATTCAGGCTCTGCAAAAGTCTCCCATAACAAGCCAGGACCATCAAACTCCTCTCCCTCTGGCTTGTCATGCTCGGCTGTCCAGGGCAGGTGCCGTGCAACATACCACCAAAGCGCCTGGTAGGCATCCTCCAGCCACATCTCCTGCCATACCCGGAGCTCCAATTCTTTTACCCATTCCTCCCTGGGCTGCTCTCCCAGGAAGGGCATCCGCAGGGCTAGTCGCTCCTGCAAACGCTGATCTTCCTTGGGAAGTCTCTCACCTCGTTGGTATTCCACAATGTCCAGTGCCTGGTACCAGATGCCTTTCCTTAACGCCTCCCGGTCATCCATGTCACCCTCATCGTACTCCACTGCTGGTTCCATGCTGTTGCTTTTAGGGTCGCTGTACTGGGACATGCGTTGCCCTCAAATTGTAAAAATCCAAAGCAATGGTGTTCTGTAGCTGTCCTTCTGGCTGTAGGAACGATCCCGCCGCTGCCACCAATTGTAACGGACCGTTTCAGCATGAAAGGGGAAAAATCCGTTTAGGCGATAATCCCCTTTTCTCAGACAGGCACAGCTACTGCAGAACATCAAAACTCATGAACTAGATACAGGCGAATGCATCAAACTCCCGAACTGCATACCAGGGAATTAGATAGCACTCCAAGCTGGAACCTCACGAATAGCTGCTAGCAGATGAATAGGGAAAAGCAGACATCAGCTTACACTCCTTAGCAATCAATCTCCAACAGCATACAGTGAATCCCCCCAAGAACGAGACAAGGCTCCGTGTTGAAGGTCAAGCAGTGGTCTGTTTATTCAGGGCTACCTGCCCCTGTATTTATGCAGGTCTCCCACCTGGTGGACACTCCCCTAGGGGACCAGATGGAAGACTGAAACAGCAGACAGACATGTATCATTTTCGTACACACAGCCACAATACTTTCCCACAATGCATCCTGGTTTCCTCCTCCCTGCCCTGGAGATAATTAATGAAGTAATTCAATTATCTCCTAAGACAAAGGCCAGACTCCATTATGCACATGGTGACACAGAAACAGACTATCACTTTAAAATACATACAGACACATTTTATACATAAAACACAGACATGTAACATATCCCCAGATAGCTCAGGTCTGGGCGCACATTATTAGGTGAATGGCACCCAGACCACACAAATACATTTTAATTGCCATGGAGCTAAAGTCTTTAATTATATGAACAGGCTCCATGGCAGGCTATCTGGGTTACTACAGTTCACATAAAACATAAACTACCGAATTTCCCTGCATTCACCAAATCCATTCGAATTAGAACCAGGGGCTGGAGGTTCAGCGGTGCCTGCACGTAAAAGTGTCCGATTTTGGTGCATGAAAGCCGGGCAGAAAAGTGTTGGCTGCCCGGGGAGCTCCAGAACAGCGCCACCTAGCGGCCGCTAAGTGTAACAGCGGCCACACAGTTAACAGGCAATTAACCGCAGCTTCAGGGAGGTAAATTGGCAGCACACTCCAGCTTCTGGGTGGCCAATTAACAACGCCGGCCGGCTTCCCACGGCTCTGGGGAGGTTGGTGAACGGCTGTTTGTTCGGTAGATGAAATCTACCGAACTGCTGTGCAGAAAGGGAGAAATAAATCATTCTGCACAGTAAAATTAACCCTTTAGCTGCCGGTCCATAGTCCAGAGGTAGCAGGCGGGCAACCAGGCTCCTCCAATACAATGTGGCGAGATTGGTTTCGTCACATAAGCGTGCAGTAGATTCCTCACGTAGGCCTGCAGTTCGTCGGTGGCAACATCTTCGGGGACTCCTCTTAATCGGAGGTTATTCCGGCGTGACCTATCTTCTAGGTCTGCTATCTTATCCTCCAATTTGGCAATTTCTGTCGCCATGCGTTCCACATTCGTGGCCAAATCATTGTGCGTGGTAGCGAACTCGTCACACTTATCTTCCATGTGCGACGTACGCTTGCCGAGTTCTTGTATGTCCTTGCGCATGGAGTCCGCCGTGTGCTGCCATGTGGTGATGAGCTTATTGGATAGTGTCTCCAGGGCTGCCGTTAGGTCTGCTTTCGTTATTGGTGATTTATCTGGGGACTGTAACAGGTTAGTGACCTGATCGCCATCCTCCATTTCAGGATCCGTGGGGTCCGTCGAGGCCTGTGCCGCCAGAGACACATGAGCGCTTTTCTGGCTAAAAAAATTGAGCTTGTCCGGTTTCGCCGAGCTCCTCTTACTCTTGTGATGCGACATCCTTGATTAATTTCAGTGGATGCTGCTTATTTCGTTAGGATTGCATTGGATTAGGCGCCCTGTTGTTGGAGCAAAGGGATCATGCGACCATCTTGCTCCGTGGTTAGCCACGCCCCCTACAGCAGAGCTCTTAGTAGTAAATTGTGAGTTAGTCTTCTATCTGGTTTTACATACCGTATATACTCGAATATAAGACGAGTTTTTCAGCACATTTTTTGTGCTGAAAAACCCCAACTCGTCTTATACTCGAGTCACTGTCTGTATTATGGCAATTTACATTGCCATAATACAGACAGGGGGCTGGCAGCGAGCGCTTACCTCTCCTGCAGCTCCTGTCAGCTCCCTTCTCCTCTGCGCCGGTCCGTTCAGCACCTCTGTCAGCTCCCAGTGTAAGTTTCGCGAGAGCCGCGGGGTCATAGTGCGGCTCTCGCGAGACTTACAGTGTGAGCTGACAGAGGAGCTGACCGGACCGACGCGGAGGAGAAGGGAGCTGACAGGAGCTGCAGGAGAGGTAAGTGCTCCCTGCCAGCCCCCCTCTTCCCCCCACTGAACTACCAATGCCACTTGACCACCAGGGAGTGAGAGCCCTCCTCCCTGGCCAGCTAGGAAGCAGGGAGGGGGGACGAAAAAATTTATATATATATAAATAATAATAATAAAATAAAAAATAATAATAATAAAAAAAATATTAATGAAACAAAAAACAATATTAAAATAATAATTAAAAAATAACCCCCCACCAAGGCTCTGCATCACACTCTGCATCACACACACACACACTGCACATACACACACTGCATTCTCATACACACACACTGCATTCTCATACACACACTGCATTCATTATATACACACACTGTAAATAAATATTCAATTAATATAATTTTTTTAGGATTGAATTTTATTAAGAAATTTACCAGTAGCTGCTGCATTTCCCACCCTAGTCTTATACTCGAGTCAATACGTTTTCCCAGTTTTTTGGGGTAAAATTAGGGGCTTCGGCTTATATTCGGGTCGGCTTATACTCGAGTATATACGGTATATACATGTGCTAAAATTATTTATTTGACATACTGCACTATTATTTTGCTCTGTTTTTATCTCTTTTGAGGGTCGCACAATTTGCTACATTGTTAGGATTACTTATATGTGTGTATAAATGATTATTTTATTATATCCACTTTTGCGCGGATCACCATTTTGTTTATTTTCTACTTTGGGTCACCACAAGCAGGTATTGGCAAGCCCTGCTGGTTAACTGCTGCTTCTTGTTTTGTTATTCTAGTGAGCGGCTAAATCTCTGTTTTCTAACTATGTATGTGACTGTTTGCCTACAAGTGTGTGTGTGTGACTGTCTGCCTGTGACTGTATGTGGCTAGCTGTAACTGGGTATGTGTGACTGTCTGCCTGTGACTGTATGTGGCTAGCTGTAACTGGGTATGTGTGACTTTCTGCCTGTGACTGAGTGTAAGTTACTATGTGCCTGGGACTGTGTGCATTTTGCTGTATTTGACAGGATGTGTGTATAACTGTGTGCATCTGATGTTGTGTCTGACTGTGGGACTGTGTGCATATGGCACTGCAAAAACAAATATGAAACACAGTTAATGCACACATATATCACACACAGCCAATATACACTGAGCCACCAGAATTCAGCATGTAACTTCCTGCAAGGTAACAATAGGGTAGGGGGAATTAATATTTCTTGTTCTTTAATAATGATTCATTTAAGAAAGCCCCAATACAAACACTGCATTCCTAAACACATTATACATGGGTGAGCAAATGTGATCAGGCTGCCTAAATGCCTAACGTCAGTCCTGCTTAGGAACTTGGTATTGGGAATCACCTGGAATTTATATTGGGCAGAAGAAAGAATACTTGGCGCTTAAAACCAACAAGTGCAGTAATATATCAAGATTGACAGACAGATATACAGGGAGTGCAGAATTATTAGGCAAGTTGTATTTTTGAGGATTAATTTTATTATTGAACAACAACCATGTTCTCAATGAACCCAAAAAACTCATTAATATCAAAGCTGAATATTTTTGGAAGTAGTTTTTAGTTTGTTTTTAGTTTTAGCTATTTTAGGGGGATATCTGTGTGTGCAGGTGACTATTACTGTGCATAATTATTAGGCAACTTAACAAAAAACAAATATACACCCATTTCAATTATTTATTTTTACCAGTGAAACCAATATAACATCTCAACATTCACAAATATACATTTCTGACATTCAAAAACAAAACAAAAACAAATCAGTGACCAATGTAGCCACCTTTCTTTGCAAGGACACTCAAAAGCCTGCCATCCATGGATTCTGTCAGTGTTTTGATCTGTTCACCATCAACATTGCGTGCAGCAGCAACCACAGCCTCCCAGACACTGTTCAGAGAGGTGTACTGTTTTCCATCCTTGTAAATCTCACATTTGATGATGACCACAGGTTCTCAATGGGGTTCAGATCAGGTGAACAAGGAGGCCATGTCATTAGATTTTCTTCTTTTATACCCTTTCTTGCCAGCCACTCTGTGGAGTACTTGGACGCGTGTGATGGAGCATTGTCCTGCATGAAAATCATGTTTTTCTTGAAGGATGCGGACTTCTTCCTGTACCACTGCTTGAAGAAGGTGTCTTCCAGAAACTGTCAGTAGGACTGGGAGTTGAGCTTGACTCTATCCTCAACCCGAAAAGGCCCCACAAGCTCATCTTTGATGATACCAGCCCAAACCAGTACTCCACCTCCACCTTGCTGGCGTCTGAGTCGGACTGGAGCTCTCTGCCCTTTACCAATCCAGCCATGGGCCCATCCATCTGGCCCATCAAGACTCACTCTAATTTCATCAGTCCATAAAACCTTAGAAAAATCAGTCTTGAGATATTTCTTGGCCCAGTCTTGACGTTTCAGCTTGTGTGTCTTGTTCAGTGGTGGTCGTCTTTCAGCCTTTCTTACCTTGGCCATGTCTCTGAGTATTGCACACCTTGTGCTTTTGGGCACTCCAGTGATGTTGCAGCTCTGAAATATGGCCAAACTGGTGGCAAGTGGCATCTTGGCAGCTGCACGCTTGACTTTTCTCAGTTCATGGGCAGTTATTTTGCGCCTTGATTTTTCCACACGCTTCTTGAGACCCTGTTGACTATTTTGAATGAAACGCTTGATTGTTCGATGATCACGCTTCAGAAGCTTTGCAATTTTAAGAGTGCTGCATCCCTCTGCAAGATATCTCACTATTTTTGACTTTTCTGAGCCTGTCAAGTCCTTCTTTTGACCCATTTTGCCAAAGGAAAGGAAGTTGCCTAATAATTATGCACACCTGATATAGGGTGTTGATGTCATTAGACCACACCCCTTCTCATTACAGAGATGCACATCACCTAATATGCTTAATTGGTAGTAGGCTTTCGAGCCTATACAGCTTGGAGTAAGACAACATGCATAAAGAGGATGATGTGGTCAAAATACTCATTTGCCTAATAATTCTGCACTCCCTGTATAGGCAGACATATAGATATGATAATATAGTTGCCAAACCGTATTAAAGAAATGCGAGACAACAGCAGGATGCAATCTTAACTGGAAGTTGGCAATAAGGAACCTGACTCACTATTAATAAGCTCTAATTCATGCAGTGCTTAAATGAAAGTTATTTCTTCACCTACATTTGCCAATTATTTGTAACAAATCTGGTAATGTGAAAAGTAATGCTTTATTATCATATAGCAAATAGATTTTTATATATATATATATGGAATTTTACTGTGTATTTTAATATTAAAGATTTTTTGGACACTTTTTATTTAGTGCCATTTATCTTTTTTACACTGTATATTAATTTGTTATCTGGCATTTTTATTTTCCTGGACTCCAAGTAATCCGAGGTGGGGATCATACCACCAGCGCTATCTTCAAGGAGCAGTCGGTCTGCTCCACCCTTGTGAGTACCATTTTATACAAAAATATTTTTTATCACTATTTTACCCAGTGAGCACTATTGGTTGTTTCTCTTTTATCTTTGAGCGTTGAACATATCACTGACGGAGGAAATTTTCCCTATATCCCATAAGCGGGGATTGTACAGGTGTACACCTTCAACACTAGAGCGAGTTATAGCTCTTATAAATGTGAGTTTTATACCAGCTTTTAATTTCCTATCTACCTCACTATCAGACGTATTGCACTATCCTGTTTTGTATCTGTTTTTTTCCACATACGAGTGAATTCCTAAGAAGGAGACCAACGAGGAACTTTCCCCTGACCGTGGATCTACAGACTTCCCATTCTCCATAGGAGCATATTCTAGATAAGACTTTCTCTTTTTACTTGGACTAATTGTCGTTTATATATTGATTTTCCCCTGGCGCAGCCTTTTTTGTTTTTTCTTTTGTCACATCACCTAATATGCTTAATTGGTAGTAGGCTTTCGAGCCTATACAGCTTGGAGTAAGACAACATGCATAAAGAGGATGATGTGGTCAAAATACTAATTTGCCTAATAATTCTGCACTCCCTGTATAGGCAGACATATAGATATGATAATATAGTTGCCAAACCGTATTAAAGAAATGCGAGACAACAGCAGGATGCAATCTTAACTGGAAGTTGGCAATAAGGAACCTGACTCACTATTAATAAGCTCTAATTCATGCAGTGCTTAAATGAAAGTTATTTCTTCACCTACATTTGCCAATTATTTGTAACAAATCTGGTAATGTGAAAAGTAATGCTTTATTATCATATAGCAAATAGATTTTTAATCCTGCTCAATTTTGCATTGCAGACTAAATAGCAATTTGTGAACATGACTTCACAGTTCACAGTATACAGAACAGCATTAAAAATATATTAACAGTTAAATACTGCATTAATTGCTAATTTAAAACAAAAGTCTTGCTGTCTTACTACCCTCAAGCCATTCAACTATACATATAGCAGCACAGTTTTGTTGGAAGACAAACTTCTAGAAATGCAATATGGAACACTGAATTGTGTGCATTAGTTGACCATTCCCTATCAACCCTGTGTATATAGTAAACAGTGACAAGATTTTATTTTGCTAGATCTAGATTATTATTATTATTATTATTTTTAGGTTGCAATGCACAATACTGAGGCCAGGCTTTAACCCCTTAAGACCGCAGCCAAATGTACAAGTTGTTAACCAAAAAAAATGTAAACAAACCACAGATTTTGACTTGACATTTGCACAGACGTTATTCGGCATGTGCTAAAACTTTTATATAAACCTTTGTACAGACGTTATTCGTCATGCACTATAACCTTAAACTAAATAAGACACGGACACAGTTAATTCTGTTGGAGTATAAAGTCCACAGCTTTTATTAATTAAATTATTAATTAAATTATCATAAATTAACATAATTAACATAATTTAGGGTCATTGTCCAACTATACATTAAATTACTATACCCCCCACACAGTACCCCTGACAATGACCCTACCAATTGAACAATATATAACCAAATAACAATTCACTTGAAACACGGCCTACCAAAGAGGCCCCACATCATATTGTTAACTGTAGGGGTGTACCTCAGACACCCCTACACCCACAGGTTCGTCGCCACCGAAGAGCTAGAACCAACCAGTCCTTAATTCCATCAGGCCTACACCTCGGCCTGTCCAGTTCAAACTCTACGCCAAATTCCAATTTTTACTATGCCCTGTTCCGCCGCTGTGACCGAAACGGAAGTGCTAAACCTAGGGAGGGTGGGTGGGACAATTTACAGGTAAGAAAGGCTCTGGTTAAAATGGCCCCTATTCTAAAATGGCTGCTCTTTATACTCCCTGTCTCCGCCCCCAAGCTCCATTAAACTAATCCAACCCCCAAACACTACCACCTGCCCACTTCCTGGCTCTGTCAAGGCCCACTCCTCCTACTGCGTTGTTCCATGGGCTTCATGACATTTGCACAGACGTTATTCGGCATGTGCTAAAACTTTTATATAAACCTTTGTACAGACGTTATTCGTCATGCACTATAACCTTAAACTAAATAAGACACGGACACCGTTAATTCTGTTGGAGTATAAAGTCCACAGCTTTTATTAATTAAATTATTAATTAAATTATCATAAATTAACATAATTAACATAATTTAGGGTCATTGTCCAACTATACATTAAATTACTATACCCCCCACACAGTACCCCTGACAATGACCCTACCAATTGAACAATATATAACCAAATAACAATTCACTTGAAACACGGCCTACCAAAGAGGCCCCACATCATATTGTTAACTGTAGGGGTGTACCTCAGACACCCCTACACCCACAGGTTCGTCGCCACCGAAGAGCTAGAACCAACCAGTCCTTAATTCCATCAGGCCTACACCTCGGCCTGTCCAGTTCAAACTCTACGCCAAATTCCAATTTTTACTATGCCCTGTTCCGCCACAGCACATGGCTTGACCTCCTTAAGCGCATGTGCGACCCCCACCACACCTAAACAGGGCCTGCTCAATACCTTCGTGGAACCCAAGGTTCAACAAATCGTTCCCCACGTCTGACAGGTGTACACCGTCCCTCCTGAAATACCCAGGTAACATGCCCTCCAACTCTCTGTGACGCACCACTACGCCCCCAGAACGCCTAATAAAAACTGCCATAATCTTATTAACCTTACCCCTCGATCGAGCTATTGCAGCCGGATCCCTGGCGTGCCGCCACGCAAAGCGCGGAACCATCTCGGACCACACCACCACCACGCCAGGAACCAGCTCCCTCAGCCGATCCACATCCCTTTTCATCCTTCTCACCAATTCCCTTTGCGGAATCCCACCTAAGTCGTTCCCCCCTCCATGCACCAACACCACATCCGGGACCGACCCACTAACCACTTTCTGAAACAAGAAATTACATAAACCCTGCCAACTTGCGCCCCTAAAACCAAACCAACATAGAGTCACTCGCTCCATAGGAAAGCCCAGCTGTGATCCGCTTCTGCGAACTGCGGCTCTCTTCTCCGCCCAGTACACATGCGAGTGGCCCAGCAACCAAACTTCCAAACCTGAAAAGAGACAAAATTAGTGACAGAAAAAAGGCAACGTCCCCATCCCATATTCGTGCACCCAAGCAATTACACCAACTTATCCGGCCTTACATACGAGCGGAATCGCACGGACTCCCACCTCCCTATTTGTTTGATCCTCTCGTCCCCCAAACCTAAACGCGCAGCTTCCGTCGCTGCCCCAATGCGAAAGGAGTGCGTCCCAAATTGACTCGGCTCCAGGCCCATCTTCTGCAAGCCCATTCGAAAGACCCGCAGAAACTGAAATCGCGACAGCGCCGAGCCATCGGCGTGTAAAAAGAAACAACCCTTCCTATCCGGCCGAATCTCACAGTACCTTGTGCCGCAAGCCACCGGGCAAGCCCCAGATCCTGGCAACTCATATAGCACCACCGCACATCCCTTGCCGTAAACGTCCGTTTTAGACCGGCGCAGCCATATCTGTACCCGATCACTACCTATGACCACGTCCTCGAACATCAAACCGCCGTTCCCCAACTTGTTGGCACTCACCAGCTCACTAATGCGAAAAGCACCAAAAAACGCCCAGACAAACGCCCCAGAAAATAGCGTTACTTCGAAAGGGGAATTACACAGATCGATCAACACCCCTAACAGGTTTTGCAAGACCGAAAACGACACCGGTCGCCTCGGGTCCGCGAGCTTCTTACCCCTCTTAAAGCTCTTCAAAGCCTGGCGTATTAGAAAATTCTTCGTAATGTCCTCCCACCCGTTGAACTTGAACAAAAACGCCATGGCAGACATGCACCTATCTATCACGGCCGGTGACGCCTGCTTAGCAAACAAGCGACACAGTACCCACAACAGCACGTCCACCCTCTGCCCCTGCGAACTGTCACCCCCTACCTGCTGTACCGCCTCGTCCCATTCTTTCCAAACCTTGACGTAGCCCGACCAAGTGCTCGGCGCCAGAGAATTCTTTATACACTCCCCAAGCATGCGGTCCCGAGCTGCCACATCTCGCCAGGGCAAGCCTGCCCCTGCGCCATAGCTTCCGGCGCCGCTTCCCGAAATCGTTCCCACTGAAAACGAGAAAGCGCATCAGCTACCACATTCAACATACCAGGGATGTGCCTAGCCTTAAACACCAAATTAAAAGACATACAGAGAAGGACAAAACGCCGCAGCAAACACAAAACAGGGGGAGACGACGCCGACAAACTATTGATCGCCTGTACTACCGCCATGTTATCTGAGTGAAACACAATATGCTTGTTGGACAACACCTGCCCCCACAAACTCACTGCTACCACCACCGGGAATAACTCCAGAAACGCAAGGTTTTTAATCAGCGAGCTCTGCCTCCAGGCCTCAGGCCATGGCTCAGCGCACCAGTGACCCCCCAGGTAAGCCCCAAAGCCTATGCTACCAGAAGCGTCGGTGTACAGACCAACAACCTCCCCTGATGCCGCCGGCTCTCGAAAAATCACCGTCCCATTAAAAGCCTGCAAGAACCGGTCCCACACCATTAAATCCGCCTTCATATCCGCCGAAACCCTGATGTAATGCGACGGCAGTCACACCTTGCTCGTAGCTTGCGCAAGGCGCCTACAGAAAACCCTCCCCATGGGTATGACCCGGCACGCGAAATTAAGGCTCCCTACCAGCGATTGGAGCCCACGCAGTGTCACCTTCTTGGCCCTCCCTACCGCGGCCACCAGCTCACGTAGCCGTGATAATTTGTCCCCCGGTAGCCTGCATTCCCATTTACCGGAGTCAATTTCTAAACCCAAAAAGCTAAGGCACGTCGTAGGCCCTACCGTCTTGTCCTCCGCCAGGGGAACCCCTACTTTGTGCGCCACCCACTGAAACACGTCCAATATTTGTTTACAACGGTCCGAATCCCGCGGGCCCACGCAAAGAAAATCGTCGAGGTAATGTACCACCGCGCCCCCTGCCGATTCCGTCCGCACAACCCACTCCAAGAAGGTACTAAACCTCTCGAAATAGGCGCACGAGATCGAACACCCCATAGGCAGGCACAGGTCAACAAAAAATTCCCCTTCAAAACAGCAACCGAGCAGATGATGGCAGTCCGGGTGTATCGGGAGCAGTCGAAATGCTGCTTCCACATCTACCTTTGCCATCAGCGCACCATGCCCCAGCCTCCGAACCAACTCGACTGCCTTGTCAAATGACGTATAAGAGACGGAGCTAAGAGCCGTGTCGATGTCATCATTCACCGAAGCCCCTTTCGGGTACGATAAATGATGAATCAACCTGAATTTACCTGCCTCTTTCTTGGGGACCACGCCCAGCGGGGATATTCGCAAATCGGGCAACGGCGGTGACGAGAACGGTCCCGCCATCCTCCCCAGTTGCACTTCCTTACTTAGCTTTTCCCTCGCTACCTCCGGGTGTTCCCGAACTGACTTAAGATTCCCACATAACGTACCAGGTCTGTTACGGTTACCCTTAGGCTTGCTGAGAGCTGGACCGCTTAGTCGTCTGGATTCCTAGTTGCTGAAGAGGGGAGAGCTGCTTTCCATAGTATTCCATATGAGTCCTGTAAGTGTAGAATAATCCCACTAGCTATAGCATAGCTAGGATACCTTTCTGCCCAAAAAACTAGTCGAGGCTGCGATTTGAGGGTCAAGTAAGAACTGAGGTCTGGAACACCCAGCCTGCTTTTTATTACAGTCAGGTACACACAGACCCCTCCTAGGGGGAGGTATAAAATAACCAATAACAGCATAGTACAGCCCCCTGGTGCCCTCCCCTCCGCTTGGGAGATAATTGAGTTTCCTACTGTATCTACTCAATTATCTCCAAGCTAAAACTTATACATTTTTATACATTTTTATAACTTTCTCATTTTGACTAGTACATTAATAAAACTTATATTTTTGTGAACAACATAAATGGTGGAACAACATACTCATACTAATTTCGTGGGAATCCGTCCAGTAGTTCCAGAGATATTAAAAAGTCTCTTTGGACCGACCGCACGCCTGTTTGCAAGCCCAGAAACAGTTCCACAGATTCAGGCTGTGTGGTCGGTCGCTGTTTAGCCGGAAAAACGGTAAAGTTCCATCCGAAGCCGGTGTTCGAATATTCGAACGCACCTCGGCTTTTGTCGAAGTGTCGAAGTAAATGCGGTTTCTATTTCCGCGATGGTCGCTAGCCGTGTGGTGATCTATTCCCATAAAAAGAGACGACAAAGTTCCTTTCGACGGTTGTTTCGAATGTCCGGCCGGGACTTAGTCTCCGCTGTGGTGTCGAAGGATCGGGAAAGATACAGGTTACCGCTGACCGCATTCGACTGCATTAAAATGGCCGCCGCCACGTGTTCGACTGTATTGGCGGCCGCTTCGACTACCTCAGTGACTTCGACGGCTTCGGCACTTTGACGGTATTCGAAGTGCCAGTTCAAAGATTGAAATGCTGTTCCTAAGTAATTAAAGGTACACAATTAGAACTAGTGTTTCTGTAACAAGGTCCCTTAACTACGTAGGGAATAAAGAACCCTTCCCGAAAACCCCGCCACAAGAAAATAGCATCTTCCCTGTTAACGTATCGCCTTAGCCAAGGCAACATCACGTCTATTTTCACCGGAGACACTCCTAACGGAAGCTGCGGTAGCCTCCGCCCCTGCGGGCCCACTTCCCCCGCCAGACTTACCCTTTTTGAAACAACGGTTGACACCGTGGGTCCCCCCGCAGCCGGAACATTCGTGCCGGAACCTGCAATTATTTCCCCATTTGCAATGTCCCTCGTTGAACATCCAACAGAAACCTTTCTTTTGCCCAGCCGACCCGGCCCCTGAGGCCGCGCCGGCTGCCCCGGGAAAGGGCGCCGTCTTCTGGGCCATCATAAGGCGCATCCATAACAGCAGGTCCATTTGGTCCCACCGCATGCTCGCATTCGCTGCCAGCCGTTGACGAAATTGTTCGTCGTACCTCCACCACGCCAAACCTCCGTAGGTTCGGTACGCATCTCCTATCCCATCCAAAAAACAAAATAGTTCTGAGCAACGCCCTGGAGCCTTCTCCCCGATTACACTAGCTAGAATGCAGAAGGCCCTCAACCAATTCCCAAAGGTCTTAGGTATCTTGCGATACCTCCGCCTTTTTTCTTCCTCCTCCTTTTTGGCATCCTTCTTATCCTCCTCCTTCAAGTCTAAGAACTCCTCTAGGGGAAGGAGGGAAAATATCTCCACAAACTCACCTTTCCATATCTTCTCTTTCACTTCCACTTTTAAATGACATCCGAGGGGGCCTGCGAAGGACACGTGCACATTCTGCCGCGCCGCATCCGGGACATCACCTACCTCACGCTCCTCGCCCCCTCCTTCCAACCCAGACAACTCAGCCCCCGCTCCTGCCTCACCTCCGCCGGGCGCGGACAACCGTGTCCCCCCGAGCCCCGCCGCCGTGTCCCGACTACTCTCTCGCGCCCACACCTTCCCGAATTGCGCAGGCGACCCCTCCGTCCCAGCCCAAGAATCTAAAAATGTTCTTAAATCATTTAACAACTGTCCTGGGTGTCGTGTGTGTGGGAAATTTCACATTGAAATTTGCCAGTTTGGTTACGTTGCCTTTGAGATTGTATGGTAGCCCAGGAATGAGAATTACCCCCATGATGGCATACCATTTGCAAAAGTAGACAACCCAAGGTATTGCAAATGGGGTATGTCCAGTCTTTTTTAGTAGCCACTTGGTCACAAACACTAGCCAAAGTTAACGTTAATATTTGTTTGCGTGTGAAAAATGCAAAAAACTCATTTGAAAGCCAATTTTGGCCAGTGTTTGTGACTAAGTGGCTACTAAAAAAGACTGAACATACCCCATTTGCAATACCTTGGGTTGTCTACTTTTGCAAATGGTATGCCATTATGGAGGTAATTCTTATTTCTGGGCTATTATACGGTCTCAAAGCCACCGTAACCAATCTGGCGAATTTCATTGTGAATAAACTGAAACGCAAGCCTTATATTTGACTCTGTAACTTTTGAAAACACCATAAAACCTGTACATGAGGGGTACTGTTATACTCAGGAGACTTTGCTGAACACAAATATTTGTGTTTCAAAACAGTAAAAAATTACAGCAAAAATATCGTCAGTGTAAGTGCCGTTTGTGGGCGAAAAATGCAAAAAAATTAACTTTCCCTGACGATATCATTGTTGTAATACATTTTACGGTTTTGAAACACAAATATTTGTATTCAGCGATGTCTCCCGAGTAAAACAGTACCCATGTACAGGTTTTATAGTGTCTTGTAAAGTTATAGGGTTAAATATAGTGCTAGCTATACTTTCGGCCTGGGTTGTTAGGCAGGTCCCGCAAATTGTAATTAATAAAAGGACCTAATTATGTAAAATTATTACATAAATATATATGTAAAATTATTATATATACACGTGTGTATATATATATATATATAATGGAAAATTTATTCATACTTACCGTAATTTTCTTTTCCTGGTTATATGCCATGGCAGCACAACATTGGGTAGCTCCTCCCTATCCCCATTGGACAGGAATAATAATTAAGCCGTATAAGTACCACCTCCTGCCCCTCCTTCCCCAGTCACGTGTTCCAGCAATATCCCCGGGCGGGACCCTTGTGCTGCCATGGCATATAACCAGGAAAAGAAAATTACGGTAAGTATGAATAAATTTTCCATTTTCCTGGCCATATCCATGGCAGCACAACATTGGGTAATACCCAAGCAATAAAACCAGGGAGGGAAAGAGACACAGACTCAAAAAATTTCATAAATGCAAAGTGTATTAACACCACAACAAGTGACAGACACAGAGATCAGGAATTAGATACAGACAGGACTGATTTAGCAAATTGATCAGACAACCCTGCTCTAACATCAATCTGGTAGCTCCTAATGAAAGTGTTAGAGGAAGACCATGTAGCCGCCTTACAAATGAGTTCAGGGGAGACATTAGCAGCGGCTGCCCAGGAAGAAGAGAGAGCCCTAGTGGAATGGGCTTTAAGACCCACAGGGACCGGATATCCGGCGGACTGATAAGCCAGAATGATAGCCGCTACTATCCATCGGCTAATGGCAGATTTGGGAGCTTGAGAGCCCTTTTTACAGCCGCTATGAAGAACGAAGAGACTGTCAGAAGAACGCCAATCAGAAGTCCTATCAATATACATCCGGAGGCATCTCACTAGATCCAGAGAGGACAGGTCAGCAGAATTCCCCATTCCATGGGCGTCCGACCTCAGAGATGGAAGAACAATATCCTCGTTGATGTGGAAGGAGGAAGTAACTTTGGGTCGAAACACTGGAACAGTACGGAGGACCACTCTGTCCTTGTGGAAGATAGTAAAAGGCTCTTTGATGGACAGAGCACTGAGCTCAGAAACTCTCCTGCCAGAGGCTAGGGCCACCAGCAAGGCAGTCTTAATAGAGAGAACCTGTAGGGAAACTGAATCAAATGGTTCAAAAGGTTTCAACTTCATGGCATCCAGAACCAGAGGGAGACTCCAGGAAGGGACAAACGGTTTAATAGGAGGTTTCATGTGAAGGACACCCTTGATGAATCTGATGATATCCGAGTCCAGCGCCCATCTATGACTGGTCAGGGCGGACAAGGCTGAAATGTGTACCTTGAGAGTGTTATAGCTCAGACCTTTCTCAAGGCCAGATTGCAAGAAATCCAAAATATGGGAGGAGGAGGGATCTCGGACATTCACATTACTGTGAAGGGCCCAGTTGGAGAAAACTTCCCATACTCTATAATAAGTGGCCGAAGTGGAATGCTTACGCGCCCTCAGCATAGTATCAATCACGGTCTGGGAGAATCCTCTATTCAACAGCCGGTTCCTTTCAGTTTCCAAGCCATAAGGTTGAGAGAGACAGGGTCTGGATGAATGACAGGACCCTGGAACAGAAGATCCGCAACTTTGGGGAGTGGGAGAGGAGGTTCCACCGAAAGACTCAGAAGCAGAGGAAACCAAGGTCTCCGAGGCCAATAAGGCGCAATCAGGATGAGAGACACCCGCTCCGATCTCAGCTTCCTCAGGAGCGGTAGGATTAGTGGAAACGGGGGGAACGCATAGCCCATTGAGAACCTCCAGGGGCTTGATAAGGCATCTCTTCCCAGTGCCAGGTGGTCCTCTTCCTTTGTGAAGAAAAGGGCTACCTTTCTGTTGGCCCGAGAGGCTAGAAGGTCCACTTGAGGCAGACCCCACTTGTCCACAATCATGCGGAACACCCTGTGAGCCAGGCACCATTCCCCCAGATCTACTCTGGACCTGCTGAGGAAATCTGCCAGTTGATTCCGTTTCCCTGGGAGATGAATGGCTACAATGCCCGCCAGGTTTCTCTGAACCCACCACATCAGGTGATTCATCAGTACCATCATCTTGCAGCTCCTGGTACCCCCTTGGTGATTGACATAGGATACTACGGTGGAGTTGTCCGTCCTTATCTTTACCCATTGACCCTTGAGCTGGATCGAGAAGTGTTTCAAAGCTTTGAGGACAGCCAGAAGTTCCAGCAGATTGGAATGAACCTTGCTTGTCTTGAAATTCCATTCTTCCTGCGCAAAGTCGTGGAGATAATGAGCGCCCCAACCCCACTGGCTGGCGTCCGTTGTCACGGTCCTCCATGCGATGTCCCCTAATGGAAAGCCTTTGGCTAGGTGCTTTCTGTTCAGCCACCAGATCAGAGAATGGCGTACCTTCAGGGGAAGCTTGATGGGCTGGAACAGGTTCCCGGATAAGAAACGACTCAGGAAGTTGGCCTGGAATGGTCTCATTCTCCACTGAGCCCATCTCGTCAGACCTATTGTGGAGGACATAGAACCAAGGAGGCTCATTACCGCCTTTGCAGGGGCAACCGGGGAATTCAGCATTCTCCTCAATAACTTTCTGAGTTTCAGAATTCTCACTGATGAGAGCTGGACAGTACCCTTTAGGGTGTCGAAATGGGCACCTAAGTAAACCATAGATTGAGTCGGGTGGAGGTGGCTTTTCTTGGTGTTGATCTTCCAGCCGTGGGCTTGCAGAAACTGAATGCTGGTGATAGCTTGGGATGTCACAGAATCCACGTCGTTTCCCAAGATTAAAACGTCGTCCAGATAATGGTAAATAGCAATGTTTTGCTTTCTGAGCTCCGCGATGAGAACAACCAGGACCTTTGTAAACGTCCTCAAGGCTGTGCTCAGTCCAAAGGGGAGGGCCCTGAACTGGAAGTGACCTTCCTCTACAGCAAACCTCAGGAACTTCTGATGGATTCGGGCAATGGGTATGTGAAAATATGCGTCTAGTAGATCTATAGACAGCATCCATTGGTTGGGTGACACAACCTTTATTATAGACTGCAGAGATTCCATCTTGAATCTGCGAATGTGCAGATGCTTGTTCAGCCTGTGCAGATCCAGAATGGGTCTCCAACCCCCTGAGGATTTCCTTTTTAAAAAGATGTGAGAGTAAAATCCTTGAGTTCTTTCGCCTGCCGGTACTTGGACGATGACCTTCTCCTTCTGCAAGGAATGGATGAAATTTCGTAGAGCCATGCACTTTTCCCTGTCCCCTGGCCATTTTGTGAGGTGAAAGGATCGGTTGGGAGGATGCTTGAAGAATTCCAGTAGGTAACCTCTCCGAATAATATCCAGCACCCAAACGTCGCTTGTGGAAATGGTCCATCTCGAAAGATACTGGAGAAGACAAGCCCCGACACCTTCGGTTTTGGGCCGTACGTAGTCATAGATTCTTCGGGTCCTTAGAGGAAGATGACCCGCGAGACCTGCCTCCTCTGTACCCAGAAGGGGCACCTCTCCTCGGTTGGAATCGGGAGTATTCCCTACCAGGCTTGTAGGACCTACTGTCACGAAAGGAATGGTACTCTTTCCGGGCGCGAAAGGATCCTTTATACTTCCTCTCTTGGGGTAGAAAGGCTTTATTCCCTTCAGCCGCCCTCTTGATGCACTCATCCAAATTCTTGCCGAATAACATGTTTCCGTGAAATGGCAGAGAACACAAACTATTCTTGGAGGAAGCATCGGCCGCCCAAGATCTGAGCCAGAGCGCCCGCCTGGAGGAAACCGAGAAGGACATATTTCTAGCAAGGTTTCTCACCAGATCCACTGCGGCCTCCGAAGAGAAATCAATCGCTAGACGCATATCCTTCAGGGCATCAACAATAGAGGAACGGCTCCTGCCCCTCTTGATGTCCCCTTCCAGCTCCTGTAGCCAAACCTTCATAGCTCTTGAAACAGACGTGAGAGCAACGGCAGGGTGGAGACTCGTGCCTGAGGCTACATAGGACTTAGACAGGCAGTATTCCATCTTACGATCCATTGGATCCCTAAAGGAGCCTGCATCATCCACTGGCAGGGTAGTGCGCTTGGCTAGCCTAACCACCGCAGCATCAACCTTGGGTGGAAGATCCCATGTTTCAGCAACTTTGGGATCAAACGGATATAATCTGGAGAATTTCCCTTTTGCAGAGGATCTCCTATCAGACCTGGACCATTCTTCTTTAATAAGGTCACTAATAGTGGTATGCACAGGGAAGGCCGCTCTTTTCTTTCTAAGATCTGAGAAATAGCGGTTAGATGTAGAGGGTTCCTCCTCCGAGGGCTCTTTCAAAGTAAGGGTTTCTCTGACCCGAGCAATCAAATGATCCACCTCCGCAGGTATCAGGAAGTCAGGATCAGGCAAAGCATCCTCCTCCGAGGAAAAAGCCAAGTCTCTCAGCGAAGCCGTGTCCATAAACTCATCCTCCGAGTTATCAGGAGACCAATCTGACGGCTCAGAATATCTAGGTCGCTTGTGGGTCTTACCAACCTCTTTGATGCCCCGGGCAACTGCATGCTTGATAAGCTGCTTAAAGTCTGGTGTTAACTGAGAAGGTCCAGCGGCTGCTGAGAGACAATTCGAACAGAGACGTTTCCCTTCTATGGC
The DNA here is from genome assembly GCF_036172605.1 of Pelobates fuscus. Classification (NCBI taxonomy): domain Eukaryota; kingdom Metazoa; phylum Chordata; class Amphibia; order Anura; family Pelobatidae; genus Pelobates; species Pelobates fuscus. The sequence continues at coordinate 305,412,107 of NC_086321.1, forward strand.
TCTGTTATCACAGGATACACACAGCGTCCTTTTGGGCGACTTCCCTTTGGACGATCCTGAAGTCTTTGTACTTTTATCACTGAAATACACCAAACGTGAATATTAGTACATTACCCCTCTTTTAGATATCAAAATATCAATAAGTTCCAAAAATGGATGGCTTACCTATATCGCTTAGATTGTGACCTATTATGATGAGAAGATTCTGATTCTCTAGATCCTGAGCGCGAATCCATCTATAAATAATAGATGAAACAGCGAAACTAGAACCCAGAAGAAAAACTACAGGAAACCAAACAAAAGAAAAAAGAGAAAGGAAAAAGAACTTACTTTAGAAGAAAAAAGACGAAGAATCAACAATCCACAGAACTCAACGGTGCCAGAAACTCTCCAGGAAGCAGAAAATCCAAACTGACAAAAAAGGAGGCCTGGCGCCATAAGAAGGCATCTGACGTCATCGCGCATGCGCAGATGACCGAAAAGACGCGCGAAACGGGCAGATTTGCGCGCGAATTCCGCGCATGCGTCCCAGAGTCCCCAGAACCGCGCAGGCGCCCAGGAGACCCATACACGCCGCGCAGGCGCACAGGAGACGCCAACACGCCGCGCGGGCGCACAGGAGACGCCTACACGCCGCGCGGGCGCACAGGAGGCTCCCGAAAGCCATGCAGGGAAACCCCAGAACGCTTAACGAAAAAACTTTCCAAAAGAAAGAAAAACCAACAGGTAAAATAAAACAATATTACCTTGAGCCTGGTGGGAGGATACCAAACCGGAAACCAGTCACATTCCATGTACCTTTCCATGTCATCACTGGAAATGGAGAGAAAAAACCCCCGGTCACTAAAGGGGTTTTCTCCAGGGGGACACCTTTGCGCAGGGCCGTATACTGGAGACTTCCCAGGGGAGAGAGGGTGAACTCCCCAAGGGCCAGAGGAACTAATCCTCAGGTAAGCCATAAAAGAAAAATTTAGCAGTCTGAAAAGACCGACATGTCCTAGGGATAGGACAGGAAAAAAAGACTGGGGAAGGAGGGGCAGGAGGTGGTACTTATACGGCTTAATTATTATTCCTGTCCAATGGGGATAGGGAGGAGCTACCCAATGTTGTGCTGCCATGGATATGGCCAGGAAATATATATATGTATATAATTTTTTGACAATTATTTTTATTTATATATAGGTATACATATAGTGATGTATACGTATATACTTAGGTATATACATATATATATTATTTCGTTCTACGTGTATTTTGATATCTATATATATGTATTAATATCAAAATACAGTTAGAACGAAATTACACACATATATACATTTTTAATTATTTATTTTTTATTTTTTATTTTTATTTTTTAACATATTTACATATTTTTTATTATAAAATATATATATAATTATAATTATGTATATATTTAATCAATATCCTTCTACGTGTATTTTGATATTAATATATATATAAAATATATATTAAAATACACTTAGTGTATGTGTAAATGTGTGTGTCTATATATATATATATATATATATATATATATATATATAAATGATCTAAGTATATTTTATTTGTAACTTTAATTTATTTTAAACTTTAAGGGGTTAAGAGGGGAGGAGAGAGGAGAGAAAGTGTCAGCCACTAGATTTTACATCACTAGCTGACACACAGGATCAGTGATCACAGTGACTGGCTGTCACTGTGATCACCTCCTGCAGATTGCGGTAATTGGCCACAGGGGGAGTGCCTGGGTGGCCAGGCATGCCCCCCACCGCGATCTGCAGGGGGATCCTGCCTGTAGTTACATGTGTCAGCCAATAGGCTGTCACTGCGATCAGATCGCAGGGAGAGGCTGTCTCTGCATTCAGATCGCAGAGACAGCCTCTCACTGCGATCATACTCTGCAGATCGCGGTCACTGACCGCAGTGGGACTGCCTGGGGGGCCAGGCATGTCCCCCGACCGCGATCTGCAGAGTGAAAATGCCGCGGCTCCATGTGTCAGCCGATTTTAAAATCGGCTGACACATGGTAAATACCGATCGCAGTGACAGCCTGTCACTGCGATCGGAAGCTGCAGACCGCGGTCCCCAGGCACAGGGGGGCTGCCTGGGGGCTAGGCATGCCCCACGACCGCGATCTGCAGCGGCCATGTGCCGCCGGCCACGTGGGAGGCAAGAGAAAATGAGATTTTTTAAAACTTTTCTTAGTTCTATGTGACATTCTAACTGTGAATGTCATAATACTGTTTGCTTTTACTGCAATAAAATACACATATTTGTATTCAGCGATGTCTCATGTGTAAAACAGTACCCCCTATGTACAGGTTTTATGGTGTTTTGGGAAGTTACAGGGTCAAATATAGCATGTTACACTTTTCAGTTTTTTCACATTGAAATTTGCCAGTTTGGTTACGTTGCCTTTGAGATTGTATGGTAGCCCAGGAATGAGAATTACCCCCATGATGGCATACCATTTGCAAAAGTAGACAACCCAAGGTATTGCAAATGGGGTATGTCCAGTCTTTTTTAGTAGCCACTTGGTCACAAACACTAGCCAAAGTTAACGTTAATATTTGTTTGTGTGTGAAAAATGCAAAAAACTAATTTGAAAGCCAATTTTGGCCAGTGTTTGTGACTAAGTGGCTACTAAAAAAGACTGAACATACCCCATTTGCAATACCTTGGGTTGTCTACTTTTGCAAATGGTATGCCATTATGGAGGTAATTCTTATTTCTGAGCTACTATACGGTCTCAAAGCCACCGTAACCAATCTGGCAAATTTCATTGTGAATAAACTGAAACGCAAGCCTTATATTTGACTCTGTAACTTTTGAAAACACCATAAAACCTGTACATGAGGGGTACTGTTATACTCAGGAGACTTTGCTGAACACAAATATTTGTGTTTCAAAACAGTAAAAAGTATTACAGCAAAAATATCGTCAGTGTAAGTGCCGTTTGTGTGCGAAAAATGCAAAAAAATTAACTTTCCCTGACGATATCATTGTTGTATGATATGTTGTTTTGGTTGTTAACCAAAAAAAATGTAAACAAACCACAGATTTTAACTATATGTCTGTTCAACAATAATTTACCTCTTTCATATTCAATGCACCCACACTTATTATATATCATTTTATTCAGGGGAAACAGGGCTTTCATTTAACATCAAATATTTAGGTATGGAACATAACGTAATATGAATACAATATAAAAAAAATGAGAGAAAATAAGATTTTTAAAAAAATTTCTTAGTTCTATGTGACATTCTAACTGTGAATGTCATAATACTGTTTGCTTTTACTGCAATAAAATACACATATTTGTATTCAGCGATGTCTCATGTGTAAAACAGTACCCCCTATGTACAGGTTTTATGGTGTTTTGGGAAGTTACAGGGTCAAATATAGCATGTTACACTTTTCAGTTTTTTCACATTGAAATTTGCCAGTTTGGTTACGTTGCCTTTGAGATTGTATGGTAGCCCAGGAATGAGAATTACCCCCATGATGGCATACCATTTGCAAAAGTAGACAACCCAAGGTATTGCAAATGGGGTATGTCCAGTCTTTTTTAGTAGCCACTTGGTCACAAACACTAGCCAAAGTTAACGTTAATATTTGTTTGCGTGTGAAAAATGCAAAAAACTCATTTGAAAGCCAATTTTGGCCAGTGTTTGTGACTAAGTGGCTACTAAAAAAGACTGAACATACCCCATTTGCAATACCTTGGGTTGTCTACTTTTGCAAATGGTATGCCATTATGGAGGTAATTCTTATTTCTGGGCTATTATACGGTCTCAAAGCCACCGTAACCAATCTGGCGAATTTCATTGTGAATAAACTGAAACGCAAGCCTTATATTTGACTCTGTAACTTTTGAAAACACCATAAAACCTGTACATGAGGGGTACTGTTATACTCAGGAGACTTTGCTGAACACAAATATTTGTGTTTCAAAACAGTAAAAAATTACAGCAAAAATATCGTCAGTGTAAGTGCCGTTTGTGGGCGAAAAATGCAAAAAAATTAACTTTCCCTGACGATATCATTGTTGTAATACATTTTACGGTTTTGAAACACAAATATTTGTATTCAGCGATGTCTCCCGAGTAAAACAGTACCCATGTACAGGTTTTATAGTGTCTTGTAAAGTTATAGGGTTAAATATAGTGCTAGCTATACTTTCGGCCTGGGTTGTTAGGCAGGTCCCGCAAATTGTAATTAATAAAAGGACCTAATTATGTAAAATTATTACATAAATATATATGTAAAATTATTATATATACACGTGTGTATATATATATATATATATATATATATATATATATGTATATAATTTTTTGACAATTATTTTTATTTATATATAGGTATACATATAGTGATGTATACGTATATACTTAGGTATATACATATATATATTATTTCGTTCTACGTGTATTTTGATATCTATATATGTATTAATATCAAAATACAGTTAGAATGAAATTACACACATATATAAATTTTTAATTATTTATTTTTTATTTTTTATTTTTATTTTTTAACATATTTACATATTTTTTTATTATAAAATATATATATAATTATAATTATGTATATATTTAATCAATATCCTTCTACGTGTATTTTGATATTAATATATATATAAAATATATATTAAAATACACTTAGTGTATGTGTAAATGTGTATGTCTATATATATATATATATATATATATATAAATGATCTAAGTATATTTTATTTGTAACTTTAATTTATTTTAAACTTTAAGGGGTTAAGAGGGGAGGAGAGAGGAGAGAAAGTGTCAGCCACTAGATTTTACATCACTAGCTGACACACAGGATCAGTGATCACAGTGACTGGCTGTCACTGTGATCACCTCCTGCAGATTGCGGTAATTGGCCACAGGGGGAGTGCCTGGGTGGCCAGGCATGCCCCCCACCGCGATCTGCAGGGGGATCCTGCCTGTAGTTACATGTGTCAGCCAATAGGCTGTCACAGCGATCAGATCGCAGGGAGAGGCTGTCTCTGCATTCAGATCGCAGAGACAGCCTCTCACTGCGATCATACTCTGCAGATCGCGGTCACTGACCGCAGGGGGACTGCCTGGGGGGCCAGGCATGTCCCCCGACCGCGATCTGCAGAGTGAAAATGCCGCGGCTCCATGTGTCAGCCGATTTTAAAATCGGCTGACACATGGTAAATACCGATCGCAGTGACAGCCTGTCACTGCGATCGGAAGCTGCAGACCGCGGTCCCCAGGCACAGGGGGGCTGCCTGGGGGCTAGGCATGCCCCACGACCGCGATCTGCAGCGGCCATGTGCCGCCGGCCACGTGGGAGGCAAGACGGCCAATTAAGGACGGCATAGAACGTCCTGCGGTCTTAAGGGGTTAATATATTTACTTACTGTAAATGGGCATTAAACTCACATATACTCTTTATATATTCTCTGGGCATATTTGAGAATCTGTAAATTCAGCTAAATGCAAAAAATTTATTCATTCTAAATGTGTTAGCTTACAAATTAACCAATGTTTCAATACTATAACAGTTTTTTTTTTTTAACAAAATCTCTCATTAGTTTACAGTATTTAATAATAAAAATACACATTACATAAATTAAAGAATATTAGAACATAAAGGAGCACTCTACGTGGGAAATATAGAGATAACCCAGCATTTTGTATTTAGGTACTTTAAGATTTTAAGGCTAAAAAATCACCAAGAAAGGAATAAATGCAAAGAGTCTCTTTTGCAAACTCTCTTTTTTTCACTCAAGCAACTACTAAAAATAAGGTTGAACATTTACAGCCAATTTGTGCTCTCCCATACAAGCACATGCAGCAATGAGTATGTGTGAGCATAATGTCACTTATGCATGAGCATAGGACACATGTGGCATCGCAAATTTGCAAAATGCCAAAATGTGTGAGCCCATCTATTGTAATAGTAAATTTGTACCTGCATCATTATCAAGCCTGTTCGTATGGATTTCATGTGATTGGAGGTGGGTTGGAGGCAGGGCCGTACTCTGAAAAAATATCTGCATTTTTCAATCACAGCGGAGGTGAGGTCGGAACTGCGATGGTGGTTACTACATATACAGGCCTGGAACGGCAAGGTGATCTTCGGCCCTTCCCCAGATTTCATTGTGGAATCGGATGCCAGCCTGTGGGGATGGGGCGCTCATTGCTCGGACGCCTCCACGGGAGGCCCATGGCAAGAGGAGAAGACCAACCTCCACATCAACTGCCTGGAATTGATCACGGGATCCTTCGCCATCCGCAGCCTGGCCAAGGACAGGTCGAATTGCTGTATTCTGCTCCGCATGGACTTAATCTCGGCAGTACAATACATCAACCGCCTGGGCGGAGCGAGATCAAAAGACTTGACGGAAGCCACAAAGAACATCTACAGTTTCTGCCTACGGAGGCGGAATACCTACCAGGAATCTCCAACCTGACGGCGGACTGGTTCTTCCGCCACTGGAGAGACATCAGCGACTGGAAACTCAACAGGGAGATATTCCAGACACTTCGACTGAGGTTGGGTCCGCTAACAATAGATCTATTCGCCTCCAGGACCAACCACCAACTACCAAGATATTACAGTTGGCTTCCGGATCAGACGGGCGAAGGGGCGGACGCTTTTCTTTAGGACTGGCCCCCTCAAGGGGCTTACGCATTCCCCCCATTCTCAATAATCCCACGGACACTACGATACACTACGATACTCACAGAATTTCCTGCTCATAACTCCCCTGTGGCAGAGCCAACCGTGGTTTCCGGACCTCCTGGAGATGTCCCACGACCATCCCATCCGACTCCCGACCTTCCCACTTCTCCTGTCGGGACCTCGAGGGGAACCCCATCCCCTCATCCTGGAAGGACAACTGGAACTGGTGGCCTGGATGATTTCAGGGGCTCCTGGTCGGTCCACGGCCTATCACAATCTGCTAAAGACCTCCTATGGGACTCATGGGCTCCTGGCACCAGGAGATGTTACATTTCCGCCTGGTCAGCCTGGAGTGATTGGTGTATGGAAAGAGATTCCGATCCCTTTACTGCCTCTGTCCCTCTGATTCTCAATTACCTCTCTCATCTGTTCTCGACGGGGCGATCGTATTGATCCCTTAACGTAGTCAGATCCGCTATTTCGGCGGCACACGTCCCAATACAAGGCAGACCAGTGGGTCAAGACCCTCTGGTATGTCGTCTATTGCGGGGTGCTAAACTTACGAGACCCCCAGCACCCAAATACTCCAATCTCTGGCGAGTGAACGGGGTGCTGGACTTCCTTCGGGGCTGGCCGGACAACACTGTCCTGTCGCTGAAACAACTTTCGGCCAAATTGGCCCTTTTGTTATGCCTCGTCTCGTTCCGACAGGTGTCAGACATTAGGGCATTTGACGTGGACGGTTTCTCTCTCACTCCAGAGGGAGTCACCTTTTCCATTTCAAGACGGACTAAATCAGATTCGTCCTCTGTGTCTTATCCATATTTTGAGTCAGACTCCAAACTGTGCGTCGTCAGGACACTTATGAGGTATACAGAAATCACAGCCACCCTTCGGCACTCCCCGACGGGCCAGCTGCTGATTTCTTACGTAAGACCTCACGGACCAGTGTCTGCGACAACCCTGGCCAGATGGGTTCGCTGGTTACTGCAGTTGGCAGGAATCGAATCTAGCTTTGGAGCGCATTCGGTCAGAGGGGCGGCAGCATCCCAAGCGTTCTTGGCAGGCGCCTCCCTAGCCGACATTATGCGTTGTGCAGACTGGTCTCAGGAAAGTACGTTTCGGATGTTTTATTTCCGCCAATCTTCTCATGCTTCCTTCACACTAGTCAGGCCTAAGCTTTAAAAATGCAAATCATGTGGTAAAATTGAAGATTATATTAGCTTTAGTGTACTAATAATCTTAATTTTAGTAATGACAGGAGGCGAATATTTCCCGCCCTATAGAACCCCCCCAGGTTATCTCGTGTTATACAGGATTATGTCTTAGTGCTCAGGTAAGCATGTAGGTTCTTGTTTGTATATGTTTCTTATTAGGTACGTTGCTTGTTATCATGTATAGATTGTATAACTTATCAGGTTTTCCTTAAACTAGGTTATGGTTTTTTATGTTCTCACACGTTATGCTTTCGACGTCATATGTTTATCTATAGATTACGCATCTTAATATCCATTAGTGTTCAGGTCTTTAATGTTTATGATATGCGGACATATTGCCACGACAGAAACCTTTCACCTTTTTCTTTTTCTTTCAGCATGAACATCTCTTCTGCGGGATGAAGACTCGTCTTCCATACCGTCACACCATGGACCTACCAAAGTTTATTTTCCTACTATGTTGTTGAATTGTTAATATGATTTGGTTATGTTTTGACTGTTATTTATTTTCGCCTCAAAGAAAGAGGAAGTGATGTCATAGACAGACCCTTTTATGGGCACCATATCTTTTCTCTGATTGGCTGTTACTGTTTCTATGCTGCTGGAGTTTTCAGTAAAGAAAGATATGCAAATATTCGCCTCCTGTCATTACTAAAATTAAGACTATTAGTACACTAAAGCTAATATAATCTTCAATTTCATTCGTGTTTGTGGTGTAATATGTGTGGCTAGAGGCTGTAGAGAGTGTGTGTGTGTATAGGGGGCATAGTGTGTATTGGGGATTTAGTGCGTGTGTGCATACGGGCTATCGTGTGTGTGTATAGGTGACAAAGTGTGTGTAGGGGTTGTAGAGAGTGTGTGTTTGCTTACAAGGAATGTAGTATGTGCATGGGGGATCCAGAGTTTGTATGTCAGGAATGTGTTATGTGTAGGTGGTGCAGTGTGTTTGTGTGTAGGAGATCTAGTGTGTAAATGACACAGAGTGTGTGTGTGTGTATAGAGGATTCAGAGTATATATTTTATGTTTGGACGTATTGTATGTGTGAGGGGCACGCATTATATGTTGGGTGTATGTGTGAAGGGTGCAGTGTTTGTGTGTAAGAGGGGTGCTGTGTGTGTGAGGGTGTTCTTATCTGCCGTCACAGTCTATGATTCTAATTATCTTTGTCTGTTAACCCACTGAGGGTTAATTTATACAATCACTTGCTTAAAGGAATATTCACTAGAATATTAAAAATATTAAAAAAGAGTAGGAAAGTCCAATATAGACAAGGATACACAGTACATATATTAATTAAGAGTGTAAAAAAATCCATAAGTAACATACTCATACATATATATCTCAAAACACAACTTTTGGGGAATATCTCCTCAATAGTGGACATAAATATAAAAAAGCAACATACAATTGCATCATAATGTACCATACATATACCTACTTAGAAAAGGGGGGAGGGGGGAGGGAAGTACGATTAGTGCATATTGGATCGTATAGCTATATGAAATAGCATAAAAATTATTATTTAAATTATTATTTTTTTTTAAATAAAAATTATTATTTTATAAAAAATTATAAATATCAAATTCTATATTTAAACCATGTGGCTCTAAGGTCTTTAAATCGTGGACCCACCTCATCTCTTCCTGACCTATTTTTAAAATATGGTCCCAACTGGCATGCAACAAAAAATAAAGCTCGCAAAAAATAGAGAGAATGCGTGAGGCATGTCCCCATAAACCGAAGTGAGGCATAATAAAAGAAAACCATATTCCTGCCATCCCCAATACTCCCATTAACCCCAATCACCTACCTTTCCCCTTTTTTTGTTCTTTTTATCGTTTTTCTTTTTTTTTCCTTTCTTTTACCATTTTGTACTATAATGGAAAGTAGGTACAAGACACTAGAGGAGCAGGCGGATAGCGGGTGGTTACCACATCTAATTAAGGGGCTTACAAAATCCAAGGAAACATGAAAGCTATGTTTAGATATCTTCTTACATGTTGCATAACCACCCTAATGACAATGTTGGAATAAATGTGTGAAACCGAAACACTGTAAAATTATACTGTAGGCTTTGTAAAACGTTTGCTGTATGTCTGTACCTTATAAAATACAAATTAAAAAAAAAAATATGGTCCCTACCTCTATGTAGTTTATTAACTATTTGAATACCTATATTAACATACTATGTTTTTCTTTAAAATGTGCAGAGACACTATGTTGTGTAACACCCTTTAAAATGTTATTTACATGTTCTCCAATTATTTCATGTAGTGGGCATATTGTGCGACCCACATATTGGTGTCCACGTGGGCAAATTAAAAGATAAATGACATTTCTAGTAAAACACGTAATGAAATCATTAATATAAAACTCTTTCCCATTTTGTTTACTTTTAAACTTATTTATACCCTACGACGGCCGTAGGCCCCACCTCCCGGAAGAAGTGTACCAATCATCCATTTCTGTGTATTGTATGAAGCCGGCATTTGACGCAGGAATTGGTTTTAACACTGATCTGAGGAGGAAGATAATCTTGCAAAAGGTGACTTACCTGCCTGGAAGCGGATTTTATCTACAGTTGCAAGAAAAAGTATGTGAACCCTTTGGAATGATATGGATTTCTGCACAAATTGGTCATAAAATGTGATCTGATCATCATCTAAGTCACAACAATAGACAATCACAGTCTGCTTAAACTAAAAACACAAAGAATGAAATGTGTCCATGTTTTTATTGAACACACCATGTAAACATTCACAGTGCAGGTGGAAAAAGTATGTGAACTCCTAGACTAATGACATCTCCAAGAGCTAATTGGAGTGAGATGTCAGCCAACTGGAGTCCAATCAATGAGATGAGATTGGAGGTGTTGGTTACAGCTGCCCTGCCCTATAAAAAACGCACACCAGTTCTGGGTTTGCTTTTCACAAGAAGCATTGCCTGATGTGAATGATGCCTCACACAAAAGAGCTCTCAGAAGACCTACGATTAAGAATTGTTGACTTGCATAAAGTTGTAAAGGGTTATAAAAGTATCTCCATAAGCCTTGCTGTTCATCAGTCCACGGTAAGACAAATTGTCTATAAATGGAGAAAGTTCAGCACTGCTGCTACTCTCCCTAGGAGTGGCCGTCCTGTAAAGATGACTGCAAGAGCACAGTGCAGACTGCTCAATGAGGTGAAGAAGAATCCTAGAGTGTCAGCTAAAGACTTACAAAAGTCACTGGCAAATGCTAACATCTCTGTTAGCGAATCTACAATACATAAAACACTAAACAAGAATGAATTCCATGGGAGGATACCACAGAGGAAGCCACTGCTGTCCAAACAAAACATTGCTGCACGTTTATAGTTTGCACAAGAGCACCTGGATGTTCCACAGCAGTACTGGCAAAATATTCTGTGGACAAAATAAACCAAAGTTGAGTTGTTTGGAAGAAACACACAACACTATGTGTGGTGAAAAAGAGGCACAGCACACCAACATCAAAACCTCATCCCAACTGTGAAGTATGGTGGTGGGGGCATCATGGTTTGGGGCTGCTTTGCTGCATCAGGGCCTGGACGGATTGCTATCATCGAAGGAAAAATGAATTCCCAAGTTTATCAAGACATTTTGCAGGAGAACTTAAGGTCATCTGTCTACCAGCTGAAGCTCAACAGAAGATGTGTGTTGCAACAGGACAATGACCCAAAGCATAGAAGTAAATCAACAACAGAATGGCTTAAACAGGAGAAAATATGCCTTCGGAAGTGACCCAGTCAGAGTCCTGACCTCAACCCGATTGAGATGCTGTGGCATGACCTCAAGAAAGCGATTCACACCAGACATCCCAAGAATATTACTGAACTGAAACAGTTCTGTAAAGAGGAATGGTCAAGAATTACTCCTGACCGTTGTGCACGTCTGATCTGTAACTACAGGAAACATTTGGTTGAAGTTATAGCTGCCAAAGGAGGTTCAACCAGTTATTAAATCCAAGGGTTCACATACTTTTTCCACCTGCACTGTGATATTTACATGGTGTGTTCAATAAAAACATGGCAACATTTAATTCTTTGTGTGTTATTAGTTTAAACCCGTAACGCCGTTACGGCGTTCTATGCCGTCGCGGCTTTAAAGGGCTTTAAAGCCATTGCGGCGGCATAGAACGCCGTAACGGCTTGCAGCCCCTGGAGGAGAGATGTACTCACCTCCGCCGCGATCCTCTTCTGGAGGGCTGCCTGACAGCCCAGGCAGCCCTCCCCCGGCAAATCAGGCCCCCGGGGGCCATGTAATCGCTCTCAAAGAGCAATCACATGGCTCCCTATAGCTGGCTGTGGATCTGCCAGCAGGGGGACTGTCTAAAATATCAGACAGTCCCCCTGCTGGTAGGTAGTGTAAAAAAATTATATTTGACAAGTGTAAAATTAAATTAAAAGTATTTTTTATATATACAATATATGTATATACATTATATATAAAATATATATACATATTATATATATGTAACGTCATACATAATGTATTTTAATATTAATATTAGTATATATATTAGTATTAAAATACACTTAGAATGACGTTACATATATATATATATGTATATATATTATATATATAATAGATATATACACATATAATATATATATATATATATATATATATATATATACACACGTATAATTACAATAATAAATCAATAAAATAATTAAATAAATAAATAAAATATTGAAACAAAATGTAAAATAAATTATATATTCCTATGTAATTTCATTCTAACTGTATTTTGTTATTAATATATATATATATATTGGTAACACAATACACTTATCTATATATAAAATAAAAATAACCGCAAATATATATATATATATATATAAATACATATAATTACATAAAAGATTACATTAGTATACACGTAGAATTTAAATACCTATAAATGCATATATATTAAAATTCTACGTGTATATTTAACTAATTTTTTAACATAATTATGTCATTGGATTAATTAAAATTTGATTGACATGCCTGACAACACAGGGAGAAAGTGCAGAGAATTTAATTCGCAAGCACTATATTGACCCTGTAACTCTCCAAGACACCATAAAACCTGTACATAGGGGGTACTGTTTTACTCGGGAGACTTCGCTGAACTCAAATATTAGTGTTTAAAACTGGTAAATTGTATTACAACGATGATATTTTAAGTAAAAGTGACGTTTTTTGCATTTTTTACAAACAAACGGCACTTTTATGGACTATATTATTGTTGTAATATGTTTTACTGTTTTAAAACACTAATATTTGTGTTTAGTGAAGTTTCCCGAGAATAACAGTACCCCCCATGTACAGGTTTTATGGTGTTTTGGAAAGTTAGAGAGTCACATATAAGGCTTGCATTTAATTTTTTTGACATTGAAATTTGCCAGATTAGTTATGTTGCCTTTGAGACCGTATGGTAGCCAAGGAATAAGAATTACCCCCATGATGGCATACCATTTGCAAAAGTAGACAACCCAAGGTATTGCAAATGGGGTATGTCCAGTCATTTTTAGTAGCCACTTAGTCACAAACACTGGCCAAATATTAGTTTTTTGCTTTTTTCACACAAAAACAAATATGAACGCTAACTTTGGCCAGTGTTTGTGACTAAGTGGCTACTAAAAAGACTAAACATACCCCACGTTCAATACCTTGGGTTGTCTACATTTTCAAATGGTATGCCATTATGGGTGTAATTCTCATTCCTGGGCTACCACACCGTCTCAAAGGTAACATTACTAATCTGGCAAATTTCAATTTGAAAATTGAACGTTCTATATTTGACCCTGTAACTTTCCAAAACACCATAAAACCTGTTAATGGGGGGTACTGTTGTACTTGTGAGACATCGCTGATTACAAATATGTGCATTTTTTTGCAGTAAAACCTAACAGTATTATGACATTTACAGCTAAAATGTGAGGCGGAACTACAAATTTTACATTTTTAAAAAAATTCTCACAGTTTTTTTAATTTTATTCATAATAAATGATGTTTCTTATATAAATATTTGATATGAAATGAAAGCCCTGTTTCTCCTGAACAAAATGATATATTTTTTTTATTTATTTTTTTATTTTATATATTTTATTTTTCTTAGTTTTTTGTTCTTGGAGGTATTTCTCCACAATTCAAGAATCATAGTATAACAGTGTCTTGTAACACATGAACAAGAAATAAAGATTACAAATAGAAGAAAAAAAAAGAAAAAGAACAAAGTATCACATCACCATATACAGCTAATACATTTTCAGTAACAATTGTATTTGGCCTAGGTCACATACAACCCTCATATCAATCATAAGGAACAGTGAGCATCATCCTTTGGTGTCTGTGTTTGCGTACCTATTCTGTATCATGAGAGTGATGTTCTACTCTTTCTGGATATTACTCAGTTTTTCAGGCTAACACGTCTATGGTGGTTACATGCTGGAAAGGAAAGAGAGAAAAAGCCATGGTCCTCCCCGACTTATCTAACGTTACTCCCTAACCCCCTTCCGAATTACCTCCCCCCCTCTGGTCACTCGGGATGGCAACTAGTTTTAAGCCTGTCTTCCTCTCAGGAATTCTTTCCAAGGTTGCCATATATCTTTATATCTATGATATTTGTCTAGTGATCCCCATCTGAGTTCTTCCATCTCATGGAATTATTCTGTTCTAATATACCAATCTTTGTTAGTGGGCTGAGTTGCCGACTTCCAGTGATTTACCAGTGAGCTCTTTGCCGCTGTCAGCATGAAGTACACTAGGGAGTGTTTAAATTTACGTTGTGGTATTTTAAAATGGTAGAGGAGAAGAGCTTCTGGACAGAAGGGTATGGATGTGTCTGTTACCAGATTAACCGTGTTCCAAACCTCCCTCCAGAAGCCAGATACTGCATCGCATGACCACCATATGTGTTGGAAAGTGCCTTTTTCTGCATTGCACCTCCAACACATGGGGGAGGAGTTGGAGTCAAATCGGTGAACATCTATCGGGGTGGTGTACCACTTGGAAATTAATTTATAGTTAATTTCCTGTAATGGTATGCTAGAGTGTGCGTGGAAGATCGTTCGGAAGATATTCTTCCAATCTCCTTCTTCTAAGTCTGTGTCTATGTGTTCCCTCCACAGTCTGGTAAAATATGGTAATTGTGTATAAGTCTGGGTTTGCAGCAGTTTGTAGCAAAGGGATGTCGGCTTAGAGGGCATTTTTTCTCCTGAGCATAGTAGTTCAAGCTTGGACTTTTCCCTTGGGGTCCAAGTTGATAGGCCTTGCGCGGACAAGAAATGTCGTAGTTGTTCATATTGAAATCTCTGCATGAGTGTGGTGTCTTTCCCTTCCATCAAGAATGCAATTGGTATCAGTCCCCCCTCTTTCACCACCTCAGCCAGTGTTATATGCGTCTTCCTGTGTCCCCCTCCCTGTGGTGACAATAGTAGTCCCTGTTTCCCTGCTATGAAAATGGGGTTATTCGTGATAGGGTAGTTCGGGGATGGTGTCGGAGCTATGTCTGGGAGATTGTGTACTTTTTTCCAGATTCGTATGGTTGGTGTCACTGTCGGATGTGGTGGTGTCGTCCAGTCATTGACTGATGTCATCAGCCAAGGTATTGCCTTCAAAGATTCCCCAACCTGAGCTTGTTCTAATGTGACCCATAACTTGGAGGCAGTTTGGTAAGACCAGTCTATGATACGTCCCACGTGTATCGCCTGATAATATAGCCAAATGTCCGGTAGTCCTACCCCCCCCCCCCTCTCTTTGGGTCTAGTGAGTATGGTATATCTTATTCTAGGGCGTCTTTTGGCCCATGTAAATTGTGTGAATAAAGTCTGGATTTTCTTAAAAAAGGTTCGCGGGATGGCAATGGGGAGGGTGTTCAGTAAATATAGCAGTCTAGGAAGGATATTCATTTTTAGAATATTTACCCTCCCAAACCACCGGAAATGAGGTTTATTCCAGGATTCCAGGTCTGCGCTGATGGCTCCCAATAGTTGTGGGAAGTTAGCTCCATATAGAAGCTTGTTGTGTGGAGTGATATTGACTCCTAAGTATTTGATGGACTTTGTCGCCCATTTAAAAGCATATTGTGTTTGTAGTCGTGCTTTGTCTGTGTCTGGTAATGAGAGATTCAGTATTTCACATTTATCTATATTTATTTTAAAATTTGATAGAGCGCTATATTCGTCCAAGAGTCCCAATAGTGTGGGAAGGGACTTGAGTGGGTTAGAGAGTGTAAATAACAAGTCATCTGCAAATGCAGATACCTTGTACTGGAGTTTACCCACCTCTATCCCCTCCACGCCCGTATTGTTCCTTACTGCATTCAGTAGAGGCTCCAAACCCAAAATGAATAGCAACGGTGACAGGGGGCACCCCTGTCTCGTGCCATTTGTTATTTGGAAGGGGTCAGACAATATACCATTTATTTTAAGCCTTGCTGAAGGGTGAGAGTAGATTGCTTGGATCCACTGCATCCACCTTTTCCCGAAGCCTAATGCCTCCAGCGTTGACAGGAGGAAGTCCCAGTCCACCCTGTCAAATGCCTTTTCCGCGTCAATAGCTAGCAAAATGGAGGGGGCCCGGTTCCCATGAGCTCCATGGATTAGGTCAATAATTTTCGTAGTATTATCTTTGGCTTCCCGTGAGGGTCAAATCCTGCTTGGTCAGGATGTATTAAGGTTGGGAGCATAGGTTTTAAACGCAGTGCCAACATTTTTGTAAAAATTGTTATATCTACGTTAATTAATGAGATTGGCCTATAATTACTGCACATATCAGGGTCCTTCCCGGCCTTGTGGAGAAGAGTGATATTGGCTTCCAGGCTGGGTTTGGGGATGGGTTTGTCTGGGCTTATGGAGTTAATTGCATGTAGCAGGTGGTGGCCAAGCTCCTGTAGGTACGTTTTGTAATAGGTAGCTGAGTAACCATCTGGGCCTGGACTTTTGCCCGAGGGGGTTGTTTTGACTGCATGTATGAGTTCGGTGAGTGTGAAGGGTTCATCTAGGGACTTTGTCAGTGCTTGGGGTAGTACTTTGTCAAATTTGTCCAGTAAATATGCTTCTATACTAGCCTTGTCTTGAGAGGACTTCGTTATATTATAGAGTGAGTGGTAGAACTCCCTAAATGTTTTCGCAATCTCTTCGTTTGATTGTACAATATTGTGATGCACCGTTTTGATCTGGGGGATGTAAATTCTCTCCTGCTGACGCTTTAACGCGTTGGCCAGAAGTTTCCCACACCTGTTCCCGTGGGCATAAAATATTGTTTAGTCCACACCAGTGATTTTTTAGCCTTTGATTGCAACAAGAGGGTCAGTTCAGACCTAAGGGATAAGAGTTTTCGATAGTCAGATTCAGACATAGTGTTCTTATGTGCTTCCTCTAAGTCTTTGATATCCGTCAACAACTCCGTCTGTCTCTTAATTTTCAGTTTTTTAAGATATGATCCCCATTTTATTAATTCCCCTCTTACTACACATTTATGTGCTTCCCACCGGAGGAAGGGGGTTGTGTCTTGTGTGGCATTATCTTGGAAGTATTGGGAGATGGTGTTGGCAATAGCCTGTTTCACTGTTGTGTCCTGTAAAATGGTTGTGTTTAGCTTCCACTGGCCTTTGCCCTGAGCTAAGGAAGGGATTTTAAGTTGTATATGGATCGGAGCATGGTCTGACCATGTGATATTGCCAATTGATGCTAAGGTTATTAGTGATAGCTCTATCCTTGTCTATCCTTGTGTATGTGGAGGCTGGTCTCGAGTAGAATGTGTAGTCTTTTGTGGTGGGATGGAGTGCTCTCCAGCAGTCCACTAATTGATGGTTGTGCAATAGTCGTTTGATTTGTGTTCTAGCTGCTTGTAGATGGTTGGGGTGTCTTGCAGTGCTGTCCTTTTGGGCGTCCATAGATATGTTAAAGTCACCTCCTATGATTAAGGTCCCTGTAGTAAGTTGTTGGATTTTATTTAATATTCTACGGAAGGTATGGCATTGGCGCGTGTTAGGGAGGTATATGTTCACCAAGGTGACAGGAAAATTGCTAATCAAGCCCTGTAGAATAACGTATCGGCCTGAGTCATCCACATAGTGGTTGCTGTATACAAATGGTATCGTGGCCCCAATCAGAATTGCCACACCGCGAGATTTGCTATGTGTAAAGTTGTTGTAATAAGCTTGGGGGTATTGTCTATTAGATAGTTTGGGTGCCGTCGGCCCCTTAAAGTGAGTTTCTTGCACGAATACTACGTCTGCTCATAGTCTGTGGAACTCCCTGAGTGCCATATTTCTCTTTCCAGGAGAATTAAGTCCCCGGACATTATATGAGAGTATTTTTATATAGTCTATGAGAGGTGAATTTGTTGTGGAGGTAGTCATGGCAGCTACCTTCGTGGCCCTGGCCAATGTCAAGTAGTAATTAGCTTAGCGGTGTGTGCGATACAAAGTAAAGAATCAACAAGATAATTAAACTAATGTGTAGTAGAACTGGTTAACAAAGAATTTAAAGTACTGTGATTTCTAAGTCCTGAAACCACGTATAACAGTTAGTATTTCCACTAACTATATAGGAGTCGGTGCTGAATGACTTGCTCCGTCAGCCTCTATAGCTGAATCGGGACTTCGTATCCGAAATATTACTGACGTCAGTGCACCGCTCGTAACCGTAAGCGGTTACTTGGGGTGTGAGGTAATTTGTTTCGTAGAAGCAAAGAATAGATTGTGGCTTCTAAATGTATATACCGGTTGGAATGTAAGTTTGTGTAACGGTTCCCTGCAACCGTTCGAATTACTCTTATATTCTGGCGCCGCCAAGCGCGTAAAATAACGTAGTTGGGTCTGTAAGTGAGTGGCCCAGGGAAGTATGTCTTTTAGGTAGGGCTGTACGTTACATCATTCTTACTGGAAATATATATAGAAATATGTTTTTGTTTTTTTTTGGTTTCGTTTTGTTTTTTCCATATATGAGCGGTGTGCATAACATCTCCATCACTCTTACGTTAACGTGTACAAAAATTTATACAAAGAAATATAAAGCAATATAAACTAATATAAAAGGTATCCCCTCCTTCACCTTAACTGAGCCCCACATTCCCCTACAACTGTAGTTACCAAAACAACATATACAGAGGGGAGTTTAGCCCCTCTGCGCCCTCTGTCCGTACCCGACTGCCCCGATCCCCCCTTCCCTTAGTATATGTAGTACTGCAGTGGGCCCCTCACAAAAATGCGATGTGAAGTTCATATGCCCATTCCCCACAATATAACATTTGGTGAAAGGATATAATACTTGCGCCTTTAGGTGCATGTACCCTCTGGAGTTGTTACTGATGAGATTACGGTCCTTATCTGAGTCCGGGGGCTTCCCTTTGGGGGGATGAAAGAATCTGTAGAGGGAGAGAGGGCTCTGCTTTGGTAGGTGTCTAGGTGGGCGAATAGTGGGTAGGTCATAAGTTCCAGAGATAGAGTGTCCTATTCACGTATCATGACCCGCTGCCCGTGGTCTGGAGGTTGGTGTGAAAGGTAGCCTTTTCCCGGGTGTCCTCCTCTTCTCCGCTGCACCTCTCCATCGAGATCGTTGAGGTAAGGCTTGCATAGCTCCTTGCGACCAGGGGACATACCAGTCCTGGATCTCCATATGTGGAAGATCAAATGCCTTAAGGAAATCAGGCACATCTTGCATTGTTGCTATGCTGTGCTGCACCCCTTGGTGTGAGGAGTTTAGGGAAAACGGATATCCCCAACGGTACCGAATGTCCTTGGCCTGTAGAGCCTGGACAATAGGCCTCAGTGCTCTCCTCCCTTGGAGCGTCTGCCATGCCAGGTCTGGGAGTATTTGGATGCGGGAAGCAGACATATTCAAAGCAGGTGAATTTCTCGCTTGCCTAAGTATGTCCTCTTTCGTGGTATAGTAATGCACCCTGCATACTATGTCCCTGGGGGTCTCTTGTGGTAATCCCCTAGGCCTTGCTGCTCGGTGCGCCCTGTCCAGCAGTAATGGAGTTTCTGGGGCCCTCTGTAGAATATAATTGAATAAGGTTTGGAGTATACCTTTAACATTTTCAGAGTCACCTTGCGTCTCAGGCACTCCTCTGATACGAAGGTTATTTCTCCTGCCTCTATTATCAAGATCTTCCCTGTGGCGCATAATCTGTATTAGTTTAAACTCCTGCGCAACTTGTCTCTGTTCGATGTTATGTATCCTGAGCTGCATGTTGTCTCTATCCCCTTCTAGGTCTCCCACCCGGAGCCCCATCTGGCGTACCTCTGTGGTGACAGAGGACAGTTTCTCATGCATGGAGGATTCTAACTTCGCCAGCATGGAGGCCATGTCCTCCTTTGAAGGTAAGTTTTGCAGCAGATCCTGAAGTGATGTGTGTCCAGTCGGGTAGAGAGAGTCGGAGCTTGCAGGGCTCGCCGGCGGGGAGACACGTGGCGAAGATGGCGGCGCCTCTGTGTCCGTCTCTGCTAGCACTTTCACTTTGTCCCGAAAATATCGATCGAGATCTCCCGTTTTTTTGTTGGTAATAGTACCTGGGGTGTCTTGTGAGGGCGGCTGTTTCTTTTTATTACCCATAGTTGGATTAATCAGTCGCTTGACGGCTTTAATTAGCTCGGAGGAACGGGAGCTCTGCAGAGATGCAACCGTTCACATGTAGAGTTAGGCCACGCCCCGAACAAAATGATATATAATAAGTGTGGGTGCATTTAATATGAAAGAGGTGAATTACGGTTGAACAGACATATAGCGAAAATTCCAGTTTTTGTTTACGTTTTGTGTTGATCAGAACGTGTACTATTGACTCCGTCCTGAAGGGGTTAAGCAGACTGTGATTGTCTATTGTTGTGACTTAGATGATGATCAGATCCCATTTTATGACCAATTTGTGCAGAAATCCATATCATTCCAAAGGGTTCACATACTTTTTCTTGCAACTGTATATTGTGAATAAAGTTTGTTTACATTATATAGTGTTGCTTTCCTTTTAACAAATCTTACTCATTTGTAATATCATTCAGCAAAAACCAAAGAAAAGAAAATGTTACTTGCGCTTTCTCCTTAATCCCTATGTATATTTAGACAAATGGAGGTCATTTAGTTGCTCCAATGCCTTGACGTTGGCAGGCGGGCATTCCCTCCAATGGCCATTGGAGCAACTAAATGACCTCCATTTGTCTAAATATACATAGGGATTAAGGAGAAAGCGCAAGTAACATTTTCTTTTCTTTTCTTTGGTTTTGACTATATATTGGGGCTGATGTTTGTTGTAGTCCTTGCTGCTTAAGCGCAGGACTTCTCTTTTTGTATTTGTATTTACTTTGCATCACACAGCCTGGTTACAATGCTGCTACCCATCCCATGTGTTCCCTATTAAGGGTTAATAAGTATAGGGGTGTGTGGCGAAACCAACCTCGCCACTGGGCCCTGGAGAAGCCTGTTTGCCCGCCTCCTACCTGCTGACTATGGCCCCTGGATTATTTGAATGCTATTTTATTGTACTGCTGCTGGCCCTTTAAGAACTGTCTGGGGACATATTGAGACTTTGGGTAACAATACCCTTTAAGACTATGGCCCCTGAAAACGTATGGACTTTTATTGGGTGTGTATGGCCCTTTAAGAACCGTCTGGGGACATCTTGTAACTTTGGTGAACAATGTCCCTTTAAGACTATGTCCCCAGACCTGTAAAATAACTTGCCCCTGGCTTTCCCCCACTTGGTTCAGTATATAGGGCTTACTGAACCAAGTACCACACAGGCGGACCACCCAGAAGCTAAAGTGTGCAGGCAATTTACCTCCCAGGCTGTGAGGTTACTGCAGGTTAATTGCACGTGGCGGCGGCCATCTTTGTTCAGTCGAACGCGGTCAGCGGTATATGCTAAAGATTCTGTGGAACTGAAATCGGCTACACATTTTACCGAACACCGCTGACCCTTACCTTCTTCCATACTGAACTTGCAGCCGTTCGAAATGGGACTTAGTCGTTTTTCGGCATGAAATTGACCGACCGCACAGCCCAAATCTATGGAACTGTTTTGGGCAGGAAAATGTGCTTGCGGTCGGTCATAAAGGGACCTCCAGCTAACTTTTGATCCACTGGGGGGATTTGGCTGATTTTTGGAAGGGTTTATGCTTAAAGTGTGCTGGTTCTAAATATGTAGGAGATTGGATGTATGGATTTAAAGTTATAGCACATGTATAAAAACTGTAGTTTTCCTGGCTGTATAATTATGTTAACTGGTTATCTGAGGGGAGGGGATGTGTGGGTTGTACCATCTATGTCATTGGTTCTTTTATGCCTCCCCCTGGGTGTGGCCTGTATGTGTGAGTTGGAAATAAAAGCCAGGCTGGATGAGCCAGTCCAGAGTTCCTGTTTTACCCTCAAAGTGATGTGTCGTCTCATTATTGGGGGGAAGGATTTATTGCATGCTGTTCCAGTTGACTGCTAGGAGTACAAGCCTATTCGTATGGTTCCTATTCAATGGTCTACAGCATTCATATGCTTGGGAGAATTTAAAAGGTTTCTCGGATTCGGTGATTGTGGTGTCTGCCAGAGTGCTTGGAGTCCTCAGGAAGCACTAGGAGCATCCATTAACGGAGGTACCGAGTCGGGGTGCCAGGCGATCCGTTACAGGGTGTATATAAAAAATACCCCTTTTCTGTCTCATTAGAGATATCTTTGCCAGAAGCTCAAGGAAGCAGGCTGAAGGGTCAGTGTTAGTGTGGTGGAATCTCGGTAAAAATAAATTTAGTAGGCCGAGATTACCACGTGGCATGTGTACGTGCATATGCTGACGTATCGATCAGTTGGTTGCACGAGGCAAGATACGATCAGTAGTGTACGGAGCATGTGCAAGAATACAGGATGTAGTATTCCCCTCCTCCATTGTGCTGGACAAGCCATGCGGTCAAGCAGGAAGTTAATTCTTATTTGTATTGATTGGTCAAGAGAATGTGCGGGTGGAGCTTAATATGGGAGGAGTTATGTGCCTATATAAGGAGCCTGCACTATTGTCCGGGGCTCAGAACTTGTGGTATTTTGGTGACGCTAGTCCCTCTGAGTCCCGATCGGTGATCCAATAAAGAATCTCTTCCTTCCTGAAGAAACCTGTGTCCATCTCTCTGTGCTTCGCTTCCGTCAGTTTCTCCGGTATCATTTGGTGCATTGGCCGGGAAGCTCATCGTTCAACGGTAGCTGAGAGGCAGAGGCGTGAGACGGTCTATCTTTGCCCACGTTCTCTACGGCTGCACCCCTGAACTTCTGCGTGGACCTCCCTTCGTCTCGGCGCCACTGGTCTGTTGTCCAGGAGATCATCGGCCTCTACGTGAGAAGTGCTGGGGTGTCCCCGTCGATGAGTGTGAACTCAGGTTCAGGAACGAGGAGGTAAGACAACTGCTGTTTTAGACGGCAGAACCCACTAGGGGTATACCGATTGTGCGGTAGGCCCAAAGGGGTTTGAATCTGTGTATCTGCCCCCTCTGTCGGAGGGAAGGAGCGAAGGCGCACCGCTCGATCGAACGCTCTTTAGTCAGACCGTTTGATTCTGTTAGTCAGGCGGGGCTCTGGTGTAAATAGCCCTAGCCGGACACCGGTGTCTTGTCTAGACTAGCGTTCTAGGGTGTATATTTTGTTCGCTAGGTCGGAGGGACCGGGAGACTAAGCGGCGTCTGTGTAAATTCGGTTCGCTAGCTCTCAACCTATCTGGGCTAAGTGGGAAGGCGTGTAAATTTGGAACCCACTAGACTTTTGATAGTGCGACTAAGAGGCGTCTGTGTAAATTCGGTCCTCTAGCTCGCTATATATGGTGATTGGGCAGTGTGGCTAACCAAAACGTATGTAGATTGTTTTTAGGTAGTCCATTCAAGGTACTGGCCAATAGTTTAGTTGGGAATTGTAAATGTGATAAAGATTGTTTAGTAAAGTGTATATCTTGTTAGATAGCGCGAGCTCAGCCGTCTAGCGAGAGTGTTAATAGTGTGTTGCTGTATTATAGTGCACGGTACCATAACCCTGTATATTTACTGACACTGTATATAAGTACTAATCATTGTCGTCCATTGCATGTTTAACACCATAACCACTAATAATTGTATTGTGACCTTAACTTGTGCTTTGACCTATGCTAACCGTACTGTAACCGCTATTTGTAAAAGACGATGTTACTGGGGTGTGTTATAGACGGGTAATTCGTATATAGAGAATTATAGCGTGGGTGACTGTATAGTTTCGCCAAAGGGCATAATATTGATTATCTAGTGACTGGTGTAACAGCTGTGTGTGTACGGGAATTCCCTGAGTGTTTATTGTGTTATTGTATACGTTTCACTTGGTAACTGTACCACGTGGTGCTGTTGCCAGAGGAAACGGGTGTGACTGTTGAATAGTACGCGTGCATAGTATTCGTTGTCAACGACGTTCCATTGATAAGTATGGGCGCGTCGCAGTCAACGATTCCGGATCCCTTAGGTTGTATGGTGAAGAATTTTAAAAAGGGATTCAAGACATGTGATTTTGGGGTTAAAATGTCTCCTGTACGTTTGGTTACTTTGTGTACTAGGGAGTGGCCTACTTTGGTTGCGGCATGGCCGCCACGTGGCAGTTTGGATCCAACTCTGGTACAGCGCTTACACGTGGCTGTATCAGGTAGGCCTGAACTTTACGGCCAGTTTCCTTATATTGATTGTTGGAGACAGGCCGTAAATGACTCGCCAAAATGGCTCCAGACATGCCACGAGGAGCAATGTCGCCTCATGGTAGCTAGGACTTGTTTGTCCACTAGGACTGGTGTTAGGCCCATTTT
Organism: Pelobates fuscus; assembly: GCF_036172605.1. Classification (NCBI taxonomy): domain Eukaryota; kingdom Metazoa; phylum Chordata; class Amphibia; order Anura; family Pelobatidae; genus Pelobates; species Pelobates fuscus. Next base: position 305,436,797 of record NC_086321.1, read on the forward strand.
GGACACGCCCCCTGAGTCCGAGATCCCTTTGCCGCCCACTTACTTTCCGTTAAGAGGAAGTGACGCAAATGCAGGAAGTCCTGCAACCCTTCCCTCATTACCCTCATCCACTTCCGCTTCCTCCTCCAGTACAGAATCCACCCCCTCTCGTACTAAATCTCCCCTTCCGGAATCAGAACCAACCCCCATTAAATCCGAATATCCTGATTTGGCGCCACTTCAGACTTCCGGTCAAGCTTCATCTAGCTCGACTCGAAGTGTTTTATTTACAACCTTTTCCCAAAACCAAGCTCCCACATCCCCATACCCTATTTCTCCCCGACTGGAACCTATGACTGACACCCCTCCACGTAGCCCCATACAGACCCGACAACTGACCGGTGCCCAACAATTAAAACACTATCAGATGCCTCTTCGTCTGAATCCTGGGCCAGCCTATATCGATGCCACAGGCCAAATGGCACATGCTGACCCAGTCTTTGTATATGTCCCGTTCACGACAACCGATCTCTTAAATTGGAAGACCCACAATTCCTCGTATACTGAGAAACCACAAGCTATGACTGATCTGTTCACCTCAATAGTACAGACACATAACCCGACATGGGCTGATTGCCAGCAATTATTAATGACTTTATTCAACAATGAGGAAAGGACAAGAATTAATCAAGCGGCCATTAAAGCACTAGAGGATAAAGCCCGTACTTTAAACCAAGCCAATCCATCAGCATGGGCCGCAACACATTATCCCAACACCGATCCCGATTGGAATGTAAATGGTGCTGATATGGTTCAACTCAGAGCCTATAGAGACGCTATAATTGCTGGCATGAAAGCCGGAGGAAAGAAAGCCATTAATATGTCGAAGACAGTTGAGGTGATTCAGAAAAGTGATGAAGCGCCCAGTGTCTTTTATGACCGATTATTGGAGGCATACCGCTTGTATACCCACTTTAATCCGGAAGACGCAGATAATTCCCGAATGGTGAACTCCGCCTTTGTCAGCCAAGCTTACGGAGATATTAAGCGCAAGCTACAGAAGTTAGAAGGGTTTGCGGGTATGTCCATCACCCAACTAATGGAGGTAGCGAATAAGGTATATATGAATAGGGAAACAGAAAGTAAGAAAGAGGAAGAGCGCAAGATGCGTAGAAAGGCAGACATGCTAGCGGTAGCGATCGCAGGCGTAGATAGACGGGGCCCAGATAGAGGCGATAGTAGATGGAGTAGGGAGCCTTTGAGTAGGAATCAGTGCGCGTACTGCAAGGAAGAAGGGCATTGGAGGAACGAATGTCCACAAAGAGAGCAGTACGAGAGAGACCAACCCAGGGCAGGTTACGGAAACTTTAGAGGCAGAGCGAGAGGTAGAGGAGGCCCCGGAGGGAGTAATGGTAATAGAGGGAGCAATGGGAACAGAGGAAGTGTTAGGGAAGATAGGTATATCCCAGCAGCGCAAAGGTCCCGCGATAGAGAAGGCAGGGACTTTGTAGGATTGGCTGACACGGTCATGGAGGACTATTGATACCGACCGGGCTCCATCCCACTTGGTCGAGCGGAGCCTATGGTCGATGTATCAATAGGGGGAAAAAGGAGTGCGTTCATGATCGACACTGGTGCTGAACATTCAGTGGTGACTAATCTAGTTGCTCCTCCATCTGGAAGGACTATTACTGTAATAGGAGCAACTGGAAGAAGTGCTGAAAAACCGGTTCTTAAAAGTCGACTCTGTACATTGGGAGGCCACGTAGTAAAACATCAATTCCTTTATATGCCTGAATGTCCAGTCCAATTGCTGGGACGTGATATGCTATCAAAATTACAAGCGCAGATTACGTTCCTACCAAATGGAACAACATCCTTAAAGTTTAATGGACCTTCAGGTATCATGACATTATCCGTACCAAAGGAAGAAGAGTGGCGACTTTATACAGCGTTGACTAGCCAAAATCCCAGGAGTGATGAGTCATTATTCAACATACCAGGAGTTTGGGCAGAGAACAACCCACCAGGACTGGCCCGCAATATTCCACCTATAAAAATTGAACTAAAACTTGGGGTTTATCCAGTAAGCCTAAGACAATACCACATCCCGCAGAAGGCTAAGAAGAACATCCAATCTTATCTGGATAAGTTCATACGGTATGGTATCCTAAAATTCTGTACTTCCCCCTGGAACACCCCATTGCTGCCTGTTCAAAAGCCCGGCACAGATGAGTATCGACCTGTGCAGGACTTGAGAGCAGTCAATGATGCGGTTGTTAGTATACATCCAGTTGTACCCAATCCATATAACCTGCTTGCTTTAATTCCGGGCGGGGCTACTTACTTTACAGTCTTAGACCTCAAAGACGCCTTCTTTTGCCTCCGAATTGCCGCAGAAAGTCAATGTATTTTCGCTTTCCAATGGGAGAACGCTGTAACGGGCTCAAAACGCCAAATGACCTGGACAAGACTGCCCCAAGGGTTTAAAAATTCACCTACCCTATTTGGTTCAGCTCTAAGTCAAGATCTACTGGATTTCGAGTCCATCCCAGGAGAGTGTGTATTGTTACAGTATGTAGATGACTTGTTGATAGCAGCAGTTACAAAAGAAATCTGTCAGCAAGCAACGCACGATCTACTACACATTCTCTGGAAGGCAGGATACAAGGTGTCTAGAAAGAAGGCTCAGTTGTGTTTGCCAACTGTCAAATATCTGGGATTCCATATCTCTGAAGGTCAAAGAATTATGGGGCCAGAGAGAAAAGAAGCTGTGTGCCAAATACCGATACCCAAGAATAGAAGACAAGTGCGAGAATTCTTGGGGGCAGCAGGCTTCTGTAGGATATGGATTCCCAGCTACGCGATACTGGCAAAACCTCTGTATGCAGCTATCAAAGGTACAGAGCACGACCCCTTCTTATGGACCCAAGAACAGCAAACGGCATTTGAAGATGTGAAGAAGGCTTTGATGAGTGCCCCAGCATTAGGTCTACCTGATCACACACGACCATTCTACCTGTATGTACATGAGCAAAGAAGAATGGCTGTGGGAGTATTGACACAGTACTTGGGATCATGGCAAAGACCTGTTGCCTACATGTCTAAGCAATTGGATGCAGTGGCCAGCGGACTTCCACCTTGTCTAAGAGCCGTAGCTGCAGCCGCCCTGCTAGTAGCTGAAGCCGATAAACTCACTCTGGGTCAAGAACTTTATGTACGAGTCCCACATGCAGTACAGACGTTGTTGGATTACAAAGGAAATCATTGGTTTAGTAACAGCCGTATGACCAAGTATCAAGCAATGTTGTGTGAAAACCCAAGAGTGCATTTAGAGACTGTAAACACCTTAAATCCAGCTACCCTTTTGCCACAACCTACTGAAAGTCAACATGATTGTTTGGAAGTAATGGATGAAGTATTCTCAAGTAGACCAGATCTTCGTGATTTTCCCATCCAGAACCCCGATGTTCAATATTATACCGACGGCAGTAGTTATGTGAAAGAAGGGATCCGCTATGTAGGATATGCAGTGACAACAATAGACAAGGTGATAGAAGCTCGGCCACTGGCGAAAGGAACATCAGCACATAAGGCAGAATTGATAGCACTGACACGAGCGTTACAATTGGCTGAAGGTTTAAGAGTGAACATCTATACGGACTCCAAATATGCGTTTTTAACCACTCATGCCCACGGAGCTTTGTATAAAGAAAGAGGACTACTGAATTCAGAAGGCAAAGAAATCAAGTACGCAGCTGAAATCCTACAACTATTGGAAGCAGTGTGGGAGCCGAAAGAAGTCGGTATCATACATTGTCGAGCGCATCTGAGAGGAGATGGTGATGTAACCAAAGGAAATCGGATGGCAGATAGTGCAGCTAAGCGTGCTGCTGAATCAGGAAGACAGGAATATGTGGGGCATATAGCTGCTCTTATACCAACTCCACTGTCCCAATGGACTCCAGTTTATACAGCTCAAGAAGAGGAGTGGTTAAAGACTGAACAAGGAAAGTATTTGGAGAACAAGTGGTATCAGCTAGAAGATGGAAGAATAGTCATACCAGCATCACTAGCGGTAGAAATTGTCCAAAATTATCACAACGGGACACATTCTGGGAGAGACAGTACAGAAGAATCTCTCAGAAAACATTTCTACATACCAAGATTGTCCAACTTGACTCAGGCCATTGTACGAAGATGTGTAACGTGTGCTAAAAATAATGCAAGACAAGGACCAGTAAAGCCACCAGGAGTCCAGTTTATGGGGGGACTCCCCATGTCCGATTTACAAATTGACTTTACAGTGATGCCTAAATCGGGTGGACATCGTTACCTGCTGGTAATTGTGTGCACCTATTCAGGCTGGGTAGAAGCATGTCCTACTCGTACAGAGAAAGCAGGAGAAGTTGTGAGATTCCTGCTACGAGAAATAATACCCCGATATGGACTACCCTGTTCTATAGGATCGGACAATGGTCCAGCTTTTGTTCATCAGTGCCTACAACAACTGACTCATATGCTTGGTATAAAGTGGAGGCTTCATACGGCATATAGACCCCAGAGTTCTGGTAAGGTAGAGAGAATGAATAGAACTATTAAGAATCAGTTGGCTAAAATGTGTCAGGAAACCCAACTTAAGTGGAACGTTCTCTTACCCATAGCTTTATTGCGAATCCGCAGTACCCCTACCAGAAGGATGGGCCTCTCTCCTTTTGAAATCATGTATGGGCGACCACCTCCCGTACTTGGTAACTTAAGGGGGGACTTGAGTCAGTTGGGAGAAGGAATTACCCGGCAACAGGTTGTAGAGTTGGGTAAGACTATGGAGGAGGTACAGAAATGGGTACAAGATAGATTACCTGTGAATATTTATCCCCCAGTTCATAGTTATCATCCAGGAGATCAAGTGTGGATTAAAGAGTGGAATAATGTACCGTTGGGGCCCAAGTGGAGAGGTCCTTATGTTGTTCTTTTGTCTACCCCTACAGCGATAAAAGTAGCCGAAGTGACTCCGTGGATACATCACTCCAGGGTTAAACCAGCAGCAGTCGATTCTTGGCAAGTTACAGCAGATCCAGAGAATCCCTGCAAGATCCGGTTAAAACGCACGACTCAGTCGGAGTAACGAGGAACTATTGTGGATTACAAATTTTATTATTTTTGGGATTTGGTGCGTGAGTGAGAAGGCCATAATAAAGCCTGTCCGCCCACCGACGTATAGTGTATAAGCCAGGGTAAGTCTCGAAGGGACTCCTGTGAAGACGAGCAGAACTCCATTCCCTGCAGCCCTTACATCCTGGAAGCTGAGGTGCCTTCGCACGGACGAAGACTGAGGATGACGGCGAAAGATGTGTTGATGATAGTGTTTATTTATGTGTATTTTTATATTCAGGAAGGTAGAGGTACCGACACTCCTAGCTGTGAGGTATGCATTAAGACTACAAGAACAGGTAACCATATTTCCCAAACCCTAATTTGGCATTCACAATACGAGTGTAAAGGAGATGTATCGAGATGTAGATACCTAAATATAGACTATAGTGTGTGCCATTTAGGAGTAGGAGAACCTAAGTGCTTCAGTCCAGAGTATCAACCCCGTACAATTTGGTTGACTCTCAGGAATGGAGATCCTCAGGGGACCCTAATTAATAAGACAGTATTAGAATCCGTACATTCTTCGGGTGTTCTGCTATTTGATGCGTGTAAGGCGATATCAAGTGGTAGAAAGCCGTGGAATGTATGTGGGGATCTTAGATGGGAGAGGACGTATGGGTCTAATGATAAATATATTTGTCCCAGTAGTAAAAATAAATATGTGAGTCCTAGATGCCCAAATAAAGACTATAACTTTTGCCCATATTGGTCTTGTGTGGGGTGGGCGACTTGGGGACAGACAGTAGACAAAGACATGATAGTGACTAAGTTGCCTACCAGCCCATATTGTAAGTCAATGGAATGCAATCCCATCCATATACTTATAAATAACCCCGATAAGTTCTTAGACAAATATGGCAATTTATTTGGGTTTCAGATATACGGGACGGGTTTAGATCCTGGGACAGTATTGTTTATAGGGATAGAGACTGATACGGTATCCTCCCAAACTCATCAAGTAGTTTTATGAAGAGATGAGTATAGATAATAAGATCCCCCATAATGCTAAAAACCTGTTCATTGACTTAGCTGAAAGTATTGCCGGTAGTCTTAATGTTACCAACTGCTATGTGTGTGGAGGTACTAACATGGGAGACCAATGGCCTTGGGAAGCAAAGGAGATAATGTCCGGTTCTGAGGCAGTTGACCAACTAATATCTACACAAGCCGATTATCATATGAGTGTTAGAGGTAAATCTGAGTGGAGATTAAAGACCTCCATCATAGGTTATGTTTGCATAGCAAGGAAAGGAATAATGTATAACACTTCTGTAGGAGAATTAACTTGTCTAGGGCAAAAAGCTTATGATGATGATACAAAGAATACAACTTGGTGGTCGGCTTCAAATGTCTCAGAACCATCTAACCCGTTTGCTAGATACGCCAATTTAAAGGATGTGTGGTTTGATTTATCCATCACATCTACCTGGAGAGCCCCAGCAAATTTGTACTGGATCTGTGGTAAGAAAGCCTATTCGGAGTTGCCACAGGACTGGGAAGGGGCATGTGTGTTGGATATGCTCAAACCATCCTTCTTCTTGTTACCGATTGAAACAGGTGAGACTTTAGGTGTTAAAGTGTATGATGTGAATCATAGGAAGAAAAGGGGACCCATAGAGATAGGCGCCTGGGAAGATGATGAATGGCCTCCCCAGCGTATCATAGATTATTATGGGCCAGCCACGTGGGCAGAGGATGGTACCTTTGGTTATAGAACCCCTATTTATATGCTCAACCGTATTATAAGATTACAGGCGGTGGTTGAGATTATTACTAACGAAACATCACAAGCGCTCAATCTTCTAGCGAAGCATAATACCAGGATGAGGACGGCAGTTTACCAAAATAGATTAGCCTTGGATTACCTTTTGGCAGTAGAGGGAGGTGTATGTGGGAAGTTTAACCTGAGCAATTGCTGTCTTCAAATAGATGACGAAGGGCAAGCAATAGCTGAGCTTACTAGCCATATGGTTAAACTAGCGCATGTGCCTACTCAGGTATGGAAAGGGTATAATCAAAGTAGTTGGTTTGGTAGCTGGTATGAGTGGTTTGGAGGGCTTAAGGCAGTGGTAGGTGGAGTCCTACTGATTTTAATGTTGTGTCTACTCCTGCCGTGTCTTATACCCTTAGTAGTTAGGTCTGTGCAAAGCCTGATAGAAAATATAGCAGAGAGGAAGGCTGCGGCACAGATAATGGCAATTTATAAATATGAGGCTCTAGATCAGGGAGAACCAATGCAGGAAGATGAGTGTTGAAGATTCACATCATAAGATAAGTCTGGTCTGGTTCAAGGTAACTTGTGGTGTATGCAAACTAAGGTTAAGTGATGCCTCAAGTAATTGTGAAATATCAAGAGGCATCAAAGGGGGGAATGTGGTGGAATCTCGGTAAAAATAAATTTAGTAGGCCGAGATTACCACGTGGCATGTGTACGTGCATATGCTGACGTATCGATCAGTTGGTTGCACGAGGCAAGATACGATCAGTAGTGTACGGAGCATGTGCAAGAATACAGGATGTAGTATTCCCCTCCTCCATTGTGCTGGACAAGCCATGCGGTCAAGCAGGAAGTTAATTCTTATTTGTATTGATTGGTCAAGAGAATGTGCGGGTGGAGCTTAATATGGGAGGAGTTATGTGCCTATATAAGGAGCCTGCACTATTGTCCGGGGCTCAGAACTTGTGGTATTTTGGTGACGCTAGTCCCTCTGAGTCCCGATCGGTGATCCAATAAAGAATCTCTTCCTTCCTGAAGAAACCTGTGTCCATCTCTCTGTGCTTCGCTTCCGTCAGTTTCTCCGGTATCATAAGGACCGGCTTAGGGGGGTCTGCCTTGACGTTGGCAGGCGGGCATTCCCTCCAATGGCCATTGGAGCAACTAAATGACCTCCGTTTGTCTAAATATACATAGGGATTAAGGAGAAAGCGCAAGTAACATTTTCTTTTCTTTGGTTTTTTCTATATATTGGGGTTGATGTGTGTTGTAGTCCTTGCTGCTTAAGCGCAGGACTTCTCTTTTTGTATTAATATAATTCAGCGCCATAATTTTACTTGTTTTTTTTGTGTAGACAATGTAATAGAGCAGCAGAAAATGCTAGCAAAATGCTTGGTTGTATAGAGAGAGGTATTAGCAGTAGAAAGAGTGTTCATACCATTGTACAGAACACTGGTGAGACCTCACTTGGAGTATTGTACACAATACTGGAGACCGTATCTCCAGAAGGATATTGTAGCTGAATGCAGTAAGCCTGTCCTGTAATTTACCTGTGTAACTATATTCGTGCTGTGTATTCATGTCTTTATGTATAATTTCGTATGTGGGTTCGGTAGTTCCATGAGAATGAAACTACCGAACCATTAGACCACCCCAGTGAGAAGTGTGCACCTCATTAAGCGTTCACACTTCTCACAGAAACCGCAACTTAGGTCTTTATTGCTGATGCCTGGGTGGCCGCTGTTCGGTATGCGAACCACGTGCGGCGGCCATCTTATGCATCAAAATCTCAGTGGTGTTTGGTCGTCGAGTGTCTGGAACTCAAATCGGACACTCAAACGACCGAACACCGCTGAGACCTCCAGAGCTCCGTAACTACCGAACGGAGGGACCTAACACCAACCCATTCGGTAGAAACCAAGTACCGAACGAGGGAAATGTAATGCAGGGGAATTTAGGTCTGGATGGCTAAGAATATTGTGTATTTCATCTTCCGAATGGAGACCGACCGCAGTGCCCAAACGTATGGAACCCTTTTCGGCTACCACCTCGTGTGCGGTCGGTCAAACTTCACCCTCCACCTAACTACCGAACCCCTGGTCCGATCTGGGTGAATTTTGGATATATTGTTCACCCAGATCAGGGCTACCTAGCGGTACCCTAATATTAATGGTATGTGTTGGTTTAGGGGTACATCCATGTTTGGGGTAAAACACCGTGTAAGTTAAGGGGATTATAAGTCACCCAGAGGGGAGGAGATGTGTGGGAGGTAACATTTACAGTATTGTTACTGTCCTAATTGATGTAAACCCCTCCCTTGCATGGGAGCATGCTTTATAAGGAACCCTGGAATAAAGATTGTCAGTTCTGCTCCTGAAACTGTGTGTCGTCCAGTTATTGGGATTGCTGTGGGGATACTGCTGTGTTATTTTGCCTGCTGGAAACTCTGCCTGTGGATTTACTATTGCCTTGTTCCTGAGCCTCCCTGGGATCTTTAGTGGAGAATAGCTGTGGGATATCAGCTCTCCGCTACAGATATTGATACTTTGGAGCAGGCACGGACTGGCCATCGGGAAAATGCCCAGTGGGCCGCGATGGCCGTGGGCCGAGGCCGGCAGGGGAGATCTCCCTCACCAGCCCACAGGCATTGTAATGCTGGTGGTCCATGGTTACCACCAGGACCACCATGGAAGGCAGAACGGCATCCACCTCCATGGAAACCCCCCCCCAGGCTAAAGGTAAGAAGGGAGGGGGGATATAACTTTTTTTACATTTATTAATAAACAATATATATACATTTAGATAAAAAAAAAATACATTCACACACACAGCATCCCCAGACACACACAGCATCCAGACACACACAGCACTCCCAGACACACACAGCAACCCCATATATATACATATATATATATAGATAGATCAATTTGAAAAGGATAGCAGTCTCAGGACTCCAATGTAAAATTTAACTTTTAATTATCAAAGTAAAAAAATCGACGTTTCAGTCTGCTATTCACAGACTTTCATCAGGACTAAAACATGCAAAGCCAAATACACACATATATACAGATATGAAAACAAGCAATTAACTTACCCACCACCGGAATAAACTCCTACTCCCTGTCTGCCCGGTCCGAAAAACGCGCGGGTTCCGCCGTCAGTCACGTGTGTGTGCGTGGCGTCATCACGTGACGTCGGCGTCATTACCGCGTCACGTGATCGGCTGAAATGCAGCTTAATTGGGAGAATGTTGCTATGCGACCTAAGTGTCCATAGCAACTAAAATCACATAAAATAAAAGTAAACACAGCTCGAGGGACATCTATATAATGTATACAATGGGTATAACCCAAAAAGAATATGCCCAATCTAATGCACTATCAAAATATAATACATATATAGCCATTGATGGAATATAGAAAAATGCAGAGGCAGAGCAGGCATATAAATCAATCTGACAGAGAAGAAGAACAGGCATATAAATCAAAACAGAGAGGAACTAGAAACCAAAGAATATAATAGATACTGTACATGAAGACCAGAAAGAGTATGTCATGTGCACAAATTATGGGCATTGCACAGTAGCTAATAATGCCAACTATAAACAATAAAAAATCTATGTGTCTTATAACAAAATTTGTTAGAGCACAATGTTAAGAAAAAGAGCCACTATCACAACTAGGGATGTATCCCAAGTGATACGCACAGCAGTCAAACAAGCGAAGTATATGGGTGAGTGCCTGTCCCCCAGGGTGGGCAATACTACCCGTACTTCAAACTCGCCGTCACACAGAATAAACTTAGAGATAAACAAAAATAGCTCCTGGTATTGAACACCTCAAAATTGAATGGAACTATTGCGTGGACACACAGAGTGTTGTTAATTCCAAAAAATAACTCTATTTTAGGACAGGGAAGATGTCAATCTCCCACTAAAGATTAATACTATATACAACACAGGTACATGTACGGACCTACCAAAGAAACGAGAATTACCCTAACCTGCAGGAGAGTTAGGGTGTATGCCTATCCCCCAGGGTGGGCATCGCTATCCTCACTCTGCATCCGCAGGGTAAATGGGTGCACATGAGAACAAAGAAAAATATGTATCGTGAAAATACAACCACCAATGTAACCAACTAATATCCTACACGGTATAGCGGTGTACTAGAACTACACAGGACTCCTAAATATGCAGGAAAGAGTCATATTCAGCATAGAGTCTATGTTACCATAATATCCTCAGATGATACAATATGATGAAATGGGCCATACAAGTGACTTCTACCACACAACACGCTGAGCCATAGAGATGGTGCCTAAACCCATTGGATGGGTACCAAACTCCCACAACAGCTAGTGTTAGGGTAAGCATATCATAGAAAAGCAGACAAGGAATACTTCTCATTCAATCCATTCGGGTGGACAGTTTGTAATGTCCTGATCCAATACAGCTCTCTCTGCAAGAGCATCTTTTTGCGGTCACCTCCCCTTCTAGGCATGGGAACATGATCGATAACCATCAATTTCATGGATGGAAGAGTGTGTCCTGATTCGAGGAAGTGTTTGGCAACAGGTAGTTCGGATTTGTTATCCCTGTATGCCGTCCTGATGCTCGATCTATGGTTACGGATTATTTCTCTCAAGGGTAGATCGGTCTTTCCGATGTAGGTTAACCCACAAGGACACATCAATTTATAGACTACAAAGTCACTCGTGCACGTTAGACGATGTTGTATACGATAACTAGTGCCTGTGTGTGGATGGGTGAATGTTTTACCTGGGATCATATGTCCGCAGGTTACACATCCAAGGCAACGATAACAACCCAGATTCAGCGCCGTTTTCTCCTTCAAGTAACAGTGTGTAGGGTCTGTCTTTACTAGTAGATCCTTCAGGTTTTATTCCTTTTGTAACAGATCATGGGTGGTTGTTGGAAAATGGCCGGTAGAGTAACATCATTCTTTAATATTCTCCAGTTGTCGTGGATGATGTCCCTAAATTTTAATGACGATGTAGTATATGTAGTAGGGAAGACCAATCTCTTGGGCTGTGCCGTGGATGATGAAGTATCAGTAGTTGTAAGGCATCTATTGAGAGCTTTTTGCAACACACAGTTACTATATCCACGCTCCCGAAATTTATTCCACATAATTTTAAGTTGTTCTTGAGCTTTGTTAAAGTTGGAATTGTTTCTTAGCACTCAGAGGAGTAAGGCAGTGAATTTTTTAATGCTGTAGGATGGAAGCTGCTTGCCTGTAGTAGCGTGTTCCGATCCGTGGGTTTGGAGTACAGTGTATAAGCTAGGCTGGAGTCCATACGTGTTACTCTGACATCCAGAAAGTCCACTGAAGATGCATCAACCACAGCTGTGAGTTCTATGTTGGACGTACATGAGTTGATCTGTACAATCATCTGTTCAACCTCCATTGCGTCCCCCCTGATTAACATGAAGATGTCGTCGATATAGCGGACGTACAGCAGGATCCGGTCTTTATAGGGTTCCAAGATGTAGTTGGTCTCAAAGTTAAACATGTAACCATTTGCATACATGGGTGCCATTGCAGCACCCATGGATGTTCCTGCAATCTGTCTATACCACTCAGATTCGAATCTGAAATAGTTTTGGGACAGTACAATGTCCAATAGTTCCAACGTAAATTCTATTGGAGGACCAGCGTAGTATGTGGACGTAGCTAAAATAGATCTCATTGCCTCAATCCCTTCTTGGTGCGGTATTACTGTATACAAGCTTTTCATGTCACAAGTCACTAGGACTGTAGATTCAGAGGGTAACACCATCTCAGACAATCGCTTGATAAAGCTCGGAGTATCTTTGATGCACGTAGGGAGATGTTCTATGGTTTCTTTAAATAGATAGTCCAACCATTTTGCCAATGGTTCCAATACGCCCCCTATTGCAGATACAATGGGGCGTCCAGGAGGTATCTCTTTGTTCTTGTGCCCTTTGGGCAGTGTATATAACACTGGGGTTCTAGGTGCTGTTGACTGCAAATATGAAAATAGTTCCTTAGAAATATAATTGGAGTGCAAGCCTCGCAGTAAGCAAGCTTCAATCAGACAAATTACTTGCTCTGTAGGGTCATTTGGCAGCTTGTAATAGGTGAATTGATCAGAAAGTTGTTCCAAAATTTCAGACCGGTAATCAGAATAATTTTGAATAACAATACCGCCACCCTTGTCACCTGGTCTAATTACGATGGTCTTGTCACTAGCCAGTGACTTGATCATTGCTCGGTCTTTTTGTGTGCAATTGGAGTGATGTGGAGAATTTTCTTTCAGATGGTCAGATGACTCTTTGTGCACTAAGCGTAGAAACGTCTTAATAGAAGCCTGGTTGGGCATGGGGTCAAATGTACTCTTTTTCTTACATTGAGCAGAGATGATAGAGCAATCAGTGGATTTGGACTTAAAGAAATCCTTAAGTCTTAATGAACGGCCAAACTTGTACAGTTCCATCTCCCAGTTCAAAGGATTCGGTTTAGAGGTAGGAACGAAAGATAGTCCCTTGCTTAATAAGCTTACTTCATCTGTTGATAAAATTCTTGATGATAGATTAAAGATAGGAACTATCTCTGCTGATGGGGGGGTCTGCCTCTTCCCCCAAAAGGTCCGCCCTTGCTGGCCACGTCTTGTGATATGTCTACGCCTGACACACCGTGTCTGCTCTGGTACCGTGTCCGTATACCCGTGTCTTCTGATGACGACGTCCCTAAAAAAGGTTGTGATGTGCCAGTCGCACCACCCTGTTGTCGTGTAGGCCTTTGTTCACGTGGATATTCTGATTCCGACGTGGATTCACCAGAGGTTTTGTCAATGGTATATTGTCTGGGCTTTCTAATAGGTCTTCGTTTCTTTATGAAGTATGGTTGATCGTTCTTCCCACTCAGCCATCTATACACTCGATGCTCCTTATAGTCTGCGGTTACTTTGTCTTGTTTTTCTCTTTTAAATCTTACAAGATCTGTTTTGTAATTTTTAATATTTTCATTTAGTTTTAATAGAGTCGGTGCAGACTCCACGGCTGATAACAGTACCGCTTGTTTGGTTTCCAATTCGGATATTTTTCTTTTGACCTGTATAAGGTCCTCTTTCACGTCTTCAATAATAATGAGCATTAGATCTAAAGAGCACTTATTCAAAACTGAAATCCATCTCCTGCAAACATGTGGTTTTAATCTTCCAATAGTAGGGATATTCCTCACACGAAAACCTCTTGGGATTTGTAACTTCCTATGGTACTCTGATAGAAATAGACTGTAGCGGCACCCCGGTGTAGTAGGGGTTTACGCCGCTGAGAAGGTGTCCTTTCCCCCAAGCACGAAGTTAGCTAAAGCATAACAGGTTCCCCATAATCACGACATCCAAGTAATAACCATCCCCTCCAAGCACGAGACGAGACTCTGTGTTGAGGGTCAAAGTAGGAATAATGTTTATTCTGTAACTCGGGCTTTTATGCCGTACAACAACTCCTCCCCGTATCCGGAGGAGATAATACATTTACAGTGGGAGTCACTCCCACTGTACCGAGCAGAATATTATACAATTATTATAAGTTTTCATAACACACATAATATGCAACGAAAATACAATGTGCTACGTGTATTAGGGAACGGAGATCTAGGGGAACAACATACGTGAAAATCCCCTAGATCGGTTGAGCCGTTCGCCAGATACACGTTTGCACCAATTACGCAGGAACTATACAATATAAACGAAAACTCTCTTTTGGATCCGGTGTCTCTATTTCGGTACTTTGGATCCGTTGACTAGCATGGACGTACGTTGTCGGTAAGGGCGGCATTCGTCGTGTGGAAAGTTCGGTCATTAGTCCATGCGGTCAAAATGGCCGCGATCCATTGTTCTCTCCACGTGGCGCTGTATACCGTACGGATCCACAAGTACCCGAAATCCACAATAATCCATATGCAACGGCAATTCTCCGAGATGGTATCTGTTACTCCCAAAAGGGGTCTGTCACACGGCTCCCTCCTAGTGGTACACTCCGGCAGACCTGGATTGATCCTTTCGGATTAACTTAGGGATGACCGGAATTCACTTGTCCGGAGAATTGTCCAGTTGTCGAGACAACCCATCGGCGTTGCCATTTAGCTTACCGGGTCGATAGCTGATGGTGAAATTGTATGTTTGCAGGGCCAAGCTCCATCTTAGCAATCGGCCATTGTCTCCTGCGACCCGGTTAAGCCATACCAATGGATTGTGGTCGGTTACCAAAGAGAATTCTTGTCCATACAAGTACGGTGTTAGTTTTTTCAATGCCCATACCAGGGCCAGGCACTCTTTCTCTACGGCCGCATAGCTCACTTCCCTCGGTAACAACTTTCGGCTGAGGTATGCGACCGGATGCTCTTTTCCATCTTCCCCGATCTGGCTCAGCACAGCCCCCAGTCCATACATGGAAGCGTCTGTATGTACAAGGAAACGTTTGTTAGGTACTGGGGCAGCCAAGACAGGAGCATTAACAAGAGCATGTTTGAGGGATTGGAATGCGGCTTCGCAAGCGGGAGACCACAGGACCTGTCTGGGTAAATTCTTTTTGGTCAGGTCAGTCAAGGGCTTGGCTATCGTACTGTAGTCAGGGACGAAGCGCCTATAATATCCGGCGGTCCCTAAGAAGGCCAATACCTGGGTCTTGGTATTCGGTGTGGGCCAGTTCGCTACTGCTTCAACCTTGGCAGGCTCCGGTCTCTGGTTTCCACACCCTACCCGGTGTCCCAGGTATTGGACCTCGGCCATTCCTAAATGGCACTTCTCGGGTTTTAGTGTCAGGCCCGCGGCCCGAATCTTATCTAGTACTACCCCTACGTGGACTAAATGTTCTTCCCAAGACTCACTGTAGATCGCAATGTCATCCAGGTATGCACACGCAAACTCCTGGAAGCCATCGAGGAGCCGATCCACCATTCGCTGGAACGTAGCCGGGGCATTTTTCATCCCGAATGGCATGACCTTAAATTGGTATAAGCCAAACGGGGTGACAAAGGCCGACTTGGGGACGGCATCCTCGGCCAGGGGAATCTGCCAATAACCCTTGCAGAGGTCTATGGTAGAGAGATAGTTACCCCTGGCTATGCGATCTAGTAATTCGTCTACCCGGGGCATGGGGTAAGCGTCAGTGGTAGTCTTTTCATTTAGTCGCCTGTAGTCGACGCAGAACCGAGTGGTTCCGTCTTTCTTGGGAACTAGGACTACGGGAGAGGCCCAGGGACTGTCTGATGGCTCAATGACCCCCAGCTGGGTCATTTCCCGTATTTCCTTCAGCATCCCGTCCCGGACGGCTTCCGGAATACGGTAAGGGGGTTGTCGGAGGGGGGCCTGCCCTGGGGTTTCTACCTTGTGTATGGCCAGGGTGGTGTATCCTGGCTCCTGGGAGAAGGTACTCTGTTTCTCCCATAGGAGCTGTCTAGCTTGCTCTAGCTCCGTAGGGTTCAGTCGTTCTCCCAGCTTCACTAGGCTAACTGGGTCGGGGTGAGTCTCCCTTTCCAGTAGGTCAGGTAGGGGTAAGTTTTCGGGGTCATCAGTAGCTGGGGCACAAACAGCGTTAACATCTTCCTGTCGCTCTTGGTATTCCTTCAACATGTTCACATGAAAGGATCGTTGGATCCTTTCATCTGCACAGCTGGCAATAAGGTAAGTGGTATCACAGAGTTGGGCTAAAACCTTGTAAGGACCCTGCCACGCAGCTTGCAGTTTGTTGTCCTTGACCGGTTTTAGCACCAATACCTTCTGCCCTATGTGGAATAGTCGTTGCCGGGCACCCCTATCGTACCATCGTTTCTGTCGCCCCTGGGCCGCCTGGAGATTCTCCCTTACCAACAGGGAGAGCTGCTCCATGCGGTCCCGGAGCTCTAGGACATAGGGCACAATAGGTGTCCCTGCTTGTTCGGTTTCCCCTTCCCAGTGGTCCCGAATGAGATCGAGGGGTCCTCGTACCCTCCTCCCATATAACAACTCAAAGGGGGAAAAACCCGTAGATTCTTGGGGGACCTCCCTATACGCAAATAACAGGTGGGGTAAGAATCTTTCCCAGTCTCTGCAACCGTCCGTAAAGGTCCTCAACATTTGTTTGAGTGTCCCATTAAAGCGCTCACAGAGACCGTTAGTTTGGGGATGGTACGGGGAACTGAGCAGGGGTTTAATGTGGCACACTTTCCATAACTGCTGTGTGAGGACGGCCGTGAACTGGGTTCCTTGGTCGGATAGTATTTCTTTAGGGAACCCCACTCGAGTGAATATCTTAACCAAGGCATCGGCGACCGTCTCAGCTTCAATATTCGGCAGGGGTACTGCCTCGGGGTATCGGGTCCCATAGTCCACCACGGTAAGAATGTACTTCTTACCGGACGGGCTATGTCGCGCTAGGGGGCCTACAATGTCGACGGCGACCCTATAGAAAGGTTCCCCAATGATCGGCATCGACATTAATTTAGCCTTTGGGCGATCTCCCCTCTTACCCACCCGTTGGCAAGTGTCACAGGTTCTGCAATAGTGTCGCACGTCCCGGTTAAACCCTGGCCAGAAGAAATTCTGGGTAATCCTATGGCCCGTGCGACGGACTCCTAAATGGCCAGCTAAGGGTATATCGTGAGCGATCCTCATGATTTCTTGCCTGTATTTTTTCGGTAGCACTAGTTGCTTCTGCGGGACGGGGTTTTTACCTGCTGTGGGCTCCTGGGGGATCCTATACAGTCTATCCCCCACCCACTCGTAGCTTTCCCCATCTGTCCCCAGTTCTCCGTTATCTGCCTTATCCCTATACTTTCGTAGCGTAACGTCTTCCCGCGTCTCCCTCCCAAAAGTCTCAGGGGTATCCCAGTCTAAGGGAGTCTGTCCTAAGGTCACAGTCGGAGGGTTAGCTCTTACCTGGGTCTCCGCGACTGGCGGGCCGATTCCAATAGCACGAGCCTGAGCCCGGGTGGTGACAGGGCAGGCTCCAGCAGGACCTTGAGGAGCAAAAGCGGACAACAGCGGGGCTAAGTCATTTCCCAAGAGTACTTCCGCGGGTAGCCCTTTCATCAGGCCCACATTCACTTGGCCAGCTCCCACCCCCCAATCCAAATGTACTCGGGCCGTGGGGAGACGATGTACTGCACCCCCGGCCACTCTAACGCCCACCGTTTGTCCAGTATGTTCCTTTTCGGGGACCAGGTCGTGTTGGATCAACGTTAGGGTGGCCCCAGTGTCTCGTAATCCACTGACAACTTGTCCATTTACCCGGACGGTTTGTCGGTGATGCTGCCGGTTATCTACGGCAGCCGCATATAGGGGATTGGCCTCGTGCAAAATCTCCCATTGCTCTTCCCCCAGGGGTTGGGCTTCAATGCAATGGGCCCCGGAGGTAAAGGGCCGGGTGTTCCCTTCAGCGGGCTTCCTCCAAGAAGCTTGTCGAGCTGGATCTAGTGGGCATTTGTCTCTCAGGTGGCCCACCTGTTGGCACCTATGACACCGCCGGCGGTCCGGGGCACCGGACTGGGCGAAGCGGGAGGGGGTGTTGTAGCTAGGTTGATTAGCGGAGGTGGTTGGAGTAGGGCCGACGGGGCGGCTTTCGACTCGGAGAGCTGCCTTTTGGACCGAGGGGTCGGGTTTGCGGGCGTCCGCATACTCGTCAGCCATCCGGGCGGCTTCGGGTAGGGTAAGTGGTCGCCTATCCCGAATCCACTCCCTGAGCTCCTTGTCCACCTTCTCAAAGAAATGCTCCAACAAAAATAATTGTAATACCTCCTCCGCGGTGGTAGCTTGGCACCCATCCATCCAGTGGCCAGCCGTGCGTTGCAGTCGGCAGGCCCATTCGGTGTAGGAGTCACCGGTTTGCTTTCGGGAGTCCCGGAAGCGTCTCCGATATGCTTCGGGGGTTACTGCATATCGGGACAGGAGGGCTTCCTTGACCAATCGGTAATTTCCCACCTCATGGTCCGGGATTGCTCGGAAAGCATCACTGGCTCGTCCGGATAACTTGCCAGACAAAATTTTAACCCACTCCTCGGCGGGTACTTTATGTAGGGCACATTGACGCTCAAAATCCGCCAGGTATTGGTCAATCTCCCCCTCTGTTTCTACGAAATTTTTAATAGCGGCAAAGTGGACTTTCCTCTTTTCCTCGGGAGTTTGAAGAGTTCCAGCAATTGGACTGGCGCTGGTTGACGTCTGGCGCCGGTTGGCATCGACCGCTGCGATTACTTGGGTCACGATCCTAGGCGAGGGGTTTGGTCCGTAGTGAGCCAACCTTACCCTCACCTCGTGGTCGAATCGTTCATCTTCCGGGGTTCGGACCAAGGCGATCTCTGGTTCTGGGTTTGGTTCGACACCCAGTTCGCCATTCTGTTCCGCTAAGTCCAATGCGACCAATTCTGCCAAAATGTCTCTTTTCTTTTTGTTGCTAGCCGAACGACCACGGCTCTCCAACAAGTCTTTTAGGGTGGATCGTTTCAACCTTCCGTAGTAGGCCTCCATCCTGTTTGCTCTCGGTAGCTGTCCTTCTGGGGTGAAAGAACGATCCCGCCGCTGCCACCAATTGTAGCGGCACCCCGGTGTAGTAGGGGTTTACGCCGCTGAGAAGGTGTCCTTTCCCCCAAGCACGAAGTTAGCTAAAGCATAACAGGTTCCCCATAATCACGACATCCAAGTAATAACCATCCCCTCCAAGCACGAGACGAGACTCTGTGTTGAGGGTCAAAGTAGGAATAATGTTTATTCTGTAACTCGGGCTTTTATGCCGTACAACAACTCCTCCCCGTATCCGGAGGAGATAATACATTTACAGTGGGAGTCACTCCCACTGTACCGAGCAGAATATTATACAATTATTATAAGTTTTCATAACACACATAATATGCAACGAAAATACAATGTGCTACGTGTATTAGGGAACGGAGATCTAGGGGAACAACATACGTGAAAATCCCCTAGATCGGTTGAGCCGTTCGCCAGATACACGTTTGCACCAATTACGCAGGAACTATACAATATAAACGAAAACTCTCTTTTGGATCCGGTGTCTCTATTTCGGTACTTTGGATCCGTTGACTAGCATGGACGTACGTTGTCGGTAAGGGCGGCATTCGTCGTGTGGAAAGTTCGGTCATTAGTCCATGCGGTCAAAATGGCCGCGACCCATTGTTCTCTCCACGTGGCGCTGTATACCGTACGGATCCACAAGTACCCGAAATCCACAATAATCCATATGCAACGGCAATTCTCCGAGATGGTATCTGTTACTCCCAAAAGGGGTCTGTCACATAGACCATGCAAATCTAAATCGGTTTCACGTTTTCTTAGACGTAACAATTCAAAGTAAATGTCCCTCAAGGACGTGGTATTAGGCAGTTCTGTAGTGGATTCTGCCCAGCGAATCCTGTCCGCATCCTCTTCACTGTATTGCCATGTTTCGGCTTGGTCAGACAAACCCCCAGCAAGTGAGAAAAAATCTTCCATAGATGAAAAAGAAAAATCATATGCAGTGTACTCCAGTAAATAGTGGTATTGAACAGGAAATGAATAGAATCACTAAAATATTACAGAAAAAAATCTAAGGGATCCAACTCCCATGCATTTTAGCTACGTCCACATACTACGCTGGTCCTCCAATAGAATTTACGTTGGAACTATTGGACATTGTACTGTCCCAAAACTATTTCAGATTCAAATCTGAGTGGTATAGACAGATTGCAGGAACATCCATGGGTGCTGCAATGGCACCCATGTATGCAAATGGTTACATGTTTAACTTTGAGACCAACTACATCTTGGAACCCTATAAAGACCGGATCCTGCTGTACGTCCGCTATATCGACGACATCTTCATGTTAATCAGGGGGGACGCAATGGAGGTTGAACAGATGATTGTACAGATCAACTCATGTACGTCCAACATAGAACTCACAGCAGTGGTTGATTTACTGCCTTACTCACAATTCCTCCGAGTGCTAAGAAACAATTCCAACTTTAACAAAGCTCAAGAACAACTTAAAATCATGTGGAATAAATTTCGGGAGCGTGGATATAGTAACTGTGTGTTGCAAAAAGCTCTCAATAGATGCCTTACAACTACTGATACTTCATCATCCACGACACAGCCCAAGAGATTGGTCTTCCCTACTACATATACTACATCGTCATTAAAATTTAGGGACATCATCCACGACAACTGGAGAATATTAAAGAATGATGTTACTCTACCGGCCATTTTCCAACAACCACCCATGATCTGTTACAAAAGGAATAAAACCTGAAGGATCTACTAGTAATGACAGACCCTACACACTGTTACTTGAAGGAGAAAACGGCGCTGAATCTGGGTTGTTATCGTTGCCTTTGATGTGTAACCTGCGGACATATGATCCCAGGTAAAACATTCACCCATCCACACACAGGCACTAGTTATCGTATACAACATCGTCTAACGTGCACGAGTGACTTTGTAGTCTATAAATTGATGTGTCCTTGTGGGTTAACCTACATCGGAAAGACCGATCTACCCTTGAGAGAAAGAATCCGTAACCATAGATCGAGCATCAGGACGGCATACAGGGATAACAAATCCGAACTACCTGTTGCCAAACACTTCCTTGAATAAGGACACACTCTTCCATCCATGAAATTGATGGCTATCGATCATGTTCCCATGCCTAGAAGGGGAGGTGACTGCAAAAAGATGCTCTTGCAGAGAGAGCTGTATTGGATCAGGACATTACAAACTGTCTACCCGAATGGATTGAATGAGAAGTATTCCTTGTCTGCTTTTCTATGATATGCTTACCCTAACACTAGCTGTTGTGGGAGTTTGGTACCCATCCAATGGGTTTACGCACCATCTCTATGGCTCAGCGTGTTGTGTGGTAGAAGTCACTTGTATGGCCCATTTCATCATATTGTATCATCTGAGGATATTATGGTAACATAGACTCTATGCTGAATATGACTCTTTCCTGCATATTTAGGAGTACTGTGTAGTTCTAGTACACCGCTATACCGTGTAGGATATTAGTTGGTTACATTGGTGGTTGTATTTTCACGATACATATTTTTCTTTGTTCTCATGTGCACCCATTTACCCTGCGGATGCAGAGTGGGGATAGCGATGCCCACCCTGGGGGATAGGCATACACCCTAACTCTCCTGCAGGTTAGGGTAATTCTCGTTTCTTTGGTAGGTCCGTACATGTACCTGTGTTGTATATAGTATTAATCTTTAGTGGGAGATTGACATCTTCCCTGTCCTAAAATAGAGTTATTTTTTGGAATTAACAACACTGTGTGTCCACGCAATAGTTCCATTCAATTTTGAGGTGTTCAATACCAGGAGCTATTTTTGTTTATCTCTAAGTTTATTCTGTGTGACGGCGAGTTTGAAGTACGGGTAGTATTGCCCACCCTGGGGGACAGGCACTCACCCATATACTTTGCTTGTTTGACTGCTGTGCTTATCACTTGGGATACATCCCTAGTTGTGATAGTGGCTCTTTTTCTTAACATTGTGCTCTAACAAATTTTGTTATAAGACACATGGATTTTTTATTGTTTATAGTTTGCATTATTAGCTACTGTGCAATGCCCATAATTTGTGCACATGACATACTCTTTCTGGTCTTCATGTACAGTATCTATTATATTCTTTGGTTTCTAGTTCCTCTCTGTTTTGATTTATATGCCTGTTCTGCTTCTCTGTCAGATTGATTTATATGCCTGCTCTGCCTCTGCATTTTTCTATATTCCATCAATGGCTATATATGTATTATATTTTGATAGTGCATTAGATTGGGCATATTCTTTTTGGGTTATACCCATTGTATACATTATATAGATGTCCCTCGAGCTGTGTTTACTTTTATTTTATGTGATTTTAGTTGCTATGGACACTTAGGTCACATAGCAGCATTCTCCCAATCAAGCTGCATTCCGGCCGATCACGTGACGCGGTAATGACGCCGACGTCACGTGATGACGCCACGCACACACGCGTGACTGACGGCGGAACCCGCGCGTTTTTTGGACCGGGCAAACAGGGAGTAGGAGTTTATTCCGGTGGTGGGTAAGTTAATTGCTTGTTCTCATATCTGTATGTATGTGTGTATTTGGCTTTTGCATGTATTAGTCCTGCTGAAAGTCTGTGAATAGCAGACTGAAACGTCGATTTTTCACTTTGATAATTAAAAGTAAAATTTTACATTGGAGTCCTGAGACTGCTATCCTTTTCAAATTGATCTACATTTTGCTTGACAAGCACCGGGCAAGTACTTTTTCTATTATATGGAGTGCAAGATTTTTTTCTACATATATATATATATATATATATATATATATATATAATCTATAAAATAACCCTCAGTGAGTTAACAAAGAAAATTAGAAACCTAGAATGTGACGGCAGATAAAAACACCCTCACACACAGCACCCGTCTTACACACATACACACACACACTGCGCCCCTCACACATACAATAGTCCAAATATATATATTATATATATATATGATATATATATATATATATATATATATATACACACAGTACAGCACCCCTCACACTGCAGCAATACACACATTACGCTCCAAATACACGCTAGATTCCTTACCCTATATAGGCTCTTAATCCTCTATATACACGCACACACAATCTCCTATACACACTCTGGGTCCTTTACACACTAGATCTCCTACACACACACACTACATTCCTTGTAAGCAAGCACATACAACATTCTCTAAACACACCCTCTCTACAATCCCTACACACACTACGTCACCTATACACACACACTCGCTACATCCCCTATAACACTATGCCCCCTATACACACACTCTCTACAGCCCTAGCCACACATATTACACCACAAACACGAATGAAATTGACCTATTTACACAATACCACACCCCACAGTACACACACGCAATCCCACAAGCAGGCTCCAAACACATGCACCATCCTGGCCCTTTTGTCCTCTGGTATCCCACTTGTGGAAACACCAGAGACAATTTAAAAGCAAACACAGCGCAAGCATATCATTAAATTTGCTTGCGCTGCGCGCGCAGAACAAATACAGGGCCTTTTTCTCATGCTAGAGCTCTTCAGCGGGGCTCTGCGCATTGAACCAACATGCTCACTTTGAGAGGGGGCATGCTTGTCATTATTGATGACAAAACACACCCTCTCTGGCTCGCCCCCTTCTTAGGGGGCTGCTCTGATTGAAAAATGCCCGGGCCTAATTTTTTTCCCAGTCCGCCCCTGCTTTGGAGAGATTTCAGAGAAGGGCTACTAAACTGGTTCATGGATTACAAGATAAAACTTACAAGGAAAGATTAAAGGATCTTTACATGTATAGCTTGGAGGAAAGATGAGACATAAAAGGAATCAACACAGTAAAGGAGAAGACTATATTTAAAAGAAGAAAAACTACCACAACAAGAGGACATAGTCTTAAATTAGAGGGGTAAAGGTTTAAAAATAATATCAGGAAGTATTACTTTACTGAGAGGGTAGTGGATGCATGGAATAGCCTTCCAGCTGAAATGGTAGAGGCTAACACTGTGAACGAGTTTAAGCATGCGTGGGATAGGCATAAGGCTATCCTAACTATAAGATAAGGCCAGGGACTAATGAAAGTATTTAGAAAATTGGGCAGACTAAATGGTCCAAATGGTTCTTATCTGCCGTCACATTCTATGTTTCTATGTTTCTATAACACTAAAACTAGGTTCTGGCAGGGTTTAGAGCAGTTCCAGTGTTATGGAAAATTTTGAAAAATAATCTGTCTGCAACCAATACTAGTGTTAGATATATTTAAAACATAGAAATAAATTGGAATGACAATGTGATGTTTTGCAGCATGGTAGCATGGGTCAGACCAGATGGGATCCATTTGTGTTATCAGGTTCAATGTCCTATGTAGCTGAAATATAATCTTCAGCAAGGTGAATTCTTCATCAATTGTACTTTATTGTTTGACAGCCACATTAATGTAATGCTACTGATGTTTTGTGTCCTCCAGGTCTGGTATAATTGGAGTTAACTCTTGGAATACCTAACACATTTGGTTAAACACACTGACTCCTGACAGACTAAGAAGTCAAAAAGCTTGTTCTGACTAGAGGCAGTGCACAGAGGATTCTGGGAGTGCTCTCTGGGTATAAATAGACCTGTGCAGTCATTATAATCTCATTTTATCCTCACACATCTCTAAGATGCTAATAACAGCTAGTGATTCATAGAGACTGCAGCGAAGAGAAGTGAATCACAGCCAGGGGAGGGCTGGCAGCCTTAGGCCTGGGGGGCAAAACCAGTCAAGTGGCCCATTGCACCACCAAATCAGTTCACCATCCATGCCCACCTTTCCTGGTTTTATAACGGATATTGATGTTATACTAATCAGTAGCTCTTTGCCATACCCGCTCCGTCACGGCTCTGACTTTCAATGTTGTCAGAGCGCAGGCTGAGAATCTCTGAGCCTGTGCTCTGACTCACTAACTGAGCACCGGAACCACAAGGGAGAGGATATGATCTGACTGCAACTACTGCTGGTGTACACCAGTGGACCACCAGCGAATAGTTTAAATTAAATATGCTGGTGTACCCAACATGTGACCTGTGTTGGCCGCCGGGCGCCTCTATTGTCATGGCACCCTGCGTGACCACACAGCTTGCACACCCCAACGGCTGGCCCTGCCGACACACACTGATGTAACTACTTAGACAGCCGTCAATATTAATACAGACATCAGAGTAAACACCAATAAACTGTGGAAACAGAGCTGATCCCCCAAAATTTATAAAGGTTTGCTTAGAGGATTTATTGTAAGATTAAATCATGCCTCCTCCTCTCTCTCTCCCATGCGTTGCTCTGTAGGCTGGGAGGAAGTGAAGAGTAATCACAGTCTCCCGGCACAACGCCACCTGTGGCTGCATGGGGAACAGCTGTTTAATGTAATGCTTGCAGGACGGCCAGCTGCCGCAGAACCTCTTTGTTTCCGTCTCTGCAAAGGGCTCCAGGCACTGCTTGTTGTGAATGTGAGCCACTGTAAATTAGGGGTAGAGGGCAGAGGGCACTTGCACTGCGGTCACGACGGGTCTGGGCAGGAGGAGAGTGCAGTGCAATCAGTGCACTCCCCTCCTGTGGGTCACCAGTAGACTGGTGCACCTGCCCAGGATCAGAGCCGGTGCAAGGATTTTTGCCGCCCTAGACAAAATATAAATTCCCCCCCTCCCCCATGTGACATCACAATGCCCCACCCATATGATCTGCCATATGAACTAACGCCAGTGCTGCACACAGTGTGTGTTTACATTAAAAAGCCTGCAGGGACCAGCTATAGACACCAGAACCACTTCATTAAGCTATAGTGTCCCTTTAATGTGAGGTAAATTATATATTAGTGTCACTAATAATATACTAGATTTCCTACTTACAATTAGATGAGGATGATGATGGGCTGCAGTTTGGCTCCACTGGTCTGGTGTATAACAGGATCTCTGAAGGCTGTTTGCAACTGTGGTCACAAAATTCAATGTTCTGGGAGAATTGGAAGCAGCTCCATTTTTTGGGGCCCCTTACACAGCTCAAGGTCTGGGCCCCAGGGCATGACGGTGAGTATGCCCATAAGGCCCACTCATAAGTCCACTTATATGTTCCACCCACCCATGAGTTTGCTCACAGGGAGTGGAGTGTGTAGGGGATGTGTTATGTGTTATTGTAGAGGATCTAATATGTGTGCTTATGGTATGTAGTGTAAAGGGATACCAGTTTGTGCAGGTGATGCAGTGTGTTTGTGTGTAGTGGAAGCAGTGTGTATTTGTGTATAAGGGATGTATTATGTGTTTCTGGTTGTGTGTAAGGGATGCATTGTGTGAATCTCTGTGTGTGTATGCATAAGGGATGCAAGGTGTGTGTCTGTATGTGTGTGCATTGAGTGTAAGAGATGCATTGTGTTTCTGTGTGTATGTAAGAAAAGCAGTTTGTGTGTTTGCATTGTCTGTTTCTGTGTATGTGTGCAAAGGATGCATTGTCTTTGTGTGTAAGGGTTGCATTGTGTGTGTGTGTGTGTGTGTGTAATGGATGCATTGTGTGTTTCTCTGTGTGTAAGGGAAGCATGTTGTGTTTCTGTGTATGTATAGGGATGCATTGTGTGTTTCTGTGTATGTATAGGGACGCATTGTGTGTGTGTGTGTGTGTGTGTGTGTGTGCGCATAGTATGAAAGCGCTCCCTGTCTTGCCCCCTGTCCTATAGAGCTGTCCCTTCTGTCCCTTAGAGCTCTCCCCCACCCTCCCTTAGCGGTCTCTTCTAACACTCACCCACCCTCCCTGTGCTCTTCTCATCCCCCCTCCACCCTCCCTGTGTTCTTCTCACTCCTCCCTCTATGTGTTCTCCTCACCCCCCCTATGTTCTTCTTACCCCCCTCCTCCCTGTGTTCTTCTTACTCCCCCCTTCTTCTTAACCCTCCTACTTCTTCTTACTCCCCCTTCTTCTTTTTACACCCTCTTCTCCTTTTTCTTACACCCCCCCTTCTTCTTACCCCCTTCTTCTTCTTACTCCCCCCTCTTCTTCTTACTTCCCCCTCTCCTTCTTACTCCCCCCTCTTCTTCTTACTCCCCCTTCTTCTTCTTACTCCCCACTCTTCTTCTTCTTACTCCCCACACAGACATACACACACACATACATACATACATACACACACAGACACACACACACTGACATACAGACATACACACAGACAGACATACACACTGACATACAGACATACAGACATACAGACATACAGACATACACACACACACTGACATACACACACCTCATTTATCAGCCACCCTCCTCTTACCTTTAAGTTGCAGGAGGGTGGCTGGGGATGATGGGAGCGAGCGGATGCCTCTCCTCTCTCCTCTCCTTTTTCCTCTCCTCTGCTCTCCCTCCGCTCTCCTCTCGCGCACAGTAAGCTGGGAGGAAGTGACCAGACGTCACTTCCTCCCAGCAGCCCTTGCGGTGCTGCCGCAATTTTTTTTTCTTAACCCCTTAAGGACCGGCCTGTTTTTGCGATGTTTGTACGTTAAGGACCAGAGCAGTTTTAACACTTTTGTGGTGTTTGTGTTTAGCTGAAATTTTCCGCTCTCTCATTTACGGTTCCCATACAAGTTATATATTGTTTTTTTCAGGACAAAAGGGTCTTTCTTTACATACCATTATTTGTATTATGTCATATATTGTATTTAAAAAAATTAATAAAATATGGTGAAATTTTTTTTTAAAAAAAACATGTTTTTGGACTTTTACTTGAAAAATCTTTTACTTATCTACAAAAGCTAATGAAAAAAACTGCTAAATAGATTCAAAATTTTGTTTAAAAACACCCAGTGTTTACATGCTTTATTGCTTTTTTTTGCAAGTTATAGGCCTATAAATACAAGTAGGAAATTGCTGTTTCAATATATATATATATTTTAAATGTATCAATAGTGACCTTGTAACACCGTTATCTGTCATAAATCCCCGAAACACACCTAACATGTACATATTTTTTTAAAGTAGACAACCCAGGGTATTCAAAATTGGGTATGTCCAGTTTTTTTTAGTAGCCACCTAGTCACAAACACTGGCCAAAGTTAGCATTTATATTTGTTTGTGTGTTAAAAATGCAAGAAACGCTAACTTTGGCCGGTGTTTGTGACTAAGTGGCTACTAAAAAAGGCTGAACATACCCCATTTGCAATACCTTGGGTTGTCTTCTTTTGCAAATGGTATGCCATCATGGGGCTAATTCTCATTCCTTGGCTACCATACGCTCTCAAAGGCAACCTAACCAATCCGACAAATTTCAATAAAAAAAAAAAAAGTAAAATCAAGCCTTATATTTGACCCTGTAACTTTCACAAACACTATAAAACCTCTACATGTGGGGTACTGTTATACTCAGGAGACTTCGCTGAACACAAATATTAGTGTATCAGAACAGTAAAATGTATCACAGCAATAATATCCTCAGTGAAAGTGCAGTTTGTGTGTGAAAAATGCAAAAAACTTCAGTTTCACTGACAATATCATCGCTGTGATATGCTTTACTGTTTTGAAACACTAATATTTGTGTTCAGCGAAGTCTCCCGAGTAAAACAGTACCCCCATGTACAGGTTTTAGGGTGTCATAGAAAGTTACAGGGTTAAACACAGTGCTAGCAAATTAAATTATCTGGACTTTCGGCATGGTTTGGCAGGCAGGTCCCTCAAATTGCAATCATTAAAATTACTTAATTAGGTAAAAATATTACATAAATACACATGTAGAATTTTAATATATATACATATTTATATATTTGACGTCTACGTGTATATTTATGAAATTATTTATGTTACTATGTATATGGACATATGAATATTTCGTATTGTTTTTATTTATTTATTTATACATAGA
Source organism: Pelobates fuscus (assembly GCF_036172605.1). Taxonomy (NCBI): domain Eukaryota; kingdom Metazoa; phylum Chordata; class Amphibia; order Anura; family Pelobatidae; genus Pelobates; species Pelobates fuscus. The sequence continues at coordinate 305,466,074 of NC_086321.1, forward strand.
TATATATATCATTACATTCTAAGTGTATTTTGATATAAATATATATATATATATATATATATATATATATCAAAATACTGTTAGAATAAAATTGCATATATAAATATTTTTTTTATAATTATTAAAAATTATTTTTATTTTTTGTTATTTATTTTTATTAACATATTATTTGTATTTTATAATAATATATATATATATACCATATATATAGCAATTATATATATTGTATATATTCGTGTGTAATTTAAATATAAATGTATTTTTATATTAATATACGTATATATAAATATAAAAATACACTTAATATGACATTATATATATGATACATATATTATATACAGATATAATACATGTATATATATCATATATATATATATATATATATACACATATTATATTTTTTTTTTTTACACTGATTTTACCGTTTTTTTTTACTTTAGTTTTTTGATTTTTCACTTGCAGGGAGACTGCCTGTCAGCACAGACAGTCCCCCTGCAGGCAGATACACAGACACCTATTGCGGTCATGTGATCGAGTGATCACATGGCCGTGGGGTCCTGATCTGCCGAGGGGGGACTGCCCGGGCAGACAGGCAACCCCCCTGGACCGGGTGGAGCACTGATCGCCGCTGTGGGACCCACGGCGATCAGGTAAGTAGCCCCAGACCGTTATGACGGTTCAGGACCGTCAGCGGTCCAAACGCACGTTTTACCGCTGACGGTCCTGAAGGGGTTAAAGGGGCCCGGTCGCGCAAATACCCGGCCGCAGCGCTGACCGGGCCCCTGAAGATATAGGGCCCATCGGGTGGCCCTAAATGCTTGGGCCACCTGATGGGCCCTGGTGCAGATGCACCTGCGGCAGTTTTGCCGCTCCACGTGGGGCCCGGGCGGCCGGGCCCCCCAGCCCGTGACAACCATCATGGTTGTCACCCCCTGATGGCGGCCCTGGTGACAAGGTAATACCTTTTACCAAAACGCTCATATATATGTATAGGACTAAACAGCAGAAATAGCATACCACACTAAATAGCAACAAAAATGCTACCAGTCTAAATAAATAACATTACCTTGTACGACAGTCGGCAGGATAGCGGAGTATCCCAAAGTTTGGGTACTCATCTTTTTTCAAGGTATAAAGCTATTTAAAACTTTAATACGAACTAGTGGCCCAACACGCATAACTAAGTCAAACACAGATAAAATAACAAATATTAACAACGTATTACCGGGCCTTAGAATGGCCGGATTTAACGTAATATAATAACCATTAACGAGCCTGAGGTCAGCAATACAGAAAGGAACAAATACAGAATAAACAAAGCCAAACACTCAGGGATACCAGAAATATGGAAAGTCAAGCCAAGCCAAGACCAATAACCAAAAAGCAGTAACAGGAACGCGCTCTCGAATAACCAACAGAATGGAAACCACGACAGGGCACTGAACATCTGCAGGTTTGGGTTTAAATAACGACTCCAAAACATGCGTGCCTGGTAAAACTTGATGCAGCACGCACGTTCACGTCACTAGTGATGCCATTGTGGGCGGCGCTATTATATTGTGCCACCTTGCAGCGGCCGGCCTCCTTCTAAACGCTGGACCCGCCCGCTGTCCTAGGAGCAGTGCAGAGGGAGAGGCGCTGGAGGCAATGTGAGTAACCTCTCCCTTCTTTAGTGTGACCGCACCGATCAGATGCGATCACATTGAGGTGCCGATCGGGCACTATGCCGGCGTGTCTGAATTGATCAGGTGCAGTTACACCGATTGGGCACCGTGACACGCATGTCAAAATTGACAAAAAACTAAATTAGAAAATAAACATTTGTATAGTTTCATCTGGCACTTGTTTATCTCTCTCTCTCTTTTTATATATATATATATATATATATATATATATATATATATATATATATATATAGTGTTTTTATAAATATTTATTGTGGGGGATTGCTTCTATACTTTGCCCATTTTATTTATTTTTGTATTTCCTTTTATATGTCTACTAGGTAATGTACTCAGTCTGTAGGTAATGTACCCCACCAAAAACACTTACCCCCAATATATGCTTTAAGGAGTAAGTGTTTTTGGTGGGGTACATTACCTACAGACTGAGTTTTTTTATGTTTAATATGGTTATTAATACCCTAACCCTAAATATCCCTAATCCTAAGTATCCTCTAAAATCAACCCTAATCATGTGTATCTCTCAACCCTAGCAGTGGCATGGCAAAAACAGTGCCATTATGAATGATGTCGTAAGGATGAAGCACTCTCATGAACGCAGTTCCATCACATTGTGCATTGCTGAAATGATGCTTGACATTTCAGACTTGCCTTTTTGGATTTTTGAGCTGCTTATATGCAGTAAAATAGGCTGATGCCACTAACAAGGACAAAATAATGTAAAAATATGTTTTTGTCTGCAGAGCCCATTGTCACACTCCTCTGAGCTTTTTCTCCCACGCTGCCAGTCACTGGCTGACACGTGCTAGAGACAGAGCTGTTTTGGTTAAACACAGAATATTTTAAGAAGCCAATTATACTGGTTACCTGCCACTTACGCACTAACAATTTAATAAGTGCTTCAACTGTTCCGGAGTGTCTCCTTGACAGAGCGAGACAGAGAGGGGGAAAGAGGGAGAGGAAGACAGATATTCTGTAATAATATAGCAGATATGGAATTAAATAGACAGAAAACATAATAGCAAATGAGGAGATGAGAAGAGGGAGATAAGAAAAAGGAGAGCTTAGGAGAGATAGATGTGTCAGAACAAAAGGTATAGGAGTAGAAAAAATATAAATTAATGAATATAGGGATTTGGGGAAGCCTTGAGAGGGTATTTGAAAGGATGAAATAAAAAAAGAAAGAAGCAGAAAAAAAGGATATTAAATGGAAGAGAAACAACCACGAAGCATATACATCTTTAGAGACACTCACATAGATCTTCATACAATGAGAGACACAAAAAGAGACAGAGAGAATCACAAACATATAATAAAAGAGAAATGAGAACCATGTACTACTACAATGGTACAAAGTAGCAGAAAGGAGATGATGCCAAGATAGGAGATGCTGAAGCAATACTGAGGGATGTCAAATGAAATCAAGGAACAAACACTACTGAGGATTGTGTTGAAAGCAATCGAGGGGTCAAGAAGACTTAGTAAAGAGTAATGATACAAGTACGAACCGACAGCGCAAGTCGGCCTGGCTTCCCACCCATTTACACCCCCTCTCCCGCTCTACAATATATATCTATGGCTAAAAGGACCCACCATTGGGTAAGCAGGATACCAACGGTACCTTTTAACCAGCAGATCTGACAAAGGACACGGAGTGACCTAGGGGGCGAGCCACAGATCACACCTGTCAGGGAGAGAGACGATACGCCACAATAAACGGCATCTACACCACACCAAGGCACGTCTGATTGGGCAGGATAACTCTTAAGCTACATTAGCTAAGCCAGGACCCGAGCACTCACACACACGATCACACGATTCTTCACTTACTTAACTGGACGATTGCTGACTGAAAATACACATTCACATGTGTCTATGCACCTAACGTGCGGCAACACCAAATGCTCACTCATGTACTGTCAAACCTGAAGAAATTTCGGGAGCGTCTTCTACTTGTGGCTGGGGATATCAATATAGCTCTCGACCTGAGGCTTGACACATCTACAGGACACAGCTCAGTCCCCCAAAGCAGTCTCTGGACAGCCCTGGAAGCGATATGAGAAGTCGGCCTGGCGGATATCTGGTGCGTTCTGCACCAGACTACTCCTATTACTCCCCCGTACATCGGAGATACAGTAGGCTGGACTACATACTGATAGCATGGGAATTGCTCCACCTGCTACAAGACTGCGCCATACTGCAGCTAAGCTGGTCCGACCACGCTCCGGTCATGACACAAATACAATCTCCACTATGGAAAATGAACAAACACACACTCACCGACATTGAAGAGAGACAAGCAACACAGACGGTCATGCTGCAATACTTCGAAGAAAACGATGTACTGGGAACAGCACCCCTAGTCCTATGGGAGGACGACAAATGTGTGTGTGGCAAACCTAGCCACTTCTGAACTATATTCATTGCAGGTTGTCCGTAGGCTGAATGTATAACGTGTCCCGTTGACTGTATGTGTATTGTACTGTGACCGTTCATATGCTGGCAGCCGTATGCCGCCAGCATACAACGCATTCGTACGACGAAACACGGCTATCCTGGCCGTTCGCCGTACGAATGTGGACTCCCCAGGTAGACCACACATTCCCAGGTCGTGTGGCACCAATTAACCGATTGCAACATTGTTGCAATCGGTAATTAAGGGCTCTCCTAGGTGGCCGTCGATCCACTACCGACCATGCGGCGGTCGGCCATCTTGGATCCTTTGTCTCTGCAGCGGTGTTCGGTCGTCGAGAGCCTGGAACTGAAAACGGCTACTCAGTGATCCGAACACCGCTGGACTTCCAGAGCGTTCGGGAGTACCGCGTTCGGTACATTATGTGTCCCGTACTTATTCGGTACTTTTAAACTCACCTTGATGTTTAAATGTATTATGTGCGCCGTTCGGTCAATTCAGCTGGGATCGGAGCGGTATTCTCACAAAGTGTGCGCCCCGACCCCAGCTATCTACCGAACGTTCGGTTATTCTAAAGTGCCGAATATTACGGGAATTATGTATTTTAATGTCAATTGTCGGTTTTGCTGCACGAGGGGATAATCCACTTAATCGTCCATTTTAGTGGGAGTATCCTTCTCGTGCAGCGATGCCTGTTGGGAAAGTCACAATGCATGTTGGGAGAAATCCCCTGGAATATCTGTATGGAAACCCCTTGCATGGGGAACTGCATAAATACGCTGCTTGTGAATAAACCGAGTTAGTTGACTCCCAAACTGTGTTTCGTCCGGTTATTGGGAGGATTGGGGATATTGCCTTGCTTTCTACTCTGACTGTGGATTTCCTGAAGATACCAACGGATATCGTGTACTAATATACTGCATTCCGTTACAATTGGTGGCAAGCGACGGGATCCGAACCTTACAGCCGAAAAGCAGCGTTCGTGTAAACTGGAACTACCGAACAAGGAAAGCAAGGGCAATTCGTATGGAGATTGATTATACCATACTGAAACGACAGACTTTAAAAGAACTATTGGAAGCCAGGGGTAAGATAGCCAGCAACAAATCTAAGGCTGTGCTGATCGCAGAACTGATGGAGGGAGACCAAGCCCGCAGCGCTACACCCCCACCAGCCATGGAAGAGACCCCATTCCAAAAAGAGCTACGAACCAGGTTGGCGTTCCTACCACAACCATTACCGCTGGAAATAATGACCGTGATGATATCGGATGTACAGGATTATCTGATGGCCACCAGCACACCAGCAACACCGCCTAGGGCAGAGTCTGTTACTGCCTCCACCTACGGACAGGTAAAGCCCAAAGTCCCACATCACGCATTTAAAGCGTTTTGTGAAGAAAAGGACGAAATTGATGGATATTTGCAGGATTTTGAGCGGCTGTGCGATTTGCACGATTTGGAACCCGCCACATGGGTGCCGCTGCTGGCAGGCAAATTATCGGGTAGGGCAGCTGAAGCCTACCGTGCTGTACCCCGAGAGAACAGCAAAGATTACCCTAAGGTAAAGAGGGCGATCTTAGAGAGGTATGCTATTACCCCAGAGGCGTACCGGCGGAAATTCCGGGGCTTGCGCAAGCCTGAGAAAGATTCACATGCAGAATGGGCGCACAAGCTGGACCAAGCATCACTAGGCTGGATACAGGCCAGCAACGCTACCAACATGGAGGAGTTGAGGCAGTTAATGCTGCTGGAACAGTTTTTTAATGGTTTGTCCCCGGAAGCACAAGAATGGGTGAGGGACCGTAAACCACTCACCCTACCCGAAGCCGCTAAATTGGCGGATCAGCATTTTGATGCCAGGAGGCATCACGGTGCCCAAAATAAGACTCTCCCTCGGATTACAGGGACACCCAATAATTTTATCCCTACCAGCCCCACCGTACCCCTGCACCGGCCAGCACTGAATACTCCACCACCCCCCTCCCGATACAACGGCCGGGCTAACATTCAGTGTCACACATGCAAACAGTGGGGGCACATTTCTCGAGAGTGCACCCAAAACAGGAGCCGGCAAGCTTGGAATCAAGTGCGACAAAATTTGGCACCCAGGGCTGCTGCGCACCATTACCAGGTAGCCCCCGCCACCCAAGAATTGCTGAGTGCTCAAATTGAGGAGCCTCTAGGGGTGCTGCATGAGGTAATGTCGGTCCGGGCCACCGACAACCAACAACATCACCGGCAGCTAGTAACCCTGGAGGGGAAGGAGGTACAAGGGCTCCGGGATTCAGGAGCCACTCTAACTTTGGTTGCACCACATTTGGTACCACGCGCAACCCACACTGGCGGCTCAGTGGCAGTACGGGTGGCAGGGGGAGCAGTATACCGGCTACCTACTGCCAAGGTTCATTTGGATTGGGGTGTGGGAGAGGGAACTGTGGAAGTGGGGCTGATGCAGAATTTACCTGCAGATGTTGTGCTGGGGAATGACTTGGGCCAAATGACTTCCGCTTTTATTCCCCAGGCTCCGTACCAGGAGGCACACCCCGTAACCACCCGACAACAGGCTCGCACCACGGCTACACCGATACACTCTGAGGCTCAGGTAAGAGACCCTGTTCCCCAACTGACCCCCATGTACTGGGATACCCCGACGACTTTTGCGACCGAAGTCCAGACCGATCCCACCCTCCAAGTATATAGGGACAGGGCACAAACAGACCAAGCAGGGCTAGAGGGGGAGCGGTTCATCTGGGAGAAAGAGTTGTTATACCGTGTCACGGCAAAAGATGTGGGGGGGTCTGTCACCTTAACTAATAAACAGCTAGTGGTACCCCAGAAATATAGACAGGAGCTGCTGAGAATTGCACATGACATTCCCTTGTCAGGACACCTAGGGATGACCCGTACCCGATACCGTTTGACCCATGCCTTCTTCTGGCCCGGGATCTCTCAGGATGTGCGCCAGTATTGCACCTCCTGCGACGTCTGCCAGCGTGTAGGTAAACGAGGGGATCGCCACAAGGCCAGGCTATGTCCCCTACCCATCATTGCAGAACCCTTCAGCCGAGTAGCGGTGGATATCGTAGGGCCCTTGCCAAAACCCAGTCCCTCTGGCAAAAGATATATCCTAACTATAGTGGACTACGCCACCAGGTACCCCGAAGCTGTGGCTCTCTCTAATATCCACGCTGAGACCGTAGCGGAAGCCTTAATGAAGGTATTTTCCCGAGTAGGGTTTCCCCAAGAGATCATCTCAGACCGAGGTACCCAATTTACGGCCGAAGTTACCCAACATCTGTGGAAGGTGTGTGGCATTAAGCCAATAGTTAATTCCGCCTACCACCCCCAGTCCAATGGGCTATGTGAGCGGTTCAACGGGACGCTGAAGCAGATGCTTCGGATGTTCGGGGAGACCCACAAAGACTGGGAGAGGTTTCTGCCTCACCTACTCTTTGCTTATAGAGAGGTTCCCCAGGAGTCAACAGGATTCTCCCCGTTTGAGCTACTATTTGGGAGGAGGGTGCGGGGACCCTTGAATTTGATTAGGGAACACTGGGAGGGGGAGAGTCCCACTAACGAAACCCCTATCATATCATACGTCCTGGAGTTCAGGGACCGTCTGGAGGCGCTAACTCAGGCTGTACACACCAACCTCCAGGCGGCCCAGCAACGCCAGCGACGCTGGTACGATAGAGGAGCCAGGGACCGCAGCTTTCAGGTGGGACAGAAGGTCTTGATCTTAAAGCCCGTCCGCACCGATAAGCTGCAGGCCATCTGGCAAGGCCCATACCAGGTAGTGGAGCAGCGATGCGACACTACCTATGTGATCGGCCCCTGCTCAGGGGTAGGGAAGAGACGCATGCTCCACGTGAACATGCTCAAACCCTACCATGAGAGGATCGAGGATGTGACGGCAATCTGTGCCTCCTCCTTAGAGGATCAGGAGAACCTACCCTTACCTGACCTACTAGAACCCGAGGAACAGATAGAGCCTTCCCGGGGAGTCCAGCTGGGGGAGCGGCTAAGCCCCCAGGAGCGTGCCCAGGTACAGGCGCTGATTGTAGCCAAAGGGACTACCTTCTCCAATTTACCTGGGTACACTCCGTTAGCCACCCACCGAGTAGAGACCCCGGGACAGCTACCTATGCGCCAGGCTCCATATAGGGTTCCGGAATCAGTCCGTACCCATATGAAAGCCGAACTAGACGAAATGCTGCAGCTAGGGGTTATCGAACCCTCCGATAGCCCCTGGGCATCGCCGGTAGTCCTGGTACCTAAAAAGGATGGCACCACCCGATTCTGTGTCGACTACCGGAGGCTAAATGACAAAACGGTGTCTGATGCCTACCCGATGCCCCAGATAGACGAGCTGTTAGATAAGATGGCACGGGGCCAGTACCTCACTACCATTGATTTGTGTAAGGGGTACTGGCAGATTCCTCTAGCCGATGACGCCATCCCCAAGTCGGCGTTCGTCACCCCGTTTGGCCTGTACCAATTCAAGGTCATGCCTTTCGGGATGAAAAACGCTCCGGCTACCTTTCAGCGGATGGTAGATCGGCTACTGGACGGTTTTCAGGAGTATGCCTGTGCTTATCTAGATGATATAGCCATCTTTAGCCAGACCTGGGAAGACCACCTACACCACATAGGGGCGATCCTAGATCGCATTGGGGAGGCTGGGTTAACACTAAAACCTAGCAAGTGCCACATAGGTATGGCCGAGGTACAGTATCTGGGCCACCGTGTAGGATGTGGGCAGCAGAGGCCTGAGCCAGCCAAGATTGAGGCCGTAGCAAAGTGGCCTACCCCCAGGACTAAGACCCAGGTGCTGGCGTTCCTAGGGACGGCCGGCTATTACAGGAAGTTTGTCCCCGACTATAGCACCCTGGCCAAACCCCTAACGGACCTGACCAAAAAGAACCTTCCCCGACTGGTTGTCTGGGCCCCAGAGTGTGAGCAGGCATTCCAACAACTCAAAACAGCTCTCACCAATGCTCCTGTGTTAACTGCTCCTGATCCAACTAAAAGATTTCTTGTTCACACAGACGCTTCCATGTTTGGATTGGGGGCAGTACTGAGCCAAGTGGGAGCCGATGGCGGAGAACACCCCGTAGCCTATCTAAGCCGCAAGCTACTACCCCGGGAAGTGAGCTACGCCGCCATCGAGAAAGAATGCCTGGCCGTGGTGTGGGCCCTTAAAAAGTTGCAGCCATATCTGTACGGACAACCTTTTTCCTTACTCACAGATCACAACCCGTTAGTGTGGCTAAACCGTGTGTCTGGAGACAATGCCCGGCTGCTGCGCTGGAGTTTGGCGCTGCAGCCCTTTGACTTTACTATCCATTACCGGCCAGGAAAACAAAACGGTAACGCTGACGGGTTATCCAGACAGACTGAACTCGAGAAGTGATCTGTGAGTACTCTCCCGGACATCCCCAAGCCGATCCGTTGGGATCAGACTGTGTATGCCGGCTTGGTTCTGGGGGAGCATTGTGGCAAACCTAGCCACTTCTGAACTATATTCATTGCAGGTTGTCCGTAGGCTGAATGTATAACGTGTCCCGTTGACTGTATGTGTATTGTACTGTGACCGTTCGCATGCTGGCAGCCGTATGCCGCCAGCATACAACGCATTCGTACGACGAAACACGGCTATCCTGGCCGTTCGCCGTACGAATGTGGACTCCCCAGGTAGACCACACATTCCCAGGTCGTGTGGCACCAATTAACCGATTGCAACATTGTTGCAATCGGTAATTAAGGGCTCTCCTAGGTGGCCGTCGATCCACTACCGACCATGCGGCGGTCGGCCATCTTGGATCCTTTGTCTCTGCAGCGGTGTTCGGTCGTCGAGAGCCTGGAACTGAAAACGGCTACTCAGTGATCCGAACACCGCTGGACTTCCAGAGCGTTCGGGAGTACCGCGTTCGGTACATTATGTGTCCCGTACTTATTCGGTACTTTTAAACTCACCTTGATGTTTAAATGTATTATGTGCGGCGTTCGGTCAATTCAGCTGGGATCGGAGCGGTATTCTCACAAAGTGTGCGCCCCGACCCCAGCTATCTACCGAACGTTCGGTTATTCTAAAGTGCCGAATATTACGGGAATTATGTATTTTAATGTCAATTGTCGGTTTTGCTGCACGAGGGGATAATCCACTTAATCGTCCATTTTAGTGGGAGTATCCTTCTCGTGCAGCGATGCCTGTTGGGAAAGTCACAATGCATGTTGGGAGAAATCCCCTGGAATATCTGTATGGAAACCCCTTGCATGGGGAACTGCATAAATACGCTGCTTGTGAATAAACCGAGTTAGTTGACTCCCAAACTGTGTTTCGTCCGGTTATTGGGAGGATTGGGGATATTGCCTTGCTTTCTACTCTGACTGTGGATTTCCTGAAGATACCAACGGATATCGTGTACTAATATACTGCATTCCGTTACAGTGTGATACGGGGTCATTTTATTAAAATCGGTACTAACCGCAAAAAGGAACGCGCAAAAAGGAAAGACAGACACAGGAACTAACTGTCAGGGTACCTGAAGCCTCTACCTCTGAAAGAGGTAGAGACTTAGAAGTTTATCCGTCCGGACGGCATGTCTCCTCGGCCCCTCGCGGTTCACTCGGTCTTGCTAACGCCGGCCGCGAGGGAGTCACTTCCTTTTATAGCAGGAGGACCGGAGGTCGACGTCATGACGCCAACCCGGAACGTCCTGTCACTCAAATCTCGGGAGACGAATCAGGACTCGCCGGAGGATACTTAACAGTGGCTCTCTCATTTACTCATTGCCCTGTCGTGGTTCTAGTCTGCCTAGTCACACAGTGCTTTGTTTTTCTCTTGCCTTTTGGTTCTGACCCGGCTTTGGTATTTACTCTTCTGTCTTTCTGTTATCCTTGACCCGGCTTGTCTCTCGCTTACCTGTCTTCTCGTTCCCTCGACCTCGGCTTGTCTCTGACCATTCTATCGTAGTTTTACGTTAAGTCCGGCCATTCTAAGGACCGGTATACGTATCTGCTACTCTTTGTACTCTGCGTGTTGGATCCCTGACCCGATCCTGACATTACGACAGGGCCATGGATCCTGCAGGTACAAATTGTCAGCTTGGTTCTCCTGATCCTAGGTTTGACGCCATGGATCATAGGATGGATCAGATGGCTCTAGCACTACAGGCGTTGCTATCACGTCCTATTAATCCACCTGAGGAGATGCGTAATACGTCTGCTTCTTCTGTGGGTTCAGGGCTAGAGGTAGTTACTGTAGGTGCTTCTTCCCGAGTTACCCCACCTGTACGTTATGCTGGTTCTCCTGAGAGGTGTCGTGGGTTTTTGAACCAGATCAGTATCCATTTCGAACTACAGCCCCGTTCCTACCCTACTGATAGGGCAAAAGTGGGATTTATTATTACCTTACTCATTGAGAAAGCTCTGCGATGGGCTAATCCGTTGTGGGAGAATGATAATCCATTAGTCTATAACTATAATGCCTTTGTAGCTGCTTTTAAAAGAACTTTTGATCCCCCTGGCAGGAGGGTCAATGCAGCCAGATTACTGTTACGCCTTAGACAAGACAACCAAACACTTGTGGATTACGCACTAGAGTTCAGGTCTTTGGCGGCAGAGGTAAAATGGAATGAACAGGCTTATATAGACGTATTTTTAAATGGATTATCCGATGTAATACTTGATGAGGTAGCGACAAGAGAGCTTCCCGAGAACCTGGAAGACTTAATTTCCTTTATCTCTCGTATTGACGAACGTCTAAGGGAGAGGCAGAATACTCGAGATAGTACCGGTAAATCTTCCTTTAGACTAGCACCATCATTTCAAATTTCTGAAACCAAAACTCCATAGGTTTCAGAACCTATGCAGTTAGGCCTTACTCGTCTGTCAGAGGAGGAGAGACATTACAGGAGAAGGGAGGGACTGTGTATGTATTGTGGAGCCAGAGGGCATGTACGTTTGAGCTGTCCCAGTCGTCCGGGAAACGCTCGCACCTAAGTTTCTCTAGAGGACAGACCTTGGGTGTTTCGATTTTGTCCTCTACTCATAACTACAAAGAACATAGACTCCTATTACCGGTCTCTTTAACTTGGGAAAAGGGAACCTTAGAGACTATGGCATTGATAGACTCCGGCGCTGCTGAGAGTTTTATCGACCAAAAGTTTCTCACCAAACACACTATCCCATCCCAGTTAAGGAAGACACCCTTGGCTGTTGAGGCCATTGATGGTAGACCTTTAGTTGAGCCTGTGATTTTCCGGGAGACCACACCTCTTTACTTAACTACTGGTATTCTACACAAGGAGGAAATATCCCTACTACTCATTTCATCTCCTTCTGTTCCCATAGTCCTGGGATACTCCTGGCTTAAGAGACATAACCCTGTTATAGATTGGAGATCAGGGGAAATAGTTTCGTGGGGTCAGGATTGTCAAGAGAATTGTTTAAAGAAAGTGTCACCTCTTTGTAGTGTCAACGCACTTAATAACGCTACCGACTCTACCAAAGTACAGATACCGTCCTTGTATCAAGATTTAAAGGCAGTATTTGACAAAGGAAAGGCTGATACCTTACCACCACATAGGCCTTTTGATTGCAAAATTAATTTACTTTCTGGTACTATGCCCCCCAGGGGTCATGTATACCCTTTGTCTACGAATGAAAACTTAGTTCTAGAGGAGTATATTCGTGAAAACCTAGACAAGGGGTTCATTAGAAGATCCTCCTCTCCTGCTGGGGCTGGATTTTTTTTTGTTAAAAAGAAGGATGGTTCTTTAAGACCCTGCATTGACTACCGAGGTCTTAACAAGATAACCATTAGAAATGTATATCCGATTCCCTTGATCACCGAGCTTTTTGATCGATTAAAAAGTTCTAAGATTTTCACTAAGTTAGACCTTAGAGGTGCTTATAATTTGGTGAGAATTCACGACGGAGACGAGTGGAAAACTGCATTCAATACTCGATATGGGCACTATGAGTATACTGTAATGCCTTTTGGTCTCTGCAATGCTCCGGCGGTATTTCAGGACCTTATTAATGAGGTTCTTAGGGAGTTTCAAGATGACTGTGTGATTGTATACCTTGATGATATACTTATACATTCCAGGGATATTGAAACTCACCACGGACAAGTCAGAAGGGTTTTACACAAACTTCTTCAGCATGGCTTATACTGCAAATTAGAGAAATGCAGCTTTGACCAATCCCAAACTACCTTTCTTGGTTATGTGATTTCTGGGGAGGGGTTTGAAATGGATCCGGAGAAGCTCCAATCCATATTAGATTGGCCTTTACCTAAGGGTCTCAAGGCTATCCAGAGATTTATTGGTTTCTCCAATTACTACAGACGTTTCATTAAGGGATACTCCTCTATCATTGCTCCCATCACCAATATGACCAAACAAGGGGCTGATACTAAGAATTGGTCTACTGAAGCACTTCTGGCTTTTAAGACACTCAAGGAGCTGTTTGCTTCCGCACCAATTTTAGTTCACCCTGATACTACACTACCTTTCCTACTCGAAGTTGACGCTTCTGAGACAGGTATAGGTGCCGTTCTGTCCCAAAGGTTGGGTGTAGAAAAACCATTACATCCTTGTGGATACTTTTCCAAAAAATTGTCAGGTACTGAAAGCAGATATGACATTGGTGACAGGGAACTACTAGCGGTTATAATGGCCTTAAAGGAGTGGAGACATTTATTGGAGGGTACTTTGCATCCTGTTACTATTTTGACAGATCATAAAAACTTATCCTATATTGGAGAGGCTAAACGACTATCATCTAGACAGGCTCGTTGGTCCATATTCCTCACTCACTTCAACTACGTACTCACATATAGGCCAGGTTCTAAGAATTCTAAAGCCGATGCCTTGTCTCGCCAATATGAACCTGCTGCCGTATCTGAGCCGGTTTTGTCCTCTATAGTACCCAAGTGTAACATTATCGCTAACACTACTCTCAAAGTCCATTCTCCGCTACTTGATCAGATAAGGAGCTTTCAGCATCTGGCACCTAGACTGACTCCGGCTTCCAGACATTTCGTTCCTCCTGAACTCCAATTGGAGCTCTTACAGTGTCTTCACGAGAGTAAGGTGGCTGGTCATCCGGGAGTTCGCAAGACATATTCTTTGATCTCCAAGGATTTCTGGTGGCCTTCGTTACGGAAGGATATTAAGGATTTTATCGGAGTTTGTGAGGTCTGTACTAAAACTAAACTACCGCATTCGCTTCCTTGTGGCCTTCTACAACCTCTGGAAATTCCTGACAAACCTTGGTCCTGTGTGGCAATGGACTTTATTGTGGATTTGCCTGTTTCTAAAAGGCACACTGTTATCCTCACCGTAGTCGATAGGTTTACCAAGATGGCACATTTCGTACCTTTGCCTAAACTCCCGACTTCTCCTGAATTGGCGGAGATCTTTGCTAAAGAGATTTTTCGCTTGCATGGGATTCCTTCGGAGATCACTTCTGATAGAGGCTCCCAATTTGTTTCACGTTTTTGGAGATCGTTCTGTTCTCAATTAGGCATCAAATTGAATTTTTCGTCCGCCTATCATCCTCAGTCTAACGGAGCTGCCGAACGAACCAACCAGAAGATTGAGCAATACTTACGTTGTTTTGTTTCCGAACACCAGGACGATTGGGTCGGTTTGATTCCTTGGGCGGAGTTTGCGCACAACAATCTCGTTTGTGACTCTACGCATTCAAGCCCCTTCTTCATGAACTATGGCTTTCATCCATCTATTCTTCCCTCGGTTTCTCCTTCCCAAGGAGTGCCGTCGGTTGATGTCCATGTGGCCAATTTGAGGAAGTTGTGGGATCAGACTCGACAGATTCTTCTACACAATTCTATGCTGGTTAAGAAACATGCTGACAAATGTAGAAGGGCGGCTCCGAATTTTGTTCCAGGCGATAGAGTTTGGTTGAGTACTAGGAATATTCGCCTTAAAGTTCCTTCCATGAAATTCGCTCCTCGTTATATTGGTCCCTACAGGATCTTGACTCGAATTAACCCAGTGGCGTATCGTCTAGCTCTCCCAGCTACTTTACGCATCCCGAACTCCTTTCACGTGTCATTGCTGAAACCTCTAATCTGTAACAGATTCTCCTCCACAATCGCCCCTCCGCGCCCTGTTCAGGTGGAGGGTCAGGAGGAGTATGAGGTTAACTCCATTATTGATTCTCGTGTCTCCCGGGGGAGAGTACAATATTTGGTTGACTGGAAGGGTTATGGTCCTGAGGAGAGGAGTTGGGTACCACAAGAGGATGTTCATGCTCCTCGCCTTCGCAGGGCATTTCACTCCCGCTTTCCATCTCGCCCCGGCTCCTTCCGCCCGGTGGGCGTATCTGAGAGGGGGGGTACTGTCAGGGTACCTGAAGCCTCTACCTCTGAAAGAGGTAGAGACTTAGAAGTTTATCCGTCCGGACGGCATGTCTCCTCGGCCCCTCGCGGTTCACTCGGTCTTGCTAACGCCGGCCGCGAGGGAGTCACTTCCTTTTATAGCAGGAGGACCGGAGGTCGACGTCATGACGCCAACCCGGAACGTCCTGTCACTCAAATCTCGGGAGACGAATCAGGACTCGCCGGAGGCGTGTCTTCTCTCCCTAACCAGGATACTTAACAGTGGCTCTCTCATTTACTCATTGCCCTGTCGTGGTTCTAGTCTGCCTAGTCACACAGTGCTTTGTTTTTCTCTTGCCTTTTGGTTCTGACCCGGCTTTGGTATTTACTCTTCTGTCTTTCTGTTATCCTTGACCCGGCTTGTCTCTCGCTTACCTGTCTTCTCGTTCCCTCGACCTCGGCTTGTCTCTGACCATTCTATCGTAGTTTTACGTTAAGTCCGGCCATTCTAAGGACCGGTATACGTATCTGCTACTCTTTGTACTCTGCGTGTTGGATCCCTGACCCGATCCTGACACTAACGTCCAAAGTAACCATGTTGAAACAAAAACACAAGGATGCCCAAATGGAAGTCGTATACAAAGAACTCTTAGAGGCTCGTAGCGATCTGCAACAGATACTCTCACAATGCCTGGCTCTAACCGTACGAAAAAATCTAAAAGGTTTCTCTATGAACACTCCAATAAATGCAGTCGCCTCCTAGCCGGGATACTACAGGAACAAAGAAGGTTACATCAGATAAGATTACCATAAGATAAATTACCGCCATGCAGCTCCCTGAGAAGATCACAGATTCATTTCACTGGTTTTATTCATATTTTTTCCACCTCCATACAGGAGACACGCAGGGCGATCACACACAATGCATGACCCTAATACGGGACTACCTGAATACCCACGTGGACACTACCTTGACGCAAGACGCTGCAGGAGACCCGGAGGCCCCCATTTTGCTAGGGGAACTTCGAGCAGCTCTTAAATTATCAAAACGGAATAAAGCCTCGGGCCCAGATGGGTTCCCTACATTGTATTATAGGTTGAAGACGTACTACTCCCCCGTCTGCTGAAGGGCCTCAATTCCATCCACACTTGGAGCCACTATAACGGTTATCCATAAAGAAGGGAAGGACCCTTCAAACTGTGCTAGTTATCGCCCGATATCCCTTGTGATAAAGTGAAGGCAGATAGGCCTATAACATTTTTTTTATTTTTTTTATTCTTTATTTTTGCAGTGCGCATAAAGGGTTACAAGCAGGCATGAGGTGCCCCGAAAGCAGTCCTCAGGCATTTTCTCCGCTAAACATGCGGGACAATTGATTATCAGGTACATTTTTATATAATTATTTGCTCATGTATTCAATTGGTGAGCGTAGTTTTAAACTGTGAGTATGCTTGAACATTGTTTAAACTAGTCAATGGACAACACAGGGTGTGCATACATATAACAGTAGCTATTTAAACAGACTAGTGCGTTTTAATTTTAAGTAGTTTACAGGCTAGGTCCTGTGAGTCACTATAACACAGGTATTGGTTGCACATTTTTATGATATAAGCGGGCCCTACAGCATAGCTTTGGCTGTGGTTGTACGTTTAAGCTATAAACAGCCTATAAGGCTTTAAGTTAATTTTCTTTAACATATTGGTTATTTGTATGGTAGCTTGGTCTAACCAGTGTGTGTCTGCACAAGAACTATAGGTAAACATCATTGCATGGTATAACATCTGGCATTTGATCTATAGTAGCCTAAGGGAAGAAGAAAGCAGATTTAATCTATGTTTGTACCTGTAGCGGAGAGCTGATTTCCCACAGCTGAACTCCACCAATATATCCAGAGGATGCAGGAACAAATACAAATCCAATAGGGTAAATAGCATGATCAGCAATATAATCCACAGATATCCCATCACCTATTCCCAATAACTGGACGACACACAGTATCAGGAGCAGAACTGAAATCTTTAATCACACAACTGGCTTATAAAGGGTGCTCCCTTGCAAGGGATGGATTTACAGTAATGAGTACATTATCCAATAGTACAGTAGTTACCTCCCATACATCTCCTCCCCTCAGTGTGACACATAATCCACTTATAACTTGTACACTTTTTCCCCGATTCTGGATGTACCCCAAAACAGCCTGGTACAGTTATCTAAGTGGTACCCCCTGGTAGTCCTGATCTGGGTGACTAACATATCCAAAATTCACCCAGATCGGACCAGGGGTTCGGGAGTTAGGTGGAGGGTATAATTTGACCGACCGCGCACGAGGTGGTATCCGAAAAGGGTTACATGCATTTTGGCCCTGCGGTCGGTCTTCGTTCGGGAGATAAAATACATATAACATACTGCCATCCACGATTAACTTTCCCTTCATACGAATCCCCTCGTTCGGTACTTTAAAACTACCGAACGGGGGTTTGATTTGCCTTCCCGTTCGGGAGTTATGGAGCTCTGGAGGTCTCAGTGGTGTTCGGGTAATCGAGTGTCCGATTTGAGTTCCAGACACTCGACGACCAAACACCGCTGAGATTTTGGTGCGTAAGATGGCTGCTGCCACGTGTTCGTATACTGAACGGCGGCCACCCAGCTACCTCCACAAAGTACCTATTAACTTGCGGTTAGAGAAGTGTGAGAGCTTAATAGGCGACACACTTCTCTCTGGGGTGGTCCATAAGTTCGGTAGTTTCTATTCGTATAGAGTACGGATGGAAAATACCGATTAACATACGAATAATACATATCAGTTAAACCATAGCAATGAGAAAAAGAACACATGAATCACAATTTCACCACAGTCTTTCAGGACAGCCCTAATGCCGTCTGCTACAGTACCAAAAGCAGATCATCGGGGCATTGTGTTCTGTAAGGGCTGCACAGGGTCAGCTATTCTGCCGCAGAATTCAGTGCAGCAATCGCTCGTCCACTGCTTACTGCTTGAGCGTGGACCATGAGTCAGGTAGGTCAGCCGATGCCTAGAGGTGGGAGGCTGGTAGCTGGTGGGTGCTTGTGTCCGTCCGCAGCTCTATGGGAGGGGAGACTGCGCCGGGCTCTGAATGCTTGGCACTGCGTCTTGAGGCCTTCTCGCTGCACGCTGCGGCTGACTGCCTTTTGCTGTACTCCCAATCACTACCGGAGCATGTGTGATAGGACCGTGGGCCCTCCGGAGCCTTGCTCTCCTGGGACCTCTCCGGGTATGAGGGCGGTCAGGCTTCTGTCTTGAGAGCCATTCTGCCCATGAGGAGGACTCCCAGCGGTTGTGGATGTCCGCGGTCTTAACCCCAGGGGGAGTATGTGTAGTTTGTGTTGTAGGCAACACAAACCAACGTTTAGTTATGGGCCCCTGGGGTGGAGCATTTGGAGAGCAGGGTGGGCCAATGCTCCACTCCTCAGTTTATACACAACTGGGAGAAATCAGGTCCAGGCCAGAGTTTTTTTGGAACTGTCTCTATTCCCATTGCAAAAGCTGATTAACTGCAGCTGAGCAGTGGGTTGAACCCCTCCCTGCTAGGCAGGTAAAGGGGGGGATTGCTGGCTTCCTCTCTGGAAGCAGGTAGGAGAGAGGCTGTTCTCTCCAGTGAGAGAGTCAAGGAGACTGAGCACTGGGAGTGCAAAAGGAAAGCAGTTAAGGCTGGCTTGGAGCACTGGGAGTGGAGAAAGGAAAGCAACAGGCTGACTAAGCACTGGAGTGCAGAGAGCTGCCAAAGACACTAGGTTGGTGAAACCAATATTGTTTTGTTCTAGTTTAAACCCTGAGAGATAGGGAACCTGATATTAGTATTATAGGGATTTGTGTTATATTTATGTTTTAATTTGCTGCTGTCTCCTGTGTGGACTTACAAATAAAGTGCCTGGATTATATGCAAATAAAAGGACTGTGCCTGTTGTTTACCCTAGAGGACCGTGCTACCTGCAGACAAGGATCACACCCTCCTTAACGGAGAATTGAAGCTATTCACCAAGGTCTTAGCGCTGCAGATCGGGAGGGTTCTCCCACGCATGATCCACCTAGACCAGGTTGTGTTTGTGCCCGGTAGCGAGGAAAAGGATAACACCATAAGGGCATTGAACGTCATGCACACCACCGGGAAGACTGGTCATCGGTTTCTTCTCCTCTTAATCAACGTTGAAAAAGCCTTTGAATGGGGGAACTGAGGGCTCTTGCTCCAAACAATAAAAGGCAATGGGATTTGATACCCATATGCGCACATGGATTTCTTCACTCTATACAGAGCCCAGTGCACGAATACGGATTAATGGAGCCTTATCCTGACCATTCGCGATCCGCAACGTAACACTCCAATGGGTGTCCCCTGTCCCCCTCCTGTTTGCCCTCTTTGAACCCTTTCTTGAGGGAGTCAGATGGGACGGTGGTATATCGGGGTTCACACACAAATGAATGGTGCATAAGGTCATGGCATACGCCGATTACCTACTCTTTTTCCTTGAGGAACTCATGGTCTCCCTCCCAAATCTCCTGAAGGCCTTCCACACATATGGCTAGCTAGTGAATCTCAAACTAAATTTAGATAAATTCGAAGCACTACCGCTAACGATACCGCAAAATAAGGTTGCAACCCTTGTCTCACAATTTCAGTTTAAATGGTGCACACGACAGATATATTGCGGACGCTACAGGCAGACCTGAAGAAACGAAAGGGACTATACATCTCCTGGTTCAGCCTTATCAATGCCATAAAAATGAACCTGTTACCCAGATTACTCTTTCTATTTCAAACAACACCGATAGCAATCCCGAGGGCCTTTTTCCAGTCTATCGGTTCTGCCCTGACACAATGTGTGTGGAAACAATATCACCTAGAGTAAAAATATCACACCTGACCATGCCGAGACGACTGAGCGGAGTGTGTCTCCCATCCATCCAAATGTACTATCGGGCAACACACCACCTAAGACTTACAGACTGCCACGTGAAGGACACTCCGAAACTATGGATTCCACTGAAGAGGGCTCAAATGAATAGCGTCATCCATGCCCTGCCATGGCTGAACAACCCGCTGAAAAACACGGCTGCCTGTGAATACCCTTTCATTAGCGCAACCATAAAAGTCTGGTGCTCTGTTAGACGAAGGCTACAACTATCATCAGCCCCCTCACCTATGATCCCAATCACACATACGCCGGGGGTAGCTTAGGGACTGACACCCTCGGATCTGAATAAAGTAAAGTAAGCTAATAAAGTATATATCTTGGAACTCTTAAGGGTAAGGAACAAAACAAATAGGTTAATTTTGGTAAAATATATGCGGTGATTGTATTTAACCTGCCAAGCCATGAAATTTCAAGGCCTTTCCATTTTTTAAAATTTTCTTTAAATGATGATAAAAAGACCATATAATTATCCTTAACTATCTTGTTTATGTTCGTTCTAATACGTATTCCAAGATATTCAGTTATTTCATTGTTCCAATTCCAGTTATATCTCTCTCTCAATATCTCCTGATCGTTTGAGGTTATATTTGTTTTTATTTGAGTTTTGTTCATATTCATTTTATATCCAGAATATTGACCAAATTCATTAATTACTTCTAGAACTTGTGGAATAGATATTAGTGGATTGGACAGAGTGCGAAGAACATCATCTGCATATAGAGTGATTTTGTGATGCACTCCATTTATGTTTAGGCCATAAATCTGATCTTTCTGTCTAATTAATGCTGCCAGAAGTTCTATGGATAAAATATACAACAATGTATATATTAGCTTAATGTTTTGATGACCATATTAATAAAAAAAATATAAACATAGTAATTATTATAAAGATATACACAAGATAAGATTAAGAACAGACAGGGGCTTGATGCAACACAATCACAAAAATAATAATCCAGTAAATTTGTATTCACACATTGAAAAATCAGTCACATTGTGATGTATAAATAACACATTTTGTTTTATGCTCTGCCTAGATTCACTGTTCGCAAGGAAACTATCAGTTTCAGGATTTTATTTCACATGTGAAAGTGTCACAGCCCATATAAAACAAAAGGTTTTGGAAAATTGCTTGTTTTGCAAAATTAATTAATGCAACTTTGAGAAAATAGGGTGCACATTGTTTTTTTGTATATGTTTTTGTCTGTGGAGATATTCTTTGAAATGAATCATTTAACACCTGCTTTGCAATAAATGTTACGTTTATAACTGACAATATCATGCATACTTTGCCCCACTATTCGGGAAGCTCTCTGTATTCAAGGATAACCAGTTAATCTCTAAAGTGAGGGAGATTTACACTGTCTTATTACAGAAGAATGAAGCTTTCATTACAGTTAGGAAATGCAAGGTGTTAGGAAATGCAAGGAACCAAGCTTTTCAATTACATTTGTTTCAGCAAATTTTTAAATGTCCTCAGCTGGTATTGGGTGGCTGTTTAAAATATACTAATCAGGTTGTGAGCATTCCTGGTTTCCTGGTGGAAGTCATGGTGGGGAGATCTAGGTTACTGTTGCATAGTTTTAGGAAACTGTGGAAATACCGCTGGTGGTGCTAGTGGAGATTCACCAGGGCCCACATGCTGAGGGGGCCCATTGGATGGTCCATGCACTTAGGTCCACCTGATGGCAATGTGTCTTCAGGGGCCCGGTCACCGCAGAGGCCCATTAACAGCATGACTGGGCCCCTTTAATGATGGCAGTGAGAACCTTTCACTTCTTCCCAGATAAGGAATGCGGGAGGAATGCAGAGAGCAGGCACCCTTCTGCACCTACAAGGTAGGAAACATGTACATTTTGTACATGTGTGTCTGTGTATCTGCATGTTTGTCTGTACATATATCTGTGTGTCTGTGTATCTATCTCGTTGTCTGTATGTGTATCTGTGTGTCTGTGTATCTGTGTGTCTGTATGTGTATTTGTATCGGTGTGTCTTTATATCTGTTTGTCTGTATGTGTATATGTGTGTCTGTGTATCTATGTGTCTGTATGTATGTATATGTGTGTATGTGTATCTATCTGTGTTTCTGTATGTGTATCTGCATATATGTGTATCGATCTGTGTCGGTGTGAATATATGTGTGTTTGTGTACCTATATGTTGGTATGTGTATCTGTGTGTCTGTATGTGTTTCTGTATGTCTGTGTATCTGCATGTGTATCCGTGTGTCTGTTTGTATGTTTATCTGTATGTTATAGACAACAAACTAGGCAACAATGTGCAATCAGCAGTCGCTAAGGCAAGTAAGGTATTGTCATGTATAAATTAATTATTGGGATGAAAATATAATTTGGCTCTTTAAAAAGCAGTGGTAAAACCACACCTGGAATATGGTGTGCAATTTTGGGCACCTGTTCTCAATAAGGATATTATGGCACTAGAAAAATTGCAGAGATGGACTACAAATGTAATAAAAGGAATGGAACATTTTAGCTATGAAGAAAGGTTAACAACTTTAAATATCTTTAGTTTAGAAAAAACGCCCGTCAGAGGGGATATGATAGCATTATACAAATATATTCGGGTCCCATTGTCTGGAAATCTATTCATAAACAGAACAATATATAGGACACAAGGTAACACTTTTAGACTAGAAGAAAGGAGTTTTAATCTAAGGCAATTTAATGTTTTATTTTTTTACAGTAAGAACAATAAGGAAGTGACATACTCTGCCTGAAGAGGAGGTTTTATCAGAGTCTGTACAGATATTTAAACAGCAATTGGATAAATACTTACAAAAACATAATATTCAGAGATATCATTTTAGTTTCTTGATTCAAGGGGAAATCTGACTGTCATTATTGGTTATGAATGATTTTTTTTCCTAGTTTGTTGCAAACTATTTTTCTTTGTCTTCTTTTGGATCAACAGCAAAAACAGATGTGAGAAAGACTGAACTTTATGGACACGTCCTTTTTCAGCTATGTAATATGTGCACATGTGTCTTTATGCGTATCTATATATCTGAATGTGTGTCTGTGTATCTGCATATGTGTCTGTAAGTGTACATGTATCAGTGTGTACCCCGTGTATCTATGTGTGCCTATGAATCTCTACGTGCTTCAGTGTTTGTATCTGTATGATTGTCATTCTGTGTATCTGAATGTGTGTCATTCTGTGTGTATATGTATGTGTGTTAGTATGTGTGTGTGTGTGTGTCTGTGTATTTGCATAGGTGTCCTTGTCTGTATCTTCATGAGTGTCATTGTGTGTACCTGTGTATCTGCATATGTGTCATTGTGTGGAGGAGTATGATTGTCGTTCTGTGTATCTGAATGTGTGTCATTCTGTGTGTTTGTGTGCAAGCCTGTGTATTAATCTTTGTTTGCCTGTGTATCTGAATATATTTGTGTGTCTGTGTATCTGCATGTCTGTACCTGTGTATGTGCGTCAGTGTTTGCATCTGTATATGTGTCAGTGTTTGTGTTTGTGTATTTGGATGTTTGTGTGTCTGTATGGGCATGTGTGTGGGGGTAGCTGTATCATATCAGTTTATATGTATATGTGCATATATCTCAGCATTCAAACACGAACACTACATACAAATACACTGCAAGGATGGTTAAATGGCCCCCAGTTCGCAAACCATTGTGGGAGTTGTACGACCTTCTGACCATCCTTGTGGCTGTTTAGTAGTGATTGTGGTGCCCTGTTCCCTTTTTTTCCCCAGTATATACAGAAGGGGGGGAACCTATCATCCTACCCCCTGGCCCTCACCCCTCAGGGTTAGGTGGGGGCCCTTAATTACCCCCACCTAGGCCCCCACCCCTGAGCGGCGGGTGGGGGCCCTAAAGTAGGATAAGGGGGGGGGAGACCTATTGTCCTCCTCCACGGTGGTCATGGTGGTTGGGATAACCCTTTAGCATAAAAAAATTCAGATATTAGCTAGAGCGGGGACATGCAACATATGCCATGCTAGATGCAGGAAGGTTCTTTAGCTAGCATCATGTTGTGTGTATTTCTTTCCTCTTTGTCTCTTTCTTTCCATTTACTCTTATAAAAATATTAATTATCTCACATTTGGGTGCCATACTTGGTCACAGTTTTTGTTGCATATATTATGTCCTCTCTGTAAAGGAACACTCTAGTAGACATGTGCAATTCGTTTCGGTCCGAATGTGAATTCAAACAAATTTCAGGCAACTCGGACATTCGGGTACTTCCGAATAGCTGAAGTGGTGAATTGCTGAATTGCCGAAGTTCCGAAATTACTGAATTTCCGAAGTGCTGAAGTTGCAGAAGTTCCGAAGTGTCGAAGTTCTGAAGTACAGTATTGCCTAAGTACTAAAATACTTACCAAGTGGAAGAAGAAGAATCTTACACTGTATACAATTTTAAATTAAAAGTATACAAACATAGCCAGGATTCAGCTGTTAGTATTTGTAACACTTACAACAATCAAGTAACTTACATTTATATAAAATGTAAGTTACTTAGCCAGTTAATGGAATGACAGGAATGAATAAGTAGATAACTCCTTAATTCCCTAATACAAAAAAATTACTTAGTATTAGTAAATTTGCCCATACTCGCTATACCGCGAGTAGGGGCATGTCTAGTAAACAGTGAGCAGCCTGAGCATGCCCCCCCTCTTCCGAGCCCCCACCAGTGCCATGCAAGTTGGGGCTTCTAACCTGAAGGGGGGACCGAATGCCCCCCCGGCTCCCACCCTTGAACAGCAGGTGGGGGCCCTAAATCAGAATAAGGGGGGGGGAACCTAATGTCCTCCCACCTGGCCCCCACCCCTGAGCGGTGGGTGGGGGCCCTAAATACCATTTAAGGGGGGGACCTAATGTCCTCCCCCCTGGCCCCCACCCCTGAGCTGTGGGTGGGGGCCCTAAATTAGAATAAGGGGGGGCCTAATGACATCCCCCCTGTCCCCCACCCCTGAGCGGTGGGGGCCCTAAATACCAATAAGGAAGGGGGACCTATTGACCTCCCCCTGGCCCCCACCCCTGAGCGGCGGGTGGGGGCCCTAAATAAAAATGTAACCCTACATTTTTGGGTCCCCAAACTCCTAGTCACCCCCCTCCCAAAAAAGGACCATTAACTACGGTAAGTACCTGTAAAAAAAATTATAATAAAACTTACCATTTGATGTTTTCTTTCTTCTAAAATATTCTTTTTTCAGCCCCAAAAACGGCCACATAAAATCCATAATAACCGACGCATTTAAATTTTATTTTTTTTTACAAAAAATGAGCGCAAAATAAACAATCCATCATCACCCATGGAGGGCTCCGCGCAGACTAAGCTCTGGAGGGTGGGGGGAAGGCTTAGAAAGCTTTGCCCCGCCCTGCAATTAGGCTCAGAGCACTCTGGTTGGTGGGTTTAAGCCATCCAATCAGAGTGCTCTGACAGGTAAATGAAGAGACTGACAGGTAAGTCTCTACATTTATCTGTCACAGCACTCTGATTGGTTAGTTTGAAATCCACCAATCAGAGTGCTCTGTGTCATTTTACACAGCGTGGGAAAGTACTTTGGAATTTTCCCACGCTGTGTAATTTGACTCATAACTCTCTGATTGGTAACTTTCAATCCACCAATCAGAGTGTTGTCATGAATCAAATTACACATTAAGTTCAAAAGCCCCCACTCGTGCGGCTCAGGAGGAGGGGCCACTGGCTGCTCACTGTTTAATAGACATACCCCTACTCGCAGTATTGCGAGTATGGGAAAAATTTACTAATGCTAAGTAATTTTTACCTAGTATTAGTGAATTTGTCTGAAAGACCAATTTAGATCTTTCAGCCTTTTGGTAGATAACTCCTTAATACCGTGGGAATTAAGGAGTTGTCTACTAAGTGGCTGCAAGAGAAGTCCTGAAATTCCGAAATGCTGAAGTTCCTTATTGCCGAAGTCCCGATTTTTGGAATGCCGAACCGAACCGAAACGAAAATGTTCCCCATGCACATGCCTACACTCTAGCATTAGGGTATAGAATAGGATTATAATATATCTGTATTCCTAAAGTCACAGTCCTGATGTTGCTGTTTAGTTTGTGGCCAAAGGTATTAAAGAAACAAAAACAAAATAGATTAAAATAAAATGAATTATTCACATTTTCTCCAGTTCCAAGTCTCCCTTGGTGCTGCCTTAGATGCATGTGCGGCGTTTGCTGCGATGTTACAAGGATTCTGCCATAGAGAATCATTGAACAGAATCATTTTCTATGGCAGACCATGATGGTACTCCGCATGCACGCGTGATGTCATGGCATTCCTAGCTCTCATACCAAAAGGGCTTTGAGGCGAGGCTTGGGGCCGCTCTCCCAAGTATTCTAATTAGGGAAATAAAGAGTTTTCTTGTGGGGGAGGGAGGGCGGGTGGCAGGCTGCAGGCACTATAACAACTTCAATAAGATGAAGTTGATAAAGTGCCTACAGTGTTCCTTAATATATTCACATCTGAAAGAATATGGCATTAACCCTTATTCAACTAAGCTGGAATTCTAATTCTCCCTGTGCTCTGACCCGAATGTACTTTCTGTTATCTGTTTGGATCTTACTCACTAATTAAAAAAAACATATTTATTTTACTGAAGTAATAATGAGGTTATTTTTATATGCTTTCCCTGAAAGGAAAACTAAGATTTGTGGGAAGAAAACAGGCAATTAGAAATGTGTATGCAAATCCAATGTTTGCAAATTAAAAATGACTATGCATTTGCGTCTCTAGAACAATTCTTCTTTCACTTCCTGACCTTTCTGTGTTCCACATCTGCCTACTAACCTTGATTATCTCAAGCTTCCTCCCATCTCCTACATTTCTATTTATACAGATCTTAATTTTATCCTTTAAACAGTTCTGCAGTATATATATATATATATATATATATATATATGTAGTAAGGCCTTTTGGCCTGTGTTTGTGGGAGGGGCGTATGACACACCCCTTCCCTACTTAAGGGACACCCCTTACCTGGCTCCATACCTTCGAGGTCAGCGTTGCATCATGAATCCACTTCCGGTTCACGGACGGCGCCATCTTGCTTTCGGAAACTCCACGTTTTTCTTCGGTGTCAGCTATGTCCAGGAACTCCTTACAGGTCTTTCCACGGCCAGCCACGCACAAAAAACCCGGTCTTCTTCGCTGATCGAGTCCGCAGGACTTCTCAAACGTAAGTCCGTCGCCCGGATCACTTCCCACGGCGTCGCAATAATTTTCAGCCTTACTTTACGGCCACACGCTTTACGGCCAAAGTCTCAGGCAAATTAACCCTCCGGTTTCCGGAAACCAAGTACTAAGTATGTAGCATTCTTATGCTTTACTTTTTCCCTCCTTTATTTCAGTTTGCTTCTATATGATAAGTTTTTAGTACCTGATAGTAGGATTATTCATTTTTAATGCAGATTATAGTTCATTAAATACCAGTCTGTTTTATATACATATAACGATTATAGCATGTATTTCATAATTTATGCTGTCACATTAATTATACCTAGGTTAGGGCTCAGGTATTATTAGTTCATGATATTATCTTGGTATACATATACATAGTTTTGCTTGAACAAACTTTACTTTTTGTGTACCTTCCATTTACACTTAGGACATTTGTTTTAAACAAACGTTTTTTTTTTTTTTTCCCTGTTTAAACACACCATGTACACTTTTCATTACATGGCACGTGTCATATGCTGACTTTTCTTTATGTACTCAAATTACATACACAAGAACTCAGATAATTAATCAGGAATAGGTATAATGTGTATATATATGTGATAAGGTTTTCTCTAATTTATTTGTGTATATTACGTTGTCACTACCATGTACACCCGATTACATGGCACGTACATTTCCTGACCTTTCTGCGTATACTCAAACGATATATCGTGTATACAGAACACGGTCCCAACATCTCACACTTTCAGGATTGAATCACACTTTTGGTTTAACCTCTCATACGTCAACTTTTTCTGCTAATGGTCAATTTTCATATTTTAACTCATACTCCCTGCACCATGCTTACTACAGTAGCACGGCCATATATATATTTTAAATTTGGTCACCATGTATACACATTATACGTAGCCACTACAAGCTAATCCTGCGTTATGGTTTTCTCCATAACAATTCAGGCGGGGTACTTCCTTACTCTAATTGTTCCCCTTCAACACATACGGTTAATAAAATCAACCACAGCATATCTAGTCTACGTTAGTATCACAGGATCCATTTCTCATACTATCATATCTATTTCTACCCTTTTAGGTTTATCCAGGTTTTCTATACCTTACGCACCATATACGTATATATACTATCAGGTACATAAGCCTGCTCACGTGTCACATACGTTCTCCCTAAATAGGACATAGAGTACTGGCAAGTTAGGGGTATAGGCCCAAATAGGTATCTCCCCTCTTGGCATACCGCCTATAGTTTAGAGGTCCGCGAGGCCAACACCCCGCCTCAAACGTTTCAGAGGCATACACCCCTCGAGCCACACGTTAGTTAGCCGCCTCGCAAAGTTTAGAGAGGGCGTCACCTGTCACTCCCTTCCCCTGTTTTTCTTTTATTGTCACCGAGAGGCCTACGAATTCCTGCCACTACATGGGTGGCCTCAATATTCCCTCGCGCCAACGCATAGATAGAGCCTCTCATAGCCACTTGGCAAATAGCAGGGCCTCACCTGTCACCAAAGGACAAGATTAATTTTTCGCCTCACACGGCATAATTAGCCCGCCAGTACATCCCCTGGGTTTCAACACTAACGGTATATTTTCTCATCTAGTATGTCTCAAGAAGGGGTAGAGGATTTCTCCATCCCGAGCACTCCGGCTAGACCAAACTCCCCACCACCGGAAGAAGACATGGCTAGTCCTGCATCATTCAGGTCCTGGACAATCCCTCGCATAACTAGCGAACTCAGGAGGCGACACTTTCCTTTCCCCGCTACTGCCAGGAAAGCGGAACTATACAAACTGTTGCACACCTCAACTGATAACTCTGATGCAGGGGAAGGGACTAGCCAGTCTAACCCGACACATATACAGGGCATGCTTACATCCCTCATGTCATCCATGGGCAAGGTAAACTCCAGGCTGGAGAAACTGGAATCGGTCACCACAGCCCTTACCTTGGCTGGGTCAGCCACTGTGACCCCTCCGCCACTGGTCGAGTTGCCACTAGTTTCTCCAGCCACCACCTCTGACGAGCAGGAGGTTAACCCTGCCCATATGATACCTGAGCACCTTAAAGAAGACATCCTGGAAGGTAAAGATGTCAACTTAGCTGCACTACTAATTGCCTCCCAGGATGTGGTGGAGCATAAAACTTATGCGTATGAGGATATTTCTGTGGTGGTCAAGTCCAGGGATGCACGCCTAAACAGGAAACTCACCATCCCGGAATTTGTGTTGGCTTTTGGCATCTACCGGGATGTCATATGTGCCGTTTACCCACACAGGCGTGAGGAATTTGACATGTATATGCACAAGCTGGTGGACCTGGGCAATAAATATGGTGGATCGGCATTTTACGATTACCATAGATCTTTTTCTGCAAAAGTGTCAGGCGCCTTCTCACAGTACGGGACAAGGTCCAACTGGAGTAAGATAGACACAGTGATTTTGCAGACACTTTGCAGGGCTAAGGACGCCGGCTTGTGCATACTGCTCCTCCATGTCTCATTCGGAAAAAAATTTCCCACCACTGCTAACGAGCATACCCACGTGCAAGGACCTAGCTCCGCTGGTCCTACGGAGAAAATAGCTAAAGACAAACTGGGTAGACGTATCAAGTTTCTGGGCAAATCCCAGATATGTAATAACTTTAATGTTGGCACATGTAATTACAGCGGTTGTCGTTTATTGCATATATGCTCAAAATGTTTCAGGGCACATGCAAAAATCATGTGTCCCAATAAAATGTATCCCAAACAGTACCTAACGTCTATCAACATATCCCTACTTGCGACATTTCTGTCACAGCATCCATCTACACATTTAGTAGATTTCATAATCTCTGGTCTATCAGAAGGATTCCACACAGGTATCATACATATGCATTCAGGAATCCTGGAATGTCCAAATCTACAATCCGCCCAACACAACCCTACAGCTGTTGACACACTCATAGCTATAGAAGTGTCAGCAGGTTTTTTATTGGGACCTTTTCAATCCCCTCCTTTCACTACATGGAGGACAAACCCTATCGGGGTTGTCACAGGAAAATCTTCCAACAAGCAGAGACTTATTATCGATTTGTCGGCACCACACACCTCTACCACTCCTAGCCTCAACTCCCTAATACCATCGGAGGAATTCTCCCTGCAATATTCCACTATAGACCACGCCATTACGGCTATCTTACAGGCAGGAGTCGGTGCATGGCTCAGTAAGACCGACATAACAAATGCATTCAAACTACTCGATTTCCTAATGGTCGAGGAGAATTCTTCCCCTCCCAGTAGCCTCAAAGAAACTGTCAGCCTATTCAACCAGTTGGGGGTCCCAGTCTCCCCTACCAAGACCGAAGGCCCAGATACCATCATCACTTTCCTGGGTATCATGCTAGACTCAGCCAACATGCAAGCTACCCTACCACGCACCAAGGTAGAAAACATCCTGACAAACATCAACCTCTATGTACAACTACGCACTTGCAACCGCAAAGAATTACAATCTTTACTGGGGTCACTCAATTTTGCCATGCGTATTATACCCCAAGGCCGTGCTTTCATATCACGTCTCCTCAGCATGTTCTCACGGTTTCTACATGATGCACACAGATTAACCTAGATACCCAAGCCACGGCAGACCTTCTCATGTGGAGAAACTTTTTAAACTCCTGGAACGGAAAAGCATGTTCCTCCCTCAATTGTCTGACACTTCTCCTACTGTTTGGACAGACGCGGCGTCTACCACAGGTTTTGCAGCGATTTTTGGGAACGAATGGCTTTGGGGTAGCTGGCCTTCAGAGGTGCAGGACCTGGAGTGTTTTTTCTCTACCTCAGCTCTTTTCGAGATATATCCCATCGTGGCAGCTGCCGTGGCATGGGGACATCTATGGACAGGTTCATCAGTCAGGTGTTACTCAGACAACCAGCAACCTGTTCCATTATCAACAAAGGTCGCTCCAACTCCCTTACTATCATGAGATTTTTGAGGAAACTCACTTGGTTGGCAGCATGTCATAATTTTTCTTGCATTGTGTTCATATTCCAGGTATTTGTAACGAGGCAGCTGATAATTTGTCTCGTTTTAAATTCCAGGCCTTTCATCAACTTCTCCCATCAGCCGCGCTCACAGCCACGGCCACTCCACTGTTCCATCAGCTAACAATGGACTAGACGTTATCATGCAACATTGCAGAACTTTGTCCCAACTAGCTCTATCTACAAATACCAGGAAAACCTACAACAGAGCTTTCAGTTTATTCAAAAGATTCCTTTTGGAACACAACATATTACAACCATTCATCATGACATCTTTTTAGGTTTTGCCTCTTTTTGCCACATCAAACTCAAACTTTCTTACAACACAATCAAACTATATCTTACAGGCATCCAACATCACATGCTGACCTTACAACCCAACAACTCAAGTTTTCATGTCATCATACCAAATCAAGAACATCCTTAGGGGTATAGAGGCTTCCTATAGATTTTCATATCCTTAAGAAATTATCACAACTACTAGATCTAAAACCCTTCTCCTTCAACACAACTCTAGTCATCAAAACAGCTATTTACGTGGCTTTTTATGGGTTTCTGAGACCTAGAGAGTTTACCGCCATCAATACAACACAATCCACTCACCTACTGCTTCATTCGCACTTAACCAAACACATGGACTATTATATCCTGACACTACCTCATTCCAAAACAGTCAACACGCTCCACCCGTAGAGGTTAAATACTATCCGACTCACAACAGATGGTGCCCCGTCCAAATACTGGACTCTTATACAGAGAGTCTCAAGGCACCTCCATCACAACCACTTTTTGTTCTACAAGGTTCAGTTCTCACTACTACCAACTTCATGACCCACGTTAGGTCATTACTAACACAGCTGGGACTCAAGCCAGCTAACTATTCAGGCCACTCCTTCCGCATAGGAGCGGCCTCCACAGCCTCCAGTGTTAACATACCGGTTCATGTTATCAAGACACTGGGGCGCTGGAAATCATCCGCTTACACACGATACATTCCTAACCCAATACAAGAAGTAAGAAATGCTTTTCAGAACATGTCTTGTTAAAAGTATGTACATTGGTAGTTTGTATTAAATATTGAAATTTCTATTTTTGCCCTCTTTATTTTCAGGCCTACCTCATCGTCGGTTTCGGCACACCACAACCGACTTGCTACTTTTATACCATCCTACACTTATTAGGTCTTATTTCTCTTTGCCATCATGAGCCCTTCACACAAGTAGTAAGGCCTTTTGGCCTGTGTTTGTGGGAGGGGCGTATGACACACCCCTTCCTTACTTAAGGGACACCCCTTACCTGGCTCCATACCTTCGAGGTCAGCGTTGCATCACCCTCCCACCCACACCTCTTTATCAACTCCTTTTTCTTACATTTCTTCTTGGTGGGCCCTCTTTATTTTCAGGCCTACCTCATCGTCGGTTTCGGCACACCACAACCGACTTGCTACTTTTATACCATCCTACACTTATTAGGTCTTATTTCTCTTTGCCATCATGAGCCCTTCACACAAATATATATATATATATATATATATATATATATATATATATATATATATATATATTGTAATGGTGTCTCTCTCTCTCTCATACATACATATATATATCTATAAACAAAAAAACAAAAAGCCTTGCACTCCTACCAAAACAGGATTATAACCCGGTGCTTGATTGCACAATAAACATAAAGCCAAAAAATAATCAGCACTCCCAGGATTTATAAATAAGCAGAAAAATACTTTACTCCATAGTCAACGTTTCAGCACCTCTTGGGTGCTTTCATCAGGACAGCATACAAAACACAAATGAAAATTACATTGCTTAAATAAGAACATCAATCGAATTAAAACTTGCATTTCAGGTGTGTTGCTAGCTAATTTTCAATCTTTTCCAGCATCTGATCAAGAAACACCGGGGAACACCTCCTTCCGGCTTGCGCTATCACGTGATCTGAGTGTCATCATCACGTTTTTCGTCACTATGGAGATCGAGACGCCGTCCGCGTCTAACGATCTTCCCTTCAGTTACTTCCTGATTGACCGCGTTTCCCGTAGCTATGGGAACGCTCAGCGCATGCGCACTTGGCTCACTGTCCTGATCTCTGAGTACATGCTCGTAACGATAATACGAGCAGACTTTGCTGATAAAAGAAGTGAGAGAATACCCATACATGAGTCCACTTCCTCTACCCTTTCATGTGATATGTATATAAATGAAGTATTATAAAGAGAGACATAATCAATCTGAGGGTTGCTAATACTAAGCAAGCCAAGAAATAACTTAGTGCAGTTACTATATAATGAGAGATCCCAATGTGAAAATCCATAGTTTACTATTAGATTCAATATGTGAAGTGGCTCACTAATAAAGTGCTAAAAAGTGCCTTACAAATAACCATCACTAAGGTGTGGTGACCAGCAGGTAAAAAACCTGCCATGAATATGACTATAATAATATGCATACTAAGGCATCCTTGCGGATGTCTCCTAAACATTGTCAAATACAGAATATTAATAAATTAAAAGGCAACTTAATAGATAAACGCCAGTATCCACTGGTGAATAACCCTTTAAGTTTAAGTAATGAGACCGGATATGTATACCATAACCACTGTGTCACTGCAGGGATAACCGCCACCTACGGTTAAGGGTATAAATGCAGGGTGTCTATTGAAAATCAATAGTGATTTGCAGGACTCTGTGGAGATGGTTGCAATATAGTTTCCAGAGATAACAAAATAACCAAATTGTATAACAAATGTTTCAGCTGTTTGTATCTTTTCTTCCCATATGAGGGCAAGAAAGACGAATAAAATCAGCTGAATATAGATAATCCAGTAGAGGTTCCACAATATGTGTTAACCAATACACTTGTAGATAAATAAATTAGGGAAAAAATGTATGTAATCCCACTGTAGTAGAAAACGGATTATGCCAATTATACTGTGCAGCCGACAGATTGGTTAAAATATGCACGATTTTATTTAACAACAATTAACTGTCAAGGACTAACACATAAAATATAAAAGACAATAAAATTCATGGAAGTTCCCAAATATGGAGAGCAACTGCTGTCTGATTAAAATTACGAGTGTCCAAAGAGATGAAAAAATCTTTCTCACCGGCCGGATGAAGTCAGATGTGGACCTCCTCGTGTTGTGGACAGGCTTGCTGACAGCCGCGTGCGTTCCACTGCGGCTCTGGTTTGCGTTCCAGCTTGCTCTCCTGGGACTCAGAATTGAATGCCTCCACAACACGAGGAGGTCCACATCTGACTTCATCCGGCCGGTGAGAAAGATTTTTTCATCTCTTTGGACACTCGTAATTTTAATCAGACAGCAGTTGCTCTCCATATTTGGGAACTTCCATGAACTTTTATTGTCTTTTATATTTTATGTGTTAGTCCTTGACAGTTAATTGTTGTTAAATAAAATCGTGCATATTTTAACCAATCTGTCGGCTGCACAGTATAATTGGCATAATCCGTTTTCTACTACAGTGGGATTACATACATTTTTTCCCTAATTTATTTATCTACAAGTGTATTGGTTAACACATATTGTGGAACCTCTACTAGATTATCTATATTCAGCTGATTTTATTCGTCTTTCTTGCCCTCATATGGGAAGAAAAGATACAAACAGCTGAAACATTTGTTATACAATTTGGTTATTTTGTTATCTCTGGAAACTATATTGCAACCATCTCCACAGAGTCCTGCAAATCACTATTGATTTTCAATAGACACCCTACAGAATATTAATAATCTGCCCATACCTCTATCTGTGTATGTGCCAACATTGATCATAAAGTGCAAGTGCAAATAAGTGAGAAAATAGTACCAATACATTTAAAGTGATAGGTGCCCAAAATCCAAAGATGAACTAGCACCACAACAACCAAAATAAGGTAAGATCTTACCCTATGGTGCTCAATAAGGGAAGTCCCAGCCTGAGAGGCAGGAAAAATGGACAACCTGAAAGTGATCTATTATAGGTCCCACATCAGAAAGGATCACTGTATAGTATTATAACTAAACACCTGAATAGAAAGTCCTAGTCGGAAAGACATAAAGTGTAAGTGATTTTAAACACTAAATATATATCAACTAACGTGAGTTAAAAATAGAGATAAATTGAGATCATTATAAAGAGGGGCTGGCACTCAAACACAGAAGGTACCATAACCTGTTCCATATTTCATCCTAATACAGCTTATCTCACCCCTTCTCTTTAAATCTATCATAAGAAAGCAATAAAAGACAATTCTGGAGACACACAGACTAAAGCTAGCAGACATGGAAGACAGAGCAAGGAGAAATAATCTCTGTTTCCGTGGAATTCCAGAAGCTGTGCAAAATGCAGACCTCCAGGACTACCTGTCCGACCTATTCCAAGCTCTCACTCCAGAAATCCATCCTGACCAATTGATTATTGATAGAGTACACAGGCTGCGCAGACCTAAGCACCTACCGCCTACGGCAGTGAGAGATGTAATTGCTAGAATTCATTTTTTCCATGCCAAGGAAAGGATCATGAGAGCTAGCAGAAACACAGACATGTCTGAAAAGTACAAATCAATTAAAATATTTGCGGATCTGTCAGCTGAAACATTACACTTCAGAAAGTCCTTGTCGCCCATCACCGCGATCCTGAGAGAACAGAATGTGAACTACCGCTGGGGCTATCCGGCCAAACTCCTGATTTCCCACCAAAATGCAATCCATTTAGTCACAGACGCAACACAGGGCACTCGCAAGCTGAGAGACTGGGGACTACCTCTCCCACCCGTCGGACCCGAAAAGTCAGCAAAGGTCCCGAGAATGTCACCGGAATGGTCGAACAACTGAAACACCCGGGATATACGTAACTATACAACACATACACCGTTAAACCTGGCTAACACGAACTGATATATGATGTTAATTGATGCCAACAGACACTCTCATTTTAGAATGCAGTGCAAACCCCAAAATATCATGGGCCTTACAAGCTCTAGACCTATCATCTCAGCAGCTCTTATAGCTGGTTAGACTTTGACTCTGCCCATTACGCCATTGGTACTACACAAAGGTGTAGACTGCGCAATAGACGTTGTCATCTACAGGCGGCCAGGCGGACACTGCCCAAATGAGAGATTTAACGGGTGTCACCGAACTATATTGGTTATTTTCAGTTTATACTTATGTATTGATTGTTTGACGAGTTTACATGTATTTAATTTGAAATTGCTCTGAGGTCTCTAGGTGAATGACCGACATGTTAGACGGATTCACCTGCACCCCCCCCACTACCCGCACCTACCGGCTAGGTGGCGGAACGCGGCCCCGATTATGGGAGCCCTACTGGGTACACCACCCACTGACTGACCTGAATCCTCCCCACCCCCCCACCTTAACCCCCGACATACAAAACTAAAATTGCACCTTCAAATGGAACATTCCTGTAAACTATATCAGTATATAGCACATAATAACAACTCTAAGATGCTACCACATACAGATGGGGCACGTATTCAAACACTGCTTCTAGAGACGCTACTAACACAACATGAAATTATTGACCTATAATGTAAAGGGGTTGAATACCCCAGGTAAGAGACGTCTTTTATTTCAAGAACTTAAAATGAAAGGGATTGACATAGCCTGTATTCAAGAGACCCATCTAAAAAACACTAAAACCCCCGAACTGTACGCTAAATACTACCCAACCCAATACCATGCGGTCTCGACAAATAAGACCAAAGGGACATCCATTTTAATTCATAAAGATGTAGCATTCATAGAGCAAGGTAAACTGATTGACCCTCAGGGCAGGTTCATTATTCTACAAGGCCTTTTCAACAATGCCCAATATACCCTGGTCTCAGCATATTTCCCTAACACAGGCGCAGAGTTTTTTCTCCACCGCCTCATGCAAAAGATTGAACTATACAAACTAGGGGGTTTGATCCTCTGTGGAGATTTTAATTTCATCACATCTCCGGAGGAAGATACCACAGCAATTCCCCAAGGAGTGAGGCGTGGACAAATGGTATCCATGTGTAAAGCGATCAATGCACGACTCACACTACACAACCTATATGACAGCTGGAGAGTCCTCCACACTGGGGAGAGAGACTATACTTTCCACTCTAAGGTGCACAATACCTATACCCGGATTGACACCTTCTATATAGCCCTGTATACCTAGAGTTGTTTGACTCGTTCCAATTCAAGGGGAAGGGGACCTGGCGGTTGAATGAGTCATTGCTAAATGATCACACATTCCTACAACAGGTGAAAGTAGAATTAGAAGAATACTTCCAAGCAAACTCTAAAGGGGAGGTACCCGACCAAACAGTGTGGCTAGCACACAAAGCTGTAGTGCGAGGACTTTTCATTAGGCGTTCCTCATATCTCAAAAAGAATAGACAAAAAAACCCAATTAGAGTGTCAGAAACTATTAGCAGTGGCAACGACTCAAAACAAACTAAATTCATCTCCGGCCTTAGCTAAACAGGTGCAGACCCTCACGAGTCAATTGACGGACCTAAATGCAGCGAAAACCGCTTACTTTCTCCAAAGGCTGAAGGCGACCACTTACCACCATAGTGGTAAAGCTACAAAATATTTAGCCAACCGCCTAAAAGCGAGATTAGCACACTCCAAAATCCCCCACTTACTCACCGCCGAGGGAAGAAAGGTACAAAACCCCATGGACATAACACAAGAATTCGCAAATTACTATGCAGGCCTCTATAACCTAGAAGACCAACCTGGTATGAATCCCTTAAACGATACAGTCATTCGCTCACACCTAACAGAACTCCCCCTCCCACGACTAGACCAGTCCCAGCTCTCGACACTTCTTGAGCCGTTTACCATAGATGAAGTCCTAAGTACCATCCGCCAACTGCCCACGGGTAAATCCCCGGGGGCAGATGGCCTATCCAACTCATACTACAAAGCCTTTGCGGACATACTTGGCCCGTGGCTGGTAAAGACGTTTCAGACGGCAACTGACACAGGGCAACTCCCCCCAGAAATGCTCCTAGCCACAATAGTGACCCTGCCCAAACCAGGAAAAACCCCAGACCAATGTAAAAATTTTAGGCCCATCTCATTGCTGAATACGGATGCCAAAATCTACGCCAAAATATTAGCCAATAGAATGGGTAAAATCCTTCCAACATTGATACATGATGACCAAACTGGGTTCGTGCTGGGGAGGCAGGGGATGGACAACACTAGAAAACTGTCCCTGGTTTTGGAGAAGATGCGGGGGGCTGGCCCGGGTGGTCTACTACTAGCCTTAGATGCAGAGAAAGCTTTTGACCGCCTGGGCTGGTCCTTCCTTCGACGGGTACTAGAGAGGTTCGGATTTCCACCGCAATTTATTACCCAGGTATTTGCCTTGTACTCACGCCCCACGGCCCAGGTTCTGCAAGCTGGGTTTACTTCCACACCGTTCAAAATTACGAATAGCACGAGACAGGGGTGTCCCTTGTCACCCTTGCTCTACGTGCTAGCCCTAGAGCCGTTACTCACGGAGATTAGGAACCACCGGGATATAGAAGGGGTTGACTGGCACGGGCAGACGATAAAAATTAGTGCGTTTGCAGATGACATTTTGCTGTACGTCACAAACCCTGAAAAATCCTTACCTATCATAATGAAACTTATAACAGATAAGGGCGATGTCCTACTATAGTAGGGCGATGTCCTACTATTCTCTTAACGCCACTAAAACGCAAGCACTGGGCCTCCGACTAGACTCGCAGGTACTAACGAGACTGAAGAGAGACTACCCATTTGAATGGAGAACTGGGAATCTAAAGTATCTAGGCCTGACGTTCACTAAGAACCCAAACCCTTCAGAGGATGGAGAGAACAAAAAACAACAAATACAGGGTGCGCTGGATAAAATAAACTAAACGAAAAATGGAAACACGAAAAGGAAAGTCTCTATAGGTACAGTGTAGACCTTGAGTAACTGTTCTTCTAGTCTTGCTTTGGAATCTCAGTGGTCGAATATGGAATACAAAAGCAGAGAAGGGGAGACCAATAGTGCAAAACCGTAATGCTGAAAGAATCACGAACAACACAGACGTGGAGAAGTGCCAACTTACAATTTTTAGAGCTAAGCCCAGCTCTAGGTAAAACAGCATACAGTGGTATTTGATACTCCCCACATGTAGGATATTACTGGGCAATTGGAGGTGTCTCCACACGATTCTTTAAAATTTCTGAGACAGTCGTCAGCATATAAAATATATAAAAGAGGGAAAACCCAATGGTGCAATAACTTAGGTAATATTGCAACAACAGACAACACTGAGGTCCTAAGAGTGCCAACTTACAATTTGAGGAGCTATGACCAGCTCTAAATAAAACAGCATACAGTGGTATTTAAACTCCCCACATGTAGGATAT
Organism: Pelobates fuscus; assembly: GCF_036172605.1. Taxonomy (NCBI): domain Eukaryota; kingdom Metazoa; phylum Chordata; class Amphibia; order Anura; family Pelobatidae; genus Pelobates; species Pelobates fuscus. Next base: position 305,506,100 of record NC_086321.1, read on the forward strand.
TCCTCTAGTGATGCTTGCAGTGCCGGTCTTATGAAAATAAAATCACAAGAGAGGGCCCATAGTGTTTTCCATATGTAAAATGACACAGAAATAAAAAGAAACGTACTTACAATGTTTAGAGCAGACACACTGCTCTATGAACCAAGCGTAGGTGGAATAATCCCCACCAGGGATTTCTTTTGCAGCACTGGATCTTGTTAAAAATGATGATAAAAATCAGCCAGGATAAAACAGCAACATATAAAGTAAATGAACTAACCCAAGGTAAAAGGTAGTTTCAAAATACTTTAATATAAAACAAAGTAAAAATACACAACGCGTTTCGCCAAACAATAGGCTTTTTCAAGTGTAGACTCTACTGTATTTTTACTTTGTTTTATATTAAAGTATTTTGAAACTACCTTTTACCTTGGGTTAGTTCATTTACTTTATATGTTGCTGTTTTATCCTGCCTGATTTTTATCATCATTTTTAACAAGATCCAGTGCTGCAAAAGAAATCCCTGGTGGGGATTATTCCACCTACGCTTGGTTCATAGAGCAGTGTGTCTGCTCTGAACATTGTAAGTACGTTTCTTTTTCCATTTTTCGTTTGGTTTATTTTATCCAGCGCACCCTGTATTTGTTGTTTTTTATAGAGCAGGATAGACCTGCTGCAAAACTGTTTACACACATTTCGAATTCTCCAAACACTCCAGGTATAGTAGCTTATAGAGAATTCCCAGGGCCTTATTGATTTAACTGGTAGATAGAGTGGTGGTTCAGCTTTGTCCACTTTCCACCCAGTGCTTTTTTAGGGATGGTTTTGTGTACTTTCAGGTCGTTCCTTTTCACTTTTCAATCCAACATAGATAAAATGAATGTGGAGAGCTCTGACCATAAATGCTCCTTTGATGCTGGTGACCAATTAGTCAGGAAAAGTAGATCAGGTGCCTCCTGGTAAATATTATGTCAGCAATATGTGTATTACTATATTCATACATATATGTTATTTAAATAGTTTTAAAATATTGAGCAACTTACAAATTAATACAATAGAACGTACTTACAAGTTTTTTTATGTTCTGCCAATAAATGTAAGGTTTTCTGGTAGATCATCATTAAGGCGTCTTCTTCATCACACATAAAGAGTATATTCTGCTAGTGAAACATTTTATTTCTAAATTGTTTTAGCAACATCCAGGATTCATGCAAATTCATCATTTCTACATAATGGTGTCCGTTAGTTGTTATGTTTCCCTCTAACTACAATAGGGTCTGGAAGGAATGCACTGAGGTCCTGAAGGGATGGGGACAACTTTTCTTATCCTGGGCGGAGCGCATCATAGCACTTAAAATGACCATATTGCCCAAACTTCAGTACCTATTTAGGAACCTCCCGTGGCAAGCACCAAAGTCATATTTTAAAAACATACAGTCTAAGATGTTACAATTCACATGGGGACCGGGACGGGCGAGAATCTCCTACAAAGTGTTAATGGGACCTGTGAACAAAGGGGGATGGCATTCCCACATGTCAAATCGTACCACCATGCCGCGATACTGGCATCGCTGCTAACCCACCTTACGATCAAAGACCAACCCCAGTGGGTACATATGGAAAATCAAGCCATAGCCCCTTTCCGAGTGCCTCATTTATTGTGGCTACGGAAAGCCACCAGACCAAGTACCATGACCTTGCCCACGCAACTTAAGTTGGCATTCAACACCTGGGATATAAATAGGCCGCACTTTGAGTCGCATAGCCCACTTTCTCTAGCAACACCTATTGAGGCAATTCAGTACTGTATCCCCACATTCAATGCAGCACCATGGAAAGATAGGGGAGCTACACACTTAACACACCTGCATAAAGAGGGCAAACTGCTGCCCTTCAAGGAATTAGGCCATATCTACAACATCCCACCCACATCCCAATACTCCCACATACAACTACAGTCCTTTTTACACAGACACGGCAAAGACAAAACACAACAGCGGGCCCATAGAGGGGAACTCTCCACCTGGGAGAAAATTGGGACCGCAGGGGTACTCCCACCTAAATTTAAGCCATTATCTGAATGTTACAAAAGTATCCGACCATGCCAGCCGTTCCACAGTTCCACCCAGGCGCTGCAATGGTCCGCAGACATAAATGCTAACTTAACAGACGACCACTGGAAACATATGATAACCTCGGTGAGGAAACTGGTGAAATCGGCCCCACTTGTAGAACAATACCAAAAAACAATATATAGGTGGTACATGGTGCCGACTCGTCTACATAGATTGTACCCCCAAACACCCCCGACATGCTGGAGATGTACTCGAGACCTGGGCTCCGTCCTGCATATCTGGTGGAGATGCCCTAAACTAAAGAGGTACTGGGAGGATGTACAGCAAATTATAACCCAATCTACCAAAACCGACGTAGCCTTAGAGCCCCTAACATTTCTATTGCTGGACGTGTCTCCAGACTTACCAGCTATAGTAAAGAAACTGATATACCATATCCTATTGACAGCACAAAGGGTAATAGCGAGGCCCTGGAAGTCTCCCACGGCCCCGAACGCCCTCCACCTTATTCAAGACATAGATAAACAGTTAATTTACGAAACGCCATACACCGCGGCACACTCTCGACAGCAGCGATATGGGGGAGCTTGGGAGATGTGGAGCTCCTGGAGACAGGAAACGGGGGCCACCTGGAATCACTAAACCACTGAAGTAACATAGAAGTCTCCCCTAGGTGGCAGCCGCAGACAAGGGGACAAAGGGTAAGGTACACACATAGCTCCCTTGGAGCTCATCATTATGTAGTACCACAGGGTAGAAAACCGCAAAGAAATGTGAGGTCAGAAGGGGACAGGATAGGTCGGGAGGGATCTCCCGGATAGTTGCAGGAAAAGGCCAGGATTAGTCACGGACGTGACAGGCAGTGAATGTGTAAATGAATATGTATATATGTTATACTCCCTGAGCTGGTGTAGACCAAAAACGCAAACAACCTCAAAACACTAATGTACATCTGCAGTAAAAGGATTGTATAAACATACTGGGAATGTAATACAATTTTGTCAAGTAACTGTATGTCGAATTCTCCCCCCCCCCTCCCCCAACCCCCTTCTTTCTTCTGTACCCTCACCCCCTCCCCCACCCTTCATTATGACATGTTGAAAACTTAATAAACTTCAAGTTTAAAAAAAAAAAAAAAAAATTATCAATAGTGACATTGTAACACTATTATCTGTCATAAATCTCTGAATACCACCCATACACCCCACGTGTATTTTTATATTAATATATGTACATAGTAATATAAAATACACTTAGTATGACATCATATATATGATATATAGACGTATATTATATATATATATATATAATATACATATATATATATATAATATACGTCTATATATATATATATATATATATATATATATATATATATATAATATACGTATATATATATATATATATATATATATATAATTATTATTTTTATTTATTAACTTTAACTTTTTTTTAGAATTTTACACTTGCAGGGAGACTGCCTGTCAGCACAGACAGTCCCCCTGCAGGCAGACACATGGACACCTATTGTGACCATGTGGTCGCCCTGTTGTGCGATCACATGGCCACAGGGGTCCTAATCCGCCATGGGGAGACTGTCTGGGCAGTCTCCCCACACCGGGAGCACTGCCGATCGCCACCGGGGGAACGACGGCAATCGGGTAAGTACATTGGACCGTTAGGACGGTTCAGGACCGTCAGCGGTCGGCAAGGCAAAAATGCCGATGACGGTCCGGAACCGTCCTCGGTCCTTAAGGGGTTAAAGGAAACTTTTTTTTTTTAAATTGCCGTTCCAGTTGTGGAGATCTCTGATCTCTCCAGCTGGTGCATGGCTGTGCGGCCGGGCCCCTGGCTGTCTCGGGCCCTCGGTCCATGACCGATGTGCCCGAGTGGTCAGCCCGCCCCTGTATATATATATATATATATATATATATATATATCTATGTATAGCTCAAATAATTTGTGGTGGGGAAAAAGTGTGGGTGAGCTCATTTGCATACGTCTACGCAGAGTCCCTTGTAGTAATGAGAGCACTGTTAAAGTGAGATTTCTGTGGTAAAAGCAAGTCTTATGGCTTGCCTGGTGTGTGTATTTGTGTTTAACATTGCATTAACTATCCACTTATTTCAGGTGGATTGGGTTTTCATCCACACTTTTTCCCCACCACAACTTAATTGTTATGTACTTAACAAGTAACGCCAAGCCTCCATAGCAAGCCAATAACCTATCTCATGCTGATGAGTTGAAATATCAACAAAGCAGCTGTCAATGGGTGTTTCCCTGGCATTGCACCTCTTCCTGAGTTGTGTTTCAAAGCTGTTGTATGCAGCAGGCACATACTCCAAGGAATCCATGTATAAAGTGGCATAATGAGGCAAAAATGTGGTTCTTTGTTGAGCTCATTTGCACATGCCTACCCAGAATCCCTTGCAGCAGTGAAAGCACTGTTAAAGTGAGATTTCTGTGGTTAAAGGAACAATATAGGGTCATGTATTCCTGACCCTATAGTGTTAAAATCACCATCTAGCCCATTATGCCTCCATATATATATAGCAAAATCTTACTTGTATTCAAGCCTGAAGCTGTAGCTGTGCATGCTGTTTGCCTCAGAAAAACAAGCTGTCTGCTGACATCATCAGCAGTGGTGGCCTGATCTAATCACAATGCTTCTCCATATGATTGGCTGAGACTGACAAGGATGCAGATCAGGGGCAGAGCCAGCACAATTCAAACACAGCCCTTGACAATTAGCATCTCCTCATAGAGATGAATTGAATTAATGAATCTCTATGAGGAAAGTTCAGTGTCTGTGTGCAGAGGTTGGAGACACTGAATGTTTGAATGCATTTTAGGCAGCCATAACCCAGGAAGGATTTCTAACAGCTATCTAAGGAGTGGCCAGTGAAGTTATCACTAGTGAAGTTATCACTGGCGAATAGTTCCCGGCGAACATAGCGTGTTCGCGTTCGCCACAGAGGGCGAACACATGCACGGTTCGATCCGCCCCAGATTCGTCATCATTGAGTAAACTTTGACCATTTGCCTCACGGTCAGCAGACACATTCCAGCAAATTAGCAGCAGACCCTCCCTTCTCCTGTACAGCATCCATTTTAGATTCATTCTGAAGCTGCATTCTTAGATAGAGGAGGGAAAGTGTAGCTGCTGCTCATTTGAAAGGGAAATGGATAGCTAGGCTAGTGTATTCAGTGTCCACTACAGTCCTGAAGGACTCATCTGATCTCTGCTGTAAGGACAGCACCCCAAAAAGCCCTTTTTAGGGCTAGAACATCAGTCTGCTTTTTTTGTGTAACTTAATTGCAGTTGCCTGCCTGCCAGCTTCTGTGTCAGGCTCACAGTGGATACTGTGCCCACTTGCCCAGTGCCACCACTCATATCTGGTGTCACAATAGCTTGCATTTAAAAACAAAAAAAATGTGTTCACTGTAATAGATTGAATAGCAGTTAGTTGTCTGCAAGCGTCTGGGTGTCAGGCCTTCAGCGTGTACTCTGCCAACCTCTGCCAGTGTACTTTGCCACTCATATCTGGTGTCACAATAGCGTGCCTTTAAAAAGAAAAACAGTTTTTCACTGTAAGCTAATAGCAGTCAGTGTCCTTCAAGCAGGTGTCAGGCCTTCAGCATGTACTCTGCCAACCTCTGCCAGTGTACTTTGCCACTCATATCTGGTGTCACAATAGCGTGCCTTTAAAAAGAAAAACAGTTTTTCACTGTAAGCTAATAGCAGTCAGTGTCCTTCAAGCGGGTGTGTCAGGCCTTCCCTCTGCCAGTCCACTTTGCCACTCATATCTGGTGTCACAATAGCGTGCCTTTAAAAAGAAAAACAGTTTTTCACTGTAAGCTAATAGCAGTCAGTGTCCTTCAAGCGGGTGTCAGGCCTTCAGCGTGTACTCTGCCAGTCCACTTTGCCACTCATATCTGGTGTCATAATAGCGTGCCTTTAAAAAGAAAAACAGTTTTTCACTGTAAGCTAATAGCAGTCAGTGTCCTTCAAGCGGGTGTCAGGCCTTCAGCGTGTACTCTGCCAACCACTGCCAGTGTACTTTGTGAAACGGAAAGGAGATCGCTAATATACTGAGAATTTTATTATTTGTTAAAAAATAATATACATATATATATTCCAAATATCTAAATTAATGCCAGATATGGTATTAACTGGTATATCTTAATAATTTAGATATTGCTCCCAAAGTACAAATGAAATAGAATGAATCCAAAATGGAGTCTACTCACCATGTGGGCTATTCCAAAATGGAGTTAGTCACATGTGGCATGCATCACAATGGGAGTCAAATAACCCTCTCCTGAAAGGATTACCCAAATATCAAACAAACAAAAAAGTACACTCGAAGAGATATATGATTTAACAATTAATATCCAAACTGACACACACCTTGATAGTTGTGTAAAATATATATAATGTTTAATATACACATATATAAAACAGTTGTCAAATATTATACACTTTAACTAACAACGCAATACTTCAACAATCTTAACTGCAATAATCTCACAATGCTAAATACACATCAACCATTATATAATAAAAATTATTTTGCCCTACCAAAATGTTATCCAGAAAATATGATATTCCATTTAATCAAACCACCAAATAATAATTGATTAAACTAAAATGAAACTAAACTAAAATGAGACTAAAATAAAATAAAACTAAACTAACTAAAATAAAACTAAACTTAAAAATAAAAACAGCGATACAAAATACTTATCAGTTGCCAGCTGCAAGATGTTCAATGCTCGGCCTGGAAAAAGAATGGTTCTGCTCTTTCAGCACGTGGCTTCACCTGATAAAGGGACTGAGCATGTGACTTTCCTTACCCAATTCCTGTGTGCCATAAAATGGGGAGGAGTCAGGCATCCATCTTGGCCGCATGGCTCAGACAAAGAAAGTCCCCAAAATGTTGCTCACTACTCCCCCTAGTGGTACAATTCTAAAATGGCACTCAACATAATAAACTGTATTAAGTGATTTCTAATGAATAAGACCATAATAAACCCGTGTCCATTACAATCCACCTCTTGGTCTTATCCATAGATATCATCTTCTACACCGCTGTTTCCACTTATGGCAAAGTTAAAAGTCCTAATCCCTATACCCAGCTTGCTACACACACACACACAGAAAAAAAAAAAAATCGGACAGTCTATGAAAACCATGTTTCCCAAACCACCCAAAACAATCCGGTATATGATTCTTCATGTAATGTTTCCTGTATGGTAGAAAATGTGGCCAAATCATGGTTAACTTCTGTGTGCTTGACTAATAGTCCATGAACAACCATATTCCTAATTTCACCTCCTCAAAACACTTAAGCAGTCTGGTACATGATTTTTCCTTAATGTTTCCAAAATAACAGTAAGTGTGACCAAATCATGGTTAACAGGATAGCTGCAGCACTCGTTGCCGACCAAGGCCAGACTCCTTTCTTGATGGATACTGATTTAGAAAGGTTACAGCTCTGATCTGCATAAAGATGTTAGAGGACCATGGGCTCAATTGTTTTAAATTGCCACCAGCCGGCTGGAAGGAAAGAAAACAGGTTTAATATCACCACATAATAACACAACCTTAGAATTTACAGGTCCATCTGAAATGATGTCTCCCTTTTGCCTTTGTTGCTCGCTAGTTCTAGGTAGCACCCAAACTTTGGACCCTACCTGAATCAGCTCAGTCTTGTCCCATGTTACTAACACTGTTTGAGGTATCCAAATGGCTTATCTCCCCCAACACCGTTCCTACACACAACTCACCACCTCCACCTATAGACATAGGTACACTCCACATACTTCCACATGTATTCACCACACCTGGGGTTGTCCACCCATCTTTCCCCAACCTTTCATGGAGAATTAATGTGACTTCTGTCCCTATATGCATGGTGCCTCCAATGGATAGAGTCACAGTTTGCCATTCCCCTTCTACTGTTATTTTAACAGGGGAGAGGACTTTTACTCTAAACTTATTCTTTCTTACCGACGTAGGAATGTCACCTGTGAATCCCTGATTCCCTGAGTCCTGTGCCCATTGTTGTACCAGCTGTCCTGTGAAGTGGGTGCCATTATCTGTTTGAATTTCAGATGACATCCCGTAAGCCATCACGATTATCTGTAGGATCTTCAATGTAGCAGCTTGATTGGCACTTCTACAAGGTAGCACCTGTAGCAATCCTGTGTAAGTGTCGACGGCAGTACAACAATAAAGGAGTCCTCCTCTTCCTTTAGGTAGCGGGCCAATGTAGTCGAGTTGCCATATCTGGCCTGCAGATGTGCCTTTCTTTAGATATCCTTGAGTCTGTGTGGTGAGTGGCCACTTCTTGACTTTGTTGCAGACTTCACACACTTGTTGAGCAGTGGTGACTAGCCCCAAGGTGATTGGCATCCCTCTTGATCGTGCCCACTGCAATGTGGCCTTGTTTCCTCTGTGCCCTCCAGTTTCATGGGCCCAGGTTGCCATCTTCAACAGCACCGGATCTACAGGGTCACTAGCTTTCACACTTCGGATCCTTGTCAGCTCATCTGCTACAGCATTGTGGTTCTCTTCATCCAAGTTAGTAGCTATGTGGGCATGAACATGTCCAATTTGGATCAGTCGGGTCTGGGCAGCCACCCAGATCTTCTCCCATAATTCTGCACCTCCCCACACTGGTCTTCCATGAATCAGCCATCCATTGGTTCTCCAGGTGGGCATCCAGGTTGTACACGCTTTGTAAACAGCCCAGCTATCAGTATAGATCTGTATTTCTTGTGAGTCAGTTTCTTCCAGCAGGGATGCCACTAGCTCAGCATACTGACTTGATCCACCCCTGCCTTGCTCTTGCACAATCTTCCCCTGTTGAGGGTTGTAGGCTACTGCTGTCCACCTTCTTCCTTTATGGGTCAACACCGCTGACCCATCAGTGAACCAGGCATCATGCTTCTGTTCTGTTGTCAAGTTGTTATAGGGCGGAGCTGACTTGATAGGGGAAGGGTGCAGCACTGGTATTTCACAGGTGTTTGGATGTGACAAGGACTTGTATGTCACTAAGCCATTTAGGAGTTTAGAGAGTTATTTAATTTCTCCAGCCTGTATCCCTCCTCTCTCCTGCAGGTACCACTTCCACTTCAACAATGTCTGGCTTTGGGCAACTTCCGGTTTCAGGGGTAGGCAGTCATCCCGTACCCACCCAGCAATGGGTAGGTCCGTTCGGACTGACACTGGTGCTTGTAGTGTTATGGTTTCCACATGCAGCAGTGCTGTGTATGCAGCTAACAGGCTCTTTTACAAAGGCGAGTATCGTTTTTGGGCCTCAGTTAGTTGCTTGGACCAGAACCCAATTGGTATTGCCCTCTGGCCTTTGACTTCATGTGGCTGCCATAATCCCCAAGACATTACATTTTCTGTCACCATCACATCCAGTTGGAAAGGGATTCCAGCTTTGATGGGTCCTAAACCCTGGTGTTGAAGAACAGCTTCTTTGGCTGCGTTGAATGCAGTAACTTGGTCTGTTCCCCATACAAAAGTTGATTTCTTACGTGTGACATTGTAAATTGGCCTTAACAACAGTCCAAGGTGAGGTATAAACGATCTCCAATAGCCAAGAGCACCCAGAAATCTTTGCGCTTCTTTAACAGTCTTTGGGGGTGAAGTGTTCTGTAAAGTATCCAGCACAGGTTGGGGTATCTTTCTTACAGGGCCGTCCCAGATCATTCCTAGAAACTTTACTTCCTGGGCGGGACCCTGTACTTTGTCTGGATTGATAGCCCAGCCTCTCTTAGTCATATGGTCAATTAACAAAGGCAAAGTCTCTTCCACTTCTTCCTTGGTACCAGTGATCATAATATCATCAATATAGTGGAACACAGGGGGTTTTAGTTTGAGCTGGCTTAAATCCCTTGCAACCAATCCATGACAAATTGTAGGGGAGTGTAAGTATCCCTGGGGCACAACTTGGAAAGTGTATTGGCGTCCTTCCCAAGTAAAAGCAAACTGATCTTGTGACTCGGGTGCAATGGGAATAGAAAAGAACGCATTAGCTAGATCAATCACTGCATGCCACTCACTGGCCTGCTTGGCTATGTCCTCAATGACACAGATGATATTGGGAACTGCAGCGCTTAATGGCGGTGCCACTTTATTGAGTTAATCTATCGTCATGGGCCAAGAGCCATCCGGCTTCTTGACAGGAAACACAGGAGCGTTAAACGGGCTAACTGCAGGACGAACTACACCTGATGTCAATAGCTGAGAAATTGTCTCGCTGATCTCTTTTAGTCCTCCTGGTAGCTGGTACTGCTTCAGTCTTACCGGACTACTAGGAGGAGGAATTACCACAGGTGTCCAGTTGGCATTTCCCCTCACAACTTCCTTGATAGCTCTGATATAGGAAGGCTTGTGTGGAAATCCAAAGGTGAACACCCCCCACTGAGTCTCTATTCTTTGCCCTAGCAATACATCTATCCCCAAGATATTGTCAGGTAATTCTGAAATCAGTGCGTTAGTCACAAACTTTGGGCCTTTATTAATAGATAGAGTTACATTAACCTGCAATGCCTTGGTTATCCTTCCTCCCAAATTTCACAATGGGACCTGCAAACTTTGAGGGGTTACCCTGTAGTACAGTCACTTCAGCTCCAGTGTGTCAGGATCGGGACAGGGATCCAACACGCAGAGTACAAACAGGAGAAGTTACGTATACCGGACCTTAGAATGGCCGGACTAACGTAAGGAGTAAGCAAAGAATGGTCTAGAGACAAGCCGAGGTCGAGGGAACGAGAGAGCAGGTAAACGAGAGACAAGCCGGGTCAAAAGGGTAATAGAGGTAAGCAGGGTAGAATAATACAAGCCGGGTCAGAACCAAAGAGACAAATAGAAATAAGAGCGCTGAGTGACTAGACTAGCTAGAACCACGACAGGGCAATGAACCAATACACAAAACCTTATTTTATACCCTGGTTCTAAATAGATGATCACGCCCCCGACGAGTCCTGATTCGTGCTCAGGACTTGATTGACAGATCGGAACGGATAGTCGTCATGACGTCGGCTACTAGAGCCGCGTCATAAAAGAAGGCGGATCAGAGGCTTCCGGCGTGTAAACGGCCGAGAGGACTGCGAGGAACGAGTGAGTCAGCCCCTCTGAGAGGACGGAATTCTAAGTGTCTCACCTGCTCTTAAGTAGAGACAACAGGTACCCTGACAGTACCCCCCCTCTCAGAAACGCCCACCGGGCGGAAGGAACCGGGACGAGACGGAAACCGGGAATGAAAAGCCCTGCGGAGGCGAGGAGCATGCACCTCCTCCTGGACCACCCAAGACTTCTCCTCAGGACCATATCCTTTCCAGTCCACAAGATATTGTAACCTCCCCCGAGAAATTCGAGAATCGAGGATGGAGTTGATCTCATACTCCTCCTGGCCCTCAACCTGAACAGAGCGAGGGGAGGGTGCAGCGGAGGAAAACCTGTTACAAACTAGAGGCTTCAACAAGGAAACATGAAAGGAGTTAGGAATGCGCAAGCCAGGTGGAAGGGCAAGGCGATACGCAACAGGATTCGAGTCAGAACCTTGTAAGGACCAAAGGAACAATGTAACGAGGCGCAAATTTCATAGAGGGAACCTTCAAGCGAATGTTTCTGGTACTCAACCATACCCTATCCCCTGGAACAAAAACCGGAGCCGCCCTTCTACGCTTGTCTGCGTTTTGTTTGAACAACGTGGAATTATGAAAGAGAATTTGTCGAGTCTGATCCCACAACTTCCTCAAAATGGCAACATGGACATCCACCGACGGTACCCCTTGGGAAGGGGAAACCGAGGGAAGAATAGGAGGAAAGCCATAATTCATGAAAAAGGGGCTAGAACGAGTCGAATCGCAAACGAGATTGTTGTGTGCAAACTCCGCCCAAGGAATCAGACCGACCCAATCGTCCTGGTGTTCGGAAACAAAACAACGCAAATATTGTTCAATCTTTTGGTTGGTGCGTTCAGCAGCTCCGTTAGACTGGGGATGATATGCAGAAGAGAAATTCAATTTGATACCCAATTGAGAACAAAAGGATTTCCAAAAACGGGAAACAAATTGGGAACCTCTATCAGAGACAATTTCGGAGGGTATACCATGTAAACGAAAAATCTCTCTCGCGAATATCTCAGCCAATTCGGGAGAAGACGGAAGTTTAGGTAAGGGCACGAAATGAGCCTTAGTAAACCTGTCAACCATCGTGAGAATAACAGTCTGTCTTTTAGAAATAGGCAAATCGACAATGAAATCCATAGCCAAACAGGACCATGGTCTCTCGGGAATTTCCAAGGGGTGCAAGAGCCCACAAGGAAGCGTATGAGGTTGCCTAGTCTTCATACAGACCTCACATGCCCCGACAAAATCCTTAATATCCTTACGTAAGGAAGGCCACCAGAAATCTTTAGAAATCAAGGAACACGTCTTGCGTATGCCAGGATGCCCAGCCACCTTGCTGTTGTGAAAGCACTGCAACAGTTCCAGTTGGAGTTCAGGAGGAACGAAGTGCCGTGCCCCGGGAGCCTTTTAAACGATCAAAGAGCTCAGTAATCAAAGGAATCGGGTAGGCATTTCTAATAGTTATTTTATTCAATCCCCGATAATCAATACAAGGCCTTAATGTACCATCTTTCTTATTCACAAAAAAGAACCCGGCCCCGGCAGGGGAGGAGGATCTCCTAATGAATCCTTTGTCCAGGTTCTCACGAATATACTCCTCTAAGACTAGGTTCTCCTTAGTAGATAAAGGATATACCGTGCCCCTCGGAGGCATGGTACCGGGCAAGAGTCTGATCTTGCAGTCAAAGGGCCTGTGTGAAGGTAGAGTGTCAGCATTCTTCTTGTCAAAGACTGCCTTTAAATCCAGGTATAGGGGTGGTATTTGTAAGTCTGTAGATTGGGTAGAATTAACCAGTGTGTCAGCTACGCAAACCGGTGAGAACTTCTGTAAGCACCTTCTTTGGCAACCTTGACCCCAAGAGACTATTTCACCCAATTCCCAATCGATAATGGGGTTATGTTTCTTAAGCCAAGGATACCCCAAGACTATTGGAACAGAAGGAGATGAAATAAGCATGAAAGATATACCTTCCTCGTGTAAGATACCAACAGTTAAGTTAACAGGTATGGTCTCATGAAAAATAACAGGTTCAGATAATGGTCTACCATCTATGGCCTCAACGGCCAAGGGTGTATCCCTTAGCTGGGATGGGATAGAGTGTTTAGTGACGAAGACTTGGTCAATAAAGCTTTCAGCAGCTCCGGAATCTATCAACGCCATAGTATTTAATACTCCCTTCTCCCAAGCTAAAGAAACAGGTAGTAGAAGCCTATGATCTTTATAGTCATGTATAGAGGGCAAGATAGAAACACCCAAGGCCTGTCCTCTAGAGGAACTTAGGTGCGGGCGTTTCCCGGGCGGTTAGGACAGTTTAGGCGTAGGTGACCTCTTGCTCCACAATACATGCACAACCCCTCCCTTTTCCTGTACTGTCTCTCCTCTTCTGAGAGACGAGTATTGCCTATCTGCATAGGTTCTGGAAGCGCTAAAGTTGTAGATTCAGGACTTTGGAATGAGGGAGCTAGTCTAAAGGAAGGTCTACGGGTTCTATCTCGAGTGTTCTGTCTCTGTCTTAAACGTTCATCAATTCGAGAAATAAAAGAAATTAAATCCTCCAAATTTTCAGGAAGCTCTCTTGTGGCAACCTCATCTAGAATTTCGTCTGATAGTCCGTTTAGAAATACGTCCATATAAGCCTGTTCATTCCACTTGACTTCTGCTGCCAAGGATCTGAACTCTAAGGCATAATCAACAAGGGTTCGGTTATGTTGTCTAAGACGTAACAGTAGTCTAGCAGCATTAACCTTTCTACCTGGAGGATCAAAAGTCCTTCTAAAAGCAGTGACAAAGGCATTATAATTATAGACTAATGGATTATCATTCTCCCACAAAGGATTAGCCCATCTCAAAGCTTTATCAATGAGTAGTGTGATTATGAATCCAACCTTCGCCCTATCTGTAGGGTAGGAGCGGGGTTGTAATTCGAAATGAATACCTATCTGGTTTAAAAAACCTCGACACGTATCCGGAGAGCCACCATAACGTAAAGGGGGAGTTATACGGGATGAAGCACCTACTGTGGCTACCTCTAGGCCTGAACTTACAGGAGAAATGGATGCAGTACGCATCTCTTCTGATTGGTTACTAGAACGAGATAGTAAGGCTTGCAACGCTAGAGCCATCTGGTCCATTCTATGATCCATGGCCTCAAATCTAGAGTCAGGAGAACCGACCTGAGTGTTTGTACCTGCAGGATCCATTGGCCCTGTCGTAATGTCAGGATCGGGACAGGGATCCAACACGCAGAGTACAAACAGGAGAAGTTACGTATACCGGACCTTAGAATGGCCGGACTAACGTAAGGAGTAAGCAAAGAATGGTCTAGAGACAAGCCGAGGTCGAGGGAACGAGAGAGCAGGTAAACGAGAGACAAGCCGGGTCAAAAGGGTAATAGAGGTAAGCAGGGTAGAATAATACAAGCCGGGTCAGAACCAAAGAGACAAATAGAAATAAGAGCGCTGAGTGACTAGACTAGCTAGAACCACGACAGGGCAATGAACCAATACACAAAACCTTATTTTATACCCTGGTTCTAAATAGATGATCACGCCCCCGACGAGTCCTGATTCGTGCTCAGGACTTGATTGACAGATCGGAACGGATAGTCGTCATGACGTCGGCTACTAGAGCCGCGTCATAAAAGGAGGCGGATCAGAGGCGTCCGGCGTGTAAACGGCCGAGAGGACTGCGAGGAACGAGTGAGTCAGCCCCTCTGAGAGGACGGAATTCTAAGTGTCTCACCTCCTCTGAGGTAGAGACAACAGGTACCCTGACACAGTGTCCACTAAAGCCAAAACCTTGGTGCAGTTGGCTCCCCGCCCCCACCACAGTCAGCGGTACATAAGGCCGTCGGTCCCCAGCAGTAAGGGAAACATATTCACTGCCTGGGAACCGCCATCACGTCAGCTGATTGATGCTGCTGCAATGGCCCATAATTCCTCTGAGGGGTAGATGGATTTAACTTTCTCTGTGGAAGGGATAACGTGTTTCTTAGGCATCTTGGGTTGGTCTGAATTAAAGTCATCTCTGATGTCAGTCTGGGTGGCGGCACCAGATGTGATATCCTCATCTAGGTTGATGAGGCTGACCTTGTCAGAACTGCGATCCCTATATGCAGCATGCACTTTTCTTTTTATGATGTTCCTCCACCTCTCAAACATAGCAGGTGTAGAGATGCCATCAATCTCATCAGGAGTAACACCAGCTTTGACCAAGTCAGCCCACATCTGCTTTCGAGAAATAGCATACTTGGTGGAGTCTCTGTTTGGATTATGTTTGACTGGAGGGGCAGATATTTGTTTAACTGGGGAGATGTCCTCACTCTCATCTTTAGACCTGCTAGCTGCTGCGATACCTCTTTTCCCTTTTTCCTCTTGCTCAAATTTTATGTACTATCCCATTTGGACCTGCTCCACATAATAGTGACATCAAGGTAGCTCTTAAATGGTTAGGGGCTGTTCTAAGGAATCGGGACCGCATGCTTTGTGTAAATTCCTCTACATCTGGCCCAGCCCAATTATCCTTATCCAACCCTGCTACACATCCCATGATCCTTACACAAACTATTGCCTCTTTTAAGGTGCGCCAGGGGGTGTGCGGCTCTATGTCAACATGAGAGGGAAAAACCTTTAACAAGGCATGCCTCACAATATCCAGCAATGAGAAGTTGCCTTGTAGTTCCCTCACCTGTCGCAAAATCTGCCTGACTTGGGGATCATTAGTTATCTGGCCTAGACTCACTGCTTCTGTTGCATTCAGCATCCCATGATCCTTACACAAACTATTGCCTCTTTTAAGGTGCGCTAGGGGGTGTGCGGCTCTATGTCAACATGAGAGGGAAAAGCTTTTAACAAGGCATGCCTCACAATATCCAGCAATGAGAAGTTGCCTTGTATTTCCCTCACCTGTCGCAAAATCTGCCTGACTTGGGGATCATTAGTTATCTGGTCTAGACTCACTGCTTCTGTTGCATTCAGCATCACTTTGTCTGCACCAGCGTCCCACACTCCTAACAGCCACTCGCCCATGCTTTCATCACTGCCTTGCTTATATGCTTTGGCCAACTCTGACAATTCCATTTGCGTATACCCTCTCATCAATTCATTCACCTCATCATGTGCCTCTCCTGCATTACCATACTGGTCCCTATTTACTCTGCGCTTCCGCTGCTGAGTGATGACAGGACGGGCCTTACGGCGGTCCGGTACATCATCAGGTGATTCGTAGAAGTACTCCACAAAATCTTACTCCTCCTCCGAGAAAGAAATCAATGATGAACTTTCTCTGGGAGAGTCCTTTATCACAGGTCTCATCCTTCGGGATGGCTTAGGCAACTTCCCTACACACCTCCTATGGTTCACTCTGTCCACCCGCAACGTAGCACACTGTTCTTCCAAACAAGCATTTCATTCATTATTAGAAAGCAGGCACTCAGTTGCAACTATTAACCTTCCCTTTACATCAATTAGTTTCTTTTCCAAGGCTTCTCTTTTTAATACCTTCTCACGTAAGGCATGCAAAATGATCCATCCTGTTTTAGCTGCAGCCTTACTCTGTTTCTTGGAATATACTTTAAGACATAGTCTCAATGCCATGTTCCCTACATCACCACTGGTGGCCTGGTATACAGGAGCTGCATAATGCACAAGCTCCTTCCCTATGTCTGTCCATTTTCCCAGACATGCCCATTCAGGGACTGCCCCATATTTGGCCTTCTCTTCTTTGCTCACACGCTTTTTTCTGAACAAGGTATGCATACTGATGTGGTTTCTAGTGGTCTGTCAAACAGCTATCTATAAACACTCTTCCATTTTGCACTGCAACCACTCATGCACTTAACACAGACACAAATCAAGCACCTACTGGACAATGGGGTTCCCACATTAGAGCCCTCCCACCCCAGTTCGGTTTACACAAATACCCCCTGGTCCCTATGGGTCAATACCCCCTTTCCCAGGCAAGCATACATACATACAACAATCAATATATGTATTTCCTAGTCACTAAAAGTCCAATACTCAGTACCCCCTAGCCTAAATTCCCCACCCGCTACTGTATGTAAGTTTACAGCCCACGCTATGGCAGTTCACCCGCTAGGCAGATATGCTCCGTACCCCCTAACCTAAGTTCCCCACCCGCTACTGTAACTAAGTTTACAGCCCGCGTTATGGCAGTTCACCCGCTAGGCAGATATGCTCAGTACCCCCTAGCCTAAGTTCCCCACCCACTACTGTAACTAAGTTTACAGCCCACGTTATGGTGTTCACCCGCTAGGCAGATATGCTCAGTACCCCCTAGCCTAAGTTCCCCACCCGCTACTGTAACTAAGTATACAGCCCACGTTATGGCAGTTCACCCGCTAGGCAGATATGCTCAGTACCCCCTAGCCTAAGTTCCCCACCCGCTACTGTAACTAAGTTTACAGCCCACGTTATGGTGTTCACCCGCTAGGCAGATATGCTCAGTACCCCCTAGCCTAAGTTCCCCACCCACTACTGCAACTAAGTGTACAGCCCACGTTATGGCAGTTCACCCTGCTAGGCAGATATGCTCAGTACCCCCTAGCCTAAGTTCCCCACCCGCTACTGTAACTACGTTTACAGCCCACGTTATGGCAGTTCACCCGCTAGGCAGATACACAATACACCCACGTATTACTTATTTTATATTTCCTGGTTTCTCAGGGATATACAATAGCTAATCCCCTTCCCATCTCAATATAAAACTGACACAAAAGGCTACTTTTAAGCAATACAGAATTTCAAATGGACTTATGAGTAATACATAAAGTTTTCAAGTGCAATATAATCATTAAAAAACAAAACCATTTAGTACACAAGCCACTTGCAGCAATGACAACACTAAAACACACCACTCTTGTCGCAGTGTGGTATTGTCACCCAAACATAACTTGGGAGGCTTGTAAACTAAATCCTGATAAGTTTTAACAAAAAAAATTAACTTTCTGAAAAAAAAAAAAAAAAAAAAATGAAATAAAAATCACAAAATTGTGGAAATATGCAGTTTGGCTATTAATTATTATTATTAATAACTCCTGGAATGCCCTACCGACTACGCCAGATGAAACGGAAAGGAGATCTCTAACATACTGAGAATTTTATTATTTGTTAAAAAATAATAATTATTCCAAATACCGTATATACTCGAGTATAAGCCGACCCGAATATAAGCCGAGGCCCCTAATTTTTCCCCAAAAAACTGGGAAAACTTATTGACTCGAGTATAAGACTAGGGTGGGAAATGCAGCAGCTACTGGTAAATTTCTAAATAAAATTAGATCCTAAAAAAAATATATTAATTGAATATTTATTTACAGTGTGTGTATAAAGAATGCAGTGTGTGTGTATGAGTGCAGCGTGTGTATGAGTGCAGCGTGTGTATGAGTGCAGTGTGTGTATGAATGCAGTGTGTGTGTGTATGAATGCAGTGTGTGTGTGTATGAGTGCAGTGTGTGTGTATGAGTGCAGTGTGTGTATGAATGCAGTGTGTGTATGAATGCAGTGTGTGCAGGGCCGGTGCAAGGATATTTGCCCCCCCCCCATATGTCCTGACCTCCCCTCCTCCTCCCTCAGTGGTCCTTACCTCCCCACCCCCGTGTTCCTTCACCCCCCTCCCCCAGTGGTCCTGACTCACCCCTTCCCTAGTGGTCCTTACCCTCCCCTCCCCTAGTGGTCCTTACTTCCCCCTCCCCTCCCCTAGTGGTCCTTACTTCCCCCTCCCCTCCCCTAGTGGTCCTTATCCCCCCCTCCCTCCCATAGTGGTCCTTATCCCCCCCCTCCCTCCCATAGTGTTCCTTTTCTCCCCCCCTCCCTCCCATAGTGGTCCTTATCCCCCCTCCCTCCCATAGTGGTCCTTATCCCACCCCCTCCCTACCATAGTGGTCCTTATCCCACCCCCTCCCTCCCATAGTGGTCCTTATCCCCCCCTCCCTTCCATAGTGGTCCTTATCCCCCCCTCCCTCCCATAGTGGTCCTTATCCCCCCTCCCTCCCATAGCGGTCCTTATACCCCCCTCCCTCCCATAGTGGTCCTTATACCCCCCTCCCTCCCATAGTGGTCCTTATCCCCCCCCCTCCCTCCCATAGAGGTCCTTATCCCCCCCCTCCCTCCCATAGTGGTCCTTATCCCCCCTCCCTCCCATAGTGGTCCTTATACCCCCCCCTTCCACAGTGGTCCTTATACCCCCCCCCCCTCCCACAGTGGTCCTTATGCCCCCTTTTTTAATTTTATTATTATTTTTTATTATTATTTCTTATTTTATTTTATTTTTATTTATTTTTCGTCCCCCCTCCCTGCTTGATAGATGGCAGGGAGGGGGGCTCTCCTTCCCTGGTGGTCCAGTGGTAGTTCAGTGGGGAGGAGAGGGGGGCTGGCAGAGCTGTACTTACCTTTCCTGCAGCTCCTGTCAGCTCTCTCCTCCTCCGCGCCGTCCGTGCAACTCCCTCTGTCAGCTCCCAGTGTAAGTCTCGCGAGAGCCGCGGCTCTCGCGAGATTTACACTGGGAGCTGACCGAGGTGCTGAACGGACGGCGCGGAGGAGGAGAGAGCTGACAGGAGCTGCAGGACAGGTAAGTAACGCTCTGCCAGCCCCCCTCTCCCCCAGTCTGTATTATGGCAATGTAAATTGCCATAATACAGACCTTGACTCGAGTATAAGCAGAGTTGGGGTTTTTCAGCCCAAAAAATGGGCTGAAAAACTCGGCTTATACTCGAGTATATACGGTATCTAAATTAATGCCAGATATGGTATTAACTGGTGTATCTTAATAATTTCGATATTGCTCCCAAAGTACAAATGAAATAGAATGAATCCAAAATGGAGTCTACTCACCATGTGGGCTATTCCAAAATGGAGTTAGTCACATGTGGCATGCATCACAATGGGAGTCAAATAACCCTCTCCTGAAAGGATTACCCAAATATCAAACAAACAAAAAAGTACACTGGAAGAGATATGATTTAACAATTAATATCCAAACTGACACACACCTTGATAGTTGTGTAAAAGATATATAATGTTTAATATACATGCATAAAGAAACTATATATATATACACATATATAAAACAGTTGTCAAATATTATACACTTTAACTAACAATGCAATACTACAAAAATCTTAACTGCAATAATCTCACAATGCTTAATACACATCAACCATTATATAATAAAAATTATTTTGCCCTACCAATATGTTATCCAGAAAATATGATATTCCATTTAATCAAACCACCAAATAATAATTGATTAAACTAAAATGAAACTAAACTAAAATGAGACTAAAATAAAATAAAACTAAACTAACTAAAATAAAACTAAACTTAAAAATAAAAACAGCGATACAAATACTTATCAGTTGCCAGCTGCAAGATGTTCAATGCTCGGCCTGGAAAAAGAATGGTTCTGCTCTTTCAGCATGTGGCTTCACCTGATAAAGGGACTGAGCATGTGACTTTCCTTACCCAATCCCTGTGTGCCATTAAATGGGGAGGAGTCAGGCATCCATCTTGGCCGCATGGCATAGACAAAGAAAGTCTCCAAAAAGGTGCTCACTACTCCCCCTAGTGGTACAATTCTAAAATGGCACTCAACATAATAAACTGTATTAAGTGATTTCTAATGAATAAGACCATAATAAACCCGTGTCCATTACACTTTGCCATTCATATCTGGTGTCACAATATCGTGCCTTTAAAAAGAAAAACAGTTTTTCACTGTAAGCTAATAGCAGTCAGTGTCCTTCAAGCGGGTGTCAGGCCTTCAGCGTGTACTCTGCCAACCTCCGCCAGTCCACTATGCCACTCATATCTGGTGTAACAATAGCGTGCCTTTAAAAATAAAAAAAGTTTTTCACTGTAAGCAAATAGCAGTCAGTGTCCTTCAAGCGGGTGTCAGGCCTTCAGCGTGTACTCTGCCAACCTCTGACAGTGTACTTTGCCACTCATATCTGGTGTCACAATAGCGTGCCTTTAAAAAGAAAAACGTTTTTCACTGTAAGCTAATAGCAGTCAGTGTCCTTCAAGCGGGTGTCAGGCCTTCAGTGTGTACTCTGCCAACCTCTAACAGTGTACTTTGCCACTCATATCTGGTGTCACAATAGCGTGCCTTTAAAAAGAAAAACTTTTTTCACTGTAAGCTAATAGCAGTCAGTGTCCTTCAAGCAGGTGTCAGGCCTTCAGCGTGTACTCTGCCAACCTCTGCCAGTGTACTTTGCCACTCATATCTGGTGTCACAATAGCGTGCCTTTAAAAAGAAAAACAGTTTTTCACTGTAAGCTAATAGCAGTAAGTGTCCTTCAAACAGGTGTCAGGCCTTCAGCGTGTACTCTGCCAACCTCTGCCAGTCCACTTTGCCACTCATATCTGGTGTCACAATAGCGTGCCTTTAAAAAGAAAAAATGTTTTTCACTGTAAGCTAATAGCAGTCAGTGTCCTTCAAGCGGGTGTCAGGCCTTCAGCGTGTACTCTGCCAACCTCTGCCAGTCCACTTTGCCACTCATATCTGGTGTCACAATAGCGTGCCTTTAAAAAGAAAAAAAGTTTTTCACTGTAAGCTAATAGCAGTCAGTGTCCTTCAAGCAGGTGTGTCAGGTCTTCAGTGTGTAGTCTGCCAACCTCTGCAAGTACACATTGCCACTCATATCTGGTGTCACAATAGCGTGGATTTAAAACCAAAAAACTTTTTTCACTGTTATAGATTGAATAGCAGTTAGTTGTCTTCAAGCTTGTGTGTCAGGCCTTCAGCGTGTACTCTGTCAACCTCTGCCAGTGTACTTTGCCACTCATATCTGGTGTCACAATAGCGTGCCTTTAAAAAGAAAAACAGTTTTTCACTGTAAGCTAATAGCAGTCAGTGTCCTTCAAGCGGGTGTGTCAGGCCTTCAGCGTGTAGTCTGCCAACCTCTGCAAGTGCACATTGCCACTCATATCTGGTGTCACAATAGCGTGCATTTAAAACCAAAACACTTTTTTCACTGTTATAGATTGAATAGCAGTTAGTTGTCTTCAAGCTTGTGTGTCAGGCCTTCAGCGTGTACTCTTCCAACCTCTGCCAGTGTACTTTGCCACTCATATCTGGTGTCACAATAGCGTGCTGAGGGTGCACAGATTCAACACAAATCCCAGATTTCAGACCAACTGGATTCTGTCACACAACCCTTGTTTTCTCTGGCTCAGGGTGAAGAGGGTATGATGACTCAACATCCTCATTTGGTGGTGCCTATCACTTTGCAATATGGTGATAATAAAATTTCAACTACAGCTATGATAGATTCTGGAGCAGGCGGAAACTTTATGGATATTAAATTTGCAGCAGGAAATAAAATTCAGTCTATCCCTAAATCTTCACCTGTGTTAATGGAAACAGTAGACGGTTCTCCACTTACGTCAGGCCCGGTTACACATGAGACTGTGCCATTAAAATTGATTCTGGAAGGAGGCCCCAGTTTATCATGTTGGTGACAACGTTTGGCTGTCAACAAAGAATCTTAAGCTTAGGATTCCTTCTCATAAATTTGGTCAAAAGTTAATGGGACATTTTGAGATCATCGCTCAGATCAATGCTGTCACCTTCCATCTGCATCTTCCAGATTCCATGAAAATACATCCGGTGTTTCACGTTGCACTGCTTAAACCTTTTCATGAAAATACTTTCCTTGGTCGAGCCCTGCCTGCCCCACCACCAGTCCTCGTGGATGGTGAAGATGAATACGAGGTGGAAAAAATTCTTGACTCCAGGATATTCCGCAACAAGCTTCAATATTTGGTTCATTGGAAAGGCTATGGTGAGGAGGATAGATCGTGGGAACCAGTGGACAATATTCATGCTCCTGATCTTCTTCAGTCTTTCCATGCACAGTACCCTGCTAAACCAGGAAATCCAGAGGCTGCACCTGTAGAGGTGGGATTAATGTGAGGAACTGACTCTGCTGGGTTTCAAACCCTGGTTTACATGCTGCTAAACCTCTTCCTTACCAGTACACCTAATACAACCTTTACTCTACAAGCATTGGTATCAGTGACAAGTCTCTTCAGCTGTGTCTGGTCATGTGTCTGGTTCTTGGCCTATAATTGTGGTTCCTGTACTCTCTAATCAAGCTTGTTCTTGTTTCTCCTACCTGTTGCTGAATTTGGACTGTTTTGACTTTGCTGCTTCTCCTTCCCACTGACCTCGGCTTCCCTCACGACGATTATCATCTCTCTGTTCCAGTCTCCCACCTCTGCTTAAGACCAGACGGCCGACGGCCACTCAAGGCTCAGGGGCTCAACCATCTGGGTAACGAGTGGCTACCTCTGGCAGAAAACATTGCTGATCTGGCTACTGGACTCCAAAACTTTGTAACATCAATATCATTACACCTGTACTCGATTGTGCAAAAGGAAGTAATGGCATGTCTGGCACACAGTGTTGGAGCAAGGGTCCATCTGACCACTGATACCTGGTCTGCAAAGCATGGTCAGGGCCGGTATATCACCTACACTGTGCATTGGGTAAACCTGCTGACGGCTGCCAAGCAGAGGAGTTGGTGACACCGCCACGACTTGCAAGCAGGCCTGCTGCCACCTCCTCTACTCCTCCTACTCCATCCTCTTCCATAACCTCCTCGGCTGAGTCCTCTTCTGCTGCTGCGTCTTGCTCCACATCAACGGCACCCCCCAGCTCCCCAGGTACTATTCCACATCCCGGATACGGCAGTGTCACGCCGTCTTGGGCTTGACTTGCTTGAAAGCAGAGAGTCACACCGGACAAGCACTCCTGTCCGCCCTGAATGCACAGGTGGAAAAGTGGCTGACTCCGCAGCAACTGGATATCGGCAAAGTGGTTTGTGACAACGGAACAAATTTGTTGGCGGCATTGAAGTTGGGCAAGTTGACACATGTGCCGTGCATGGCACATGTGTGTAATATGATCGTACAACGCTTTGTGCATACGTACACAGGCTTACAGGACGTCCTGAAGCAGGCCAGGAAGGTGTGTGGCCATTGCAGGCGTTCCTACACGGCCATGGCGCACTTTGCAGATATCCAGCGGCGAAACAACATGCCAGTGAGGCGCTTGATTTGCGACAGCCCGACACGTTGGAATTCAACACTCCTAATGTTCGACTGCCTGCTCCAACAAGAAAAAGCCGTTAATGAATATTTGTATGACCGGGGTGCTAGGACAGCCTCTGGGGAGCTGGGAATTTTTTTGCCACGTTACTGGATGCTCATGCGCAATGCCTGTAGGCTCATGCGTCCTTTTGAGGAGGTGACAAACCTAGTCAGTCGCACCGAAGGCACCATCAGTGACATCATACCATTTGTTTTCTTCCTGGTGATTTATGTCCTCCCCCATTGTGATTTATGGCCCCCACCCACCGCGCAGGGGTGGGGGCTGGGGGGAGGACAGTAGGTCCCCCCCTCATTATTTTTACGGCCCCCAACCACTGCGCAGGGGTGGGGCGTGGGGAGGACAGTAGGTCCTCCCCATTGTGATTTATGGCCCCCACCCACCTGCAGGGGTGGGGGCGGGGGGAGGACAGTAGGACAGTGTGTATCAGGGTCCCTGAGGACAGGTGTCAATCCATATCTGCCAAGTGACCCTATGTAGGGGGAACAATCCCTATTCTGCTCTGTGTCAGTGTGTATCAGGGATCCTTAGGATATGTGTCAATCCATATCTGCCAAGTGACCCTATGTAGGGGGAACAGTCCCTATTCTGCTCTGTGTCAGTGTGTATCAGGGATCCTTAGGATAGGTGTAAATCCATATCTGCCAAGTGACCCTATGTAGGGGGAACAGTCCCTATTCTGCTCTGTGTCAGTGTGTATCAGGGATCCTTAGGATAGGTGTAAATCCATATCTGCCAAGTGACCCTATGTAAGGGGAATAGTCCCTATTCTGCTCTGTGTCAGTGTGTATCAGGGATCCTTAGGATAGGTGTCAATCCATATCTGCCAAGTGACCCTATGTAGGGGGAACGGTCCCTATTCTGCTCTGTGTCAGTGTGTATCAGGGATCCTTAGGATAGGTGTCAATCCATATCTGCCAAGTGACCCTATGTAGGAGGAACAGTCCCTATTCTGCTCTGTGTCAGTGTGTATCAGGGATCCTTAGGATAGGTGTCAATCCATATCTGCCAAGTGACCCTATATAGGGGGAACAGTCTCTATTCTGCTCTGTGTCAGTGTCTGGGGGGAGTATCTGCAGTAATACAGAGTGTCTGGAGGGAGTATCTGCAGTAACACAGGGTGTCTGGAGGGAGTATCTGCAGTAACACAGGGTGTCTGGAGGGGGTATCTGCAGTAACACAGGGTGTCTGGAGGGAGTATCTGCAGTAACACAGGGTGTCTGGGTTGAGTATCTGCAGTAACACAGGG
This sequence comes from Pelobates fuscus, assembly GCF_036172605.1. Classification (NCBI taxonomy): domain Eukaryota; kingdom Metazoa; phylum Chordata; class Amphibia; order Anura; family Pelobatidae; genus Pelobates; species Pelobates fuscus. The sequence continues at coordinate 305,531,685 of NC_086321.1, forward strand.
TGTCTGGAGGGAGTATCTGCAGTAAAACAGGGTGTCTGGAGGGAGTATCTGCAGTAACACAGAGTGTCTGGAGGGAGTATCTGCAGTAACACAGAGTGTCTGGAGGGAGTATCTGCAGTAACACAGAGTGTCTGGAGGGAGTATCTGCAGTAACACAGGGTGTCTGGAGGGAGTATCTGCAGTAACACAGAGTGTCTGGAGGGAGTATCTGCAGTAACACAGGGTGTCTGGAGGGAGTATCTGCAGTAACACAGAGTGTCTGGAGGGAGTATCTGCAGTAACACAGAGTGTCTGGAGGGAGTATCTGCAGTAACACGGAGTATCTGCAGTAACACAGGGTGTCTGGAGGGAGTATCTGCAGTAACACAGGGTGTCTGGAGAGAGTATCAGCAGTAACACTGGGTGTCTGGAGGGAGTATCTGCAGTAACACAGGGTGTCTGTAGGGAGTATCTGCAGTAACACAGAGTGTCTGGAGGGAGTATCTGCAGTAACACAGAGTGTCTGGAGGGAGTATCTGCAGTAACACAGGGTGTCTGGAGGGAGTATCTGCAGTAACACAGGGTGTCTGGAGGGAGTATCTGTAGTAACACAGGGTGTCTGGAGGGAGTATCTGCAGTAACACAGAGTGTCTGGAAGGAGTATCTGCAGTAACACAGAGTGTCTGGGGGGAGTATCTGCAGTAACACAGAGTGTCTGGGGAGAGTATCTGCAGTAACACAGGGTGTCTGGGGGGAGTATCTGCTTGTAACATTTATATGCACTGAATTTATTTTTTATTTTTTTTAAATAATAAATTGAAAAAATAAAATAAAATGGTTGCAGCTTCCGAATGAATCTAAAATGGATGCTGTCCAGTAGGTGGGACGGTCTGCTAGGGAGGGTGTGCTGCTGATTGGCTGGAATGTGTCTGCTGACTGTGAGGTACAGGGTCAAAGTTTACTCAATGATGACGAATAGGGGCGGACCGAACATCGCATGTGTTCGCCCGCGGTGGCGAACGCGAACATGCTATGTTCGTCAGGAACTATTCACCAGCGAACCCTTCGGGAAATCACTAATGCTCAATAGGGTTTAGTTCTGGAGACCTGTTTGGCCAGTCCATCACCTTTACCTTCTTTAGCAAGGCAGTGGTCGTCTTGGAGGTGTGTTTGTTGCCCAGTCTCTGAAGGGAGGGGATCATGCTCTGCTTCCATATGTCACAGTCAGGGGCGTACCTGGAGCATTTGGCAGATCCTATATCTGGATTCTCTCCCAACTTTAAAATGTAAAAAACACCCGCTAATGTTTGTAATGTATTTAGCACTGAGCAGTGTTTGTGTGTCTGAATGTAAGCGTGTTTTATTTGTATGGAGTATGTGTGAGTGAATGGATGGGTGTGCTTGCATGCATTGTTGGCATTTGAATGCAGGAGTGCATTTTTTTTGTAGCGTGGTTTTTGTATATGGTGGTGTGTTTTTATGAAGTGTTGACATTTGGATGCAGGGCTGTATTTGTGTGCAGTGTAGGCGAAATGCTGAGATTTATGCACATATATACATGCAGATACATAGACACACAGATGCACACACAGATAAACAGACACATAGGTACACACATGTAGAGACAGTCATACACAGATACAGACAAACACTGACACCCATACAGATAGACACACAGATACAAACACACATATAGATACAAACACACACACCTACAGACACACATAGAGACAAACAGGCACAGGCAGACCAATATAAACACATACAGACTGATACAAACACATACAGACCGATTCAAACACAGACACACCGATACAAATACAAAAACCCAGATCCAAACAGAGATACACAGACACACATCCAGATACACATATACAAAAACACATAAAGATACACAGACATACAGATACACAGACACACAGCTTCACATACAGACACTCAGATACACATGCAAAATGTGTATTTTAAGCCACTATCCTGTTTGCTACCTTTTGGTGAAGGAGGGTGGCTTCCCTGGGTTCCAGTCGGCTGAATGAGGTTGTTGGGAGTAAGAAACTCTCCGACTCTGTGCTCTCCTCATCTCTGCTTCTCCCACGCAGCTCTGTCTTAGCTGGGCGGAAGTGAATGGCTGTAACTTGCTCCCAACACTGCCATCATTAAAGGGGCCTAGTCATGCCAATAAGTGGCCACAGCGCTGATTGACTCCTGAAGGACACATTTCCATCGGGTGTCCCTAACTGCTTGGGGCAGTCGATGGGCCCTCTCAGCAAGTGGACCATGGTGCAACCACATCGGCGGTAGTGTGTGTGCAAGTAGTATAAACAGAACTGACATTTGCCAGCCTTGAACTCTCATTCTGGGCATGCTATTGTTGCTTCCAGCCGTGAATTTTACATCTCAGCATGTGCAATGTTTCTGCACATACTTAGGGTTTTACACCATAACCACTTGAAAGATCTGAACTGTTTATTGTACTTAGAGTAATGCTACTGGATATAATTTAATGCACTTTTTTTTATTTTTTTGCTTCTTTTTTTTGCTGCTGGGAGTGGCTGCTTTGGACTATTGAGCACCCTATTCCATCACCTTAAAGTGTGTGCTGTCTCACTCTGAGATAGTATTTAAAAGTTCCAGCCCAAAAGCACAGCATAATATAGAAAGGTGTCTGGAACTCCTTGTAAGAATAGGGAATGCACAGTGCCAAGAATCAATAGCAAGCAGCCATCTTCATTGTTTCTTCAAGCATTATAATCGCTACAGCCTGCTTTTAATGTCAGGAGTTGGTGATATCCTCTGGTAAAAGGGAAAAGGCAATGGTTTGCCCCTTGCTGTTCATTCATTGGCTGAGAATGTCAGCTGAGCGCTGATACTGAAACACTGCACACACAGGCCACTGCACCATGACAACTTCAAAATTTTAAAGTGGTCATGGTGTTTGGAGTAACCCTTTATTGAACTGTCTGCTGTTAAGTCAGAGGCTCAGATTTAATGCAACCCTCAGTATGCATTTTTTTTTACAAGCATCACCTTTTAAATTTGTTATTTGGTCATCTTATTTGATAGCAGAAATGTCTTTACAGCAGCAAAAAAGAGGTTTTATCAAAGCACAAAGATCAAATAAAACACGTTAACGCCTTGATCAAATGTCCCTTGGGTAGAATTATTTCATCTGAAGGCTTGCTTCTCCTGCATGCTACGCAACATTGTCCTTTCATTCCTTTCCTTGAAAGCAATCCTCTACTTATTCTTCCTTATTGGTCTCATTCCTTCTCTGTATCTTTCCGGTCTATATGTGTGCACTTTCTTCACAGCACGTTATCAGTCCTCTGATCTCTGTTTAATCTCTGCCTATATTAAGCGCTCTGTGAAGATTCAATGCCCTAGAGTAATTCCCTTATTTCAATTAAATGAGCAGAATAGATGGATATGTATCAAGGAAGACAGACAGTCTGCAGGGTGAGAGGTAGCTGTGGGCACCAAGATGGGGGGTCTAAGTGCCACTAAAAGATGGTTGACATGTGACTGGATTTCTCTGTCACCCAGGGCTTTGCGGCTGCTATGGTGACACTTAATTTCCCAACAGTTTCCCTGCTCACGGTCCAGCAGACTTCACAGAATCGAGAGTTCTTGAATAATTAATGTGGCACAGCAAAAATGGATGATAGTGTCTTTCCTGACAGTAGGAACAGCCTTTATGTCCCATAGCCCCTTATGTTTAAGTTATCCTGCTGTGAGAGGGACATTTTCATGTCCCAAAGCTTCCTCTGTTTACGAGAAGGACATCCTCAGTTCTTTTTGCAATCTTCTGTTTAAGTCAAAGTGATGTCTGATTTCTGAAATCATCTTGCTATCAGAAAGAGTCTCTCTGTCTGATGACATATTTGCGTTGACCATGAGAATATTAACCCTTTTGTAGCACATCATGGATCTATTCACTCTCTAGTTCAGTCATCAAATTGTTCTAATAATGCCATGGAAAGTTTTTTCAATTTGACAATTTTTATTGTTTTCATGGTACAGATAAAAGAAGGGGGGGGGGGAGGGGTGATGAAGGGGAAAGTAAAAACCCACATTGCCAACATTAACATTTCAGTACAAGTAGTTTCACAATATATTTTCCCATAAATACATAGGTCTCGTCCTATGGGTATCTAATGCAGGGGGATAATACGTGTGAACTCGGAAGTGCCAGAACTGGTTATTTAGATCGCTTTTCGTTCCTGTCTATTGCGTCAGGAGTTACTGTAATGGTCTAGGTAGAATTAGGTGGCTTGTGAGGTAAGGGGGGGGAGGGGGTGCTGAAATAGTGGAATTTGGGATCTAGAGCTATTCCATTTTTGTGTAGGTTACTGGTGGCATTGCTGTGCGTATGGAATTCTGGTTTGTATGATGTTAAAGGGTAAGAGGTGAGAGGTGTGGTATTGCATCATAGCATTGACGGACTGACAGCCTTCCAGGCCTCCAGGCAAATCGATTCCTGGGCCATTCAAAGACCAAATATTTACTATTAAAAGGGACACTATAGTCACCAGAACAACTACCGCTTAATGTCCTTGCCGGCTTTTTAATGTAAACATTGCCTTTTCAGAGAAAAGGAATTGTTTACATTACTACCTAGGAATACCTCTAGTGGGAGGCACTGATGTTAAACATCTCTACACACTGCCTGGGGACTTGAACGCTTCCCATAGAGTTGCATTGATCTAAAGAATCTCTACGAGGAGATGCGGATTAGTGCAGCGTGTTGTTTTGCCACACATGCGCAATTGCCTCCCAATGCTTATCTATGAGAAAGGAGGCGGAGCAGGGTGGAACCAGCTGCGATAAGACAGGCGCAGCACTGGAATAAAGGTTAGTAAAAACACCTTTTACTCCTTTGACAGGGGGCTGGCCACCTAAACTATGCTTTCAAAACTATAGTGTCATAAATACACATTTGTATTCCTGATGCTATATTGTTCCTTTAAGAAAATGTTAAATATATCTTTCAAAAAACCCAGTCAGGTTTATTCTCTCAAGTGAATTTTAAATTATAGGCCTAAATAGTTACATTAGAAAAATTCTCCAAGTCAATTTTGTTGTTCACTTTGATTATTTAGGCATTCAATTTGAAATTCAGTTTGAATTTCAGGAAATTCTTAGTAACCGGACCGTTTTTCAATTTTCTTACCGTTGGACCAGGGCTGTTTTTACATTTCTGTGGTGTTTGTGTTTAGCTGTAATTTTCCTCTTACTCATTTACTGTCACTCACATATTATATACAGTTTTTCTTGCCATTACATGGTATTTCAAAAGATACCATTATTTTCCTCATATCATATAATATACTATAAAAAAATATAAAATATGATGAACAAATTTAAAAAACACACACTTTTTCTAACTTTGATCCCTAAAATCTGTTACGCATCTACAACCACCAAAAACACCCATTCTAAATAGTTTCTAAATTTTGTCCTGTCTTTAGAAATACCCAATGTTAACATGTTCTTCGCTTCTTTTGGAAAGTTATAGGGCAATAAGTACAAGTAGAATTTTGCTATTTACAAACCATTTTTTTTTTCAAAATTAACAAAAGCTACGATTCCCTCCTCCGTTAGATGTTCACACAGTCTCCACTCCTTCAAAAAATCGTTAAAAACGCACTTCTTCATAAAAGCATTTCAATTAAACTGTTAATAGCTCCCAACTGATTCCTCTTCTGCAACTGTCACTAGTCTAATACTATCCTTACCTTTTGTGTCATTTTACCCCACTTCCTCTAGCATGTAAGCTCAACCCCTCTGTTCCTGTATGTTCAACTTGTCTGGTTACAATTACATGTCTGTTCGTCCACCCATTGTAAAGCGCTGCGGAATTTGACGGTGCTCTATAAATATCATAATAATAATAATAATAATAATAATAGTAATAATAATACAGTACTGATCTCTGTCAGGAATCCCTGAATAACCCTTCACATTTATATATATTTTTAAAAGAAGACAACCTAAGGTATTAAACTTGGGGTATTTTGACTCCTTTCATGATACCATTTTACCACCAATCTATGCCAAAAAATAAATAAATTGGTAATTGTCTTTTACACACATAGCAATTTAAGAATACATGTACTGAGAACTTTAAGGGTTACTGCCAAAGAGTCTATAAAGTATCTTGTCTGGAGGGACTGGAGCCGGAGCATTAGGTCCGGCGTTGCTGAAGGTGGTGCACGTAACGGCTTTGGTGGGCAAAACATGCCACCAAGTTTGACTGCTTTTGCTTGTTTAGGAGGGAGAAAAGGGGCAAGAAATCTCCAGATAAAATGAGGTACGTCCTTCATAGCCATTGACTTCGAAATGTCCCTGATCTTCAGGTTTTACTGCCTGTTCTGTTAAAATGTCATGTTTAATCACGCTAGTCCTTCCTGGGACTGGGGAGAATACCTCTTTATTTAATCTAATAAACTCCTTAACTTCCCTTGTCTGGTGTATTGACAGGGTCTCTGAGATATTTACTTCGGGGTCTGTAGTAACCAGAACTTCCCTTTCTTTCCATGGTTTTAGCAAATTGACATGGTATATTTGCACTTCCTTTCTTCTACCTGGTTGCCTTATTTTATAATTTACCTCTCCTACTCTTTCAATAATCTCATATGGCCCATGCCAAGTTGCCAGGAATTTGTTCTCTACTGTGGGAACCAGGACTAATACTCTGTCTCCTGGTTGAAATACTCGAATTCTAGCATTCTTATTATAGCTATTCTGCTGATTTTGTTGAGCCTTTTGCATGTGTTCTCTGACTATTGGCATAATGGCTTCAATTCGTTCCTGCATCTGAGTTATGTGTTCTATTACACTGCGATGTGGGTTTGCTTCTCGTTCCCAAGTTTCCTTTGCTATGTCAAGTAATCCCCTGTGGTGTCTGCCATATAATAATTCAAAAGGTGAGAAACCTGTGGAAGCTTGGGGTACTTCTCTAATGGCAAACATTAAATAGGGCAATAGAAAGTCCCAGTTTTTCCCATCTTTATCAGTTACTTTGCGCAGCATAGCCTTTAACATTTTATTAAATCGCTCAACCAAACCATCGGTTTGTGGGTGATAAACAGAGGTTTTGAGGTGTCTAATGTGAAGGAGCTTTCAGAGTTCCTTTTTAACCTTGGACATGAATGGAGTACCCTGATCTGATAGGATCTCCTTGGGAATCCCAACCCGGCTAAACATCATCATTAACTCTTTAGCAATGGACTTTGCTGAGGTTGTGCGCATAGGTATTGCCTCAGGGTAACGGGTAGCATAGTCTAGTACTACTAATATATACTGATGCCCCCTACTGGATTTTACCACAGGACCCACAAAATCCATAGAAATACGTTCAAAAGGCACTTCAATAACAGGCAAGGGTACTAAAGGGCTACGGTAAGCCATAAAGGGCGCAGTGACCTGACATTCAGGGCATGACGAACAGTAGTTTTTGATAGCTGCGATTACTCCAGGCCAGTAAAATCTCCTCAAAGCACGCTCTCTTGTTTTGTCAACCCCTAGGTGACCCCCCAAAACATGGCTATGTGCAAGGTTTAACACGGTGCGCCAATAGGCTTGTGGTACTAACAGCTGCTTTGTAATAACGGACTCTTTTTCTCAACTCTGTACAACAGATCATTATCCACTTCAAAATAAGGGTAAGTAAGACAATTCCCTGGATTGACAGGGGATCCATTCCTTATAGAAATATTATTCCTGGCTACCAATAATGTTGGGTCAGACCACTGTGCACTTCTGAAGTTACCAGGCCTAACCTCTAAATCAACTAACTCTATATCTGGTTCAGAGCTTCTAGAAGGTCCCGCATTAGTTTGTTCTGGGTTTTCACCAACTAATGTTTTTATAGGGGAGTGCTGCATACTGTTAGGCTCATCATCATGATCTCTCTCATCTGCCAGAGTATCTGCAAACGGAAATTCATCATTCTGTTCACCTGATGGGTTTTCAAAACATGCCCATAGGTCTAGAAAATGGGAAAAATCCCTTTCAATAATCATCTCATGTGCCAGTTTTGGTACCAGCCCCACTCTGCAGTTTACAGTACCACACTGGGTTTTAACAAGTATATCTGCAGTAGGGTAGTTATGTATATCACCGTGCACACAAGCAATATCAACTTTTCCAGAGTTAACAATATGAGTATCCTGTAATAAGGATTGGTCTAGAAGGGTAACCATACTCCCTGAATCTAGCAATGCCTGTATATTTGTTCCCTCCACATTCACGGTACACCCAGGGTGACTATTCAAATAACCATTTTTTTTCCACAGAACATACAACCTGTGAATAAAGTGCAATTCCTTCCCAATTATTACCAAAATTACACTCCATTGGTTCAACATTTTCAGGACAGTCTTTTGCAATATGTCCAAAGTTTCTGCATTTAAAGCATTTTATACCATATTAGTACTTTTTGATTCATTTGTAGGCTCTTCCCACCTCCCAAAGTCTTTTTCTCTTTTAACAATATCTCTTGGGTAATAAGACCCTGCTCTCTCATCAAAAGACCCCCTTTTCCCTGGAACAGTCTTACCAGATTTGCTGGGGTTGTAGGTTTTCGGATTCTTGGGTCTCTCTTGGCCAGGAGGTTGAAGCAGTTCTCCCGCTGCTATATACCGTTCAACCAATTCAACCAATTGGTCTGCTGTTTGGGGATTGCTCTGGCTGACCCACCGACAAAGTCCAATAGGTAAGCCTCTTAGGAATCTTTCCATCCCCAGTTGCTCCACAATGCGGCTGGGTGAGTTGATCTCTGGCTGCAACCATTTTCTGGCAAGGTGTATCAAGTCAAACATCTGTGAACGAATCGCTTTATCCAGGCTGTAAGTCCATGAATGAAATCACTGGGCACGGACGGCTGTTGTCACCCCCAGGCGTGCCAGTATTTCTGCTTTTAGCTTCTTGTAGTCACTGGATTCCGCTGGTTCCAGATCATAGTATGCTTTCTGGGATTCACCAGTAAGAAATGGTGCTAGCAGACTTACCCATTCCACTTCAGGCCAACCTTCTCGCTCAGCGGTTCGCTCAAATGCCATCAGGTAGGCCTCGACATCATCTGTGGATACCATATTTTGCAAGAAGTGACTCACTCTGATCACCTTTGGACATTGTGGTGAGTCTGTGGCATCCCTGGCCAGCCTTTGTGATAGACTCTGGATCTCCTGCTGTATGACACATGTGGCATGCTGCTGCTCCTCTCTGAGCACTTGATGAGCTGCTGCCTGTGTTGCTTCAACTTGCTTGAATAAAGCATCTGTATTTTCCTTTTGAGCCAGTACAAGCTGCTGCAGTATTGAAATGCTCTATTGCTGTATTGCATTAGTCTCTGCAGTCCTCCTGTTTGTCTCTTGCTGTACAGCAGTGGACTGGAGCAAAGCTTTCATGACATCCTCCATTTTGTCAGCAGTCTCTTTCTCCCTACTTACAGACTTTGCCGTGTGCTGCCCGCATTCTCCACCATATGTGACAAAAGTACTCCTTTCCCTTGGTACCTTGTCCTGGGATTGGGATGTTACACACAGTCTTTTCAGGCTTTAGAGACACTTCACACGCTGGATGAGGTAAATTGACTTGCTCTTTTATTGAGGTTCCAAAATAAATGCACAGTAAGGTATAAAGGTAACAAAAATATATCAAACAAAAGCCTTGCTGAGCACTAACTAAGCAAAATAATCAGCTATAATCAGCACTGGCCCATCCTACTCCCCAGGTGCTTGTCAGGATCGGGACAGGGATCCAACACGCAGAGTACAGACAGTAGAAAGGTACGTATACCGGACCTTAGAATGGCCGGACTAACGTACGGAGATAGAGAGAATGGTCAAAGGCAAGCCGAGGTCGAGGGAACGAGAAGACAGGTAAGCGAGGAACAAGCCGAGTCAAAGGGTAACAGAGATAAGCAGAGTAATACAAACAAGCCGGGTCGGAACCAAAAGGATAACTGGAATACAAGAGCGCTGAGTGACTAGACAGGCTAGAACCACGACAGGGCAATGAGCAAATGGAAGAAGCACTGTTAAATACCCTGGCTCAGGAGAGTAGACACGCTTCCGATGAGTCCTGATTAGTTTCCAGACAATTGAGTGACAGGTCGGTCCGGGTTGGCGTCATGACGTTGACTGCTGGGCGTCGTGTTACAAAAGGAAGTGGATCCCTCGCGGCCGGCGTGTAAATGACCGGAAGGACCGCGAGAGACGGAGGAAACAGCCCTTCTGGACGGATAAACTTCTAAGTCTCTACCTCTCTCAGAGGTAGAGACTTCAGGTACCCTGACAGTACCCCCCCTCTCAGATACGCCCACCGGGCGGAAGGAACCGGGGCGAGATGGGAAGCGGGAGTGAAACGCCCTGCGGAGGCGAGGAGCATGAGCATCCTCTTGAGGTACCCAACTCCTCTCCTCAGGACCATATCCTTTCCAGTCGACCAGATATTGTACTCTCCCCCGGGAGATTCGAGAATCGATGATAGAGTTGACCTCATACTCCTCCTGACCCTCCACCTGAACAGAGCGAGGAGAGGATACCGTGGAGGAAAATCTGTTGCAGACTAGCGGTTTCAGCAATGAAACATGAAAGGAGTTAGGGATGCGTAAGGCAGATGGGAGAGCTAGACGATACGCAACTGGGTTAATTCGAGTCAGAACCCTGTAAGGTCCAATATAACGAGGAGCGAACTTCATGGAAGGCACTTTTAAACGAATGTTTCTAGTACTCAACCATACTCTATCACCTGGAACAAAAACCGGAGCCGACCTTCTACGTTTATCAGTGTGTTTCTTAACCAGCATAGAATTGTGCAGAAGAATTTGTCGAGTCTGATCCCACAACTTCCTCAAACTGGCAACATGAACATCAACCGACGGTACCCCTTGGGAAGGAGAAACCGAGGGAAGAATGGATGGATGAAAGCCATAATTCATGAAGAAGGGGCTTGAATGAGTAGAATCACAAACGAGATTGTTGTGCGCGAACTCCGCCCAAGGAATCAAACCGACCCAATCGTCCTGGTGTTCGGAAACAAAACAACGTAAATATTGTTCAATCTTTTGGTTGGTGCGTTCAGCAGCTCCGTTAGACTGAGGATGATAGGCGGAAGAGAAATTTAATTTGATACCCAGTTGAGAGCAGAAGGATCTCCAAAAACGAGAAACAAATTGGGAACCTCTGTCAGATACAATTTGGGAGGGTATCCCATGTAAACGAAAAATCTCCCTTGCGAATATCTCTGCCAACTCGGGAGAAGACGGATGTTACGGACCGTTTCAGCATAAAAGGGGAAAGTCCGTTTAGGCGATAATTCCCTTTTCACAAAAAAGCACAGCTACTGTAAAAGCACCAAAACTCACGAACTGGATATAGGTGAATAAGGTAGCACTCCAGCTGGAACCTCACAAATAGCTGCTAGCAGATGAATAGGAAAAGCAGACATCAGCTTACACTCCTTAGCAATCAATCTCCAACAGCATACAGTGAATCCCCCCAAGAACGAGACAAGGCTCCGTGTTGAGGGTCAAGCAGTGGTCTGTTTATTGAGGGCTACCTGCCCCTGTATTTATGCAGGTCTCCCACCTGGTGGACACTCCCCTAGGGGACCAGATGGAAGACTGAAACAGCAGACAGACACTTAGCATTTTAGGACAAACAGAGAAAAAACATCCCCACAATGCATCCTGGTTTCCTGGAGATAATTGGAGAGGTAATCCAATTATCTCCTAGGACAAAGACAAACCTCCATTACACATGTGGGGACCTAAATACAGAATATACTTTAAAATATATACAGTCACTTGTTACACATTAAATATGGACATGTTACATATCCCCAGATAGCTCAGGTCTGGGTGCACATTATTAGGTGAATGGCACCCAGACTACACGAATACAGTTTAATCGCCATGGAGCCAAAGTCTTTAATCACACGAATAGGCTCCATGGCAAGCTATCTGGGTTACCACAGTTCACATAAGAATACCGAATGAACGGCTGTTCGGCTACATCCCCCCCGAACAGGAACCAGGAGACGGACGGCTCAGCGGTGTTCGTGCAAATAAGTGTCCGTTTATAGTTCCATAAGTTAGGTGCCGAACACCGCTGGCCGTACGGTACTTGTAAAATGGCCGCCGCCACGTGTTCGGTCGACGAACAAAGACCACCCTGGATTAGTCAATTAAGCTGCGGTTAACCGCAGCTTCACGGAGGTAAATTGAGGGCACACTCCAGCTCCCGGGTGGCCTGGCAATTGGTAGTTTGTTCGGTAGATACAATATACCGAACACCCCGGCAGAAAAGGCACGAAGAAGCCTTTCTGCAGGGCAAATAAGTTTTTACAGTCTGGCCCATAGTCCAAAGGCAGCAGGCGGGCAACCAGGCTCCTCCAATACAATGTGGCGAGATTGGTTTCGTCACAACGGAAGTTTAGGCAGAGGAACGAAGTGAGCCATCTTGGTGAATCTGTCAACCACGGTGAGGATAACAGTCTGTTTTTTAGATATAGGTAAATCGACAATAAAGTCCATAGCCAAACAGGACCACGGCTTTTCTGGAACCTCTAAGGGATGCAGAAATCCAAATGGAAGCGTATGAGGTTGCTTGGTCTTAGTACAAACCTCACACGCACCGATGAAATCTTTGATATCCCTACGTAAAGCAGGCCACCAGAAGTCTTTAGAGATCAAAGCGCACGTCTTGCGAATGCCAGGATGTCCAGCCACCTTGCTGTTGTGGAAACATTGTAACAGTTCCAGTTGAAGAGCAGGGGGAACGAAATGTCGACCCCCGGGAGTCTGTTTAGGGGCTAGATGTTGCAGCTTTAAGATCTCGGCAAGTAACGGAGAGTGAATCCTGAGATTCGTGTTAGCGATAATATTGCATTTCGGAACTATAGAGGAAAGAACAGGTTCAGATATAGTAGAAGGTTCATATTGGCGAGACAAAGCATCGGCTTTAGAGTTCTTAGAACCAGGTCTATAAGTAAGCACATAATTGAAGTGGGTCAGGAGTAAGGACCATGAGCTTGTCTGGCGGACAGTCGCTTAGCCTCCCCAATATAGGACAAGTTCTTGTGATCCGTTAAAATGGTAACAGGATGTAAGGTCCCCTCCAATAAATGTCTCCACTCCTTTAAAGCCATAATGACCGCTAATAATTCCCTGTCACCGATGTCATATCTGCTCTCAGGGCCAGACAGTTTCTTGGAAAAAAAACCACAAGGGTGTAGTGGTTTGTCCACCCCTAACCTTTGTGACAGAATAGCACCTACGCCTGTCTCAGAGGCATCGACCTCGAGTAGGAACGGCAGAGTTGTATCAGGATGGACTAAAATTGGAGCAGAAGCAAAAAGTTCCTTGAGAGTCTTGAAAGCAACGAGAGCTTTAGTAGACCAAGTCTTAGTGTCAGCCCCCTGTCTGGTCATATTGGTAATAGGCGCGATAATAGAAGAGTATCCCTTAATGAAGCGCCTATAATAATTGGAGAAACCAATAAACCTCTGAATAGCCTTGAGTCCCTCAGGCAATGGCCAATCTAAAATAGACTGGAGTTTGTCGGGATCCATCTTAAAGCCTTCCCCAGAAATCACGTAACCAAGAAAGTCTATCTGAGACTGGTCAAAACTACATTTCTCCAATTTGCAGTATAACCCATGTTGAAGAAGTTTGTGTAATACCTTTCTGACTTGTCTGTGGTGGGTCTCAATCTCTCTAGAGTGTATAAGTATGTCATCCAGGTACACAATAACACAATCATGTTGAAATTCCCTAAGAACTTCATTAATCAAATCCTGAAATACTGCCGGTGCGTTACAAAGACCAAAAGGCATGACCGTGTATTCATAATGCCCATAACGGGTATTGAACGCTGTCATCCACTCGTGTCCTTGCTGGATTCTCACCAAGTTATATGCCCCTCTGAGATCCAACTTGGTGAAAATTTTAGAGCCCTTTAGGCGATCAAACAGCTCGGTAATCAAGGGGATCGGATAGGCATTTCTGATGGTTATTTTATTCAAACCTCGGTAATCAATGCAAGGTCTTAGGGAACCATCCTTTTTTTTAACAAAAAAAAAAAACCAGCCCCGGCAGGAGAAGAAGATCTCCTAATGAATCCTTTGTCTAGATTCTCCCGAATATATTCCTCTAGAACTGAATTCTCTTTGGTGGATAGAGGATATACATTGCCCCTCGGAGGCATGGTACCAGATAGTAGATTAATTTTACAATCAAAAGTCCTGTTAGGAGGTAGAGTATCAGCATTCCTTTTGTCGAATACTGCTTTTAAATCCAGGTACAGAGGCGGTATCTGTATATCTGTAGACTGGTGTGTTAATTACACCCAATGGAGAAACCCTCCGTAAACACCTCTCCTGGCAACCCTGGCCCCATGAGAGTATCTCCCCTAACTCCCAATCAATAATAGGGTTATGTCTCTTTAACCATGGGTAACACAGGACTATGGGAACAGAAGGGGACGAAATAAGCATAAGCGATAAGTTTTCCTCGTGTAAGATACCAACAGTTAAGTTAACGGGTATGGTTTCACGAAAGATAACAGGTTCAAGTAAAGGTCTACCATCTATGGCCTCAACGGCCAAGGGTGTATCCCTTAACTGGGATGGGATAGTGTGTTTAGTAGCAAAGGCCTGGTCGATAAAATTCTCAGCAGCTCCGGAATCTATCAAAGCCATGGTCTTTAGTACTCCCTTCTCCCAAGTTAAAGAAACTGGTAGCAGAAGCCTGTGATCTTTATAATTATGAGTAGAGGACAAAATAGAAGGCCTGTCCTCTAGAGAAACTTAGGTGCGGGCGTTTCCCGAGCGATTAGGACAATTCAGGCGTAAGTGACCTCTGACTCCACAATACATACACAATCCCTCCCTTCTCCTGTACTGTCTCTCCTCTTCTGATAGGCGAGTATTGCCTATCTGCATAGGTTCAGGAAACAGTGAGGTAGTGGAATCAGGGCTTTGAAATGCGGGAGCTAATTTAAAGGAAGGTCTAAAGTTCCTCTCTCGAGTGTTCTGTCTCTCTCTTAAACGCTCATCAATACGAGAAATGAACGAAATTAAATCCTCCAAATTTTCAGGAAGCTCTCTAGTAGCAACCTCGTCAAGGATTACATCTGATAGCCCATTCAAAAATACATCTATATAAGCCTGCTCATTCCACTTAACTTCTGCCGCCAAAGACCTGAACTCTAGTGCATAATCCACAAGTGTTCGGTTCTCTTGTCTCAGGCGCAAAAGTAATCTAGCTGCATTGACCTTTCTACCAGGAGGGTCAAAAGTTCTTCTAAAGGCAGCTACAAAGGCATTATAATTATATACTAACGGGTTATCATTCTCCCATAATGGGTTGGCCCATCTCAGAGCTCTCTCAATGAGTAAGGTGATAATAAATCCAACCTTCGCCCTATCTGTAGGATAGGAGCGAGGTTGTAATTCAAAGTGGATACTGATCTGGTTTAAAAAACCACGACACTTCTCAGGTGAACCACCATAACGTACTGGTGGGGTAATACGGGAAGAGGCACCTACAGTGGCTACCTCTAGGCCTGAACTCACAGGGGAAATAGAAGTAGTACGCGTCTCCTCTGGTGGGTTATTAGCACGAGATAATAACGCCTGTAGTGCTAGGGCCATCTGATCCATTCTGTGTTCCATGGCTTCAAACCTAGGATCGGAAGGACCAAGCTGACTGTTTGTACTTGCAGGATCCATTGGCCCTGTCGTAATGTCAGGATCGGGACAGGGATCCAACACGCAGAGTACAGACAGTAGAAAGGTACGTATACCGGACCTTAGAATGGCCGGACTAACGTACGGAGATAGAGAGAATGGTCAAAGGCAAGCCGAGGTCGAGGGAACGAGAAGACAGGCAAGCGAGGAACAAGCCGAGTCAAAGGGTAACAGAGATAAGCAGAGTAATACAAACAAGCCGGGTCGGAACCAAAAGGATAACTGGAATACAAGAGCGCTGAGTGACTAGACAGGCTAGAACCACGACAGGGCAATGAGCAAATGGAAGAAGCACTGTTAAATACCCTGGCTCAGGAGAGTAGACACGCTTCCGACGAGTCCTGATTAGTTTCCAGACAATTGAGTGACAGGTCGGTCCGGGTTGGCGTCATGACGTCGACTGCTGGGCGTCGTGTTACAAAAGGAAGTGGATCCCTCGCGGCCGGCGTGTAAATGACCGGAAGGACCGCGAGGGACGGAGGAAACAGCCCTTCTGGACGGATAAACTTCTAAGTCTCTACCTCTCTCAGAGGTAGAGACTTCAGGTACCCTGACAGTGCTCCACTCCAGGGCCCAAATATACACATATTTAAAGTGCAACATTCATTATAACATAACACATTTCCCTGGGGCTAATTACACAAAGTAAGAACCTTGCAAAATCTGGGGAGGTATATAGGTTCCTTCCAGCACAATTCCTTGCTTTCGGTCACAGGGGTTAAAGAGATAATCCAGTCACTTAGATTTGGGTTCCAAAGCCCCTCCTATGGCTGAAATAATAGACCTCCATGGTGGTTTTATAGAATCTTTGTGGATCTTAGGTAGGGTGTATATGACTGGTGTCCTTAAATTTTCCTGGAAGAGATCCTGTGTAATGCAGGATGCATCTAGTCCCCTTTGTAGAGGTGTCTGTATAGTTTGCATAACATTTGCAGTTGAATAAAAAGGTAATTTATGATACATGTAAGTATCCTTAAGCTGAGAGAGTAGTTCCTTTCAGTAGTACTCATAATTGAGTAGGACAATACACCCCCCTTTGTTTGCCGGTCTGATCACCAAATTGGGGTCACTAGTCAATGATGTGATTATGTTTCTTTCTAGGGCCTGGTTTCCTTTGGTGGTTTAAATGTACTGTTATTTTATGGTTAATAAATAGAGATGTCCCGAACGGTTCGCTGGCGAATAGTTCATGGTGAACATAGCGTGTTCGCGTTCGCCACGGACGGCGAACATATGCGATGTTCGGTCCGCCCCCTATTCGTCATCATTGAGTAAACTTTGACCCTGTACCTCACAGTCAGCAGACACATTCCAGCCAATCAGCAGCAGACCCTACCTCCCAGACCCTCCCACCTCCTGGACAGCATCCCTTTTAGATTCATTTGAAAGCTGCATACATTTTTTTATTTATTTTTATAATTTTTTTTTTAATTTATTTATTTATTTTTATTTTTTTTTTAAATTCTTTTATTTTTGTAGTGCATGGAGGTATAACAAATGAGCATGTGGTACCCCAACGGCATTCCGCATGCTTTTCAAGTAACAATTGTAACAATAGGGTATATGTTAATACCCTAGTCTGCGCGGAGCCCTCCATGGGTGAAGATGGATTAATTTTTTTTTGCGCTCGGGTTTTTTATTTTATTTTTAAGTTCGACGAGTATGATGGCTGTAACGGATCGCCTGGCACCCCGACAGGGTACCTACGTTAAAGGATGCTCCTAGCGTTTCCTGAGGACTCCAAGCACTCTGGCAGACACCACAATCACTGTATCAGAGAAGCATATGAATCCTCTCAAGCCACTAAATGCTGTAGACAGTTGAATAGGAACCATACGAATAGGTTTGCACTCCTAGCAGTCAAACTGGAACAGCCTGCAATAAATCCTCCCCCAATAATGAGACAACACTTCACTTTGAGGGTTAAACAGGAACTCCGGACTGGCACATCCAGCCTGGCTTTTATTTCCATCTCACACATATAAGACCGCCCACAAGGGAGGTGTAAAATATCCAATAGCATCACGGGTGCAACCCACACATCCCCTCCCCTTAGTGTGACACATAATCCCATTATTCATACAGTTCAAAATATACTTTTTGCATAATATCTATAACTTCTACAATATTCGTGTCACAAACAAAAAACATACATTTTCGTACTCATCATACTTCAATTAGGAACACTCTCAAAAATCATTCAAATCCCTCCAGTCTATCAAAAGTTACACGGAAGTTCTTTTATGACCAACCGCAAGCACATTTTCTTGCCCAAAACAGTTCCATGGATTTGGGCTGTTCGGTCGGTCAATTTCCTGCATAAAAATGACTAAGTCCTGTTCGAAGTGTTGCCGGTACTTCGACTTTAGTCGAAGTGTCGAAGTGGAGTCGATGGTAAGGGTCGGCGGTGTTCGAAGTTAAAATGGCCACCGCCACGTGGTCCTTTGTCCAATGCCGGCCACTTCGACAACTTCGGTAACTTCGGCACTTCGACAGCTTCGACTGTGTCCGAAGTGCCATATAAAAAAGTACCAATCTTTCCCCAAAGTATTTAAAGGGCTAGGAACTGTATTATACAATCCATTAGGCCCAAATACAGTTCTTAAAACGTACCAATTTTCCAGGGGCCATAGTCAGCAGGTAGAAGGCAGGCAGCCAGGCCCCTCCAATGTCCAGTGTCAAGGAGGGTTCCGCCACAATGGCTTTTTATTTGGCCTTTTTTGGGGCTGAAAAATGAAGATTTTAGAAAAAAGAAGACGTTGAATAGTAAGTTGAATTTTACTTTACAGGGTAGTAATTTTATTCCCCCCTCACTATTTTTTAGGGTGAGGGGGATAGGTAGGGGCTTTTTTATTTGGGTGGGGGGGTGGGTGACTAGGGGCCCCCTACTCACCTTTGATGGGGGGGATTTTAATTTAGGGCCCCCACCCACCGCTCAGGGGTGGGGGCTGGGAGGGAAAGTAGGTCCCCCCCCCTTATTGTTTTTTAGGGCCCTCACCCACCGCGCAGGGGTGGGGGCCGGGGGGAGGACAGTAGGTCCCCCCCCCTTATTGTAATTCAGGGCCCCCACCCGCCGCGCAGGGGTGGGGGCCGGGGGGGGAGGACAGTAGGTCCCCCCATTATTCTTTTATAGGGCCCCCACCCGCAGCTCAGGAGCCATGTTACTCTGTATATAGAGGGAGCCATGTTTACACGGTATATAGAGGGGAGCCATGTTACACTCTATATAGAGGGGAGTCATGTTACTCTGTATATAAAGGGAGCCATGTCACTCTGTATATAGAGGGAGCCATGTCACTCTGTATATAGAGGGAGCCATGTCACTCTGTATATAGAGGGAGCCATGTCACTCTGTATATAGAGGGAGCCATGTCACTCTGTATATAGAGGGAGCCATGTTACTCTGTATATAGAGGGAGCCATGTTTACACGGTATACAGAGGGGAGCCATGTTTACACGGTATACAGAGGGGAGCCATGTTTACACGGTATATAGAGGGGAGCCATGTTTACACGGTATATAGAGGGGAGCCATGTTTACACGGTATATAGAGGGGAGCCATGTTTACACGGTATATAGAGGGAGCCATGTTTACACGGTATATAGAGGGAGCCATGTTTACACGGTATATAGAGGGAGCCATGTTTACACGGTATATAGAGGGAAGCCATGTTTACACGGTATATAGAGGGAAGCCATGTTACTGTAAGGACATGAAGGGGTGCTGCCCTGCGACAGCACTGTCCTTTAAATGTGGGAACCAACTTAGCAGAGAAATAATGCAAGGACACGATGAATGGAGCAATTAAGAAACTGTATTAAAGAAAACCAAAGGATATATATACACAAAACAAAATATGTACAATGCCACAGATATATAAATATATACAAGAAATAAATATAAATACAATAGAGCAGGCAGAGTACCCCCCCTACTCACCTTTGATGGGGGGGGATTTTAATTTAGGGCCCCCACTGACCGCTCAGGGGTGGGGGCTGGGAGGGAAAGTAGGTCCCCCCCCCCTTATTGTTTTTTAGGGCCCTCACCCACCGCGCAGGGGTGGGGGCCGGGGGAGGACAGTAGGTCCCCCCCCTTATTGTATTTCAGGGCCCCCACCCGCCGCGCAGGGGTGGGGACCGGGGGGGGAGGACAGTAGGTCCCCCCATTATTCTTTTATAGGGCCCCCACCCGCAGCTCAGGAGCCATGTTACTCTGTATATAGAGGGAGCCATGTTTACACGGTATATAGAGGGGAGCCATGTTACACTGTATATAGAGGGGAGTCATGTTACACTGTATATAGAGGGGAGTCATGTTACTCTGTATATAAAAGGGAGCCATGTCACTCTGTATATAGAGGGAGCCATGTCACTCTGTATATAGAGGGAGCCATGTTTACACGGTATACAGAGGGGAGCCATGTTTACACGGTATACAGAGGGGAGCCATGTTTACACGGTATACAGAGGGGAGCCATGTTTACACGGTATACAGAGGGGAGCCATGTTTACACGGTATACAGAGGGGAGCCATGTTTACACGGTATACAGAGGGGAGCCATGTTTACACGGTATACAGAGGGGAGCCATGTTTACACGGTATATAGAGGGGAGCCATGTTTACACGGTATATAGAGGGGAGCCATGTTTACACGGTATATAGAGGGGAGCCATGTTTACACGGTATATAGAGGGGAGCCATGTTTACACGGTATATAGAGGGGAGCCATGTTTACACGGTATATAGAGGGGAGCCATGTTTACACGGTATATAGAGGGGAGCCATGTTTACACGGTATATAGAGGGGAGCCATGTTTACACGGTATATAGAGGGGAGCCATGTTTACACGGTATATAGAGGGAGCCATGTTTACACGGTATATAGAGGGAGCCATGTTTACACGGTATATAGAGGGAAGCCATGTTTACACGGTATATAGAGGGAAGCCATGTTTACACGGTATATAGAGGGAAGCCATGTTACTGTAAGGACATGAAGGGGTGCTGCCCTGCGACAGCACTGTCCTTTAAATGTGGGAACCAACTTAGCAGAGAAATAATGCAAGGACACGATGAATGGAGCAATTAAGAAACTGTATTAAAGAAAACCAAAGGATATATATACACAAAACAAAATATGTACAATGCCACAGATATATAAATATATACAAGAAATAAATATAAATACAATAGAGCAGGCAGAGTACACGTGATAGTCCTTAGGCAAAAGTAAAGGCTTTAGTCAGGATAGTGCAGCCACCACAGAATATAAGTGGGGCACAGATCCTAAGCCACCAAGCACTAAATAAACACCAAGGAGCAAAGCCCGAAGCAGGTCACACAAAAATAAGGCAGCAAGGTCAGAATCACTGGAAATGGAGTATAGGCAGGAACACTGCAGGCGAACACTGGAACAGGAGGCACAGGACACAGGACCAGGCAGAGACAAGAACACAGGACCATAAGGACATCGGAACACAGGATACACAGGATACACAGGATACACAGGATACACAGGATACACAGGATACACAGGATACACAGGATACACAGGATACACAGGATACACAGGATACACAGGATACAAGACACACGAGCAAGGAAACAGCAGATACAGGATGAAGGATAATGATCTGACAGGGAGTGAGGGGAGAAACCAGAATATATAGGTGCTAAACAAGGGCCAGGTGTAGTGCTTAACGAAAAGAAATGAGAAACAGTGCCAAACAGAAACAGTGGTGAGTGCGAGTACTGCACGAGGGCATATTAACTAAGGCGTGTCGTGACAGTTACTCTGTATATAGAGAGGAGCCATGTTTACACTGTATAAAGAGGGGAGCCATGTTACTCTGTATATAGAGGGAGCCATGTTTACACGGTATATAGAGGGGAGCCATGTTACTCTGTATATAGAGGGAGCCATGTTACTCTGTATATAGAGGGGAGCCATGTTACTCTGTATATAGAGGGAGCCATGTTTACACAGTATATAGAGGGGAGCCATGTTTACACTGTATATAGAGGGGAGCCATGTTACTCTGTATATAGAGGGAGCCATGTTTACACTGTATATAGAGGGGAGCCATGTTACTCTGAATATAGAGGGGAGCCATGTTACTCTGTATATAGAGGGAGCCATGTTACTTTGTATATAGAGGGAGCCATGTTTACACGGTATATAGAGGGAAGCCATGTTACTCTGTATTAGTGATATACCGAACTGTTCGCTGGCGAATAGTTCCCGGCGAACATAGTGTGTTCGCGTTCGCCACGGCGGGTGAACACATGCGCGGTTCGATCCGCCCCCTATTCGTCATCATTGAGTAAACTTTGACCCTGTGCCTCACGGTCAGCAGACACATTCCAGCAAAATTGAATATATTTACAATAGGTGTGGAATAAGTGGCGCTGAATAATAGTAGTGGACAATAAATTGTAGCTGCTGTATGCACTCTATGGGTACTCCTCACAACCCACCATACAAAGATAATCACCAAGATACAGAAAAAAGATTTCAGGCCCAATGGGTGTTGCCACTCCTTGGGTCTTCTATCTTTAAGAGTGCAGCGCTGTATTGAGTGTGAGAACACAGTGGATTACCTGTGATTCAAAAACAATTATCCTTTGTATTCTCCAATGCAGTGGCTAAAAAACATACCTAAAGCACAACTTATGAGAATTCGAAGAAATTGCACAGACCAAAGCACTTTTGAGATTCAGGCCATTAAAATGAAACAAGATTTTATGGAAAAAGGATATGAAGAAACCTCGCTCACTAACACCATTAAAGAAGTAAAGACTATGGAAAGATCCTCACTGTTGAAATATAAACCAAAGAGCAGTAATAATAATAATAATTTGCCATTCATTTGTAATTTTAACCAAGAGAGCCAAAAAATTAAACAAATAATAAATAAACATTGGCCCATGCTAAGGGACGATCCTATGCTTTACTCCGTATTACCAAAGAGACCAAAATTAGTATACAGAGGAGCCCCTAACCTAAAACAAAAACTAGCACACAACCACATTAAAGATAATACACCCACCCCCTTCTTTCAGAAAGAAGGTTTTTTTTGGCTGCGGACAATGTCTTGCCTGTAGAAACACAAAAAGCACAAAAAGGCACGTTACAGAATTTTACGACCCGAAAGGAGAAAAGAAATACAAAATACGCCAAATGATTACATGCTTTTCAAAAAGGGTTATATATGTTTTAAAATGTTCTTGTAATTTATTCTATGTAGGCAGAACAAAACGTCCCTTACAAACACGAATAAACGAACACATTAGAAACATCAAAAAAGGGCATGATAAACACAGTGTTTCAGAACACTTCAGTCTAGTACATAATAGAGATCCCCAATTTCTAGAATTTATGGCAATCCAGAAAATCACACTTAATTGGCGAGGGGAGGATGAAATTAGAAAATTAGGAAGAATTGAAACTAAATGGATTTTTAATCTCAACACTCTAGCCCCTACAGGTCTAAATGCAGACTTTGAGTTATGCCATTTTTTATGAATCAGACTATATATAGATATATCCATAATATACAAATTACTAACATCCTCTTTTTTTCACTGGGTCTATCTCTCTGCATGTTCCTTCTGTATATAAGACACTACTATTTTGAACAATGAACAACAAAATGTATACATTTTATGTGAATTCAATATTTTTACTAATCAGAATATACAGCAGTTACAGTTCCTGCAATAAATAGATGAATCAAAGTGTATATGGTGGAATATGTTTGCACAAAAAGGATTTCATATAAAATGCACACTAGTGTTGTCGCGAACCCGAAATTTTCGGTTCGCGAACGGCGAACGCGAACTTCCGCAAATGTTCGCGAACCGGCGAACCGCGCGAACCGCCATTGACTTCAATAGGCAGGCGAATTTTAAAACCAACAGGGACTCTTTCTGGCCACAAAAGTGATGGAAAAGTTGTTTCAAGGGGACTAACACCTGGACTGTGGCATGCCGGAGGGGGATCCATGGCAAAACTCCCATGGAAAATTACACAGTTGATGCAGAGTCTGCTTTTAATCCATAAAGGGCAGAAATCACCTAACATTGACACCTGTCCTCAAAGCCCCTGATACACACTGACACAGAGCAGAATAGAGACTGTTCCCCGTCCTCAGAGACCATGATACACACTGACACAGAGCAGAATAGAGACTGTTACCCCTACATAGGGTCACTTGGCAGATATGGCGGGGTCGTGGGAGGGGGAGGATGACTTTCACCTCTTCCCCTGTTACATTCCCGTTGTGCTGTGACATCACCCTTATACGCTGTGTAAAGCATACTATTTAATTTGATCAGCATGGCCACTTGAGTTTTTATAGTTTTCACGCTGCTTGTAGTTTATATATGGTTCACAAAAATCAAACAAACGATAAAGTAAACATGTAAGGATTCAGAATATTCTTTCAAACCCTTACACATTGTGTGTACGTATTTTTTGTCTTAAGTTTGTGGCTTTAAAGAGGTTCACGTTGTTTCTATGATGTGCATAACATGTTCTTGTAAATGTTTGTTAAATTTTTCCTGGAATTGTAATTTTTGAATCTGAATAAAGATAGTCAAATCCCTGATACACACTGACACAGAGCAGAATAGGGACTGTTCCCCCTACATAGGGTCACTTGGCAGATATGGATTGACACCTGTCCTCAAAGCCCCTGATACACACTGACACAGAGCAGAATAGAGGCTGTTCCCTGTCCACAGAGACCATGATACACACTGACACAGAGCAGAATAGAGACTGTTCCCCGTCCACAGAGACCATGATACATACTGACACAGAGCAGAATAGAGACTGTTCCCCGTCCACAGAGACCATGATACACACTGACACAGAGCAGCATAGGGACTGTTTCCCCTACATAGGGTCACTTGGCAGGTATGGATTGACACCTGTCCTCAAAGCCCATGATACACACTGGGGGGAGCTACTGTCCTCCCCAACCCCTGCGCGGTGGGTGGGGGCCATAAATCACAATGGGGGGACCTACTGTCCTCCCCCCTCGGCCCCCACCCCTGCGCGGTGGGTGGGGGCCATAAATCACAATGGGGGGGCCTACTTTCCTCCCCCCGGCCCCCATCCCTGCGCGGTGGGTGGGGGCCATAAATCACAATGGGGGGGCTACTTTTCTCCCCCCCGGCCCCCATCCCTGCGCGGTGGGTGGGGGGCTTAAATCACAATGGGACGGACCTACTGATAGGAGTGGAGTATTGTTCATATCAGTTTAATACCTTCCGCGTCTCCTATCAGTGGACGTGTATATGGCAGCCATTTTAGGATCCGCACACCTGGGACCCGAGCAAGGTCACCTCTTCAACAGGCCACAAGATTTGGCCCTGTAAAACTCTCCTGGATATTATGTACAATTTCTATGGATATGGCATTGATTTATGTAACAGGGAGATGGAAGAAGATGCTTGGTCGGTCCTCTTACTTGAAATTTGGGGCACTGCGCGGGCAAGCTAATGTGCCACCAGATAGGAGTGGTGAGTTTAGTATTGTTCTGATCAGTTTAATACCTTCCGTGTCTCCTATCAGTGGACGTGTAAATGGCAGCGATTTTTAATTGTGGAATTACCTCCCCTTTTTAGGCCAAGGTGGGAAGATGCTTAGACCACTGGTATATTGGTGCCATCTTGGAGGATTTTTTTTTTGTTTGTTTTTTGAAGCCACAGTGCTGCACCAGTGGGCCTAAAAATTAGGCATGTACACATGCCTGAAAAATTTGGTATTGTTGCAGCCGCTGCTGTAGCAGCGGCCAGAAAAAATGATGTTTGTTTCACAGGCAGAAAGTGCCCTAAAACATGGCGGCTTGAACCCTAGTTGGTGGCGGATAAGTCACGCAAGTCAAACGTCATTCAGAGCTAAAATACAGCAGCGTGGGGGGCGGAGCTTAACCAGCGAGCTAAACGGACGCCATCTCGACAAGCTCCCCAGTAAACGGGCACAATCTATTAAAAATCCCAACACCCTCAGCCGATCCAACCTCCTCCAGCCCCCAGCTGGACTCCCTACCTACTCCCGAGCCGATCGATGCCCTTCTTTGCGGCTTCCACCCAGCAGAAGCGGAGACGGAAGGTTGGGGCCTACCCCACGCTCACAATCCCAGACCTGGAGAAACTACTCGGCGGCTACGGAGCGTGACAAGCGCGGGACGAAGCCTCCCTCCAAAGGTCAGACCATCCGTCACACACACCAGCCATGGGCTGCCGCTCACAGCGCCCACAAGCCATAGAACAAAACCGGGACATAGTGTGGTGGAATCTCGGTAAAAATAAATTTAGTAGGCCGAGATTACCACGTGGCATGTGTACGTGCATATGCTGACGTATCGATCAGTTGGTTGCACGAGGCAAGATACGATCAGTAGTGTACGGAGCATGTGCAAGAATACAGGATGTAGTATTCCCCTCCTCCATTGTGCTGGACAAGCCATGCGGTCAAGCAGGAAGTTAATTCTTATTTGTATTGATTAGTCAAGAGAATGTGCGGGTGGAGCTTAATATGGGAGGAGTTATGTGCCTATATAAGGAGCCTGCACTATTGTCCGGGACTCAGAACTTGTGGTATTTTGGTGACGCTAGTCCCTCTGAGTCCCGATCGGTGATCCAATAAAGAATCTCTTCCTTCCTGAAGAAACCGGTGTCCATCTCTCTGTGCTTCGCTTCCGTCAGTTTCTCCGGTATCATTTGGTGCATTGGCCGGGAAGCTCATCGTTCAACGGTAGCTGAGAGGCAGAGGCGTGAGACGGTCTATCTTTGCCCACGTTCTCTACGGCTGCACCCCTGAACTTCTGCGTGGACCTCCCTTCGTCTCGGCGCCACTGGTCTGTTGTCCAGGAGATCATCGGCTTCTACGTGAGAAGTGCTGGGGTGTCCCCGTCGATGAGTGTGAACTCAGGTTCAGGAACGAGGAGGTAAGACAACTGCTGTTTTAGACGGCAGGACCCACTAGGGGTATACCGATTGTGCGGTAGGCCCAAAGGGGTTTAAATCTGTGTATCTGCCCCCTCTGTCGGAGGGAAGGAGCGAAGGCGCACCGCTTGATCGAACGCTCTTTAGTCAGACCGTTTGATTTTGTTAGTCAGGCGGGGTCCTGGTGTAAATAGCCCTAGCCGGACACCGGTGTCTTGTCTAGACTAGCGTTCTAGGGTGTATATTACGTTCGCTAGGTCGGAGGGACCGGGAGACTAAGCGGCGCCTGTGTAAATTCGGTTCGCTAGCTCTCAACCTATCTGGGCTAAGTGGGAAGGCGTGTAAATTTGGAACCCACTAGACTTTTGATAGTGCGACTAAGAGGCGCCTGTGTAAATTCGGTTCTCTAGCTCGCTATATGTGGTGATTGGGCAGTGTGGCTAACCAAAACGGGTGTATATAGTTTTAGGTAGTCCATTCAAGGTACTGGCCAATAGTTTAGTTGGGAATTGTAAATGTGATAAAGATTGTTTAGTAAAGTGTATATCTTGTTAGATAGCGCGAGCTCAGCCGTCTAGCGAGAGTGTTAATAGTGGGTTGCTGTATTATAGTGCACGGTACCATAACCCTGTATATTTACTGACACTGTATATAAGTACTAATCATTGTCGTCCATTGCATGTTTAACACCATAACCATTAATAATTGTATTGTGACCTTAACTTGTGCTTTGACCTATGCTAACCGTACTGTAACCGCTATTTGTAAAAAACGATGTTACTGAGGTGTGTTATAGACGGGTAATTCATATATAGAGAATTATAGCGTGGGTGACTGTATAGTTTCGCCAAAGGGCATAATATTGATTATATAGTGACTGGTGTAACAGCTGTGTGTGTACGGGAATTCCCTGAGTGTTTATTGTTATTGTGTACGTTTCACTTGGTAACCGTACCACGTGGTGCTGTTGCCAGAGGAAACGGGTGTGTCTGTTGAATAGTACGCGTGCATAGTATTCGTTGTCGACGACGTTCCATTGTTAAGTATGGGTGCGTCGCAGTCAACGATTCCGGATCCCTTAGGTTGTATGGTGAAGAATTTTAAAAAGGGATTCAAGACATGTGATTTTGGGGTTAAAATGTCCCCTGTACGTTTGGTCACTTTGTGTACTAGGGAGTGGCCTACTTTGGTTGCGGCATGGCCGCCACGTGGCAGTTTGGATCCAACTCTGGTACAGCGCTTACACGTGGCTGTATCAGGTAGGCCTGAACTTTACGGCCAGTTTCCTTATATTGATTGTTGGAGACAGGCCGTAAATGACTCGCCAAAATGGCTCCAGACATGCCACGAGGAGCAATGTCGCCTCATGGTAGCTAGGACTTGTTTGTCCACTAGGACTGGTGTTAGGCCCATTTTGGACACGCCCCCTGAGTCCGAGATCCCTTTGCCGCCCCCTTACTTTCCGTTAAGAGGAAGTGACGCAAATGCAGGAAGTCCTGCAACCCTCCCCTCATTACCCTCATCCACTTCCGCTTCCTCCTCCAGTACAGGATCCACCCCCCCTCGTACTAAATCTCCCCTTCCGGAATCAGAACCAACCCCCATTAAAAACGAATATCCTGATTTGGCGCCACTTCAGACTTCCGGTCAAGCTTCATCTAGCTCGGCTCGAAGTGTTTTATTTACAACCTTTTCCCAAAACCAAGCTCCCACATCCCCATACCCTATTTCTCCCCGACTGGAACCTATGACTGACGCCCCTCCACGTAGCCCCATACAGACCCGACAGTTGACCGGTGCCCAACAATTAAAACACTATCAGATGCCTCTTCGTCTGAATCCTGGGCCAGCCTATATCGATGCCGCAGGCCAAATGGCACATGCTGACCCAGTCTTTGTATATGTCCCATTCACGACAACCGATCTCTTAAATTGGAAGACCCACAATTCCTCGTATACTGAGAAACCACAAGCTATGACTGATCTGTTCACCTCAATAGTACAGACACATAACCCGACATGGGCGGATTGCCAGCAGTTATTAATGACTTTATTCAACAATGAGGAAAGGACAAGAATTAATCAAGCGGCCATTAAAGCACTAGAGGATAAAGCCCGTACTTTAAACCAAGCCAATCCATCAGCATGGGCCGCAACACATTATCCCAACACCGATCCCGATTGGAATGTAAATGGTGCTGATATGGTTCAACTCAGAGCCTATAGAGACGCTATAATTGCTGGCATGAAAGCCGGAGGAAAGAAAGCCATTAACATGTCGAAGACAGTTGAGGTGATTCAGAAAAGTGATGAAGCGCCCAGTGTCTTTTATGACCGATTATTGGAGGCATACCGCTTGTATACCCCCTTCAATCCGGAAGACGCAGACAATTCCCGAATGGTGAACTCCGCCTTTGTCAGCCAAGCTTATGGAGATATTAAGCGCAAGCTACAAAAGTTAGAAGGGTTTGCAGGTATGTCCATCACCCAACTAATGGAGGTAGCGAATAAGGTTTATATGAATAGGGAAACAGAAAGTAAGAAAGAGGAGGAGCGCAAGATGCGTAGAAAGGCTGATATGCTAGCGGTAGCGATCGCAGGCGTAGATAGACGGGGCCCAGATAGAGGCGATAGTAGATGGAGTAGGGAGCCTTTGAGTAGGAATCAGTGCGCGTATTGCAAGGAAGAAGGGCATTGGAGGAATGAATGTCCACAAAGAGAGCAGTACGAGAGAGACCAACCCAGGGCAGGTTACGGAAACTTTAGAGGCAGAGCGAGAGGTAGAGGAGGCCCCGGAGGGAGTAATGGTAATAGAGGGAGTAATGGGAACAGAGGAAGTGTTAGGGAAGACAGGTATATTCCAGCAGCGCAAAGGTCCCGCGATAGAGAAGGCAGGGACTTTGTAGGATTGGCTGACACGGTCATGGAGGACTATTGATACCGACCGGGCTCCATCCCCCTTGGTCGAGCGGAGCCTATGGTCGATGTATCAATAGGGGGAAAAAGGAGTGCGTTCATGATCGACACTGGTGCTGAACATTCAGTGGTGACTAATCTAGTTGCTCCTCCATCTGGAAGGACTATTACTGTGATAGGAGCAACTGAAAGAAGTGCTGAAAAACCGGTTCTTAAAAGTCGACTCTGTACATTGGGAGGCCACGTAGTAAAACATCAATTCCTTTATATGCCTGAATGTCCAGTCCAATTGCTGGGACGTGATATGCTATCTAAGTTACAAGCGCAGATTACGTTCCTACCAAATGGAACAACATCCTTAAAGTTTAATGGACCTTCAGGTATCATGACATTATCCGTACCAAAGGAAGAAGAGTGGCGACTTTATACAGCGTTGACTAGCCAAAACCCTAGGAGTGATGAGTCATTATTCAACATACCAGGAGTTTGGGCAGAGAACAACCCACCAGGACTGGCCCGCAATATTCCACCTATAAAAATTTAACTAAAACTTGGGGTTTATCCAGTAAGCCTAAGACAATACCACATCCCGCAGAAGGCTAAGAAGAATATCCAATCCTATCTGGATAAGTTCATACGGTATGGTATCCTAAAATTCTGTACTTCCCCCTGGAACACCCCATTGCTGCCTGTTCAAAAGCCCGGTACGGATGAGTATCGACCTGTGCAGGACTTGAGAGCAGTCAATGATGCGGTTGTTAGTATACATCCAGTTGTACCCAATCCATATAACCTGCTTGCTTTAATTCCGGGCGGGGCTACTTACTTTACAGTCTTAGACCTCAAAGATGCCTTCTTTTGCCTCCGAATTGCCGCAGAAAGTCAATGTATTTTCGCTTTCCAATGGGAGAACGCTGTAACGGGCTCAAAACGCCAAATGAC
Source organism: Pelobates fuscus (assembly GCF_036172605.1). Classification (NCBI taxonomy): domain Eukaryota; kingdom Metazoa; phylum Chordata; class Amphibia; order Anura; family Pelobatidae; genus Pelobates; species Pelobates fuscus. The sequence continues at coordinate 305,562,236 of NC_086321.1, forward strand.
TTGGACAAGACTGCCCCAAGGGTTTAAAAATTCACCTACCTTATTTGGTTCAGCCCTAAGTCAAGATCTACTGGATTTCGAGTCCATCCCAGGAGAGTGTGTATTGTTACAATATGTAGATGACTTGTTGATAGCAGCAGTTACAAAAGAAATCTGTCAGCAAGCAACGCACGATCTACTACACATTCTCTGGAAGGCAGGATACAAGGTGTCTAGAAAGAAGGCTCAGTTGTGTTTGCCAACTGTCAAATATCTGGGATTCCATATCTCTGAAGGTCAAAGAATTATGGGGCCAGAGAGAAAAGAAGCTGTGTGCCAAATACCGATACCCAAGAATAGAAGACAAGTGCGAGAATTCTTGGGGGCAGCAGGCTTCTGTAGGATATGGATTCCCAGCTACGCGATACTGGCAAAACCTCTGTATGCAGCTATCAAAGGTACAGAGCACGACCCCTTCTTATGGACTCAAGAACAACAAACGGCATTTGAAGATGTGAAGAAGGCTTTGATGAGTGCCCCAGCATTAGGTCTACCTGATCACACACGACCATTCTACCTGTATGTACATGAGCAAAGAAGAATGGCTGTGGGAGTATTGACACAGTACTTGGGATCATGGCAAAGACCTGTTGCCTACATGTCTAAGCAATTGGATGCAGTGGCCAGCGGACTTCCACCTTGTCTAAGAGCCGTAGCTGCAGCCGCCCTGCTAGTAGCTGAAGCCGATAAACTCACTCTGGGTCAAGAACTTTATGTACGAGTCCCACATGCAGTACAGACGTTGTTGGATTACAAAGGAAATCATTGGTTTAGTAACAGCCGTATGACCAAGTATCAAGCAATGTTGTGTGAAAACCCCAGAGTGCATTTAGAGACTGTAAACACCTTAAATCCAGCTACCCTTTTGCCACAACCTACTGAAAGTCAACATGATTGTTTGGAAGTAATGTATGAAGTATTCTCAAGTAGACCAGATCTTCGTGATTTTCCCATCCAGAACCCCGATGTTCAATATTATACCGACGGCAGTAGTTATGTGAAAGAAGGGATCCGCTATGCAGGATATGCAGTAACAACAATAGACAAGGTGATAGAAGCTCGGCCACTGGCGAAAGGAACATCAGCACAAAAGGCAGAATTGATAGCACTGACACGAGCGTTACAATTGGCTGAAGGTTTAAGAGTGAACATCTACACGGACTCCAAATATGCGTTTTTAACCACTCATGCCCACGGAGCTTTGTATAAAGAAAGAGGACTACTGAATTCAGAAGGAAAAGAAATCAAATACGCAGCTGAAATCCTACAACTATTGGAAGCAGTGTGGGAGCCGAAAGAAGTCGGTATCATACATTGTCGAGCGCATCTGAGAGGAGATGGTGATGTAACTAAGGGAAATCGGATGGCAGATAGTGCAGCTAAGCGTGCTGCTGAATCAGGAAGACAGGAGTATGTGGGGCATATAGCTGCTCTTATACCAACTCCACTGTCTCAATGGACTCCAGTTTATACAGCTCAAGAAGAGGAGTGGTTAAAGACTGAACCGGGAAAGTATTTGGAGAACAAGTGGTATCAGCTAGAAGATGGAAGAATAGTCATACCAGCATCACTAGCGGTAGAAATTGTCCAAAATTATCATAACGGGACACATTCTGGGAGAGACAGCACAGAAGAATCTCTCAGAAAACATTTCTACATACCAAGATTGTCCAACTTGACTCAGGCCATTGTACGAAGATGTGTAACGTGTGCTAAAAATAATGCAAGACAAGGACCAGTAAAGCCACCAGGAGTCCAGTTTATGGGGGGACTCCCCATGTCCGATTTACAAATTGACTTTACAGTGATGCCTAAATCGGGTGGACATCGTTACCTGCTGGTAATTGTGTGCACCTATTCAGGCTGGGTAGAAGCATGTCCTACTCGTACAGAGAAAGCAGGAGAAGTTGTGAGATTCCTGCTACGAGAAATAATACCCCGATATGGACTACCCTGTTCTATAGGATCGGACAATGGTCCAGCTTTTGTTCATCAGTGCCTACAACAACTGACTCATATGCTTGGTATAAAGTGGAGGCTTCATACAGCATATAGACCCCAGAGTTCTGGTAAGGTAGAGAGAATGAATAGAACTATTAAGAACCAGTTGGCTAAAATGTGTCAGGAAACCCAACTTAAGTGGAACGTTCTCTTACCCATAGCTCTATTGCGAATCCGCAGTACCCCTACCAGAAGGATGGGCCTCTCTCCTTTTGAAATCATGTATGGGCGACCACCTCCCGTACTTGGTAACTTAAGGGGGGATTTGAGTCAGTTGGGAGAAGGAATTACCCGGCAGCAGGTTGTAGAGTTGGGTAAGACTATGGAGGAGGTACAGAAATGGGTACAAGATAGATTACCTCTGAATATTTATCCCCCTGTTCATAGTTATCATCCAGGAGATCAAGTGTGGATTAAAGAGTGGAATAATGTACCGTTAGGGCCCAAGTGGAGAGGTCCTTATGTTGTTCTTTTGTCTACCCCTACAGCGATAAAAGTAGCCAAAGTGACTCCGTGGATACATCACTCCAGGGTTAAACCAGCAGCAGTCGATTCTTGGCAAGTTACAGCAGATCCAGAGAATCCCTGCAAGATCCGGTTAAAACGCACGACTCAGTCGGAGTAACGAGGAACTATTGTGGATTACAAATTTTATTGTTACAGGGATTTGGTGAAGTGAGTGTTTTTAGACGGCCATAATAAAGCCTGTCCGCTTACCGACATATAGTGTATAAGCCAGGGAAAGTCTCGAAGGGACTCCTGTGAAGACGAGCAGAACTCCATTCCCTGCAGCCCTTACATCCTGGAAGCTGAGGTGCCTTCGCACGGACGAAGACTGAGGATGACGGCGAAAGATGTGTTTTTGATAGTGTTTATTTATGTGTGTTTTTATATTCAGGAAGGTAGAGGTACCGACACTCCTAGCTGTGAGGTATGCATTAAGACTACGAGAACAGGTAACCATATTTCCCAAACCCTAATTTGGCATTCACAATACGAGTGTAAAGGAGATGTATCGAGATGTAGATACCTAAATATAGACTATAGTGTGTGCCATTTAGGAGTAGGAGAACCTAAGTGCTTCAGTCCGGAGTATCAACCTCGTACAATTTGGTTGACTCTCAGGAATGGAGATCCTCAGGGGACCCTAATTAATAAGACGGTGTTAGAATCCGTACATTCTTCGGGTGTTCTGCTATTTGATGCGTGTAAAGCGATATCGAGTGGTAGAAAGCCGTGGAATGTATGTGGGGATCTTAGATGGGAGAGGACGTATGGGTCTAATGATAAATATATTTGTCCCAGTAGTAAAAATAAATATGTGAGTCCTAGATGCCCAAATAAAGACTATAACTTTTGCCCATATTGGTCTTGTGTGGGGTGGGCGACTTGGGGACAGACAGTAGACAAGGACATGATAGTGACTAAGTTGCCGACTAGCCCATATTGTAGGTCTATGGAATGCAACCCAGTCCATATACTTATAAATAACCCCGACAAGTTCTTAGACAAGTATGGCAATTTATTTGGGTTTCAAATATACGGGACGGGTTTAGATCCTGGGACAGTATTATTTATAGGGATAGAGACTGATACGGTATCCTCCCAAACTCATCAAGTATACCATTCCTTTTATGAAGAGATGAGTATAAATAATAAGATCCCCCATAATGCTAAAAACCTGTTTATTGATTTAGCCGAAAGTATTGCCGGTAGTCTTAATGTTACCAACTGCTATGTGTGTGGAGGTACTAACATGGGAGACCAATGGCCTTGGGAAGCAAAGGAGGTAATGTCCGGTTCTGAGGCAGTTGACCAACTAATATCTACACAAGCCGATTATCATATGAGTGTTAGAGGTAAATCTGAGTGGAGATTAAAGACCTCCATCATAGGTTATGTTTGCATAGCAAGGAAAGGAATAATGTATAACACTTCTGTAGGAGAATTAACTTGTCTAGGGCAAAAAGCTTATGATGATAATACAAAGAATACAACTTGGTGGTCGGCTTCAAATGTCTCAGAACCATCTAACCCGTTTGCTAGATACGCCAATTTAAAGGATGTGTGGTTTGATTTATCCATCACATCTACCTGGAGAGCCCCAGCAAATTTGTACTGGATCTGTGGTAAGAAAGCCTATTCGGAGTTGCCACAGGACTGGGAAGGGGCATGTGTGTTGGGTATGCTCAAACCATCCTTCTTCTTGTTACCGATTGAAACAGGTGAGACTTTAGGTGTTAAAGTGTATGATGTGAATCATAGGAAGAAAAGGGGGCCCATAGAGATAGGCGCCTGGGAAGATGATGAATGGCCTCCCCAGCGTATTATAGATTATTATGGGCCAGCCACGTGGGCAGAAGATGGTACCTTTGGTTATAGAACCCCTATTTATATGCTCAACCGAATTATAAGATTACAGGCGGTGGTTGAGATTATCACCAACGAGACATCACAAGCGCTCAATCTTCTAGCGAAGCATAACACCAGGATGAGGACAGCAGTCTACCAAAATAGATTAGCCTTGGATTACCTTTTGGCAGTAGAGGGAGGTGTATGTGGGAAGTTTAACCTGAGCAATTGCTGTCTTCAAATAGATGACGAAGGGCAAGCAATAGCTGAGCTTACTAGCCATATGGTTAAACTAGCGCATGTGCCTACTCAGGTATGGAAAGGGTATAATCCAAGTAGTTGGTTTGGTAGCTGGTATGAGTGGTTTGGAGGGCTTAAGGCAGTGGTAGGTGGAGTCCTACTGATTTTAATGTTGTGTCTACTCCTGCCGTGTCTTATACCCTTAGTAGTTAGGTCTGTGCAAAGCCTGATAGAAAATATAGCAGAGAGGAAGGCTGCTGCACAGATAATGGCGATTTATAAGTATAAGGCTCTAGATCAGGGAGAACCAATGCAGGAAGATGAGTGTTAAAAGATTCACATCATAAGATAAGTCTGGTCTGGTTCAAGGTAACTTGCGGTGTATGCAAACCAAGGTTAAGTGATGCCTCAAGTAATTGTGAAATATCAAGAGGCATCAAAGGGGGGAATGTGGTGGAATCTCGGTAAAAATAAATTTAGTAGGCCGAGATTACCACGTGGCATGTCTACGTGCATATGCTGACGTATCGATCAGTTGGTTGCACGAGGCAAGATACGATCAGTAGTGTACGGAGCATGTGCAAGAATACAGGATGTAGTATTCCCCTCCTCCATTGTGCTGGACAAGCCATGCGGTCAAGCAGGAAGTTAATTCTTATTTGTATTGATTAGTCAAGAGAATGTGCGGGTGGAGCTTAATATGGGAGGAGTTATGTGCCTATATAAGGAGCCTGCACTATTGTCCGGGACTCAGAACTTGTGGTATTTTGGTGACGCTAGTCCCTCTGAGTCCCGATCGGTGATCCAATAAAGAATCTCTTCCTTCCTGAAGAAACCTGTGTCCATCTCTCTGTGCTTCGCTTCCGTCAGTTTCTCCGGTATCAATAGGGACCATGCTTCAAAGGCCTGCTCCGGCTAAAACTACTCCCGCGGACACGCCGCGTACGGCGCCCCACTACCAACACACGGATCAACCGGAGGCAGAAACAACCTCAGAAGCCCACATAGGGCCACAACACCAACTAGACCCTCCAGCAGACATGACCCCAACATCCAGGCATGATTTAAAAATCCTATTTTCGGACTTCCATAAAATCCTTGCGGCAGAACTGGCCCCCATCAAAAAGGACATCACTGCCACTATAAACAGGGTACACACTAATGAAAAACACATTACAGACATGCAAACTCACCTAGCTGAGCTGCAAGAATCAATGCACCACCTTCAGGCGCAACAAAGAGCCATAATGGCACAGCAGACAACCATGGAGGAACGCCATCGGCGCACTAATATAAAAATTAGAGGCATCCCGGCAGCCATCTTGCCAGATGAACTACCGCACTACACAAGGCGCCTTCTGGCCACTATTCTGCCTCACACCATGGTCAAGAAGATGGTCACTGAGGAGATCTACCGCCTGCCTACATCCTCAAAGGTACGCTCAAACACACCCAGAGATGTGATACTCAGGTGCCCAAATGTACACGACAAGATTCAGGTCATGTCTGCATTAAAAGGTAAAACACCCCTGATATCTGAGGGCGCTAGCTTAACCTTTTTCCAGGATCTTACAAAGTCTACCCTCATGTGGCGCAAAACCTTCAGCTCCCTCACCAACAGACTGAGGGCAGCAGACATCACCTATCGATGGGGGCACACGGATCCCTGGTGATACCACAGAACGGATCCCAACTCACACTTGCCTCCATGGAAGAGGCACCCACAATAATACAGGCCTTGGGACTGGACCCACCGACCGCCAACTCACCCTCAAGACCCTCTACTACCAATTGGGACCCAGAGCGCACCGCAACGTTTGTACCGCGGAACAGAAGCCCTCGGTCCTCGGACCCAAGACAGCCTCAAGGGACTGGCTGACAATGAGGCACAGTAGGGACACCTTCCCAGCGCTCACCTTTACCTCAGGTCTAAAGACTGCAAAGTTATTTTCATTGAACGTTTAACATTTCTTATAGTACCCCATTGTTCTTGGGGGCAACAATATATTTATATATATATATTTTTTTTTTGTGAGCCCAATTTTGGTAACCAAGTGCCGTTTTGGAAACGTTACCATAATTCCTACAGTTCGTACACTCAATGCGAAAATCACAATTGTTTATTACCTTGTTCTTTCTCCTGAACCCTGTTTTTGAGCCGGTGGCTGTCAGTTTGTAAGGTCTCCAAACATCTGATAGAGGTTAAAGCCAAGCTCAGTGTCCCATGACTAGGGGACATTACCCTCCTAAGGCTGAATAGGGGCACTAAAATTTAATAAACACACCTCACTACTTTCAAGCTACAAAAGCAAGATTAAATTGTCTGACAAAACAATTATATTGCTAAAGCCTATTAAATGCTGACCTTATATAGATGACTTATCTAGAATACTGAACAGTAGCCGGCCTTTAAGAGGGCAGCATAGTAAAGGTACAGGTTGTATACGACCCATTACCTACCGTCAAAGTGTCCATATGGTAACGTACATTATTCTGCAAAGATTAGGGTTTGTCCTGCACTCTTAGTGGGTGTAGAGCTTTAAGCTTGAGGGTTTGTGAAGTCTAAAACGAGTCAAGAATTGCATACAAAAGCATAGGTCAGGAGAAACCTATCTAACTTCACACCATACCTGAGTTACAAAAGGACGTTTAAACGGTTTATTGTTTATGTTGTTGCGATCCCTACTAGAAGACTGACACACGTACAACAATCGACAGGCCTAACCCTGACATGGACCGTACTTGACTGACACCACAGGCTCAATGGGACCCACTCTCGCACGACTGGTACACCTAAGACGGGGACATACCACAAACGCTTAATGGAGTGACTGCTACACTCTTACCACGACCACCCCACCCCCCTGCGACTCCCTAGGTTAGGAGTTTCGATCACGTGAGGCAGAGACCACACTCACGGCAGGAGGCTGCACTGGACAGCCCACACGCTTCAGAAGTCACTCACTAGTACACACCCACCAATATGCCCACGGGACACCATACCGACACATACAGGCACACCCAAGTGTCATAACCATGGAGGCACCACATACTCCATAACTACTTCACACACGGAGCGCGGATACCAGCACCGAATATACGACTCAAACACACAGATAACACAGGTTAAGCGGTTAATGACCCGGATCCAAGTTATTGCTTGTATTTTATAAAATTATATAATTGGTGCAGTCTCACAAGATGCAAGATAAATATGTTGATGCTATATACTGGAAATTCTGACTTGCAATGTACTGTTTTACTGTCATGCAAAGCACCGCAAAAATAAAGAATTAAAAAAAAAAAAAAAATACAGCAGCGTGTGGACCATTTTTAGCCCAAGGCAGCTCATCTCATCAGGCCTTTTTTAATCGAATGTATCGCCCACTGTCAGTCCCTTCGGGATCCATCCCTCATTCATCTTAATAAAGGTGAGGTAATCTAGACTTTTTTTACCTAGGCGACTTCTCTTCTCAGTGACAATACCTCCTGCTGCACTGAAGGTCCTTTCTGACAGGACACTTGAAGTGGGGCAGGCCAGAAGTTCTATCGCAAATTGGGATAGCTCAGGCCACAGGTTAAGCCTGCACACCCAGTAGTCAAGGGGTTCATCGCTCCTCAGAGTGTCGATATCTGCAGTTAAGGCGAGGTAGTCTGCTACCTGACGGTCGAGTCGCTCTCTGAGGGTGGATCCCGAAGGGCTGTGGCGATGCATAGGACTTAAAAAGCTCCGCATGTCCTCCATCAACAACACGTCTTTAAAGCGTCCTGTCCTTGCCGGCGTGGTCGTGGGAGGAGGAGGAGGATGACTTCCACCTCTCCCCCTGTTAGATTCCCGTTGTGCTGTGACATCACCCTTATACGCTGTGTAAAGCATACTTTTTAATTTATTTTGCAAATGCTGCATCCTTTCCGACTTGTTGTAATTCGGTAACATTTCCGCCACTTTCTGCTTATACCGGTGGTCTAGTAGCGTGGACACCCAGTACAGGTCGTTCTCCTTCAGCCTTTTTATACGAGGGTCCCTCAACAGGCACGACAGCATGAAAGACCCCATTTGCACAAGGTTGGATGCCGAGCTACTCATTTCCCGTTCCTCCTCCTCACTGATGTCATTGAAGGTATGTTCTTCCCCCCAGCCACGTACAACACCACGGGTACCAGATAGGTGACAACGAGCACCCTGGGATGCCTGTTGTGTTTGGTCTTGCTCCTCCTCCTCCTCCTCAAAGCTACATTCCTCCTCTGACTCCTCTTCCTCACAATCCTCTTCCAGCGTTGCCGCAGGTCCAGCAAACGATGCTGATAAGGCTGTTTCTGGTGGTGATGGTGACCACAACTCTTCCTCTTCCTCTTCAGCCTGATCCAGCACTCTTCGCAGGGCACGCTCCAGGAAGAAAACAAATGGTATGATGTCGCTAATGGTGCCTTCGTTGCGACTGACTAGGTTTGTCACCTCCTCAAAAGGACGCATGAGCCTACAGGCATTGCGCATGAGCGTCCAGTAACGTGGCAAAAAAATTCCCAGCTCCCCAGTCATACAAATATTCATTAACAGCTTTTTCTTGTTGGAGCAGGCGGTCGAACATTAGGAGTGTTGAATTCCAACGTGTAGGGCTGTCGCAAATCAAGCGCCTCACTGGCATGTTGTTTCGCCGCTGGATATCGGCAAAGTGAGCCATGGCCGTGTAGGAACGCCTGAAATGGCCACACACCTTCCTGGCCTGCTTCAGGACGTCCTGTAAGCCTGTGTACTTATGCACAAAGCGTTGTACGATCAGATTACACACATGTGCCATGCACGGCACATGTGTCAACTTGCCCAACTTCAATGCCGCTGTAACGGCTACCCAGATAGAGAGAGGGTTTCTGCCGTTGGAGACGTCCTTTTTCCCTGCAAGCTGCTGTGGAGAAGTAGGCTGATATAATCCCATCCACGATATCCAGAGCGAAAATCAGGTTCAGCTGCAACAGGAACAGAATAACCTTCCCAAACAATCCCCTTTCAAGAACGAGACGAGGCTACGTTATGAAGGGTCAAGAAGAACTGAGGACTGGGACACCCAGCCTGCTTTTTATTAGAAAAGGGTACACACAGGACACTCCCAGGGGGAGGATGAAAACAACCAATTATGCACAGGGTAACACCCCCACGTCTCCTCCCCTCAGATAACCACATAATACAATTAGAACATACAATATTTTGCCCCAGTTCTGGATGTACCCCAAAAACAGGGGGTACACCTTTAAATCCGGCACCGCTTGAGAGATCTTCGTTCGGGGAACACTCTGTCCAAAAATCAGCCCGATTGGGTGAACGGTTCGGGAGTTACAGAGTTTCAAAGTTTTGACCGACCGCACAGACCAACTAGCCGAAAATAGTTCCATGAGTTTTGGCCTTGCGGTCGGTCTCTGTTCGCACGGTAAAACGGTATGAAAATCTTGTCATCCATCCGAATCGCGGGGTTCGCTGAAATCCCCATAGGTGACTGAGTATAACTACCGAATGGTGGGGTGTTCGGTAGTTTCTGTGCGAACTTGTGGAGGTCTGGAGGACTCAGCGGTGTTCGCCTGTTTGCGTATCCGTTTTTAGTTCCATGCGGTTACAGGCAAACACCGCTGTTCGCACACAAGATGGCCGCGACCACGTGTAAAGTCCTGAAATGGCGGCCACCTACATTTCACATACGGACTTCGCACGAAATCAGGCGAACAGAGGCATGAACCGAACAAAAGAAAAGACTAAGTTGGAAGGATCTGTTACACTGCTCCCCTTTTGTGGAACACTCCGGCAGACCCGGATTGATCCTTTTCGGGTCAACTTGGGGCTGTCCGGTTCCTTGTTAGGGTAATAGTTCTGTTTGTCTGGACAGACCATCGGCATTCCCGTTGAACCTGCCCGGGCGGTATTGAATGGAAAAGTTGTAGGGTTGCAGTGCTAGGCTCCATCTCAACAAGCGTCCATTATCTCCAGCTACTCTGTTTAACCACACCAGGGGGTTATGGTCGGTGATTAATGTAAATTCCTGTCCGTACAAATATGGGGTGAGTTTCTTTAATGCCCAGACCAGGGCTAAGCATTCCTTTTCCACTGCCGCGTAGCTCACTTCTCTAGGTAACAGTTTCCTACTGAGATACGCGACAGGGTGCTCGCCCCCATCTTCTCCGACCTGGCTTAGAACTGCCCCCAGTCCATACATGGATGCATCTGTATGAACGACAAATCTTTTGTTAGGGACGGGGGCAGACAGGACAGGTGCATGAATCAGAGCATTCTTTAGGGCCTGAAAGGCTGTTTCACAGGCGGGAGACCACAGGACTATCCTAGGCAAGTTCTTTTTGGTTAGGTCTGTTAATGGTTTTGCGATGGTACTATAGTCAGGGACAAACCTCCTATAATATCCTGCGGTTCCCAAAAATGCTAATACTTGAGTTTTGGTGTGGGGTGTGGGCCAGTTAGCTACAGCCTCAATTTTAGCGGGTTCTGGGCGCTGCTTCCCACATCCCACTCGATGTCCCAGGTACTGGACTTCTGCCATGCCGAAGTTACACTTTTCTGGTTTCAGAGTCAACCCTGCGGCCCGAATCTGATCCAGTACGGCCTCTACATGCCTTAAGTGCTCTCCCCAGGTTTCGCTATAAATCGCAATGTCATCCAGGTACGCGCAGGCGAAATCCTGGAAGCCATCAAGGAGGCGATCCACTAAGCGCTGAAATGTAGCCGGGGCGTTTTTCATCCCAAATGGCATGACCTTAAATTGGTACAAGCCAAATGGGGTGACAAAGGCCGACTTAGGGATAGCCTCCTTGGCCAGGGGAATCTGCCAATACCCTTTACACAAGTCGATGGTGGTCAGATAACGTCCCCTGGCAATACGATCTAATAGCTCGTCTACTCGGGGCATGGGATAGGCGTCTGTCAGGGTTTTGTCATTGAGACGTCGATAATCGACACAGAACCGGGTAGTCCCATCCTTTTTGGGGACTAGGACCACCGGTGAGGCCCACGGGCTGTCAGATGGCTCTATCACTCCTAGTCTTAGCATCTCCTGGATTTCCTTCCTCATCTCATCTTTTACTGCCTCAGGGATCCTATAGGGAGTTTGCCGGAGAGGGGGTTGGCCTGGGGTCTCTACATAGTGAGTTGCTAAGGGGGTGTATCCGGGCTCTTGGGAAAATGTCAACCTCTTTTCAGTCAGCAGTTGTCGGATCTGTCCCTTTTCAGCGGGGGTTAGTCGCTCCCCTAGCTGTACGGTATTGAGCAGGGTCTTAGGTTCCGAGTTAGCTAAAAGGTCGGGTATGGGTAAGCTGTCAGGGTCTTCAGTGGCTGGTATACATATGGCTGCTATATCCTCGGGCCTTTCTTGATATTCTTTTAATAAATTTACGTGAAAGGACTTCTGGATCCTTTCATCTTTGCTGCTGGCAATTACATAGGTGGTGTCACATACCTGTGCTACCACTTTGTAAGGGCCCTGCCAGGAGGTCTGGAGCTTATTCCCTTTGACAGGTCTAAGCACCAGCACCTTCTGGCCTACTTGGAACGTTCGCTGGCGGGCGCCCTGATCGTACCAACGTTTCTGCCGGCCCTGGGCCGCATGGAGGTGGTCCCGTGCCATCCGGGCTAACTGTTCCATGCGGTCCCGCATTTCTAGTACATATGGTACGATGGGGACACCCTCATGTTCTGTCTCTCCCTCCCAGTGCTCTCGGATGAGGTCGAGGGGGCCTCGTACTCTCCGGCCATAGAGCAGTTCAAAGGGAGAGAACCCTGTGGATTCCTGCGGCACCTCCCGATAAGCGAACAGGAGGTGCGGCAAGAATCGTTCCCAATCTTTGTATTCCGCTGTAAAGGTCCGTAGCAATTGCTTTAGGGTACCGTTAAAACGTTCACAGAGACCGTTAGTCTGAGGGTGGTACGGGGAACTAAGTAGGGGTTTAATACTACAAACCTTCCATAGCTGCTGGGTTAGGTCTGCGGTAAACTGGGTTCCTCTATCGGACAAGATTTCCTGAGGAAATCCCACTCGGGTGAATATCCCGACTAGAGCACTGGCGACAGTGTCAGCCTGGATATTCGTCAGAGCGACAGCTTCCGGGTAGCGAGTAGCATAGTCCACTACGGTAAGTATGTATTTCTTACCAGAGGGACTGGGGTTAGGTAGGGGTCCCACTAGGTCGACTGCCACCCTGCTAAATGGTTCCTCGATCACAGGCATAGGTAACAGTCGAGCTTTAGGGTGATCTCCTCTCTTCCCTACCCGTTGGCATACGTCACAAGTGCTGCAGTAACGTCGTACATCCTTTGAGATCCCCGGCCAAAAGAAGGTCTGGGTGATCCGGAAGGTGGTACGGTTACCCCCTAGATGCCCTGCCAACGGAATGTCGTGGCCGATTCGGAGAAGCTCCAACCGGTACTTTCTGGGTACCACTAGTTGGCGCTTCTGTGAAGGGGGACAGCCTCTCTTTTTCCCTTCCGTCAGTCTGTACAACCTGTCCCCATCCCATAGGAAACGTTCCTGTTTGCCCTCCCTACTGTCTGCTAATTCTCGATACTTTTGGAGGGTGGGGTCCTCTCTAGTTTCCCTCCCAAACTCCTCTGGGGTGTCCCAAGCTATGGGCCTGCTTGTTGTAGTGGGGTTACATGTGGGTGCTTGGCTTACCTGGGTCTCCCGGCCTGTATTAGGGTCATCTGTGACACGGGCCTGTGAGCGGGTGGTTACGGGACAAGCGGCAGCAGGTGTGGGCAAATATGCTGAGGTCAAGGGGCCAATGTCATTTCCCAAGACGACCTCGGCAGGCAAGTTGTCCATGATGCCAACTGTAGTTTTCCCCGATCCGACTCCCCAGTCTAAGTGTACTCGGGCAGTGGGCAAGCGAAAAACAGCGCCCCCTGCGACCCGAACAGCAACAGTGCGGGTAGACACATTCTCTGGTTTTACTAGGTGCTTTTGGATCAACGTGATGGTAGCCCCGGTGTCTCTTAGGCCTTGTGCTGTTTGTCCATTCACCCGAACTTCCTGCCGATGATGCTGTCGGTTATCTGGCGAAGCAGCTTGTATGGGATCTGCTTCATACAAAATCCCCAGGCATTCCTCAGGGCCCATTTCAGCTTCCACACAGTGAGCTGCAGAGGGTCGTGATGCAGGGGCCTCTGCGTTGGGAGTTGTGCGTCTCCAATTGTTACTAGTGGATCTTAGGGGACAATATCGAGCAATATGTCCGAGGTTGCCGCAGTGATGGCACGTCACTTTCGACAAATCTCGGGGGTAGTTGGTAGGTCCCTGAGGACGGGGTGGTCCTGGTGGGACTGGAGCTCGAAACTCTGGGCGTGAGACAGTGGCTGGGGTACGTGGCTCTATCTTATGAGCTGGTCGTGGAGTACCCTGGCTTACTCTCCTTGTCTCGGCGTATTCATCGGCCAGCCGAGCCGCCTCATTTAAATTAGCGGGGCGCCGGTCTCGTACCCAGTCTTGTAGGTCCGCAGCCAAATTTTGAAAGAAATGTTCCATTAAGAATAATTGTAATATCTCCTCTCCGGTGTTGGCCTTACATCCTTGGACCCAATGTGATGCTACTCTTTGTAGTCGGTTGGCCCATTCCATGTGGGAGTCCACAGCTTTCTTTTTGGACTCCCGGAAGCGGCGACGGTAGGCTTCTGGGGTTACCGCATACCTGGTGAGCAGTGCCTCCTTTACTGTTTGGTACTGCGTGATCTCCTCTGTAGTGAGCGCTCGAAAAGCCTCACTAGCTTTTCCTGATAGTTTTCCCGCCAGGATAGTGACCCATTGCCCTGGCGGTATTTGATGTAGCGAGCACTGTCTTTCAAAGTCCGCCAAATACCCATCAATTTCCTCTTCATTTTCTGCAAAGGTTTTAAATGCATTGAAGGGAATTTTCGTTACTGTAGTAGTGGGTAGCGGGGTAGGAACTGTCTGTGTAGTGAGCTGTCTGGCTCTTACCAGTTCCATTTCTTGATCCCTCTTGGTTTGGATCTCTTCCCTTGTTTCCCGGAGTAGTTGGGTTATTAGCTCTGTAGACGTGACTGGATACAACGCTAATCTCCGCTGCACAATTGCCGTAATCACATCGTCCTCACTGATGGGTGCCCTGGGTTCCGTTACCTCCATGGACCTATCCATCTCGTCCAGCTCCAGCAGGTCAGCTATCAGCTCCCTCCGTGGTCTGTTGCTGGCACTTCTACCACGATTCTCCAATAAATCCTTTAGTGTGGGTCTTTTCAGCTTAGCATACTGAGACTCCATTCAGCACTTGCTCTTTGGATAAAAGGACCATCCCACCGCTGCCACCAATGTAACGGCTACCCAGATAGAGAGAGGGTTTCTGCCGTTGGAGACGTCCTTTTTCCCTGCAAGCTGCTGTGGAGAAGTAGGCTGATATAATCCCATCCACGATATCCAGAGCGAAAATCAGGTTCAGCTGCAACAGGAACAGAATAACCTTCCCAAACAATCCCCTTTCAAGAACGAGACGAGGCTACGTTATGAAGGGTCAAGAAGAACTGAGGACTGGGACACCCAGCCTGCTTTTTATTAGAAAAGGGTACACACAGGACACTCCCAGGGGGAGGATGAAAACAACCAATTATGCACAGGGTAACACCCCCACGTCTCCTCCCCTCAGATAACCACATAATACAATTAGAACATACAATATTTTGCCCCAGTTCTGGATGTACCCCAAAAACAGGGGGTACACCTTTAAATCCGGCACCGCTTGAGAGATCTTCGTTCGGGGAACACTCTGTCCAAAAATCAGCCCGATTGGGTGAACGGTTCGGGAGTTACAGAGTTTCAAAGTTTTGACCGACCGCACAGACCAACTAGCCGAAAATAGTTCCATGAGTTTTGGCCTTGCGGTCGGTCTCTGTTCGCACGGTAAAACGGTATGAAAATCTTGTCATCCATCCGAATCGCGGGGTTCGCTGAAATCCCCATAGGTGACTGAGTATAACTACCGAATGGTGGGGTGTTCGGTAGTTTCTGTGCGAACTTGTGGAGGTCTGGAGGACTCAGCGGTGTTCGCCTGTTTGCGTATCCGTTTTTAGTTCCATGCGGTTACAGGCAAACACCGCTGTTCGCACACAAGATGGCCGCGACCACGTGTAAAGTCCTGAAATGGCGGCCACCTACATTTCACATACGGACTTCGCACGAAATCAGGCGAACAGAGGCATGAACCGAACAAAAGAAAAGACTAAGTTGGAAGGATCTGTTACAGCCGCTATCAAATTTTTTCCGTTGTCACACACCACTTTGCCGATATCCAGTTGCTGCGGAGTCAGCCACTTTTCCACCTGTGCGTTCAGGGCGGACAGGAGTGCTTGTCCGGTGTGACTCTCTGCTTTCAAGCAAGTCAAACCCAAGATGGCGTGACACTGCCGTATCCGGGATGTAGAATAGTACCTGGGGAGCTGGGGGGGTGCCGTTGATGTGGAGCAAGACGCAGCAGCACAAGAGGACTTAGCCGAGGAGGTTATGGAAGAAGATGGAGTAGGAGGAGTAGAGGAGGTGGCTGGAGGACTGCCTGCAAGTCGTGTTGGTGTCACAAACTCCTCTGCAATGCCACGCATTCCTTGCTTGTCAGCCGTCAGCAGGAATACCCAATGCGCAGTGTAGGTGATATACCTGCCCTGACCATGCTTTGCAGACCAGGTATCAGTGGTCAGATGGACTCTTGCCCCAACACTGGGTGCCAGACATGCCATGACTTCCTTTTGCACAATCGAGTACAGGTTGGGGATTGCCTTTTGTGAAAAGAAATTCCGGCCGGGTACCTTCCACTGCGGTGTCCCAATAGCTACAAATTTTTTTGAACGCCTCAGACTCAACCAGATTGTATGGTAAAAGCTGGCGGGCTAATAGTTCGGACAAGCCAGCTGTCAGACGCTGGGCTTCTTACGCTCAAACATGTCCTTGACAGACACATGACTGTGGGCAGATGAGCGGGAACTGCTCAAGGCGGGAGACGGAGTGGCGGATGGTTGACAGGGGGCAAGGAGGACAGCAGTGGTTGACGTGGCTGAAGATGCTGGACCAGGAGGAGGATGGTGGCTTAGAGTAGGCGTGCTGCTTGTACTCGTGTGTTGATCCCATAGGCGTTTGTGATGTGAGATCATGTGCCTACGCAAAGCAGTTGTACCTAGGTGGGTGTTGGACCTCCCACGACTCCAGTTTCCTTTGGCACAGGTTGCAAATGGCATCGCTGTTGTCAGAGGCAGACACAAAAAAAAAATGCCACACTGCTGAGCTCTGCAATGACGGCATTCTGGTGGTGGACACAGCATGCGTTGATTGGCGTGCTGTCGGGCTGACCCCGGGTGCCGATGCATGCTGTCTGACTGTGCCATAGCTCCTTGCGACAACCCCCCCCTGCTTCCAACTCGTCTCCTCCTCCTCCTCCTCTCTGTCTCCCCATCTGAACTTTCGCCCTGTTCTTCTTCTTGCCGAGCGGGCACCCACGTGACATCCATGGACGCATCGTCATCATCAACCGCTTCGCTTGTATCTGACAACTCAGAAAAGGAAGCAGCAGCGGGTACAACATCATCATCATCACACCGTACCTCCATGTGTTTAATGCTGCCTGCCTGAGACATATCCCTGTTATCTACATCCTCTAGCAATAATGGTTGCGCATCACTCATTTCTTCAAACTGGTGTGTGAATAACTCCTCTGACATACCAAGTAAAGCGGCTGTGGTGCTAGTTTTGGTGGTGGTGGCAGGCGGGTGAGTGGTATCTTGAGAGGTGCCTGAAGCTAAGCTGGAGGAGGATGGTGCGTCAAGGTTCCGAGCGGAGGATGTACAAGATTGGGTGTCCTGTGTTAGCCAGTCAACTATGTCCTCAGAACTTTTCAAGTTCAGGGTACGTGGCTTCTGAAAACTGGGCATTATTCTAGGGCAAAAGGGAATCACAGCACCACGACCACGACGGCCCCTGCGGGGTGGCCTGCCTCTGCCTGTCATTTTTTTTGGAATTAGTGGTACTATGCGTGCAAGCTACTGTGAGACCAGATATGATTGGCAATGTGCACTGGAACAGTTCTGGAGAGCACACGCTGAAGGAAGGACTGACAGAGCCGCTTGAAGGACACTGACTGGCTGCTATTAGCTTACACTAGAAACCTTTTTTCTTTGTAAAAGCACGCTATAGAGACACCAGATATGATTGGCAACTGTCAAAGCACGCTGGCACAGGTCTGCAGAGCACACGCTGAAGGAGGCCTGACACCCAGACGCTTGCAGACAACTAACTGCTCTTCTATTACAGTGAAAAAAAAGTATTTATTTTAAATCTAAAGCTTAAGCTATTGTAAAAACAGATATGAGTGGTGGCACTGGGCAAGAGGGCACAGTATCCACTGTGAACCTCACACAGAAGCTGGCAGGCAGGCAACTGCTCTTCTATTACAGTGGAAACAAAATTTTGTTTTTAAAAGCACGCTATGAAGACACCAGATATGAGTGGCAACTGTCAAAGTACGCTGGCAGTGTTGTGCAGGGCACACGCTGAAGGAAGGCCTGACAGAGCCGCTTGAAGGACACTGACTGGCTGCTATTAGCTTACACTGGAAACCTTTTTTCTTTGTAAAAGCACGCTAAAGAGACACCAGATATGATTGGCAACTGTCA
Source organism: Pelobates fuscus (assembly GCF_036172605.1). Taxonomy (NCBI): domain Eukaryota; kingdom Metazoa; phylum Chordata; class Amphibia; order Anura; family Pelobatidae; genus Pelobates; species Pelobates fuscus. The sequence goes on from NC_086321.1 coordinate 305,580,522, forward strand.
AAGCACGCTGGCAGGGTTGTGCAGGGCACACGCTGAAGGAAGGCCTGACAGAGCCGCTTGAAGGACACTGACTGGCTGCTATTAGCTTACACTGGAAACCTTTTTTCTTTGTAAATGCACGCTAAAGATACACCAGATATGATTGGCAACTGTCAAAGCACGCTGGCACAGGTCTGCAGAGCACACGCTGAAGGAGGCCTGACACCCAGACGCTTGCAGACAACTAACTGCTCTTCTATTACAGTGAAAAAAAAGTATTTATTTTAAATCTAAAGCTTAAGCTATTGTAAAAACAGATATGAGTGGTGGCACTGGGCAAGAGGGCACAGTATCCACTGTGAACCTCACACAGAAGCTGGCAGGCAGGCAACTGCTCTTCTATTACAGTGGAAACAAAATTTTGTTTTTAAAAGCACGCTATGAAGACACCAGATATGAGTGGCAACTGTCAAAGTACGCTGGCAGTGTTGTGCAGGGCACACGCTGAAGGAAGGCCTGACAGAGCCGCTTGAAGGACACTGACTGGCTGCTATTAGCTTACACTGGAAACCTTTTTTCTTTGTAAAAGCACGCTAAAGAGACACCAGATATGATTGGCAACTGTCAAAGCACGCTGGCAGGGTTGTGCAGGGCACACGCTGAAGGAAGGCCTGACAGAGCCGCTTGAAGGACACTGACTGGCTGCTATTAGCTTACACTGGAAACCTTTTTTCTTTGTAAATGCACGCTAAAGATACACCAGATATGATTGGCAACTGTCAAAGCACGCTGGCAGGGTTGTGCAGGGCACACGCTGAAGGAAGGCCTGACAGAGCCGCTTGAAGGACACTGACTGGCTGCTATTAGTTTACACTGGAAACCTTTTTTCTTTGTAAATGCACGCTAAAGATACACCAGATATGATTGGCAACTGTCAAAGCACGCTGGCAGGGTTGTGCAGGGCACACGCTGAAGGAATGCCTGAAAGAGCCGCTTGAAGGACACTGACTGGCTGCTATTAGCTTACACTGGAAACCTTTTTTCTTTGTAAAAGCACGCTAAAGAGACACCAGATATGATTGGCAACTGTCAAAGCACGCTGGCAGGGTTGTGCAGGGCACACGCTGAAGGAAGGCCTGACAGAGCCGCTTGAAGGACACTGACTGGCTGCTATTAGCTTATACTGGAAACCTTTTTTCTTTGTAAAAGCACGCTAAAGAGACACCAGATATGATTGGCAACTGTCAAAGCACGCTGGCAGGGTTGTGAAGGGCACACGCTGAAGGAAGGCCTGACAGAGCCGCTTGAAGGACACTGACTGGCTGCTATTAGCTTACACTGGAAACCTTTTTTCTTTGTAAAAGCACGCTAAAGTGACACCAGATATGATTGGCAACTGTCAAAGCATGCTGGCAGTGTTGTGCAGGGCACACGCTGAAGGAAGGCCTGACAGAGCCGCTTGAAGGACACTGACTGGCTGCTATTAGCTTACACTGGAAACCTTTTTTCTTTGTAAAAGCAACTGTATATGAGCCTAAGTAGGCTCCAATATGAACTAGATAATCCCCCACTTGTGGACTACATTTCCCACAAAAAACGGCCGAAAACCGGAAGTGACGCGCTGAGCGCAAAGCTCTATGGACCTTGGAGTGCCGAAAAACCCGGAAGTGACGCGACGGCTCTCCGATCGCGTCACGTGATACAAAGGACCCTTCCGATTGGAGGAAGACATTTTAGGCGGGATTTTGGACGTTTAAAACACGGAATACCAAGAGGACACTCACAAGCTGACTGAGGAAGCCGTTTTTTCCGGCGAAACGCGTTTTGGCTTTTAAAGTGGACTCATCATTTTTCCTAAACAACTAACACTTGAAAATACTTTGTTCTTATTTATTTTTTTTATTTTCTAGTAATATATTTTTATACTGATTTTATATATTCTGTAATAAATTTCTTATTATATACAATCCACTGTATCCAGCACCAGTGATTCCAGGGAAGGGGCAGTGTCACCCCACGAATTGACACTAGGCCTACATACTTAGAGCCAGTTACCAAAAGGCTCTAAACAAGTGAGCACTTTAAACCTATTATCTAAATATATGGAGATATTACAAATATATGGAGATATTACAAAGGATGCTACACTTAGTTCGATAATTCTGTGTCTTTTATATACGCTGAGGAGAGGAAAATACACACTTTACCTTGGAGAGAGGGGTCGTGTGGTCTACCTTTAAAGACACAGACGTGCAGAAGTTTAGAGCCTAATTTACTTGAAAAGGCTCTAAAAAATGTGAGTGTAGATATATCTGTTACTCACTTAAGTCTTCACTACAGTATCTAATATACTACACAATTATCTGTATATATTTCTGTTTTTTTTTTATGTACACTGCATTGGAGAATACAAAGGATAATTGTTTTTGAATCACAGGTAATCCAGTGTGTTCTCACACTCAATACAGCGCTGCACTCTTAAAGATAGAAGACCCAAGGAGTGGCAACACCCATTGGGCCTGAAATCTTTTTTCTGTATCTTGGTGACATTCCAGCAAATTAGCAGCAGACCCTCCCTTCCAGACCCTCCCACCTCCTGTACAGCATCCATTTTAGATTCATTCTGAAGCTGCATTCTTAGATAGAGGAGGGAAAGTGTAGCTGCTGCTCATTTGATAGGGAAATTGATAGCTAGGCTAGGGTATTCAGTGTCCTACAGTCCTGAAGGACTCATCTGATCTCTGCTGTAAGGACAGCACCCCAAAAAGCCTTTTTAGGGCTAGAACATCAGTCTGCTTTTTTTTTTCTGTGTAATGCAATTGCAGTTGCCTGCCTGCCAGCTTCTGTGTCAGGCTCACAGTGGATACTGTGCCCACTTGCCCAGTGCCACCACTCATATCTGGTGTCACAATAGCTTAAGCTTGCATTTAAAAACAAAACTTTTTTTTCACTGTAATAGATTGAATAGCAGTTAGTTGTCTGCAAGCGTCTGGGTGTCAGGCCTTCAGCATGTACTCTGCCAACCTCTGCAAGTGCACTTTGCCACTCATATCTGGTGTCACTATAGCGTGCCTTTAAAAAGAAAAAAAGTTTTTCACTGTAAGCTAATAGCAGTCAGTGTCCTTAAAGCAGGTGTCAGACCTTCAGCGTGTACTCTGCCAACCTCTGCAAGTGCACTTTGCCACTCATATCTGGTGTCACAATAGCGTGCCTTTAAAAAGAAAAAAAGTTTTTCACTGTAAGCTAATAGCAGTCAGTGTCCTTAAAGCGGGTGTCAGGCCTTCAGCGTGTACTCTGCAAACCTCTGCAAGTGCACATTGCCACTCATATCTGGTCTCACAGTAGCTTGCACGCATAGTACCACTAATCAAAAAAAAATGACAGGCAGAGGCAGGCCACCCTGCAGGGGCCATCGTGGTCGTGGTGCTGTGATTCCCTTTTGCCCTAGAATAATGCCCAGTTTTCAGAGGCTACGTACCCTGAACTTGAAAAGTTCTGAGGACATAGTTGACTGGCTAACACAGGACACCCAATCTTCTACAGCTTCCGCTCGGAACCTTGACGCACCATCCTCCTCCAGCTTAGCTTCAGGCACCTCTCAAGATACCACTCACCCGCCTGCCGCAACCACCAACACTAGCACCACAGCCGCTTCACTTGGTATGTCAGAGGAGTTATTTACATATCCGTTTGAAGAAATGAGTGATGCGCAACCATTATTGCCAGAGGATGTAGATAACAGGGATATGTCGGTGTGATGATGATGATGATGTTGTACCCGCTGCTGCTACCTTTGCTGAGTTGTCAGATACAAGTAAAGCGGTTGATGATGACGATGCGTTCATGGATGTCACGTGGGTGCCCGCTCGGCAAGAAGAAGAACAGGGCGAAAGTTCAGATGGAGAGACAGAGAGGAGGAGGAGGAGACGAGTTGGAAGCAGGGGCAGGTCGTCGGAAGGAGCTAGTGGCACAGTCAGACAGCATGCATTGGCACCCGGGGTCAGTCCGACAGCATGCCAATCAACGCATGCTGTGTCTACCACCAGAATGCCGTCATTGCAGAGCTCAGCAGTGTGGATTTTTTTTTTGTGTGTGTGTCTGCCTCTGACAACAGCGATGCCATTTGCAACCTGTGCCAAAAGAAACTGAGTCGTGGGAAGTCCAACACCCACCTAGGTTCAACTGATTTGCGTAGGCACATGATCGCACATCACAAACGCCTATGGGATCAACACATGAGTACAAGCAGCACACAAACTCAAAGCCGCCATCCTCCTCATGGTCCAGCATCTTCAGCCACGTCAACCACTGCTGTCCTCCTTGCCCCCTCTTAACCATCCGCCACTTCGTCTCTCGCCTTGAGCAGTTCCCGCTCATCTGCCCACAGTCAGGTGTCTGTCAAGGACATGTTTGAGCGTAAGAAGCCAATGTCAGAAAGTCACCCCCTTGCCCAGCGTCTGACAGCTGGCTTGTCTGAACTATTAGCCCACCAGCTTTTACCATACAAGCTAGTAGAGTCTGAGGCGTTCAAAAAATGTGTGGCTATTGGGATACCGCAGTGGAAGGTACACGGACAAAATTTCTTTGCACAAAAGGCAATCCCCAACCTGTACTCGATTGTGCAGAAGGAAGTAATGGCATGTCTGGCACACAGTGTTGGGGCAAGGGTCCATCTGACCACTGATACCTGGTCTGCAAAGCATGGTCAGGGCAGGTATATCACCTACACTGCGCTTTGAGTAAACCTGCTGACGGCTGCCAAGCATGGAATGTGTGGCTCTGCATAGGAGTTGGTGACACCGCCACGACTTGCAGGCAGGCCTGCTGCCACCTCCTCTACTCCTCCTACTCCATCCTCTTCCATAACCTCCTCGGCTGAGTCCTCTTCTGCTGCTGCGTCTTGCTCCACATCAACGGCACCCCCCCAGCTCCCCAGGTACTATTCCACATCCCGGATACGGCAGTGTCACGCCGTCTTGGGTTTGACTTGCTTGAAAGCAGAGAGTCACACCGGACAAGCACTCCTGTCCGCCCTGAACGCACAGGTGGAAAAGTGGCTGACTCCGCAGCAACTGGATATCGGCAAAGTGGTTTGTGACAACGGAAAAAATTTGTTGGCGGCATTGAAGTTGGGCAAGTTGACACATGTGCCATGCATGGAACATGTGTGTAATCTGATCGTACAAGGCTTTGTGCATAAGTACACATGCTTACAGGACGTCCTGAAGCAGGCCAGGAAGGTGTGGGGCCATTTCAGGTGTTCCTACATGGCCATGGCACACTTTGCAGATATCCAGCGGCGAAACAACATGCCAGTGAGGGCTTGATTTGCGACAGCCCGACACGTTGGAATTCAACACTCCTAATGTTCGACCGCCTGCTCCAACAAGAAAAAGCCGTTAATGAATATTTGTATGACCGGGGTGCTAGGACAGCCTCTGGGGAGCTGGGAATTTTTTTGCCACGTTACTGGACGCTCATGCGCAATGCCTGTAGGCTCATGCGTCCTTTTGAGGAGGTGACAAACCTAGTCAGTCGCACCAAAGGCACCATCAGCGACATCATACCATTTGTTTTCTTCCTGGAGCATGCCCTGCGAAGAGTGCTGGATCAAGCAGTCGATGAGCGTGAAGAGGAAAAGGAAGACTTATGGTCACCATCACCACCAGAAACAGCCTTATCAGCATCGCTTGCTGGACCTGCGGCAACGCTGGAAGAGGATTGTGAGGAAGAGGAGTCAGAGGAGGAATGTGGCTTTGAGGAGGAGGAGGAAGACCAACCACAGCAGGCATCCCAGGGTGCTCGTTGTCACCTATCTGGTACCCGTGGTGTTGTACGTGGCTGTGGGGAAGAACATACCTTCATTGAGATCACTGAGGAGGAGGAACGGGAAATGAGTAGCTCGGCATCCAACCTTGTGCAAATGGGGTCTTTCATGCTGTCGTGCCTGTTGAGGGACCCTCGTATAAAAAGGCTGAAGGAGAACGACCTGTACTGGGTGTCCACGCTACTAGACCCCCGGTATAAGCAGAAAGTGGCTGAAATGTTACCAAATTACAAGTCGGAAAGGATGCAGCATTTGCAAAATAAATTAAAAAGTATGCTTTACACAGCGTATAAGGGTGATGTCACAGCACAACGGGAATCTAACAGGGGAAGAGGTGAAAGTCATCCTCCTCCACCCACGACCACGCCGGCAAGGACAGGACGCTTTAAAGACGTGTTGTTGATGGAGGCCATGCAGAGCTTTTTAAGTCCTACGCATCGCCACAGCCCTTCGGGATCCACCCTCAGAGAACGACTCGATCGACAGGTAGCAGACTACCTCGCCTTAACTGCAGATATCGACACTCTGAGAAGCGATGAACCTCTTGACTACTGGGTGTGCAGGCTTGACCTGTGGCCTGAGCTATCTCAATTTGCAATAGAACTTCTGGCCTGCCCCGCTTGAAGTGTCCTGTCAGAAAGGACCTTCAGTGCAGCAGGAGGTATTGTCACTGAGAAGAGAAGTCGCCTAGCTCAAAAAAGTCTAGATTACCTCACCTTTTTTAAGATGAATGAGGGATGGATCCCGAAGGGACTGACAGTGGGCGATACATTCGACTAAAAAAGGCCTGATGAAATGAGCTGCCTTGGGCTAAAAATGTAGGAGGAACAGTCCCTATTCTGCTCTGTGTCAGTGTGTATCAGGGTCCCTAAAGACAGGTGTCAATCCATATCTGCCAAGTCACCCTATGTAGGGGGAACAGTCCCTATTCTGCTCTGTGTATCAGGGATCATTAGGATAGGTGTCAATCCATATCTGCCAAGTGACCCTATGTAGGGGGAACAGTCCCTATTCAGCTCTGTGTCAGTGTGTAGAAAGAAAAGTCCTGCGCTCAACTCCCATCACTACTGGGCGGCTGCAATGACTACAGTACACATCAGCCCCAATACATAGTAAAAACCAAAGAAAAACATGTTACTTGCACTCTATCCTTTATCCCTATGTATTTTTAAAACAAATGGAGGTCTTTTAGTTACCTCCAATGGCCATGAGAGGATTGAGCCCACCTGCCACATCAAGGCAGACCCCCCTAGGTGGGTCCTAACTCTAACCATTCACCTTGCTTCCTTGAGCCTCTGGCAAAAATCTCTAATGAGACAGAAAGGGGTATTTTTTATATACACCCCTATACATTATCAACCCTTAATAGGGAACACATGGGATGGGCGGCTGCATTGTAACAAGGCTGAGTAATACAAAAATTGGATACAAATGCAGAAAGAAAAGTCAGTGTGTATCAGGGATCATTAGGATAGGTGTCAATCCATATCTGCCAAGTGACCCTATGTAGGGGGAACAGTCCCTATTCTGCTCTGTGTCAGTGTGTATCAGGGATCATTAGGTTAGGTGTCAATCCATGTCTGCCAAGTGACCCTATGTAGGGGGAACAGTCCCTATTCTGCTCTGTGTCAGTGTGTCTCAGGGATCATTAGGATAGGTGTCAATCCATATCTGCCAAGTGACCCTATGTAGGGGGGAACAGTCCCTATTCTGCTCTGTGTCAGTGTGTATCAGGGATCATTAGGATAGGTGTCAATCCATATCTGCCAAGTGACCCTATGTAGGGGGGAACAGTCCCTATTCTGCTCTGTGTCAGTGTGTATCAGGGATCATTAGGATAGGTGTCAATCCATATCTGCCAAGTGACCCTATGTAGGGGGAACAGTCCCTATTCTGAAAGTGCGTCAGTGTGTATCAGGGATCATTAGGATAGGTGTCGATACATATCTGCCAAGTGACCCTATGTAGGGTGAACAGTCCCTATTCTGCTCTGTGTCAGTGTGTATCAGGGATCATTAGGATATGTGTCAATCCATATCTGCCAAGTGACCCTATGTAGGGGTAACAGTCCCTATTCTGCTCTGTGTCAGTGTGTATCAGGGATCATTAGGATAGGTGTCAATCCATATCTGCCAAGTGACCCTATGTTGGGGGAACAGTCCCTATTCTGCTCTGTGTCAGTGTGTATCAGGGATCATTAGGATAGGTGTCAATCCATATCTGCCAAGTGACCCTATGTAGGGGGAACAGTCTCTATTCTGCTCTGTGTCAGTGTGTATCAGGGTGTCATGCCTTAACTATAATATCCCCTTACTTCCTGGTTCCACGGAGCTTAGCCACACCTCTTCATGACTCGGTCTCCCTATTTAATCTGACCGCACCAGCTGATCGAGGCTGGATTAATGAACTACGTTCTGTACTCACGAACCGGCTGCAACTTAGTTGTGAAATCCTGCTGTTACCGGACCGGAATAGAAGACTTCAAGTTCCCTTCGCCTCTCCTCATCCACGGCTAAAGCTGAACTCTATCCATGCAGGATAATCTGCCTCTGAGGAATCTCGGGAACCAGTGTTCTATAAGCCGGAAGCTAAGTAAAACTTCTCTGATAAACGTTGCATCTAAAGCTGTTATTTCCTGTCTCCAAAGTCCTTCGTTAAAGCCAACCGTTACAGCTAACTTCAACACATACTTGTCTCAGTTAGCTGCATCTATCTTTCTTCAGTTAAAGTCTATGGAACAGCTATTGTAACTTCTTATCATCTAATTAACTAATACTACTAAAGGACTCTTGCTGCTTCAGTTCCGTTTACTCCTTAAAGCTACAGTGCATGTAACTGTGGACTTCATTTATCATTTATTACTTAATGCTACAGTACCTGTATATTGGAATTAAAGTCAATACCAATTACTTCTAATAAATATTCGAACTATAAGAAATCTGCAGTTGTGTTCCTTCATATGAAATGTTTAAACGTGACAGATTAATCCAGCCATTGTAATGGATCCAGCAGATTTCGATTCTACTATAACTACGCTGAATCAAAGAGTTGATACACTAACCCAAGATGTGCAAGACCTGCAAGTCACTAACGAAAGACTTCTCACTTATGTCAGAGATTTACAAACTCGTACTCCTCATACTACTCTGCTCTCGGCTAGTGATCCTGCTGTATGTAACCCTGAAAAATTCTATGGTGATCGTTCCAAATATAAGGAGTTTTTTTATTCCTGCAAACTATTGATTGCTTTAAAACCTAGAGCTTATCCCACAGAAAGATCTAAGGTTTTTTCAGTTATTTCCTTTCTAAGAGGTGAACCTATGTTCTGGGCCCATACCTTTTTGGACAATGATGACCCCATCTTAGGCTCACTGGATGAATTTTTTGAAGCCATGTCTCTTCTCTATGAAGATCCTAATAAACAAGCTACAGCTGATTTAACAATCAGAACACTACAGCAAAGAAATAGACCCGTTGAAGATTATATTGCTGAATTCAAAAGATGGGCTGTTGAAACGCAATGGAATGACATCACATTGCGCAACCAGTTTCGAATTGGTTTATCTGAAGCTGTAAAAGATGAACTCTCTAGAACAGAACTCCCTACTACTTTGAACGCTCTAATTCACTTATCAATCAGCATTGACAGAAGATTAAGAGAAAGAAAGGCAGAAAAAGCCCTTTTTCATTCTAAAGACCGAAAATCTTTTACTCCCTCAAAAGCTCCAGAAAAAACTTCTTTACCAAATGAACCCATGGAATTAGGGGTAATAAGAAGTCCTCTCACTCCTGCAGAAAAGAACCGAAGACGTCAATTAAACCTATGCATGTATTGTGCCTCTCAAGATCATCTGGTCTCTGATTGTCCCTTACTAAAACGGACAAAGGCCGGTAGACAAGCCTATACCTCTGCGATCTTCAGTGCACCCCCCCCAACATCGACCACTCCGTTCACACCTGTATCCCTTGTAATACAGTGGGATAAGGTGAGAATTGTGACTGAAGCTCTCATCGATTCTGGTGCACATGGAGTATTCATCGATTCAACCTTTGTAACAAAGAATAAAATTCCTTGTGTTCAAAAAGCCATTTCTGTTCCTGTTAAAGTGATTGACGGCTCCTTTATCTCCTCGGGACCGATTCTTCATGAAACCATCCCTCTAAAGGTAACCACCAATCATATTCATACTGAATTTCTAGTATTTGATGTTATTCCATCACCTCTCTATCCCGTTATAATAGGGATCAATTGGTTAAGGAACCACAACCCTCAAATTTCATGGTCTCCTTTCTCTATCACCTTTAACTCACATTATTGTAAAGAAACATGTTTACAGCAAATTCCTATTTTTCAAATCTCCAAAGAACCAACCATACCTTCTTGTTATTCAGACTTTTCAGATGTCTTCAGTAAAAAAGAAGCTGAAACGCTCCCGCCTCATCGTTCCTACGATTGTCCTATAGACCTCATACCTGGTGCCCCAGTACCTTTTGGGCACATCTACCCTCTCTCTGAGGCTGAATTACAAATTCTCAAAGAATATCTAGATGAAAACCTACGGAAAGGGTTCATTAGACCCTCTAGTTCACCTGCTGCCTCAAGTATGTTTTTCGTGAGAAACAAAGACCAGACTATACGTCCTATCATTGATTACAGAGCCTTAAACAAAATAACAGTTAAAAATCGTTATCCTCTTCCCCTCATCAATGAACTGGTTGAACGATTAAAAACTGCTACCATCTACACTAAGCTTGACCTTCGCGGGGCATATAATCTCATCAGGATAAAGGCTAATGATGAATGGAAAACTGCTTTCCGAACAAGATATGGCCTCTTCGAATATCTGGTGATGCCTTTTGGCCTCTGCAACGCCCCTGCAACTTTTCAACATTTCATAAATGATATCTTTAGAGACCTATTGGACGTCTGTGTCATCATTTATTTAGATGATATTCTCATATACTCCAACACTCCTGAGGAACATAGAAAACATGTCAGATGGGTGTTATCAAGACTCAGAACTCACAAATTATTCGCTAAACCCGAAAAATGTGTTTTTCACGTCAAAGAAATTACCTTCTTAGGTTATGTCATCTCCCCTCATTCAATAGGTATGGACAATGCAAAAGTCGATTGTATCATCAACTGGCCTGTTCCCTCTACAGTTAAAGAATTACAGCGATTTCTAGGATTCGCCAATTTCTACAGAAAATTTATTAAAAACTACTCTGAGATAGTTCACCCACTCAATCAACTTAACAGAAAAAATTATCCCTTCAATTGGAACGAGAAGGCTCAAACTGCCTTCACCGAATTAAAGAGAAAGTTTACAACAGCTCCTATTCTTCAACTTCCAAATCCTTCATATCTTTATGTCCTTGAAACGGATGCTTCGGAATTTGCAATTGGAGCTGTCCTCTCTCAACACAAAACTCCTCAAGACCCTCTTCATCCTGTTGCCTTCTTCTCACGATCATTATCTCCTGCTGAAAAGAATTATCCTACAGGAGAAAAATAATTATTAAGTATCAAAGTGGCTTTAGAAACCTGGAGACACCTTCTTGAAGGCGCTCGGAACTCTTTAATCATTTATACTGACCATAAAAATCTCGAATATCTTCACTCCAATAAAACACTGTCTGCTCGACAAGTAAGATGGAATCTCTTTTTTTCCCGGTTCAACTTCCAAATCGTCTTTAGACCTGGGTCTAGAAACAAAAAGGCTGATGCCCTTTCCAGGATCCATAAGGACACTGAGATTGAACCTCCTTCGCCTAAAGTCATTGGAATCTTATCTTCTCTTATTGACGACATTAAAGATCTCAGTGAAGATGCTCTCGAACTTCCTAAATCAATTAAATTATCTAAGAAAAACGGTCTCTACTATTTCAAAGACCGGATTTACGTGCCTCCATCCTTCAGAATTAAAGTACTCGAATTTATTCATGATTCTCCTCTGGCAGGTCATCCAGGTATAAAGAAGACCCTTGAATTGTCCAAAAGATACTATTGGTGGCCTCGTCAAGACCAAACTATTGAATCTTATGTTAAATCTTGTTCTGTATGCCAAAGATCAAAACATGTCCATCATCAACCATTTGGTCAATTATTGAATTTACCAATTCCTGAACGACCTTGGCAATCCATCTCTATGGATTTCTTGGTAGAATTACCTCCTTCTCATCATCACACTACCATTTTAGTGGTAGTAGACCGCTTCACAAAAATGTCTCATTTCATTCCTTTAAAGAAGTTACCTTCGTCCTCTGAACTTTCGAAAACATTTCTTGACAACATAGTTAAACTTCACGGACTGCCAGACGAAATCATTTCAGACCGAGGAACTCAATTTACCTCCAAATTCTGGACTGCCTTATGTGCCACTCTTCATATCCAACGTAAACTATCATCTGCATATCATCCTCAAACAGATGGACAAACTGAAAGAGTCAATCAATGCTTAGAACAATATCTACGATGTTATTGCTCTCACTTACAAGACGATTGGATAACTTGGTTACCAATGGCAGAATTCGCATACAATAACTCTTTTCATACCAGCAGTAAAATGACTCCATTTCTATCCAATTATGGATTTCATCCTTCCTCATTTCCTGCTCAGACAAGTTCTTCATCTAATCTCTCCGATTCGAATCAAATCTCTCATATGTCCTCTTTATTCAAAAAATTGCATGACAATCTTGAATTGGCCTCCTCCACTCAAAAGAAGTTTTATGATACAAAACGACAACCTTCACCTTCTTATCAAATCGGTGATCTTGTCTGGCTTTCCTCAAAGAACGTTTCTACAAACCGTCCATCAAAGAAGTTAAGTTCTCTTTTCCTTGGTCCTTTTCCAATACTATCGATTATCAACCGTAATGTTGTTAAATTGAAACTTCCACCTACTTTAAAGCTCCATCCTGTTTTTCATGTGTCCTTGCTGAAGCCTCATCATCCTGACCCTTTCCAAAGGAATGTCACTACTTCTCCTGACCCTATACTGGTCCAGGGTGAAGAAGAATACAAGATTCAAAGTATACTGGATTCAAGGTTCCATCGTGGCTCCTTACAATATCTCATCAAATGGAAAGGATATGGAGTTGATGAGGATACATGGGAAAACTCCTCTGACGTTCATGCTGACAAATTAGTTTCCCAGTTTCACAAACGCTACCCTTCTAAGCCAAGTCAATAGCACCCAGAGGTTGCTCATTAAGGAGGGGATACTGTCATGCCTTAACTATAATATCCCCTTACTTCCTGGTTCCACGGAGCTTAGCCACACCTCTTCATGACTCGGTCTCCCTATTTAATCTGACCGCACCAGCTGATCGAGGCTGGATTAATGAACTACGTTCTGTACTCACGAACCGGCTGCAACTTAGTTGTGAAATCCTACTGTTACCGGACCGGAATAGAAGACTTCAAGTTCCCTTCGCCTCTCCTCATCCACGGCTAAAGCTGAACTCTATCCATGCAGGATAATCTGCCTCTGAGGAATCTCGGGAACCAGTGTTCTATAAGCCGGAAGCTAAGTAAAACTTCTCTGATAAACGTTGCATCTAAAGCTGTTATTTCCTGTCTCCAAAGTCCTTCGTTAAAGCCAACCGTTACAGCTAACTTCAACACATACTTGTCTCAGTTAGCTGCATCTATCTTTCTTCAGTTAAAGTCTATGGAACAGCTATTGTAACTTCTTATCATCTAATTAACTAATACTACTAAAGGACTCTTGCTGCTTCAGTTCCGTTTACTCCTTAAAGCTACAGTGCATGTAACTGTGGACTTCATTTATCATTTATTACTTAATGCTACAGTACCTGTATATTGGAATTAAAGTCAATACCAATTACTTCTAATAAATATTCGAACTATAAGAAATCTGCAGTTGTGTTCCTTCATATGAAATGTTTAAACGTGACACAGGGATCATTAGGATAGGTGTCAATCCATGTCTGCCAAGTGACCCTATGTAGGGGGAACAGTCCCTATTCTGCTCTGTGTCAGTGTGTATCAGGGTCTCTGAGGACAGGTGTCAATCCATATCTGCCAATTGACCCTATGTAGGGGGAACAGTCCCTATTCTGCTCTGTGTCAGTGTGTATCAGGGATCATTAGGATAGGTGTCAATCCAAAGCTGCCAAGCGACCCTATGTGGGGTGAACAGCCCCTATTCTGCTCTGTGTCAGTGTGTATCAGGGATCATTAGGATAGGTGTCAATCCATATCTGCCAAGTGACCCTATGTACGGCGAACAGTCCCTATTCTGCTCTGTGTCAGTGTGTATCAGGGTCCCTGAGGACAGGTGTCAATCCATATCTGCCAAGTGACCCTATGTAGGGGGAACAGTCCCTATTCTGCTCTGTGTCAGTGTGTACCAGGGATCATTAGGATAGGTGTCAATCCATATCTGCCAAGTGACCCTATGTAGGAGGAACAGTCCATTTTCTGATCTGTGTCAGTGTGTATCAGGGATCATTAGCATAGGTGTCAATCCATATCTGCCAAGTGACCCTTTGTAGGGGGAACAGTCCCTATTCTGCTCTGTGTCAGTGTGTATCAGGGTCTCTGAGGACAGGTGTTAATCCATATGTCAAGGTGTCAATATGTCATACGTCAGGTGTCATTCCATATCCATTGTGATTTAGGAACGTTAGGCGATTTCTGCCCTTTATGGATTAAAACCAGACTCTGCATCAACTGTGTAATTTTCCATGGGAGTTTTGCCATGGATCCCCTTCCGGCATGCCACAGTCCAGGTGTTAGTCCCCTTGAAACAACTTTTCCATCACTATTGTGGCCAGAAAGAGTCCCTGTGGGTTTTAAAATTCGCCTGCCCATTGAAGTCAATGCCGGTTCGCCCGGTTCGCGAACGTTTGCAGAAGTTCGCGTCCGCCGTTCGCGAACCGAAAATGTCGTGTTCGTGAAATCACTACTCTGTATATAGAGAGGAGCCATGTTTACACTGTATATAGATGGGAGCCATGTTACTCTGTATATAGAGGGAGCCATGTTTACACGGTATATAGAGGGGAGCCATGTTACTCTACATAGAGGGAGCCATGTTACTCTGTATATAGAGGGAGCCATGTTACTATCTGAGGTGGTTAACTATGATTGGCCCTGGCATGTTTGTTAGTCTGGCCTGCATGGTTGTCTGGCATGATTAAAAGTAGCATGTTTCAACTATATTAGTAGTTAGACTAGTTTGCACTAAAACTTGGAAGACATCCTAGTATGAATCGTGATCAACCGCTCTCAGAGACTATGCATTGCGACATGTATATGATGTGGAAAGGTTAACTGTTATGACTGTCTATAGACGAAGTGGCTTTAGCTGCACCTTAAGGATCACCAGTCCGTGGGTGCTGTATCTCTGCGACTGCTATTCAGGAGCCATAGATTGCCGGGTATTGTTGCCAATGCTATTCAGGAGCCATAGATTGCCGGGTATTGTTGCCAATGCTATTCAGGAGCCATAGATTGCCGGGTATTGTTGCCAATGCTATTCGGTGGGTGAGTCCTGTAGCCTCCTGGACTGTTTGCGGTTGTTTGCGGTGCGTTAAATAGGGAGTTTGGTCTGTCACTGTGAAGCGGGCGTAACCCTTACACTACCTGATCGATACAACATCATACCTGATGTTTTAAAGCACGTTATTCCAAACAATTTAGGAATGTTTGGTGATTTATGCCCTTTATGGATTAAAACCAGACTCTGCATCAACTATGTAATTTTCCATGGGAGTTTTGCCATGGATCCCCCTCCGGCATGCCACAGTCCAGGTGTTAGTCCCCTTGAAACAACTTTTCCATCACTATTGTGGCCAGAAAGAGTCCCTGTGGGTTTTAAAATTCACCTGCCTATTGAAGTCTATGGCGGTTCGCCTGGTCGCGAGCATTTGCGGATGTTCGCGTTCGCCGTTCGCGAACGGAAAATTTTGTGTTCGCGACATCTCTATTAATAAATCTTAAAAACGCTTTTATAGATGGTTAATTAGGTAAAGGGTTGAATGTACTCATGAGTTTAAATCGGTGTTTTGCACTCTCTTGTGTTGGCTCGGAGTGTTTAGAAAAATCTTTAAATTGAAGAGACTGTCCAAATTTGTAAATCTCCACTTCTTGTGTAAATTGATCTGGGGAGACAGTTGGAACAAATGTTAGGCCCTTCATCAGTAACTTATTTTCTTTGATTATTAATTTCTGAGAAGAGAGGTTGAAAATTGGTATCGTCTCCGTTGTCATTAGGGTTTGCCTTTTACCCCAGAAGGTCCTGCCTCCCTGTATACTTGTAAAAACAGGCATTGTGGCAGACATATCCCTATTATTTCTGCCTGTATTTGGTGTTTTTAAAAAAACTAATAAAATCTGTGAGCTTTGAAGTTGCTATTTAGTGAATGAGTGAGTGCGCTGGATCTTCTATAGTATAGTTAAGACATTCCTAAACACAAATACACACACCAGTATCAACATAAAGTTAGAACGAAATTACACATATACAGTTACTGGAAAAAGAAGTACACCCTCTTTCTATGATTTTACATATCAGGACATAATTACATTCAAGAAAGTTCGTAAAAACACACACTTTATTAAATCAATTACTTAGATGTATATGATCTAAGAACATATAACGGAAAAAATTTTCATACCATACTTTCCTTTTCGGTAATGGGCAGCACTACTCCAGGGCTAGCTCCTCCCCTCACTCCCATTGGATAGGACTCCATTTTAACCTATAAAAGGCCACATGAACTGTAATATGCCAGATCGTAACAAGTCAACGACCAGAGAGGGTGCGTTGTGCTCCCATGGCCCATTACCAGAAGAGGAAAATATATAAAGTATAAAAAAAAAAAAATGTTTTTCTGGCTATGGCAGCACTACTCCAGGGCAATGCCCAAGCAAGAAAATTCCGGGAGGGGGGTAAAGGAAATATAAATACACTTAGAATGAAGTTGTGTGTTTGTGTATATATGTACTTAGATCATATATATTTATATGATCTAAGTATTTATTTTAATAAATAGTGTGTGTTTTTACTAGTTTTATTTTCAGTTTGGCAACCCAGACAGTCCCCCTCTAGGCAGATCAGCATACTGCCAATCCGTTCATGTGAATCAGGCAGTCAACCCCAAAAACAGATCACAGTGGAAGATAAGAATGTGGAGCCGGGAAGGGGGGGTGCGATCCACAAGGCATTCTATGCCGCCATGTGGCATTAAAACCCACATTTTTTAGGAAGGCAAAAAACACCCTGCAGTGTTAAGGGGTTAAATAAACATTCTTAAAAAAAAATAAAAAAAGCAAACAATACACTAGTAAAATAAAGCATCTCTGTCACCACCTGAGGTTTTTGGATATATTGCAAAGACCCTTATAAGTTGCATCACTGTTTGGGGGTGCAGCAGAGGGTAAATATACTTACTTGAAGCAGTCCCCCATGGCTACTGCTACCATTTTTCCCTTTTTTTTTGGTTCTTCATCCACCAGGAGCAGCATCAGTGCTGTGCTCTTATACATGCATGTGAGTACAAAACTGGTGCCTTTAGAGGATCTTGCAAGACCAACTCACACATTGAAAAGCTGCCTGTTACTCAAACTCTTGCTAGAATTGCTGTCTTCTGATGTCTTCTGACTATGTTGGAAAACAAAAGACATTCCAACACAGTCAATATGAGCATTTCATAAAGATTCCTTCTTTTTGAAAACCTCAAAACTTTTTGTATGGTGAGTTGTTTTAAAGCATCTCTGTCACTAAACATTTCTGTCACCAGCCATGGGATACCTTCCTTGAGCCCCTCCTTGATTGCCTCACAACTTTTTTTTTTTTACTCCAGTGACTCTAGTATCAGTCAACTTACCTCTTTCAATGTTGTGTAGGTCCTGATGGGTCTTCTTTCACAGCGCGACCATCTTTCGTTTCTAAGATAGCGGTGGCTGGAGATTCTTCTAGGCTTCCTTGGAAGTGCTCATCAAATTAATAGCATATCCAGGTTTACAATAGGCTGCAATTGTGCAAGAGTCAAAATGGAGGATCCATGGCACACCACTTCTTGAAGTGACACAACACATGACAACTCCAGGTTGACCAGTCAATCCCAAAGTAAACAGTTAATAATACATAGGGTGTATGTATAACTTAGAACATATGCATCATTAGAAAAAAAAGAGGGTCAACAAAAGGGGGAGGGTTTTTTTGCACATGCCTATAGACAAAAAAAGACACCGCAACTTTAAGAAATATTTTGTGTTTGTTTGTGAAATTGAAAAGGAACAAGGCATGCATTTCTTACAAAAAAAAGTTCAACTTAATAAAAGAGATGCATGGAGTGTAACATGGAAAATAATTAATTATAAATATGTTACAGGGAAGGAAAACTTTATTTCAGGGCTAGATTAAAGGGGGTCTGAAAATAATTGTGGATACATAGTCAGTTACTAGGGTAACAAAAGTAGCAGAAATTACAGAGCCAGGTCAATGGATGTACATAAGTAATGGGGGGTACAGGATGGAAGACCGTATAGTGGGAAAAACATGTGCCAACTAATGCTGTGAAGTGTAACCCTTTCTTCAGTATCTGTGAGCAGGCACACTGGGATATACCATTCATCATTAATACAGAACCATGGACAGTGCAAATCACACAGAAAAGCAGCACACATTGCATGTTCACTATGGGTGGAGTGATAGTCTAGATGTTGTGGTGAGAACTGAGCTCATTCCCAATAGACCATGCTGAGCTTGAAAGGAAGTAGGCTGTAGCAAACATTCTCCAAGTAATTAAAAAAAAACTATTTATCAATTGTCACTTACAAGAAAGGCACAATATACTGCATCAAGCCAAAATCCTCCTTTTACATTTTGGACTTTACAGTTCTTTGTCATAGAATTTGGGAATAGAGTTCTTTCTTGATATTCCTCATTATGAAGGTGATGGTATCTGCATCCAGTCAATGAAGTTGCAGGATCTGCTGGTGGTTCATTGTCAAAATGTAGCCATGGCCATTTAAATAATTAGTAAAATACCTTTTTTTCCCTATTCAACCTGTGCATGAGTGGTACTGTCAAAAGAAACAGCTCCATACAACCTAGCAGATGTGCTCTAATGGGTGGGGTGAGTGGAAGATCCTGAATATACACTACTTTTCTTCTACTTTTGAATACATTTTGCAACTGGAGATGCTATGTGCTTCTTGGGAGTACTCTGCCTATTCAGTAGAAGAAATTAGAGAGATGTGGATTTCAGAAATTAAAGATATTCTGGATGCATTTATTTTTGAAATTGCAAGGGTTAGAAAATCAGTTAAACTTTAATGTCATTGTTCCCACAAAAAGCAAATACTTTGCTTTTTTGGGAAATAAGTATTTTGCGACATCTGCATTTAAGTGTGCTGATCATTTGCAATATGAAGACATTATACCATGCAACTTCATCCTACTGAAACTTTGCACACTTTAATGTACATGATCCAATTAGTAGGGTTATGTGACAGACCCTCAGGCATTCCTGGGGGAGAGACGTTATTCTGCATTCTGCCACCGTTTCCTGTTACTTATACTTTTCTGTATCACACATAGTATATAATGACATGTTGCCATTCTACAGTGATACATGTAGCTTAGAACCAGAGGTTTATCCATACTGATGTTATATGTTGAAAGTATTTTTCATCTATTACGTGGCTTTCTTTTTCCATAGAGCCAAAGGGGGCATCTGAAGGATCCCTCTTTCTCAAAGACAAGTAAAAAGGATTTGGCCTGGCTCTGTTATGGATCGGTTATGGCCAGTTTTATAAAGTAGTCTTGTTCTCTGGGCAAAGTGCCTTAATGCGGAAAGTGTTCTTTCAGTTTCCTTTGTAATTGCTCCTTATTAGCTCTTTGACACAGAGTAGTGTCTATTATTACCTTAAGGTGATCCGTGGAGCCTGAACTACAGCACCTACCACTGACCTGCAATCAGGGCCACTTTACAC
The DNA here is from genome assembly GCF_036172605.1 of Pelobates fuscus. NCBI lineage: Eukaryota > Metazoa > Chordata > Amphibia > Anura > Pelobatidae > Pelobates > Pelobates fuscus. The sequence goes on from NC_086321.1 coordinate 305,600,306, forward strand.
AGCAAAGTGCTTGAAAATCAAGAAATTGGTCTTTGCTATTCATTCTGTACAGCTTGATCATGCCGGTATTATACTTGGGCTGAGAAGACCTGAGTTGATGAAAAAAAGATTAGTAGGAGTTTGGGAAAGGCAAGTAGAGCGCAGAGACACAGTTGAGAAGGAGGGTTCCATCACAATTACTCGCCTAACCCTGACTGTACCCTGACTTTCCTCTCTACACAATGATGTCATAATCAATGTCTTTGTTTGTATTATTTTTATTGTAATTTCATTTTAGACAGTTGACAAACAATATGTTGGCTCAATAGCATATCACAGTTTGTAAAAGTTTAGTGAGTCATATTTATATTATCCAAAACTGTGTTTTACACAAAACATCGGCAATAACATCCCAGAGCTGGGGATAGGGAGGGGAAGCAGCCTTTTCTGATAGAGAATATTTATTTTGCTATCGTGTCAAGGCAGAGTATTTATGAATACGCCTAATTTTTCTGACCAGAAAGTCCATATCTTATAAGTTTTTGATAAATATCCGTGTGATTTACTTATAGCCTTTTTCATTTCTATCTGAGAAGTTACTTGTTTTAGTACAGTTGGTAGAGATACCTCATGAATGGTTTTCCAGTTTCGTGCAATGACTATTGTTACTGCCAGAAAACATTGGGTAATTAGATTGCTATACTTTTTATTCATTTTTGGCCAATTTTAGAGAAGTAAAGTCACCTCCGGTGACCCTTTCATATAGACTCCTGTGAGAATTTTTATAAAAAAGAGGATATTTTTCCAAATATTATTAATCAGTGGACAGTTCCACCAGATGTATAAATATGTACTATTAGAAATGTCTTGATTAACAACAACTCTTTTTTGATGCAACTCATTTGGACAATTTATAAATTTTAAAGGGGCACTCTAGGTATCAAAATCACTACGGTGTAATGTAGAGGTTCTAGGGCAAGGAGCCTATCCTTGCAGGCTGAGCAGTGCAAACACTGATTTTTTTTTCCTGAGAAGTACACATTGCTGCCTAACACCACCTGCTTTACATCAGGGGAATATTTTTTACTACTATCTGAATCTAACTAGATAATATAACACTGTAGAGTTAGCAATACATGTTTGTATTTTTAACTCTACAGTTTTCCTTTAACCCCTTAAGGACACATGACATGTGTGACATGTCATGATTCCCTTTTATTCCAGAAGTTTGGTCCTTAAGGGGTTAAAACACTTGGCTAACTCGTTATGTTTAACCATGTATCTTGCTTCCTCCTCCCCTCTTGTTCCCATCTCTTTCTTTTTTTCATTAAAAATCAAAATTATAATTAAAAAAAATGTTAGAAACAAGAGAGAAGCATGTGGTGCAGAAAAAGTCAAGAAGGAGAGACAGGCATTAGAAAATATGGAATGATAATGAAACAAAACAGCTGAGGGGGCAGGAGGATTGAAAGAGATACAAAAAAACACAGAAAATAGGGATTGGAAAACACAAGAACGATGAGAAGGTAGGCTTTGTTAAAACTGATGTTTGTTATACCACCCCTGTGATATTTGTTATATTTGTTGAGTCTATGTTGAGGATAGAGTCACTATTATGTAACTTTTCAAAATATGCAAATAAAATGCAAAAAATATTTCTCATTCTCATTTCTATCCATTGGAAAAAGTTACTTTAATTAGTACATGAGCATAAGCTCACTCATCCTTAATGTCTTGTTTGTATACATACAAAATATACTATGTACTATATGTAGTCAATATAAGGACAAAAGTATTGAGACACACGTCTTAATTGTCAAATTCAGGTTTGTTTGTTTTTGTGGTGCATATAAGCTTACAATGCCACAATAGCTTAGGTAACCCACAAAATAATAATCATATTAATAAAGAATAGGACATTTGTCAAGATGAGCAGACCTGTCTAGTTAGAGGACTGAAAAGAAATAGGAGTGGCCAATCGATAATGCGGACAGAGCAGGGGGTAACCCTAATAGTAAATTGGAACAAAAAAAGAGAGAGAAATCTGTCCTATAGGATATAGATCGCAGTGTATGCAATAGGTAATGAACAGTTAAAATACCCTTTAATAGAGTGGGGTAAATACAGTGAAAACTAATATAACGAAAAAGGTAAAGAGTAAAGTGCAGAGACACACACTGAAAGGAAAAATTAGTGTGTCAAAAAACAACTAAATACTACGTGTAACTACTATAGGTGCCCTAATGTCATAAACTGGGCAAGTACTGTAAGTGCCGCAATTAATCTATATGCCGGTAATTAGTACCACAGCGGTAACTATGATCGGTATGGTGACAAGTAACCCAACAGTAGATGAGGCAGATAACAGTGGGGGATATCAAATATCACGGGGTAACGGTAGTAGTGTACGTATAGTTTTAAAGATAAAACAGTACCGATGTCCTACATAGAGTCAGTACGTCCCCAAAGATATCTCAATTGGAGAGTAGGAAAGCCATGTATTGACATGGAGAGTACCACCGACCAATCTTTAGCTCAAACCACCGGTCCCTAAATGGAACCATTTACTAGGGTATACAATCCTAGTGGGCAGTGTGAGAGAAGAGAGTAGCCGGGTATCGGTTTAGTGGAGGGGGTGAGCCGTATACCGACTAGAAGAATGTCGGATTACAGTGTGCCTCCCTCCGGGTTAAGCATACATACCCATAAGAATTATGGTCAATGAAGGAAAAGGTCGAGGTTATTCCCCATAGTTGCCGATGTTAGGCGAACTATATGGGTAGATAAATTTTGGTATCACAGGTTAGTCGTGTTTCTTAGACTAACTTGTTTTGACCTATGGTTGCCAGTGTCGGACAAACCAAGGTAGGTGACCCGATAGTAAAATCGAGACAAGAAGTATCCTTACTCGACTACCTTACTATAGTTGGCTATCATTGCTGGTGTTTTGATATACAGTAGACGCTGCCAAATAGCCCTCTGTTAAGTGTATAAATGTCTGTATGATAAGCAGAAAGTTTAAGTACAGGGAGGGTAGAATGGTGCCTTCGTGGGTACCAGGTATAGTAAAGTGGTAGGAGACAAGGAAGAGGGAAGGGTATGTAATAAATGTTTGCCCTAATAGTTCCTTTTCAAAGGTAAAGTTAATTTTGTTGTAATAAAGTAGTATCCTGGTTGATACTAAAGGTTACTGTTCGTCCGGAGCTTAATTAGGCAACCCGTATGTGTGAGGTAGTAAACCGGGATGCTGGATGATAATAACAAGTATCGCTCGAGTACAAGGTTTTGGTCAACCAAGAGATTTTCGTGATAATGTCCGAGGAGTCAGGGTAACCTTGAGGTGGACGGGTTAGTGTCAAACCCGAGACCGATAATAGGTGCCACACTTCAGCCCGACGCGCGTTTCGCCTGTGTGAAGAGGCTCATCAGGGGGAAAAGTCTTCCCTGATTCATCAGGTTTAAAAAGCCCGCTCACAAATCTGATTGGTTGCTGCAGCTAAGAGAGGGAGGGGCCAAAATACGGTGGTCCATGGAGCACAAACTAGTGCTAATTGCGAAATTCGCAATGGGAGTCTGTACGGTAGACGTCTCCGGTAGATAAGTCATGATCAACGTTATCCTTAGGGGAGGTGTACAAATTGGTCAAAATTACGCTGAGTCCATGGGGGATAGTACAAATGCCCAATAAGTCAACGCAAAAGGAGAGAGTATGACGAAAAAGGAAAATAACATACATTAAAATTACAATAAGTGTAGACAGTCAGTACCAATAACTGATTGAATGCCCAAAAGGGCTTATTGCCGTAAGTCCATGATGTTGAGGCTTAGTGATCGTACAATTAAGTGACGATCCTGATAAGGTCTTGACGATTATAGGTTACTCGGGGATTAGATATTAAACCGGCAGTTTGGTTGGTATTGTGACAAAAGCTGGTAGGACCTTGTCGATTGTCAACTGTAATTAGTGTGACACATAATATAGTCTGGTAGTCAGACCCAGAGGTGATGACACGAGACAGACTCTGCTGGTCTTGACCCATTCATGGATCGTCAGAAGTCTGCACTCAGTGCGGCTGGAATCTAGGAATAAAGTGAAAAAGATACTACAACATGTCGATAGGTGAATACAACAGTTTCCAGAAAGAGTCCCGATGGTCTAGTATCCAATCGGGAGTGGATGCCGATGGGAAAGGGCACAAGGGTAGGTAAGTTATCCATAGTGGTGCCCTCCAATTGCCCAAGTTAGTGGATTGTTGTAGAAGTCGGTCCCCAAGGCGGAGCCATAGTCCCAGAGATACACCACTTTAGTGTATAAATGGGGTGTAGTTGAACTCCTCATTCAAGCCGAGAGGGGATAATGTCTTGAAAGAGAAAATCCACTGAGACTCTTTGCGCAACAACGCCTTATTAAAATCGCCCTTTCTAGGGTTAGGGAGCAGTTTCTCTATTGCTTGGAATTTGAGATTATCAGGTTTGCCATCATGAAAGTTTTGAATGTGCCGAGCCACCGGGGTTGGAGTTACCCTGTTGTTAATGGATGTTACATGCTGTAGTATTCTCCGCCTAAATTGTTGGAAAGTTTTCCCAATGTACTGCGTGCCGCAGCTACAGGTAATTAAATATATAATTCTGGTAGTACTGCAGTTCACCAGGGCATTGGTCTCCACAGTGTAGTTGGTCTGGGTGGAGGTAGTAGACTTGGAGGGTAGAATGTACTGGCAGGCCTTGCAATGTCCGCATCTATATGTTCCTTTAGTCTCTGAGAGCCAGTTTGTAGTTGGCAGAGGGGATGCTAGATGACTCCGGACAAGTTGATCTTGCAGGTTGCAAGGCCGGCGTGCTGTAATTGAGGGATACTGTGGTAACAATTTGGAGAGTACAGGGTTATGGAGAAGTATTGGCCAGTTGGTTTGGAGAATTTTGGACATCGGTCCCCAACCTTGATCGTAGGTAGCGATACACCGTGGGGCCTTGGATTCTTGTCTCCGCATCGTAGGTAATAGGGTTGATGCTCTGTCCAACAGGCAAACCCGATGGAAGGCCTTTTTCAGAACCCGATTAGGATAGCCTAGTTCCTTAAAATGAGATCTTAGAATTTGACATTCTTTATGAAACGTGTGGTCTACTGAGCAGTTCCTTCTGGCCCGTAGGCAGGGGCGTATTAGCCGCGAGGCAAACAAGGCATTTGCCTTGGGCGGCATTTTCCAGGGGGCGGCAAAAAAAGCCGCCCCCAAATGCCCAAGGCAAATGTCTTGTTAGCCTCGCGGCTAACAGACATGCCGGCGGGCGGGCGGCTGGCCGGCGAGGGAGCACTTCCCCTGAGCTGTCTGCTCAGCTCCCTCGCCAGCCGCAGAGTGAGGGTCGGAGGCGGAGCCGGAATATGACGTCATATTCCGGCTCCCAGCCTCACTCTGAGGCGCGCGAGGGAGCTGAGCAGACAGCTCAGGGGAAGTGCTCCCTCGCCGGCCAGCCGCCCGCCCGCCCGCCAGGCAGGCAGTGCCGCCCGATCGCCCAGCAGCCACTGGACCACCAGGGAAGAAGAGACACCCCCCCTCCCCAGCATTCCCAAAGGTAAGGAGGCTGGGGGGGGGGGGGGATAATAAAAAAAAAACGTGTAAAAATAAATATAAAAAAATGTGTTAAAAATGAATTAAAAAAAAATGTGTTAAAAATAAATTTAAAAAAAAGTGTGAAAAATAAATTTAAAAAAAATGTGTTAATGTGGGTGGGTGAGTGTGTGTCTGTGTCTGTTAGTGTGTGTGTCTGTTAGTGTGTGTCTGTTAGTGTGTGTCAGTGTGTGTGTCTGTTAGTGTGTGTGTGTGTGTGTGTCTGACTGTGTGTGTGTCTGACTGTGTGTGTGTATGTTAGTGAGTGTGTGTGTCTGTGTCTGTTAGTGTGTGTGTCTGTTAGTGTGTGTGTCTGTTAGTGTTTGTGTCTGTGTCTGTTAGTGTGTGTGTCTGTGTCTGTTAGTGTGTGTGTCTGTGTCTGACTGTGTGTGTCTGACTGTGTGTGTATGTTAGTGAGTGTGTATGTTAGTGAGTGTGTGTGTCTGCTAGTGAGTGAGTGTGTGTCTGTTAGTGTGTGTCTGTTAGTGAGTGTGTTTGTCTGTTACTGAGTGTGAGTGTGTCTGTTAGTGTGTGTGTGTTTCTGTTAGCTAGTGTATGCGTATCTGTCAGTGAATGTGTGTGTGTGTATTTAGTATGCGGGGCGGGGGGAAAGGTTGGGTGGGGGTGGTGCGGGAGGAGGGGGGGCGTGGGGGGAGGGGGGGCGCCTGAGTTTTGTCCTGCCTAGGGCAGCACAAAACCAGGATACACCACTGCCCGTAGGTACTGGCCGTATGGGATCGAGGCCTTCAATTTAAACGGGTGGTGGCTGTCCCAGTGGAGGAGGCTATTTGTGGAGGTGGCCTTCCTGAATAGTTCTGTTTCAATAGTACCATCCATAAGCAACAGGATCTTTAGGTCCAAGAAGACCAGCTCATTTTCGTCTATGACATAGGTTAGCTTTAGGTTGATGTCAGTTGCGTTAAGGTCCTTGACAAATTCCTGAAACATGGGGACGGATCCTGCCCACATGATTAGGAGGTCATCTATATACCTATGCCAACTTAAAACAAATTCACGGAAGTGGTCAAAACGGAGTGTGGAGACAATACACTGCTCCCACCATCCCAGAAATAAGTTGGCATAGGTAGGTGCGCAAGCCGTCCCCATGGCAGTCCCAGAGATCTGTAGGTAGTGTTGGCCATTAAAGACAAAGTAATTGTGAGTTAATATGAATTCAAGTAAAGTTAGAATAAACTCCGTCTGAAGGTTGCTGTAGGCAGTGTTCTCCAAGAAGAACCTGCAAGCCCTGAGGCCTTTGTCATGAGGGATGTTGGTATATAAAGCAACAACATCGAGACTGGCTAGCTGGGTGTACGGTGGGACTGTCAAGTCCTGTAGCATCAGCAGGGTGGATTTCGTATCCTGTAAGAAGGATGGTAGTTTTAACACCATGGGGTGAAGAATGCTCTCGATGAATTTACTGGGAGATTCTGTTAGGCAGTTATTACCCGACACAATGGGCCTGCCAGGAGGGGGATGCAATCCCTTGTGTACCTTTGGTAAACAATAGAAGGTTGCTATGGTGGGATTTTTGTGTGGTAGGAGAAACCGGAATTCATCTTTATTAATGATGGAACTGTTCAGGGCCTCATTAAGGAGTTTCTCTAACTCATCCGCGAACATCTTAGTTGGGTCTGAGGGGAGAGCCCTATAATATAGTGGGTCAGAAAGGTGTGACATGCACATCTCAATATAGTCGGGACGGTTCATCAGTACGGTATTTCCACCTTTGTCAGCTGGTTTGATAATGATTTCTGTCTGTTTTTGGAGATCTTTAAGGGCCTGCCGTTCCATAAAGCTGAGGTTGTTACTACCGAAATTATGGGTCGGAGCGGATTCAAGCTCTTTCAGTGACATCTGGACAAAAAGGTCTACATGTGGTGAGTCGGCAAAGTTTGGTGTGAAATAACTTGCTGATTTGAAACTCGTGAGGGGTCTCGAGAGATCACTTTCGACCAGGAGGGTGTCCAATGTTCTGGATAATTCGTAGTCCTCTACTGAGAGACCCATTTCGTTAGCCATCACTTGATCCTTTTTGGCGTGAAAGATGTTTAGGGCTAGTTTCCGTCCAAACAGATTAAGGTCCTTAGACCAGGTAAACTTATTGCAGGTAGGTGTGGGTACAAAGGATAGTCCCCGATTCAATAGGGATAGGTGGTGTTTGTTTAATGGAAAGTCTGATAAGTTGATGATTTTGTTAGAGGCTATTGTCTCTGGGTACGGTTCTGGTTCTTGTATCCCCAGCGATCCCTGTCTCTCAGGCGTCCCCGTTGCTGTCGCGGTTGATCCTGTTCTAAAAATGAGTTTGAGGAGGGATTGGTAGAAGTCTGAGAGTTTGCAATATCAGTGGATACTGGGATATCCAGAAACGAAACTATCTTATCAGATGGGTCTCTCAGTAGAGGACTACGAATTATCCAGAACATTGGACACCCTCCTGGTCGAAAGTGATCTCTCGAGACCCCTCACGAGTTTCAAATCAGCAAGTTATTTCACACCAAACTTTGCCGACTCACCACATGTAGACCTTTTTGTCCAGATGTCACTGAAAGAGCTTGAATCCGCTCCGACCCATAATTTCGGTAGTAACAACCTCAGCTTTATGGAACGGCAGGCCCTTAAAGATCTCCAAAAACAGACAGAAATCATTATCAAACCAGCTGACAAAGGTGGAAATACCGTACTGATGAACCGTCCCGACTATATTGAGATGTGCATGTCACACCTTTCTGACCCACTATATTATAGGGCTCTCCCCTCAGACCCAACTAAGATGTTCGCGGATGAGTTAGAGAAACTCCTTAATGAGGCCCTGAACAGTTCCATCATTAATAAAGATGAATTCCGGTTTCTCCTACCACACAAAAATCCCACCATAGCAACCTTCTATTGTTTACCAAAGGTACACAAGGGATTGCATCCCCCTCCTGGCAGGCCCATTGTGTCGGGTAATAACTGCCTAACAGAATCTCCCAGTAAATTCATCGAGAGCATTCTTCACCCCATGGTGTTAAAACTACCATCCTTCTTACAGGATACGAAATCCACCCTGCTGATGCTACAGGACTTGACAGTCCCACCGTACACCCAGCTAGCCAGTCTCGATGTTGTTGCTTTATATACCAACATCCCTCATGACAAAGGCCTCAGGGCTTGCAGGTTCTTCTTGGAGAACACTGCCTACAGCAACCTTCAGACGGAGTTTATTCTAACTTTACTTGAATTCATATTAACTCACAATTACTTTGTCTTTAATGGCCAACACTACCTACAGATCTCTGTGACTGCCATGGGGACGGCTTGCGCACCTACCTATGCCAACTTATTTCTGGGATGGTGGGAGCAGTGTATTGTCTCCACACCCCGTTTTGACCACTTCCGTGAATTTGTTTTAAGTTGGCATAGGTATATAGATGACCTCCTAATCATGTGGGCAGGATCCGTCCCCATGTTTCAGGAATTTGTCAAGGACCTTAACGCAAATGACATCAACCTAAAGCTAACCTATGTCATAGACGAAAATGAGCTGGTCTTCTTGGACCTAAAGATCCTGTTGCTTATGGATGGTACTATTGAAACAGAACTATTCAGGAAGGCCACCTCCACAAATAGCCTCCTCCACTGGGACAGCCACCACCCGTTTAAATTGAAGGCCTCGATCCCATACGGCCAGTACCTACGGGCCAGAAGGAACTGCTCAGTAGACCACACGTTTCATAAAGAATGTCAAATTCTAAGATCTCGTTTTAAGGAACTAGGCTATCCTAATCGGGTTCTGAAAAAGGCCTTCCATCGGGTTTGCCTGTTGGACAGAGCATCAACCCTATTACCTACGATGCGGAGACAAGAATCCAAGGCCCCACGGTGTATCACTACCTACGATCAAGGTTGGGGACCGATGTCCAAAATTCTCCAAACCAACTGGCCAATACTTCTCCATAACCCTGTACTCTCCAAATTGTTACCACAGTATCCCTCAATTACAGCACGCCGGCCTTGCAACCTGCAAGATCAACTTGTCCGGAGTCATCTAGCATCCCCTCTGCCAACTACAAACTGGCTCTCAGAGACTAAAGGAACATATAGATGCGGACATTGCAAGGCCTGCCAGTACATTCTACCCTCCAAGTCTACTACCTCCACCCAGACCAACTACACTGTGGAGACCAATGCCCTGGTGAACTGCAGTACTACCAGAATTATATATTTAATTACCTGTAGCTGCGGCACGCAGTACATTGGGAAAACTTTCCAACAATTTAGGCGGAGAATACTACAGCATGTAACATCCATTAACAACAGGGTAACTCCAACCCCGGTGGCTCGGCACATTCAAAACTTTCATGATGGCAAACCTGATAATCTCAAATTCCAAGCAATAGAGAAACTGCTCCCTAACCCTAGAAAGGGCGATTTTAATAAGGCGTTGTTGCTTAAAGAGTCTCAGTGGATTTTCTCTTTCAAGACATTATCCCCTCTCGGCTTGAATGAGGAGTTCAACTACACCCCATTTATACACTAAAGTGGTGTATCTCTGGGACTATGGCTCCGCCTTGGGGACCGACTTCTACAACAATCCACTAACTTGGGCAATTGGAGGGCACCACTATGGATAACTTACCTACCCTTGTGCCCTTTCCCATCGGCATCCACTCCCGATTGGATACTAGACCATCGGGACTCTTTCTGGAAACTGTTGTATTCACCTATCGACATGTTGTAGTATCTTTTTCACTTTTTTCCTAGATTCCAGCCGCACTGAGTGCAGACTTCTGACGATCCATGAATGGGTCAAGACCAGCAGAGTCTGTCTCGTGTCATCACCTCTGGGTCTGACTACCAGACTATATTATGTGTCACACTAATTACAGTTGACAATCGACAAGGTCCTACCAGCTTTTGTCACAATACCAACCAAACTGCCGGTTTAATATCTAATCCCCGAGTAACCTATAATCGTCAAGACCTTATCAGGATCGTCACTTAATTGTACGATCACTAAGCCTCAACATCATGGACTTACGGCAATAAGCCCTTTTGGGCATTCTATCAGTTATTGGTACTGACTGTCTACACTTATTGTAATTTTAATGTATGTTATTTTCCTTTTTCGTCATACTCTCTCCTTTTGCGTTGACTTATTGGGCATTTGTACTATCCCCCATGGACTCAGCGTAATTTTGACCAATTTGTACACCTCCCCTAAGGATAACGTTGATCATGACTTATCTACCGAGACGTCTACCGTACAGACTCCCATTGCGAATTTCGCAATTAGCACTAGTTTGTGCTCCATGGACCACCGTATTTTGGCCCCTCCCTCTCTTATCTGCAGCAACCAATCAGATTTGTGAGCGGGCTTTTTAAACCTGATGAATCAGGGAAGACTTTTCCCCCTGATGAGCCTCTTCACACAGGCGAAACGCGCGTCGGGCTGAAGTGTGGCACCTATTATCGGTCTCGGGTTTGACACTAACCCGTCCACCTCAAGGTTACCCTGACTCCTCGGACATTATCACGAAAATCTCTTGGTTGACCAAAACCTTGTACTCGAGCGATACTTGTTATTATCATCCAGCATCCCGGTTTACTACCTCACACATACGGGTTGCCTAATTAAGCTCCGGACGAACAGTAACCTTTAGTATCAACCAGGATACTACTTTATTACAACAAAATTAACTTTACCTTTGAAAAGGAACTATTAGGGCAAACATTTATTACATACCCTTCCCTCTTCCTTGTCTCCTACCACTTTACTATACCTGGTACCCACGAAGGCACCATTCTACCCTCCCTGTACTTAAACTTTCTGCTTATCATACAGACATTTATACACTTAACAGAGGGCTATTTGGCAGCGTCTACTGTATATCAAAACACCAGCAATGATAGCCAACTATAGTAAGGTAGTCGAGTAAGGATACTTCTTGTCTCGATTTTACTATCGGGTCACCTACCTTGGTTTGTCCGACACTGGCAACCATAGGTCAAAACAAGTTAGTCTAAGAAACACGACTAACCTGTGATACCAAAATTTATCTACCCATATAGTTCGCCTAACATCGGCAACTATGGGGAATAACCTCGACCTTTTCCTTCATTGACCATAATTCTTATGGGTATGTATGCTTAACCCGGAGGGAGGCACACTGTAATCCGACATTCTTCTAGTCGGTATACGGCTCACCCCCTCCACTAAACCGATACCCGGCTACTCTCTTCTCTCACACTGCCCACTAGGATTGTATACCCTAGTAAATGGTTCCATTTAGGGACCGGTGGTTTGAGCTAAAGATTGGTCGGTGGTACTCTCCATGTCAATACATGGCTTTCCTACTCTCCAATTGAGATATCTTTGGGGACGTACTGACTCTATGTAGGACATCGGTACTGTTTTATCTTTAAAACTATACGTACACTACTACCGTTACCCCGTGATATTTGATATCCCCCACTGTTATCTGCCTCATCTACTGTTGGGTTACTTGTCACCATACCGATCATAGTTACCGCTGTGGTACTAATTACCGGCATATAGATTAATTGCGGCACTTACAGTACTTGCCCAGTTTATGACATTAGGGCACCTATAGTAGTTACACGTAGTATTTAGTTGTTTTTTGACACACTAATTTTTCCTTTCAGTGTGTGTCTCTGCACTTTACTCTTTACCTTTTTCGTTATATTAGTTTTCACTGTATTTACCCCACTCTATTAAAGGGTATTTTAACTGTTCATTACCTATTGCATACACTGCGATCTATATCCTATAGGACAGATTTCTCTCTCTTTTTTTGTTCTAGTTAGAGGACTGAATCAAGTGTAATATGTCAGATGAGAGGCTGCCTAAGACAGGGTGATTGATAACAGTAGTCAGGGCCATCTTTAACGCGGGGCAAATGGGGCAGCTGCATCGGGCCCAGTTGCTCCTGGGGGGCCCCACTGAGGAGCTACCCCATGTGGCCTGCGATTTGCGCAGCCCCCATGCACCAGGAGGTGCGGTGGCACAGAGCAGCACCGGCCCGCACACTAAGGAGGCCCCCGGGTGGCCCATGCACTAAAGACCACCTGGTGAGCATGTGTCAGCAGGGGCCCGGTCGGGCACCGTGACACTGAAACAGCGCAACCGGGCCCCTTCCTTTATCGGCAGCCGGCTGGGAGGAAGTGAATGCCGCGCATCACTTCCTCCCACCAAGATCAGAGCCGCGTGGGAGGAGGAAGGCAGGGAGGAGGGAAGTTCCAGAGGATAACTCCCAACTGCCTCAGCCTGCCACTGGACCCCAGGGAAACCACCCTCCAGAAAAAAGACCTGGAGGGTGGCTAAATGTATGTCAGTATGTTTGTGTGTGTGTGTATGTCAGTATGTCTGTGTGTGTCAGTATGTGTGTGTGTGTATGACACTATGTCTGTCTGTGTGTGTGTATGTCTGTGTGTGTGTATGTAAGTATGTCTGTCAGTATGTCTGTGTGTGTGTCAGTATGTCTGTCAGTGTCTCTGTGTGTGTGGCGAAACCGACCTCGCCACTGGGCCCTGGAGAAGCCTGTTTGCCCGCCTCCTACCTGCTGACTATGGCCCCTGGATTATTTGGGGCATATTGTATTTTATTGTGCGACTGCTGGCCCTTTAAGCACAGTGAATGGTATTTTTTTGTACTGCTGCTGGCCCTTTAAGAACTGTCTGGGGACATATTGAGACTTTGAGTAACAATAACCTTTAAGACTATGGCCCCATAAAAGTATTAACTTTTATTGGGTGTGTATGGCCCTTTAAGAACCGTCTGGGGACATCTTGTAACTTTGGTGAACAATGTCCCTTTAAGACTATGTCCCCAGACCTGTAAAATAACTTGTTCCTGGCTTTCTCCCACTTGGTTCAGTAAATAGGGCTTACTGAACCAAGTACCACACAGGCGGACCACCCAGAAGTTAAAGTGTGCAGGCAATTTACCTCCCAGGTTGTGAGGTTACTGCACGTTAATTGCATGTGGCGGCGGCCATCTTTGTTCAGTCGAACGCGGTCAGCGGTGTATGCTAAAGATTCTGTGGAACTGAAATCGGCTACACATTTTACCGAACACCGCTGACCCTTACCTTCTTCCATACTGAACTTGCAGCTCCAGAGACTAAGTCCTGTTCGAAATGGGACTTAGTCGTTTTTCGGCATGAAATTGACCGACCGCACAGCCCAAATCTATGGAACTGTTTTGGGCAGGAAATTGTGCTTGCGGTCGGTCATAAAGGGACCTCCAGCTAACTTTTGATCCACTGGAGGGATTTGGCTGATTTTTGGAAGGGTTTATGTTTAAAGTGTGCTGATTCCAAATATGTAAGATGTTATGAAGATTGGATGTAGGGTTTTAAAGAAATAGCACATGTATAAAAACTGTATTTTCCCTGGCTGTAATAATTATGTTAACTGGTTATCTGAGGGGAGGGAACCTGGGGGTTGTAACCATTATGCTATTGGTTGTTTTGTCCCTCCCTGTGGGCGGTCCTGTATTCTCAACACTTGTAATAAAAGCCAGGCTAGATGTGCCAGTCCAGAGTTCCTGTTTTACCCTCAAAGTGAAGTGTCGTCTCATTATTGGGGGAAGGATTTATTGCATGCTGTTCCAGTTGACTGCTAGGAGTGTAAGCCTATTCGTATGGTTCCTATTCAACGGTCTACAGCATTCCTATGCTTGAGAGGATTTATATGCCTCTCTGATTCGGGGATTGTGGTGTCTGCCAGAGTGCTTGGAGTCCTCAGGAAATGCTAGGAGCATCCATTAACGGAGGTACCCAGTCGGGATGCCAGGTGATCCGTTACAGTGTGTGTGTGTCAGTATATCTGTCAGTGTGTGTGTGTGTGTATGTGTGTGTGTCAGTGTATGTGTGTGTCAGTATGTATCTGCAAATGTTTTAATATGTCTGTCTGTGTGTGTATGTGTCAGTATGACTGTCAGTGTGCTTGCGGGTTGGGCGGGGGGATGGGAGGGGCAGGGCCCAGGGGGCCCAAGAAAATGCTTTGCCCAGGGTCCTATTCATATTATAGACAGCCCTGACAGTAGTGATATAGTAGTGAATTTAAAGTATGCAGAATAAAAAGTTGGAACAAACAGGACTAGTGCCACTGGTGTAAGCTGCCATTGAGAAATATGAGGAGTAGGAGCAAGCCTGAGACCCACAGACCCCCAAGACACTATAAGTCTGTGAAATGATCAAAGGGAGAGTGTGCAGTCTTTCTACATGGTCACTCAACCTATGCCTGTGGAAGGGAGCCAGGTAATGCTCAGGAAATAAAGTCCACCAGACTGTGGATAAGTACCTCGCCAGTCCCAACCTCTGATATTGGTCCGCACTGCACCATCAGATTTCTTGCCGAAGGCAAGTTTAGAAACCAGGCCTCCAGCTTGTTGTAGGCACTGCTGAGCGCATGCTTCCCGTTTGCTCAATGTGCATTAGTTAGTGTGGACACTCCTGGGGCACCGAGTAGAGCCATGACGGTGGGACTTGTTAGAGGTTAGTCATCAGGGTAGACCTCTCTTCGACCTTCGTCCATACGTTCTCACCATCTGGGAGAGATGTCAGGGAGACGTTGCTGGGTCACTGCCGCCTTGTGCTTGAGTCTGGGCTGTCATACCTGTTCTTGGAGGCAAAGTGGGCGCTGGTCGGGCATTGAGTCTGGCCCAGAATGCTGTGCACAGTTTGTCAAACGTCTGCAGCAGTGGATCTAGATCAGGGGTAGTCAACCTTTTAATACTTACTGCCCACTTTTGTATCTTCGTTGATCGTAAAATTTCCTTACCACCCACCAGTGCCACAGTAACTACATTTATAGTGTAAGTTTGATTTTAATTTTTTTAAATTTTATTTTAGAAAGGAGTTTTATTTTTTTTAAGTACTTAAATGTGTCTATTTTTCCCTTTTTTCCCCCATTTTCTATGCTACTTTTTTCTATGTGTGTCTGTGAGGTGCTGTGTGTTTCTGAAGGGTGTAGAGTGTATGATAGGTGCAATGTGTGTGAGGGAGGCTGTGTTTGTGAGGAGGGCTCTATGTGTGTGAAGGGTGTGCTGTGTTTGAGGGGGTGCAGTGTGGGGTAGTGTGTGTGAGGGATGCAATGTGTGTGTGAAGGGTGCCGGTGTGTGTGTGAGGGGTGCAGTGTGGGGTAGTTTGTGTGTGAGGGATGCAATGCGTGTGTGAGGGGTGCAGTGTGTGTGTGTGTGAGGGGGCAGTCTCTGTGTGTGTGTGTGAAGGGGGACATCTGTGTGTGAGTGAGCGGGCAGTGTGTGTGTGAGGGGTGTAGTGTGTGTGAGGGGAGCAGTGTGTGTTTGTGTGTGAAGGGTGCATAGGTTATACGCTATGAGTAGGTGGGTGAGATGTAAAAATCTGTCAATCTCAATGTCTCCCCCTTCCTTCTTCTTACCTTTTACCAGGGAGGGGGGACATAATGCTGCAAGGCCTGGTGGTCCAGTGGTGACCAGCTCCTCTGGTTGAAGGCTAACTCTCCTGTCCTCACGGGAGGAACACAGAGTCTCCCAGGCCCTTCCCTTTCTCTGCTGGAACATCTTGGTGAGGGATACAGCAAGGCACCGTGCATTTTCTGCAGAACCCACCACTGCCCACCTAAAATCCCAAACCGTCACTAGTGGGTCATAGGGACCAGGTTGACTACCCATGGTCTAGAAGAATAGGCCTCTACACAGTGATGGCCATCTTAGGGAGCAGGCTTCTGGTGTCAAGATCATGGCAAGCTGATAAGTCCATGCACCGGGGCCAAGTGATACACCAGTGGAGACCGTGATAACCCCCGCCAGCCCAGGGGCGGGGGGGGGGGGGGAGAAGCCCTTATGAGGTAGGAACAAAGCTTCAGCAGACGATTGGCCACCTCCTCCATTTTCAATCTGCACATTGGCCTCAAGGTAGTCCGGTGCAGTCCACAATCACTTAGACCCCAAACACTCAGATGAATAACTCGGCAGAGTATTCCTCCAGTATATGGAATATTGTCAGGCATAATCAGGATTGATTTTGCAGATAAATCAGCATATACAGGTTGGATCTAAGGAGCTCCAGCCATGTGCGACCTGCTCGGTTGGCTGCCAGGCCCCACCCCTGAATCCGGATGTTTTAATCAGACCCATTGCCACAGGTGTATAAAATATGCAAATAGGTCATTCTAAGGAGCTCAGTGAATTCAAGTGTGGTAATGTGATGCAATGCCACCTTTTAAATAAGTCATTTTGGGAAATTTCACCCATGCTACATATTCTATGGTCAACTTTTAGTGATATTGTTAGAAAGTTAAAGTGTTTTAGAACAGCAGAAATTCAGTCATGAAGCAGAAGACCATGTAAAGTCACAAAGCTGGGCTGCCAAATGCTAAGGTGCATGGTGCTTAAAAGTCACCAATGCTCTGCTGATTCCATAGTTGATGAGTAACAAACTTCCACTGGCATTAATATCATCACAAAAACTCTACGACTGGAGTGGGAATAGGTTTCCATGGCTGAGCAGCTGCATGTAAGCCTCAGATCTTTAAGTACAATTCCAAGTGTCGGATCGAGTGGTATAAAGCACACAATCAGTTGACTCTGGAGCAGCGGAAACGTGTTCTGTTGAGTGACGAATCTCCCTTCTCTGTTTGGCAGTCTGATGGTTGAGTTTGGATTTGGTGGATTACAGGGGAACGCTACCTGCCTGACTACATTGTGCCAACTGTAAAGTTTGGTGGAGGAGAAATAAAGGTATGAGACTCTTTGTCAGGGGTTGGGCTAGACCCCATCTATCCTGTGAAGGGAAATCTTAATGCTTCAGCATACCTAAGACATTTTGGACAATGTTATGCTTCAAACTTTGTGGGAACAGTATGGGGAAGACCATTTTATATTTCAGCATGACTGTGCTCCAGTGCACAAAGCAGGGTGCATAAAGACATGTTTGGATGAGTTTGGAGTGGAAGAACTTGACTGGCTCGCAGAAAGCCCTGAACTCTGCCCCATTTTGGATGAACTTAAATGGAAATTGCGAGCCTGGCCTCTCGATCTACATCATTTTGACCTCACAAATGCTTTACTGAATTAATGAGTAAAAATTCCCTGCTAAACACTCCAAAATATTATGGAAAGCCTTCCCAGAAGAGTAGAAGCTGTTAGAGCGGCAAAGGGTGAACCAACTACGTATTAAAGGGACACTGTAGTCACTATAATCTTTTCATCTCTTTGAATTGGTTATAGTGCCTGTAGTTCCCAGGCACTGTCCATCATGTCAGTTATAAACTACATTAAAGCAGTTTAACACTAAATAAGGGTTCTTGGCCACCGACAGTCCGGCACACATACACACCATTAAAGTCATGTGCCAAGTTCTCAGCATATCCAT
This sequence comes from Pelobates fuscus, assembly GCF_036172605.1. Taxonomy (NCBI): domain Eukaryota; kingdom Metazoa; phylum Chordata; class Amphibia; order Anura; family Pelobatidae; genus Pelobates; species Pelobates fuscus. The sequence continues at coordinate 305,618,253 of NC_086321.1, forward strand.
CTACTCCCAAGGACACCTGATTGAATATATTATAGAGCTTTTACACTTAGCCATGACCCTGAATGACTTTAGCTTTGAAACCAGGTGGTTTAAACAAGTGTCTGGGATTTCTATGGGGTAGCCATGGCCCCAATGTACGCACATGAACAGTTTACAATGACAGGCAGTATCAAAAGTATGGACTTCTTGGAAGTCAGGGTTTACAGATCCAATAACAGACTGGCATATACACTATACAACAGACAGATAGAAAATAACTCTAACATTTGAGAAATTTCCACCTGAATTCCCAGAAGTCTTCATTGGCATACTTACATTTTTTGCGGGTTTTCAAGAATTATTCAGCAACAAATCAAGAGTATGTGGGCTATATTCATAGAAAGGGGCTATAAGTGCTCCTCCCTACAACAAAAACATTACAAAGATTATTGGCAGAGAATACAGAAACAAAGCCAAGATGGTTTTGCCTACACTGTATATGACATACAGGATCCCAACAACTAGGGAGTATTATGGAAAGACACTGGGGCATACTTGCCAAAGATAACTTGCCACCAGACATCTTTAGTTAATAAAAACAGACAAAATAACTGATGCTCCCAAAGTGGAAACAAAAGATGAGAAGTCCTTAGTTAAATTAACATTAAAATTAAACCTGAATTAGTAGACATACATACACAAGGAGAAACCAAATAGTTCTAAGCTGTAGATGGATGAAATTAACTTCATTGGAATAAAGAAGCCTCACATGTATTAAATATGTATTCCAGTGCTATTCCAGTAGAAGGAAAATCAAAATAAAATGTAAAAAGTGCCTCTCAAGTCTTATTATGGTAATCTAGGGATCATAGTTTAGGCACTATGTCTCTAATAAGATTACATTTTTATGCAGTAATTAACATGAATGTGTCTAAATATATCTTAGTACATAAAAAGGAAAAGATTGGTCTAACAATAATAGAGAGAACTGTAATAGGTAACTTAATATTAACATAATATAGGTAATTCCCCCAAAGTTTGATCTAAAGAACTGACACTAATTACTAATGAAAATCCAAATTAATTAGAGCTACCAGGAATAGTCTGCCATAGCATTAGTAAAAACTATATACATAAATTAAAGTGTTAAAATTGTAACCAATGAAAGTAACAAATAAGGAGTTAAACCACTTACTGTATAATGTAGCAAGATCAATCAACTATAGCTAGGAGTGTAGTATTATAAGCACAGGATTCAATTGCAATTAAAATAATAACAAAATAACACTTGGGAAATGAGTCAACAGAACTTAAATGATATAAATAGGAACTATCCTGACAATTGGCTGTTGTTGGAAACTGAATAAAAAAAGATAGACAGGAAAAACACACTTAAAGGGAATCTCCAGTGCCAGGAAAACAATCCGTTTTCCTGGCACTGCAGGTTCCCTCTCCCTCCCACCCCCCAATCCCCGGTTACTGAAGGGGTGAAAACCCCTTCAGTCACTTACCTGAGGCAGCGACGATGTCCCTCGTCGTTGTCTCCTCCTCCGCGCCGCTCCTCCTACTGACTCCGTCGGCCGGTGGGCGAGACTGATCCCGCCCACCGGCCGGGGAGACCTAATGCGCATGCGTGGCAATGCCGCACATGCGCATTAGCGCTCCCCATAGGAAAGCATTGAAAAAGAATTTCAATGCTTTCCTATGGGGAAATGAGCGACGCTGGAGGTCCTCACACAGCGTGAGGACGTCCAGCGATGCTCTAGCACAGATAATCTGTGCTATGAGTCAGGAATAGTGATGTACCGGACTGTTCGCTGGCGAATAGTTCCCGGCGAACATAGCATGTTCGCGTCCGCCACTGCGGGCGAACACATGCGGTGTTCGGTCCGCCCCCTATTCGTCATCATTGAGTAAACTTTGACCCTGTACCTCAGAGTCAGCAGACACATTATAGCCAATCAGCAGCACACCCTCCCTAGCAGACCCTCCCACCTACTGGACAGCATCCATTTTAGATTAATGCGGAAGCTGCAACCATTTTTTTTTCAATTTATTATAATTTTTTTTATTTTTTTTAGTGCATATAAATGTTACAAGCAGATACTACCCCCAGACACTCTGTATTACTGCAGATACTCCCTCCAGACACCCTGTGTTACTGCAGATACTCCCTCCAGACACTGACACAGAGCAGAATAGGGACTGTTCCCCCTACATAGGGTCACTTGGCAGATATGGATTGACACCTATCCTAAGGATCCCTGATAAACACGGAGCCCTCCATGGGTGAAGATGGAGTAATTTTTTTGGGCGCTCGGGTTTTTTATTTTATTTTTAAGTTCGACGGGTATGATGGCTTTTTATTTGCCCCTTTTTGGGGCTGAAAAATGAAGATTTTAGAAAAAAGAAGACGTTGAATAGTTGAAAAGTTGAATTTTACTTTACAGGGTAGTAATTTTATTCCCCCCTCACTATTTTTAGGGTGAGGGGGGTAGGTAGGGGCTTTTTTATTTGGTTGTGTGACTAGGGGCTTGGGGACACACACTGCATACACACTATACACACACTGCACACACTATACACACACTACACACAATATACACACACTACACACACACACTGTACACACTATACACACTATGCACACACTATACACACACACACTACACACACTGCATACACACTGCACACAATATACACACACTACACACACTGCATACACACTACACACACTATACACACTATACACACACTGCAAACACTATACACTATGCACACACTGCACACTATGCACACACTGCACACTCTATACACACACTGCACACACTGCATACACTATACACACACTGCACACACACTGCACACACTATGCACACACTGCACACACACTGCACACTCTATACACACACTGCATACACACTACACACTGCACTAACTATACACACACTGCACACACTATACACACACTGCATACACACTATACACACTGCACACACTATACACACACTGCACACACTACATACACTATGCACACACTATACACACTACACACACTGCATACACACTGCACACACACTACACACACTATACACACTGCACACACTATACACACAATATACACACACACTGTACACACTATACACACACTGTACACACTATGCACACACTGCATACACTATACACACACTATACACACACTACACACTCTATATACACTGCACACACTATACACTCTATACACACACTGCACACTCTATACACACACTGCACACACTATGCACACACTGCACACACACTGCATACACTATACACACTCTACCCACACTGCATACACTATACACACACTGCACACACTATACACACACTGCATACACCCTATACACACACTGCATACACACTACACACACACTGCACTAACTATACACACACTGCACACACTATACACACAATGCATACACCCTATACACACTGCATACACACTATACACACACTGCATACACACTGCATACACACTATACACACTATACACACACTGCATACACACTATACACACTGCACACACTATACACACACTGCATACACACTATACACACAATACACACACACACACTGTACACACTATACACACACTATACACACTATGCACACACTGCATACACTATGCACACACTATGCACACACTGCATACACTATGCACACACTATACACACTACACACACTGCATACACACTGCACACACTATACACACTCTACACACACTGCATACACTATACACACACTGCACTAACTATACACACACTGCACACACTATACACACACTGCACACACTATACACACACTATGCACACAATATACACACGCAATGTACACACTATACACACACTGCATACACTATGCACACACTATACACACACACTGCACACACTGCATACACACTGCGCACACTATACACACTATACACAATGCACACACTGCATACACACTATACACACACTGCACACACTACACACACTATACACACAATATACACACACTGTACACACTATACACACACTATACACACACTGTACATACTATGCACACACTGCATACACTATACACACACTATACACACACACTACACACACTGCATACAATATACACACACTACACACACTATACACAGTGCACAAATTATACACACACCGCATAAACATACATTTAAAAAAAAAATTCAGCTGTTTTTTACATTTCAAAGTTGGGGAGGGGGGGTGCCAAATAAAGGATCCGCCCCGGGTGCCAAATGCTCCAGCCATGTTACTCTGTATATAGAGAGGATCCATGTTTACACTGTATACAGAGTTCATGTATACAGGATCCATGTTACTCTGTATATAGAGAGAAGCCGTGTTTAGACTGTATATAGAGGGGAGCCATGTTACTCTGTATATAGAGAGGAGCCATGTTTACACTGTATATAGAGGGGAGCCATGTTACTCTGTATATAGAGGGGAGCCATGTTACACTGTAAATAGAGGGAGCCATGTCACTCTGTATATAGAGGGAGCCATGTTTACACTGTATATAGAGGGGAGCCATGTTTACACGGTATATAGAGGGAAGCCATGTTACTCTGTATATAGAGGGAGCCATGTTTACACTGTAGATAGAAGGAAGCCATGTTACTCTGTATATAGAGGGAGCCATGTTTACATGGTATATAGAGGGAGCCATGTTATTCTGTATATAGAGGGAGCCATGTTTACACGGTATATAGAGGGAAGCCATGTTACTCTGTATATAGAGAGGAGCCATGTTTACACTGTATATAGAGGGAACCATGTTACTCTGTATATAGAGAGGAGACGTGTTTACACTGTATATAGAGGGGAGCCATGTTACATGGTATATAGAGAGGAGCCATGTTTACACTGTATATAGAGGGAGCCATATTACTCTGTATATAGAGAGGAGCCGTGTTTAGACTGTATATAGAGGGGAGCCATGTTACTCTGTATATAGAGGGGAGCCATGTTACTCTGTATATAGAGGGAGCCATCTTTACACTGTATATAGAGAGGAGCCATGTTTACACTGTATATAGAGGGAACCATGTTACTCTGTATATAGAGAGGAGCCGTGTTTACACTGTATATAGAGGGGAGCCATGTTACTCTGTATATAGAGGGGAGCCATGTTACACTGTATATAGAGGGAGCCATGTTACTCTGTATATAGAGGGAGCCATGTTTACACGGTATATAGAGGGAAGCCATGTTACTCTGTATATAGAGAGGAGCCATGTTTACACTGTATTGTCAGGGTATTTATATCAGCAGACATTTTGTGCTATGATAGAAATACAAAGTGTATATTCTGAAGTAATCTGAACAGACCAGAATCCATTTTGTTATTCTCAAATTAACAAAGAGACACAGAATTTCTATCCTTTCTCTAAAACTGACCGCCTTGCCCGAGCTGAATGGAATGTGTAGTATATATAAACAACCTAGAGATAAGACATTGAGAACGGGGGATGGACAGACTGTCTAATTACTAATGGAATATAATAAATTCTAAACCCAGACATAGGTGACAGAGGAGATTAAATAATTTTATTTTACTTTCTATACCTAACAACGTCCCATTATAGTGGAAGTTGAAATAAAGTTCACAAACTGTCATATTAGGAAATACTACAGAAAATGGAGACACATAGTCTGGATAAAACTGAGAAAGACCCTTTGATCTGAAAGGATAAAATAAGTTATAGCCACCATATAGATAACGTAAATGACGTCAAAATAGCCACCAGGAAAAGTTTAGTGGGACAAGACTACCATCTAGAGTCCAAATACTAAAATGGTTACCTAGAAAATAACCACACCTACAGCATTGTGATTGGCTATCACCTAAGGAATTTTCCCTTTAAAAAGTTAAGACAAGGGAAGGAGAGGGGAACATTACAACACTCTCGGGTTTCAAAGATTGAGGCAGAATCGGGCGATCAGAGTAATCAAGAAAATCAGGAGGGAGAAAGCAGTCGGGGGAAAGACACTCCATGCAGAGCAAGAGAGAAACATTCCTTGACACTTAGCTACCTGAGAATATCTGATGAGAAAATATCTACTTAACTGGTAAATATACTGGCACTCCATTAATTAATTACATTTAATTAAAATTTTCTAGTAGCATGATATATGACTGGATAAATCACGTTCAGATTTCCATATTTAGAAATCTTAGTCAACTAAGAAATATATATTAACTTTCCATTCTGCAGGTGGAGAAGATTAATTATATATTTATGTGATTAATATCACATGTTAGAATATCGTGACATTTTATCCAGCTGTATCGATTTGCTCTAAAATAAGATAAAATATCTGTTAGACAAATTAATTAAAATATCAGCTTATAAAACATATTGATTTCTTCTCATTGGATGAATTCAAGGAAATGACTTATGACTATGACTGGTTTAAATGTTATTTTATTTAAAATTACATAAAATAGATCTTAAATCCCTAGAAGAGGTCTAGCCAGCATTGAAAGGGTGATTTCTAACTGCCAGCTAAGTTTTTATTGCTTTACGCTGCAAGGAATTCTCTTCTCTCCGTAAAACTCTGTCTCCCTGTGAAACTTTCACATTCCTTCTCTGTGAAGAAGGTCGTAAATTAGTCTTGACAGCTAATGCTATAGATTCTATACCATTAGGAAATGTTTTTATATTACCATATTGTATTGCATATTGTGTTATACTGAAATTCCATTGATTATTATCATGCATTTTACTTACATTATTATTATTTAAGTTGTTAAAAATAAATTATCTATTTTCATACAATTTGTGATTTTAATTATATGGTTTACATTTCACTTATAACGATACGTTCTTTGGGATCTGAGAATTAAATTAGTGGGTAATTCTCTCTGTTTACAATTATTATCCCATAAATATCCCCACAAATTGGAGGCACTGCTGAGATCGTTTAAGTTGAAATTATATTCCATATACAATAATATTGGTGTAATTCATGTAATATTAATCTTAATATAGAAAAGAGTTTTGTATTGAGATTAAATCACTGTATAGAAATATGGCTGAATCTAGCGCTTCATCCCAATCAGAGAATGGGAAGAAGTTAGTGGAAATGCAAGGTTTTCCCTTAAGCATCTTATATCAGTATCTAAATATTAAAATTGATTATCCAGAATGGATAACCCCAATAAAAGAACAAGTTTATAATTCGATTCATGATAGATCGGCTGATTCACCTATGGTTAAATATCTTAGCCATATAGATGAAGAATCCTCAATGCGATCTGTTACCAAATCATGTCCGTTTTTCATATTGGGTTATTCTATTATGTTAAAAAAGCATAATGAGATAGAACTTAAATTCGACGAGTGTCAGAAAAACCTGGTGTTTGAACAAAGAAGGTTCAACACTTTGTCTGATGAAAATAATATCCTTCAAGCTCAAAATTCTGACCTTTTTAATAAACTGGGAAGAATGAGCAAAATGGTGGATGATTATGATCAACAGATAAAACAGATACAGATGCAGCTAGATGAATATCAAAAGGAAAGTGGAAAATCACTGGGAAAAGACCCAAGTGATTCTTCTAAATTCCCTGATATTCACACACCAGACAAGGTTTTCATAAAACAGTCTCTAAGAAAAGATGTGAGTAATTCTAAGAAAACACCTGTAGATTCTTGGCAATCTTGGGCAGAACAGTTTGAAAAGACTGTCCTGGCCAAACTTGACAGAGGGAATCAGACTCAGGTTGATAGGAATGAAAACAGACATGGTTCTGTACACTGGCAGGATTCTGATGCTGATCAGAATTGTGACAGTGAACGAGAAGCTCAGAGTGATGGGAGTGAAAGTGATTGCACTGTCCACTCTGAAGGCCATGTAACTGATATGCCATCTGCACTGTTGTACGGGTCTAATTCCTCTTCAGCAGACAGATCGCATAGACGTTTACCCCATCGCAGGGAAACAAACAGAAATCGTAAATCAACGACGCCTGTTTATGAATCGCCAAAGGTTATTAAGTTCCTTAGAGAGACTGTCCCACAAGTTTCTAGAGGTTCAGGAAACATATCTGAACATCTGGAAAATTATGATAGAGCAATGAATTCATTGGGCATGTATGATGACATTCATAAGAAATGGTTCATTACATGGACCTTTGATTCAATGTGCCGTGTTTATCTTGAAAGTCTTCAAGCTATGCAGTTAATGTCCTGGTCCAAGATGAAATATGAAATAATCATGGAATATGGTAAGTATTAAACCATTGCTTCTTTAAAGAAGGCACTTAAAGTGCCGTCCAGATCAAAGCCCCAGAGATTTTTTAGTAATTCTTAAAAATGCATACACCGTGGCCCAAAGAAAACCCAGGTATGAAAGCACAGACTTCAAAGATCTGTATTTTCATGCCATGCCTGTAAACATACAAATGAATCTCGCAAGAGATTATGACTGTAAGTTACCATTAGAATGGCTAGTCAGTCAGTGCATGAAATTGTATACTATACATCATGCACATGACGAAAATCAGCCAAAGGTTAAGAAACCTGGTGATAAAATGGTGTCAGAGACTAAAATTCACTTAGGTTTAGAAACCCAACAGAAAAAGAGGACCTATTCTGAGGTTTTGAAAACACCAAAACCTCAGAAACAGGAAAACGCCAGAAGCAATTCTGCAAACTCCTCTGACAATAACTCTGAAAAATCCAATACCAATGGGAATAAACGCCCCTGGGTCAATAAGAACCAAGGCAATTCCCAATGGAGAAGGAATCCTCAGGGAAATAGGAGATATGGAAACAGAAACAACCAATCTGCTTCCAATAACTCCCAACAGTCTCAGCCATCCCAGCAAAATTCTAATGGGCAAAGACAAAGCGGCAATGGGGGAAATAATTTGCGTCATCAGGTTGGTCAATTGACTGACCAGATGGGCAAATTAATGGAGGAAATAACAAAGATTAACCGAGCCTTTGCTATCAATCCTTTTTTAGGGACAGCTCCAATTGCAGAGCCACCTGTGCAACTGCAACAGCAACAACAAGTGCAGCAGCAAATATAGCTACAGTGACTAAACAGGCTAGGTTATCAGTAGATGTAATGCCTAACCCTGTTTCCTTTCCAGATACTAACAGTCAAATAAACGATAGTTGTGTTAGGAAACCTATTGCCTATCCCGTCACTTCACTTCCGGGTGAAGGAGGCGCAACGTGTTCCTCTGTTTTTTCATTTCAGCCAAAGGCTTAAATAGCCCCAGCAACCACTAGTTTCCAGGATCCAGCCCTGAAAGGGTTAACTGATGAGATGCCGACCACTAGTTCCCGCTTGAAAGTTCAAGATAATCCTAAAAAGGATGGGCCTGTGGGTAAGATTGAGCATTCCTCAGTACAGGTACAAACTACTGCTGTGACCGGTAATGTATGGAAAACAAGTAAGATGTTGACACATTCTAAATTCTTATGTGAATTAGAAGAACATGAAGGAAGGTACTACATGTCTGTAGAAATACAGGATTCGCTACCCCAGCCTTTCAAAGGGTTAATAGATACTGGTTCACAAGCCACGATCTTATCCAATACCTACTTCCAGCAGGTAAAGGACTTAGCAACGTATAAGCCGAAGCTAAGAGATTTCCCCAATGCTCTGTTGAGCGTTGGAGGAAATGCACTTCATGTTATTGGCAATACCTGGTTAAAGTTTAAAATAGGTAACAAAACCTTTAGACACCCGGTGATAGTGGTAGATCTCCCCTATAACCGACTGATTCTGGGTATAGACATACTCAGAAGACTTAACACAATTATTGACTGTGTGAATGGAATTGTATGGTCACAAGCTAAGGTTCCAATAACCTATGAGAAATCACATGTACAATCTGATCGTAACTGCCATGTAATAGAAGAAAGACCTGACTCGATAGAGGTACATTTTAGGAATAGTCAGTCACCTGACGAGACTATCCTGCAGGTGAATGACGCAATCGCACCTGTAGATGAGCATTCCGTAAGAATTGCTCCAGAGAGGATCCAGAATGTCTCTCTGGAAGGTGATGTTTTAACCATTTCTCTTCACAGGGACTATGTTGAATCTGTAGATCTGGCAGGTCATGCTCAATTCCTTGCCAGAATTGAAAGGGTTAATAACAACTTATTCTTTCCTATTCAAATAAATGACGTAGGAAGAAATAGGAATGCAAAGCTGGACTTAAAGAGTGAGAACAGCTATATTAGCAGAAGTCTGTTAAAGCAGATCGCTAATCCTAAAATGATCAGGTACCCACACGACAGGTGGATCCAGAACCTGGATGGGGAATCAGAGAGTCACAATGTGATAGCTAAATGTTTACTATCTATTTCCATTGGAAATAAGACAGTTAAACATTTATTCCTAGTGATAGACGAACCTCGCTATCAGGTTTACATTGGCAATTATGTCATACATCGCTTTGCCATACACCTTGACCTGATTAATTCCAACTTGTGGACAAGGTTAAAAGGTAATCCTTGTGGATACCTACACGAGGAAAACGCCCTGAAATCAGGACAAATACTCCCATATGCGGTCAGTATCCAAGTAACTGACGACATAACCATTCCACAAGGGGCAAGTAATTTTCTTTTACCCCTACAGGTCAAGGAGGGTCAGAGATTAGAAAACTCTGATGCCCTAATCTGTTTATCCAACAGGATACAACAATTAGGGATGGTGGTAACACATACACCAATGGTAAGTATTGGTAAGAATCCCACCTATATCATGGTCAACAATGTTACACCCAATAGTGTTACTTTACCAAAAGGAGCATTATTAGGTCTAGCATTGGATGCTGAGTACTATACATTTGGTTTCCAAAACCAAATTATAGGTCTCATCCCTGAAGAATACTTAACTGAGGACGAAATTGTCGATCAAATATTCCATTCCTCCCCAGAAGGATTATTCACTATCCTATCTGTGTATCCCTTCAACGTCGAAGACGGCTCGTGTAACATCGAAGAAGCATCAATCACCTTCGATCATCCGCTCAATGAGCAGGAATCACAAGAATATCACGACCAAAGAGAAAAGGTAAGTCAACACCGAACTGACCTAACTTCTAGGCTTGAAGAAGCTTATGAGATAGGCCAGCCTGAAATCTTTCCAGGTTTTCAGGAAAGGCTAGAAGAGCAAATATCTTTAGCTGACGGTTGCTCCAACGATGCTGAGCGACAACAGCTAAAGGAAATCCTTTTGGAATTCCAAGATATCTTTGCCAAAGATTCCTACGACTGTGGGTTAACTAACCTCCACGTAGCCAGAATACAAACTGATCCAAATTTACCACCTGTATTTATCAAACAATATAGACTCCCATTAGCGTCATATGATGGTCTACAAGACATCATTCAGAATTTAAAGGAAAGGGGCATTATACGTCCAGTGCACAGTTCGTATAATAATCCGATCTTGGGGATTCTGAAACCTAATGGACAATGGCGTTTATGCGCTGACTTACGACAGCTAAATAAACGCGTCTATATGTCTGGTTGGCCAGTGCCATACATAGACCAATGTTTGGTACAAATGCAGGGATCCAAAATATTCACCTCCATTGACTGTGCACAGGGATATTGGACTGTACCAGTCCATAATGAAGATCAATACAAATTGGCCTTCACATTTGGAAAGCAGCAGTATACCTGGACCCGTATGCCCTTCGGTTACATAAACTCTGGTCATGAATTCGCTGTGTTCATGCATAAAGCTATGCCTGACGCACTCGAGAGAGGAACGTTATCATATGTCAACGATGTCTTGCTGAAAAGCACTTCCTTTGATAAGCATATCATAGAGATTAGACATGTTCTCACTCAGTTAACCTCTACATTATCTGCAGAGTGTTATGAATTAGAGACGGTAATCTCTCTAACAGTCGGATTACTGCATGGACTCTATCCTTACAGGGATGGCCGTTAGAAGTCCGTTATGAACATAATAAGAGAAGCCCAGTTGCCCAAGGTTTAGCAGAATTACATGACTGTACTGCTCCATCTCTGGATGATAATGACACCGGAGATGACTTCCTAGAAGAGCAATTGCTATCCCCTTATAAAGTTTATGACGAGGAATACTGTCGACCACTACCGTGGGTATACATTGATGGTTGTTCATATCACCACGTCGCTGGTGCTGAACGGAAGTTAGTTGCAGGTATCGGAATCGCCTGTGTAGCGAAAGCAACCTCGCCACTGGGCCCTGGAGAAGCCTGTTTGCCCGCCTCCTACCTGCTGACTATGGCCCCTGGGTTATTTGGGGCATATTGTATTTTATTGTGCGACTGCTGGCCCTTTAAGCACAGGGAATGGTATTTTATTGTACTGCTGCTGGCCCTTTAAGAACTGTCTGGGGACATATTGAGACTTTGGGAAAACGTATGGACTTTTATTGGGTGTGTATGGCCCTTTAAGAACCGTCTGGGGACATCTTATAACTGTGGTGAACAATGCTCCTTTAAGACTATGTCCCCAGACCTGTAAAATAACTTGTTCCTGGCTCTCTCCCACTTGGTTCAGTAAATAGGGCTTATTGAACCAAGTACCACACAGGCGGACCACCCAGAAGTTAAAGTGTGCAGGCAATTTACCTCCCAGGCTGTGAGGTTACTGCAGGTTAATTGCCGAGCGCTGGGTGGCCTCAGTTCGTGCAAACGAACACGTGGCGGCGGCCATCTTTGTTCAGTCGAACGCGGTCAGCGGTGTATGCTAAAGATTCTGTGGAACTGAAATCGGCTACACATTTTGCCGAACACCGCTGACCCTTACCTTCTCCCATACTGAACTTGCAGCTCCAGAGACTAAGTCCCGTTCAAAATGGGACTTAGTCGTTTTTCGGCATGAAATTGACCGACCGCACAGCCCAAATCTATGGAACTGTTTTGGGCAGGAAAATGTGCTTGCGGTCGGTCATAAAGGGACCTCCAGCTAACTTTTGATCCACTGGAGGGATTTGGCTGATTTTTGGAAGGGTGTATGTTTAAAGTGTGCTGATTCTAAATAGAAGATTGGATGTATGGATTTAAAGCTATAGCACATGTATAAAAACTGTAGTTTTCCTGGCTGTATAATTATGTTAACTGTTATCAGAGGGGAGGGGATGTGTGGGCTGAACCATGTATGTGATTGGTTATGTTATGCCTCCCCCTGGGTGTGGCCTGTATGTGTACAAGTGTAATAAAAGCCAGGCTGGATGAGCGAGTCCAGAGTTCCTGTTTTACCCTCAAAGTGATGTGTCGTCTCATTATTGGGGGAAGGATTTATTGCATGCTGTTCCAGTTGACTGCTAGGAGTACAAGCCTATTCGTATGGTTCCTATTCAATGGTCTACAGCATTCATATGCTTGGGAGAATTTAAAAGGTTTCTCGGATTCGGTGATTGTGGTGTCTGCCAGAGTGCTTGGAGTCCTCAGGAAGCACTAGGAGCATACATTAACGGAGGTACCCAGTCGGGGTGCCAGGCGATCCGTTACATTGGTGGCAAGCGGTGGGATGGCGTCCTAGTGCGAGGAGAAGCAGCTCAGAGACACCGGTAACGTGTGGAGTTGTGCAGCGTCCCTATCTTCAGCAACATAATGGAACCAGCAGTGGCTGCAGCAAGCATGGCGTATAGCTACTCCGTACTAGAGTTTGGCACGATGGTAGGGTTGCGCCTGAAGTTTTACGGACCCAATCCAGAGGAGAAATACGTGCGGTTCATGTGGGACATGGTGACCCGGAACCTACAACACAGGGCGTTGAGGGAAGGCCAGTGGGCACGTTGGGAGAAACTCCAGCCACAGGTAGAGTGGGACGAGGAAGAAACCGAGGTGGCCGGTGGAGATGGGACCGAGGTCTGGGCACCCGGCCCATATCCCCAGCGGCAGTATGTTTTACAGGGAGGGGAGACAGTCGGTCTCACTCCCCAGCGGCAGAATGTGTTATTGGAGGAAGAGACAACCGGTCTCCCTCCCCAACAGCAACCAGAGGTACCCGAGGTAGAGGACCTCATAGACTGGTCCTGGGAGGACCCCCTGCAGGCAGGTGGAGATGGGACCGAGATCTCTCCACCGGCCCTACAGGGATGCTGGGCAACCGGGCCAGATCCCCAACTAGAGCTGGAGTTACAGAAAGTGGAGAGCATCGACCTCCCCCCCCCAGCAGCAGCCGGAGTACCAGGGGGAGGTAAGTGATATTTCTCCTCCCCAGTCAACTCCTTTGTTCCCTGACCCCCCAGCAGAAGAGCTGGCAACTGGGCAGAGCGCCACTGTCCTCTGTCCTCCCTTGTTTCCTTCCCCTGAGCCTGACTTTCTACAGGCTGCCTCAGCAGAAGAGCTGGCAACTGGGCAGAGCGCCGCTGGCCTCTGTCCTTCCTTTTTTCCTTACCCTGAGACTACCCCAGCTCTGACCCCGGAGCAGAGCACATCGGGCATCTGGCCCCCAAGTACTCACAGCCATTTGCCCAGCAAGGACGAGGGTGCCACAGTTTCACCCCACAACTTGGGACCTACAGGCCAGTATGACTTATTGTTGGGGGGCTATTCTGTGAATTCTTTATTGTGGGGGGGCTACACTGCTAAATTTGTTTTGTGGGTTAGACCCTCTGTGAACTATGTACCGTGGGTGGGCCATTCTGTGAATTCTTTATTGTGGGGGGGGCTACACTGCTAAATTTGTTTTGTGGGTGGGCTACTCTGCTAATTTTGTTTTATGGGTGGGCTGCCCGACTAATCTAGGTACTGACCGGCAGAAGGTCAGGTACCTGGTTAGTCTACCCCCGAATGGGAAGATATGTAGCGAAAGCCACTTCGCCACTGTGGTTTGGAGGGGGCTGCTTGCCCACCTCTTACCCTGTGACTACGGTCCCTGGGTGATTTGGCCCTTTATGCATGGTATTTGGGCATACTGTGGGTTATTGGGCTGCCCCAGGATTATGGGCCCTCTCATCAGCCCATACGAAACTTAAACCCCATGGCGTTTGAACTGTGTTTGTGGCATCTAAACGCTGTTTGGATATGTTGAGCGCTCAGATCCAAGCCATCTGGGGATAGGTTGAATGTGGGGGTTCCGTTTAGTATAACAGGAGTTATGTATTTTTATGTCTTTTGGTGGTTGCTGGTAACATGTGCTTAATGGAGGCTGTGTTTGTCCCTGGATATAATTAAATCAGCTTCTCCATTGTCTCCAGGATAGAGGATTCTGGGGAACTAGTTTGAGCTTCTAAAAACCATGCTTCCAGAAGGTCAAATGCACATTTGTACTAACTTTTGAACCCCTGGTCCAATTCGTATGATTTTTTTTTTTTTTTTTTTTTTTTATTCTTTATTTTTGTTGTGCTCAATATAACAGACATTCCCGCACTGCCACAACAGCAGAGGCAGGATCAGTAAAAACATACATTACAGCAAAGTGGCAGTCGACGTAGTAGCACAGTTTTTATACATAAGCAAAAAGGTAGCAAGATTATGCAAACTGCAGTGGATCTTGTAGCTACGGCATGCTAAACTTTTATTTTTATTTTTTTAATTCTTTATTTTATTTGTGCTCAGAATAACAAACAGCTTTGCTTCGCCACGACAGCTGGAGCAAGCAATGCTGTAACAAACATTGACATGGCATAACAAGACAGCACATTTTTATATTATATAGAATAACAACAGTTGATATCTTAAGACCTGCTTTCATCAGTAAGTTAGGGCAAATAGAGCTTTGTCTGAGAAGGTCTAAGGCAAATTAATTAGAGTGGTAAGTAAAGATTGGAAACAAGAGTGAGCCCCAGGGGGGTCCCAGGCTGGCGACATTCAGTATGCTGAACAACAGTATAATACGATATTGGCAGCACTATTTTGGCGTTTTACATCATAATGAAGGTAAAGCTGTGTATATAGCACATTACACATGGAGAACTATGCTTTATGTAACACATGAGACGGAGAGCAGGCTGGGTCTAGAGCTTAAAATTCACCTCATCACTGGTCCCTGCACAATGCCAGCTGACAAAATTAAGTTAATAACTAAATAGCATATACACAAGGGCATGGTACATCTACTGGTGGCTATCTAAACACTTTCAATCGCTTAAGAATTAGACAGCAGGCTTATGCCCGTTAGAGAGTCACCGGTCAGCCGATTCCAAGGCTCGGGAAGAGAAGTGTGTTGTAGTAGGTAAAATGTCCTTGGCAGAGTTGGTTGCTCAGGTTGGTGATGCATGCCCCTGATGACCTCCGTTGTTATCCTGGGCTTCTGTATCATAGTGAGGCTTTTCGGATCTCTGCGCCCGTTTAGCAGTGGAAGAAGCTGGTCTGTACGTCGGGTCCAGGGTCGTTGAGGAGTTTTCGATGGGTGATACTTTATGGCTGTTTATGGGTGATTTGCAGCATCTAGCATGGGAGGCTGGTTTGTGTGGGCGATGTGTGGCGCTAGGCTGTGTCTCTGCCCCCTCCGCCTGGCTCCAGTGTCTGATGGTGAGTGCCATAAGGTGTGCATCATGCTTGGGCACTTGTGTTTGTGTGCCAGGCTGGCTGCTGCGGGTGTTAAGTCTGGCGATGTCTGTGAGCCATTCAGGTTTCAAGTGGTGCAGGGAGAAAGTTTGTCCCTCTCCATAGGCTCTGGCGCACGTGGCCTCCGCCATCTTTAATGGATGCTGCGGGTCACAATGGTGATGTCGCTTTTGCCCTGAATGCTTTGTGGCGGTCGGGGCCCCGGGGTGTGGGCCGGGATCACCCCCCCGGCCCAGAGGGGGGGGAAACGGGGCCGGTACCTCGTGTGCTAACAGGGCCCGGTCAGCCCTGCCGAGGGAGTCTGGCTGGATCGCATCAGGCAGGATAGTGGGCGGCGGCCGTCCGCCTCACTCACCGCCCGAGTAGGCCTCATCCAGAAGGAGCAATGCGTGCCCTCCCGGGGGACTAAAACAGCAGCTGCAAGCCTCTCCCCGGGTCCAGTGTCTCCATAGGTGCCGGTCCACCACGGTAGGTCGACAAGTGGTTCCAGTAGGTCCATATTGGAAGATTATTAAGCCAGGTTTGCTGGAGCTGTTGTGCCGTGCGACCGGCCAGCTCGGCGGCCAGGCCCCGCCCCCCCAATTCGTATGATTTTTGAGTATGTTGTTCCCCCGAATGGATTGATTGTGTATATGTATTTTTATGTGAATGTGATGTATATTTTGGGAGTTATGAATGTTGTGTAAAAACTGTATTTTCCCTACCTAGGATAATTGTATTTTCCTGTGTGTACAGATAATTAGTTTACAGGTAGAGGGGAGGGCTATGTGTGGGATGTAACTATTGTGTGATTGGTTAATGTACGTTACTGTGTGTGTCCCTCCCCTTCATGGGAGCACCTAATAAAAAGGGCTGCAAGCTAGCAGCCAGAGAGTTCTATTTTTACCCTCAACTTGAGTCCTGTCTCTTATTGGGGGAATCTGCTACAAGGGATTGCTATGCTAGGCATATTCCCTTGCTATAATCACTGAGCTCTTGTAAGAGCTTGTTCCTGCTTCGTTCTGAAGGGAGATAGCTGCAGCCTGCAGTGCTTATGGTGTCTGGTGGAGTGCTTGGAGTCCTCTGGAAGCGCTAGGAGCATCTTTCAACGGAGGTACCCAGTCGGGGTGCCAGTGGATCCGTTACAGCCTGGATAGGTGATTATCCCAATGTATCTATAGGATACAGTATTGGTCCCAAAAGCAGTCAGATAGCCGAACTCTGTGCAGTATATAAGACCATTCAAATGGCAATAGAATATGGTATCAAAGAATTTGTTATTATAACTGATTCCAACTATGTTCGTAACAGTTTCGTTGAATATCTGCCTAGCTGGAAACGTAACCAAATGCTGAAAAGAAATAACAAACCTGTTAAACATGGGAAATTGTTTTGTAAAATTGATGAGTTGGTTAAGGAACATGGTTTAACCATATATTGGAAGAAAACCAAAGGCCATTCTAAAATAGAAGGCATTGACAAGGATGGTAATGACTTAGCCGATTCACTGGCAAAACAAGCAGCCATCAATGGTGAAACCCTAAACATTGATGATCTCATGGGTTCAATTCACGTTGAAGCCATAACTAGACGACAGGCTAGAGATAATGCCGACTTAAATGTCGTGCAATGGAGTCAAGAAGCTCCTAGTGAGGACCTGATTACCAGTCAGAAGAATGATCCTGTCATAGGTATATTCTATAAACATATAGAAGACCCTACTGCCAATCCCATCACAGATGAGGATTACAAAGATAATGAAGATTTACGAATCTTGATGAGATATAAAGTCCAATTTAGTATCATGGATGGGTTGCTGGTCAGAACTTCTAAACATGGTATTCAACAATGGGTAGTCCCAACTGTATACCGAGGGTTAATGCTCCAACACGCACATGATGCACCTACATCTGGGCATCGTGGTGATAAGATCACATATGAGATATTGCGTGATTATGCATATTGGCCACACATGTTAAGAGATGTTAAGACATACTGTCAGGGATGCTTGATTTGTCAGCAATATCAACCCCATGGTCCAACCCATCGTGCACCACTTCAGAAGAGGGGGTGTCATTACCCTGGTCTGATACCCAAATTGACTTTATAGGTCCTGTAACAAGATCTTCAAGAGGTAACAAATACATGTTAACCGTTACATGTATGTACACAAAGTGGATAGAATGTTTGCCTTGTAAAGAGAACACGAGTACCGTGTGCGCCACTTTGTTGATTAACCATGTCTTTTCCAGGTTCGGTCTGCCTCAAAGAATTGAGTCAGACAGAGGTAGTCATTTTACCAGCGAAGTAAAGGCTAAGATGTGGAACATTCTAGGTGTTAAACGAAAGCTACATATTGCATACCGCGCTGCGTCTAGCGGGGGGGTAGAGCGATATAACCAGTCTATCGTTAATATTCTGAAAAAGTACGTTAAGGAGTCTGGTAAAGACTGGGACATTAAATTGCCCCTAGTTTTAATGGCGATTAGAGCTACACCTAGCACTGCTACCAAATTGTCACCTTTTGAATTAATGACAGGAAGAAAGATGGTTTTACCACAGCATTTACTATATCGTACTTCGGATCATAATTTGATCAATGCTGCCACTACGCATCAGTATATCAAAGATTTGCGCAAGCATTTACAGCATGCGTTTGCTTTTGCCCAAAAGAATCTAGAAAAAGCAGCGACAGGGGTTAAGACCTATTACGATTTAAAAACCACGAAAAAGGAATATGAGATAACAGATCAAGTCTATCTGTATAATTTTGCGTGAAATCAAGTCAAGGAAAATACATTTTTACCTTCTTGGAAAGGGCCATATGTCATCATTGACAACATTTCCCCAGTAGCGTACAAAATAAAAATTCCTAAGGATGGTGATTTTATTGAAAAGTGGGTTCACATTAACCAGTTGCGTGCTTGTCATCCTAAATCTCAATTAAGGATTCTAGGTGTGGATTCGGATGCAGAAGGGTGAACGACTAACCTGGATGAATGCTTGATTCACGTGGTATCGTATGATGTGAAATGTTGTGATGTGCCATGATATCATGTACGTTCATGTCATTAGTCATTTCCTTGCCATCCAATAACTACATTTTCTAAGCAGGTTACTAGCTTGTTTAACTGCTATAGGCATATTGCTGAGGAGTCAGTAATAAATGTAGTTAGGCATGACGTTATAAAAATAGAATTAGAGAGAATACATATATTGATGAATCCTAATAATGTGTTGTCCTAGGCCAAGTGATGTCATACTGTTATAAGTTTGTATACTTAACAAACCTTGAATCATTAGTAGATAAGTCTGAAACGAGTTCCTGATCCGTGACTGTCGAAAGATGTCCAAGAAGGATGTGGCGTGTTTCTGGATCGTACTGCTCCTGTGCCAAGAGCTACGGACCGACCCGATCGCAGAGATGGGACCATCCTCCGGCATCCTGATTCAAGAGACACCAGGGTTCATCTTGACAGAGAAGAGGATCCTTACCCAATGTGTGTTCGTCAGCTTGGACCCCAAGATTTCCATCAAGAAGGCGTACAACATTTCATTGATGCAGCTTCCTGAGTTACAGACTTGGTACCAGATGCACCTCCAAAGAGCACAGGACCGTGTGCAAAACATCTTGGAGCAAGCCCGGAAACCACTTGTATCCAGTTCTATTTCGATGAGCAACCGACCCAAAAGGTTCCTCACCGCTGTAATTGTTGCATTAGTTTGTGCCACTGTCGGTGCAGTTGTCGCAACTGGAATGTCTGCAGCCAACTCTATTACTGTCCAAAAGCTGGATATGGAAATCTATGCGCTAAAGCAACACATTAACGACATTCATCAGGTGATAAACCAGCAAAGAACACTTCTCCAAGACGTGTTAACTATTGTGGAAGACACAGTTGTTACAACAAATTTGCATTCGGAGTTAATTGCCAAATCCACTGAGTTGCACCAAAGTCATGACTTATTTAAGCGTGAACTTCTATTTCTGCATGACCCAATATTATTCCACACACTTGCTTTTCTTGACGAAGTGCAAACTGGAATGATCGAATTGGCAGGGGGACACATACCTCTGTATTTTGTATCCAAGGATATTGTTCATGCGATGCTTGCCAATGTGGATGGAGAAACAATTGAGCCTATGCAATTAAATCTGGCCTTTGAGATGGGGAGCGCTATACCTCTCTTAATTGATCCGGAACGTATGGAGATTTGCTTTTTATTGGCCATACCATATGTGACTCCCAAAAACATTTTTCAAATGAAAACAATTTACAACGTTGGTACATGGAAGGAAAATATCCATGTAAAAGTCCAAACCCCAGATGTTTTGGCTTTTCAACCATGGTTACCAGATTGGTATTCAATACCCATTTTGAATGATTGTGAAAAATTCAAAGACAATAATTTCCAATGTGATGGAAAACCTTTTGTGTACGATTCTACCAATGCTTTGTGTGGGATCGAGTACCTTAAACATGGCTCTGAAACATGTCAAGTGACTATGTCAAAAACCGATAGTACATGCTATCTTAGTAAAAGATAAATGGTTGGTAAACACATGTCTTAAAAACATGAGTGTTTTTCGCAGGGACCAGGTGACTAATAAAGTAATTGCCTTACCAGCACCTGTATCACTGATCAAGGTACCCCACAACTCTTGTATCACCATCGGTGACGTTACGCTATACCCAGTGTACACTGACGTCCTCGAAAGTGCTATTGAGATGGTGGATCCCTTCCAGAATCTAGATATCCCTCTAGATCCTAATCTAAAGTTCTTGATGGACCATAAGCCCAACCACACTATCCAAATGTCAATCAAGAAAGATAACATTTCTGTGGACACATTTAAATACTCTGAGTTAGATACTGACCTTATTGATCGTGTTGACTGGTTCATCCATGTTAAGATTGTTATTGGGTGTGTCATGATGATAATGATATTTTGGTTGATTGTACTAAGCGTAAAGTTCAAAATACTTACAGGTACAAAAACATACAAAACTATTCATTCCATGCAAAGGCCTATGTCAGAAATGATGTGATTGCACAATATGTCTTGTGACTTCCATAGTGCCTACTCATAAGCTCAATTATTTGGCTATGATCTGCACTAAAGGGGGGTTATGTCAGGGTATTTATATCAGCAGACATTTTGTGCTATGATAGAAATACAAAGTGTATATTCTGAAGTAATCTGAACAGACCAGAATCCATTTTGTTATTCTCAAATTAACAAAGAGACACAGAATTTCTATCCTTTCTCTAAAACTGACCGCCTTGCCCGAGCTGAATGGAATGTGTAGTATATATAAACAACCTAGAGATAAGACATTGAGAACGGGGGATGGACAGACTGTCTAATTACTAATGGAATATAATAAATTCTAAACCCAGACATAGGTGACAGAGGAGATTAAATAATCTTATTTTACTTTCTATACCTAACAACGTCCCATTATAGTGGAAGTTGAAATAAAGTTCACAAACTGTCATATTAGGAATTACTACAGAAAATGGAGACACATAGTCTGGATAAAACTGAGAAAGACCCTTTGATCTGAAAGGATAAAATAAGTTATAGCCACCATATAGATAACGTAAATGACGTCAAAATAGCCACCAGGAAAAGTTAACTCTTTCCTGGATAGGTATGTTTAGTGGGACAAGACTGCCATATAGAGTCCAAATACTAAAATGGTTACCTAGAAAATAACCACACTTACAGCATTGTGATTGGCTATCACCTAAGGAATTTTCCCTTTAAAAAGTTAAGACAAGGGAAGGAGAGGGGAACATTACAACACTCTCGGGATTCAAAGATTGAGGCAGAATCGGGCGATCAGAGTAATCAAGAAAATCAGGAGGGAGAAAGCAGTCGGGGGCAAGACACTCCATGCAGAGCAAGAGAGAAACATTCCTTGACACTTAGCTACCTGAGAATATCTGATGAGAAAATATCTACTTAACTGGTAAATATACTGGCACTCCATTAATTAATTAAATTTAATTAAAATTTTCTAGTAGCATGATATATGACTGGATAAATCACGTTCAGATTTCCATATAATGACGTTCAGATTTCCATATATAATGTATATAGAAGGAAGCCATGTTACTCTGTATATAGAGGGAGCCATGTTTACATGGTATATAGAGGGATGCCATGTTACTCTGTATATAGAAGGAGCCATGTTATTCTGTATATAGAGGGAGCCATGTTTACACGGTATATAGAGGGAAGCCATGTTACTCTGTATATAGAGAGGAGCCATGTTTACACTGTATATAGAGGGAACCATGTTACTCTGTATATAGACAGGAGCCGTGTTTACACTGTATATAGAGGGGAGCCATGTTACACGGTATATAGAGAGGAGCCATGTTTACACTGTATATAGAGGGAGCCATGTTACTCTGTATATAGAGAGGAGCAGTGTTTAGACTGTATATAGAGGGGAGCCATGTTACTCTGTATATAGAGAGGAGCCATGTTTACACTGTATATAGAGGGGAGCCATGTTACTCTGTATATAGAGGGAGCCATGTTACTCTGTATATAGAGGGAGCCATGTTACTCTGTATATAGATGGAGCCATGTTTACTCTGTATATAGAGGGAGCCATGTTACTATCTGAGGTGGTTAACTATGATTGGCCCTGGCATGTTTGTTAGTCTGGCCTGCATGGTTGTCTGGCATGAATAAAAGTAGCATGTTTCAACTATATTAGTAGTTAGACTAGTTTGCACTAAAACATGTGCAAATGGGGAGTTTGCGGTTGTGTAAATGGACTGTTTGCGGTTGTTTGCCGTGCGTTAAACGGGGAGTTTGGTCTGTCACTGTGAAGCGGGCGTAACCCTTACACTACCTGATCGATACAACATCATACTTGATGTTTTAAAGCACGTTATTCCAAACAATTTTTTTGCCATGGATCCCCCTCCGGCATGCCACAGTCCAGGTGTTAGTCCCCTTGAAACAACTTTTCCATCACTATTGTGGCCAGAAAGAGTCCCTGTGTGTTTTAAAATTCGCCTGCCCATTGAAGTCTATGGCGGTTCGCGCGGTTCGCCCGTTCGCGAACATTTGCGGAAGTTCGCGTCCGCCGTTTGCGAACCGAAAATTTCGTGTTCGCGACATCACTAGTCAGGAAGTGTTATATTGTTTATATTTTTATTTGGAGAGTCGGGGCAATCTTGGCGAGGCCAGTTCAATGGAGTGTTGTTGCTGTCGCTGTGCCTTTTCTGTTCATGCTCCCTCTGCACTTTCCACTTTCCATTTATATAGCTATATTTCACATCTTGGGAGCTTTGTTTCTGCTCAACCACTTAACTCCATTTGGCATTACGTGTTTAGTTTCTGGGTGAACTCCTTTTCCCTGATGGTTTGGGAGGGGTGGAGTCTGGACAACCCAGACACTTGAGCTCATTGGCTAAATACATTTGTTTGCTGCACATAGGATATCAAAACAACTAGGGATTCTCTCCTACTACTTCCACTAGACACTTTCTCCCACCTCCACAAAAATGTCAGATTCTCATGGGTTTCACCAAATCACATTTAATTTACTATTACTAAACACAAACGGTCTCAACGTTCCAAAGAAAAGGTCACATGCACTTAGACATTTCCAGAAACATAGTCTACCTACAAAAGATGCACTTTAAGGAAGGCAACTCTCCAACATTTACTAACCACATCTGCACAAGATGCTTCTAGAATGACAACCCCACTGGCAAATCGAGAGTCACTGCCATTCTTATACATCAGTCTCTTCCATTTATACACGCTGATCGAGAAGGCATATTCATGCTCATAAAGGGAACAATTTGGGTCAATGCTGAAATTCTTTGATACATTCCAAGAAGGATGTTCGATACTTGTGGGTGGGGGGGCTTTAATGTCTCCTTAGACCCCATCTTGGATACTTTCAGTGGGTGTCCTCAGTTCCCCAACACGTACTGCATAGGTTGAGGGACATTTTACATGAATTCAGACAGGTGTATGTTCCTGGTTTGTTCCTGATTGTCTATTATTTGAGACTGGATTATATCTTTCTCCCACACTATCATCCTGAGGCCTTGAACAGGGTCAATATTTTAACAGTAACATGGTCAGATCATTCCCCACTTTTTATGACAATATCCTCCTCCTTATGTCAACCGAGTTCGACAGTTTGGCATTTTAATGAAACACTTCTTTCCAACAAACTTACATCTACTGACCCTAAAACCAGATTCAATCGATACTTCTCAGATAATGATGTAGAGGGAACTGCTCCTTTTATCCTTTGGGACAACACATAAATGTGTTAAATGTGGCTACTTCATTGCTAAAGGTGCAGAATTGAAGAAAGCCCACACAGCACAACCTACCCAATTGCTCCAAGAGCGTCAGGGATTAGACTCACTCTATGCAAAAACACTGGATCCGGACACTTACTAAGATGAGAGGGGAGTTGGAGAGACTCCTTAATGCCTCATACCAAACAACCCTTCTACAGTCAAAAGTGTTCTTTTACACCAGTGCCAACAAATGAGGTTTGTTCTTAGCGTGCATGTCTATCGTAGACTTCAGATAAGGCCAGGGACTAATGAAAGTATTTAGAAAATTGAGCAGACTAGATAGGCCGAATGGTTCTTATCTGCTGTCACATTCTATGTTTCTATAAGCTGATTGTGACACTTCAGGGTGACAAGGACAATACATAAAATCTGGATCTAAGCTACATGTATCACTGTAGAATGGCAACATGTCATTATATACTATGTGTGATACAGAAAAGTATATGCAACAGGAAACGGTGGCAGAATGCAGAATAATGTCTCTCCCCCAGGAATGCCTGAGGGTCTGTCACATAACCCTACTAATTGGATCATGTACATTTCAGTAGTTTCAGTCAAAGTTTCAGTAGGGTGAAGTTGCATGGTATAATGTCTTCATATTGCAAATGATCAGCACACTTAAACGCAGATGTCACAAAATACTTATTTCCCCCAAAAGAAGAGTATTTGCTTTTTGTGGGAACAATGACATTAAAGTTTAACTGATTTTCTAACCCTTGCAATTTCAAAAATAAATGCATCCAGAATATCTTTAATTTCTGAAATCCACATCTCTCTAATTTCTTCTACTGAATAGGCAGAGTACTCCCAAGAAGCACATAGCATCTCCAGTTGCAAAATGTATTCAAAAGTAGAAGAAAAGTAGTGTATATTCAGGATCTTCCACTCATTCCACCCATTAGAGCACATCTGCTAGGTTGTATGGAGATGTTTCTTTTGACAGTACCACTCATGCACAGGTTGAATAGGGAAAAAAAGGTATTTTACTAATTATTTAAATGGCCATGGCTACATTTTGACAATGAACCGCCAGCAGATCCTGCAACTTCATTGACTGGATGCAGATACCATCACCTTCATAATGAGGAATATCAAGAAAGAACTCTATTCCCAAATTCTATGACAAAGAACTGTAAAGTCCAAAATGTGAAAGGAGGATTTTGGCTTGATGCAGTATATTGTGCCTTTCTTGTAAGTGCCAATTGATAAATAGTTTTTTTTTAATTACTTGGAGAATGTTTGCTACAGTCTACTTCCTTTCAACTCAGCATGGTACGGAAACAATGGCTTGTCCCTTATATCCTGAAAATTTGTGATAACAGCGGCCAAGAGACACCAGTGGCGTCTCTAGGATTCCTTTTTAGGTGGGGCACAGGTTGGGCCAGGGACAAAAGTAGGGGGGCACATTCAACCCCGCCCTCGCCGCAGTTTGACCCCGCCCCTGCCGTATGTTAAGCCCCGCCCCCGACAAAATGTGTTGTTTTTTTTTTTTTATCCCTGGTGGAGGATTCATTATTTTCCACCAGGGATTATTAAAAAAACAAACACATTTCCTTTGATACAGTGCCATAGTTGCCAACATTTGAAAAAAAATTCCAAGGACATTTTGCAGCACAGCTATCAATTACTGTCTGTGTATAATATCCCTGGACAGTCAGTGCTCTCTGTATAATACAGGGTTGTGTGTATAATAAATTGGGACAGTCAGTGCTCCCTGTATAGTGCTGCTCTCTGTATAATACATGGCTGTGTATAATATCCCAGGACAGTCAGTGCTCCCTGTATAGTGCTGCTCTCTGTATAATACAGGTCTGTTTGTGTATAATATCACAAGACAGAGAGCAGCACTATACAGGAACACTGACTATCCCAGGATATTATACACACACAGACAGGGGCATATTAGCCGCGAGGCAAACAAGGCATTTGCCTTGGGCGGCATTTTCCAGGGGGCGGCAAAAAAAGCCGCCTCCCAAATGCCCAAGGCAAATGTCTTGTTAGCCTTGCGGCTAACAGACATGCTGGGCTGCTGCTGGGCGGTCGGGCGGCGCTGCTGGGCGGGCGGCGAGGGAGCACTCCCCCTGAGCTGTCTGCTCAGCTCCCTCGCGCGCCGCAGAGTGAGGCTGGGAGCCGGAATATGACGTCATATTCCGGCTCCGCCTCCCAGCCTCACTGTGCGGCGCGCGAGGGAGCTGAGCAGACAGCTCAGGGGGAGTGCTCCCTCGCCGCCCGCCCAGCAGCGCCGCCCGACCGCCCAGCAGCCACTGGACCACCAGGGAGAAAGATGACCCCCCCCCAGCATTCCCAAAGGTAAGGAGGCTGGGGGGGTTAAAGTGAAAAAAAAGAAAAGTGTTAATGTGAGTGAGTGTCTGTTAGTGAGTGTGAGTGTGTGTGTGTCTGTTAGTGAGTGTGAGTGTGTGTGTGTCTGTTAGTGAGTGTGAGTGTGTGTGTGTGTCTGTTAGTGAGTGTGTGTCTGTTAGTGAGTGTGTGTCTTAGTGAGTGTGTGTGTGTCTGTTAGTGTGTGTGTGTGTGTCTGTTAGTGTGTCTGTTAGTGTGGGTGTCTGTTAGTGTGGGTGTCTGTTAGTGTGTTTGCCTGTGAGTGTGTGTGTGTGTCTGACTGTGTGTGTCTGTTAGTGTGTGTGTTTGCCTGTGAGTGTGTGTGTATGTTAGTGAGTGTGTGTGTCTGCTAGTTTGTGTCTCTGACTCACACACAAGCTCACTAAAGACAAGCTCACTGACACACACAAGCAGTACCATCTTAACAGCGTTAAGGGCCCCCGGGCAAAGCAGTGCACTGGGGCCCTTCCTACACAACAACTCACAGGAATAAAAATTTTAATTATTGATAGACTGCTGAGTCCATACACACACACAGACTGCTGAGTCCATACACACACGCAGGCTGCGGAATCCATACACACACACACAGACTGCTGAGTCCATACACACAGACTGCTGAGTCCATACACACACACAGACTGCTGAGACAATACACACACGCAGACTGCTGAATCAATACACACACGCAGACTGCTGAATCCATACACACACACAGACTGCTGAGTCCATACACACACATAGACTGCTGAGTCCATACACACACATAGACTGCTGAGTCCATACACACACATAGACTGCTGAGTCCACATACACACTGCTGAGTCCATACACACACACACGTACATACACAGACTGCTGAGTCCATACACCCACAGACTGCTGAGTCTATACACACCCACAGACTGCTGAGTCCATACACACACACAGACTGCTGAGTCCATACACACACACAGACTGCTGAGTCCATACACACATACAGACTGCTGAGTCCATACACACATTCTTTCCATATCGCTCTTTCCATATTGATGAAGCCGTATTGGCGAAACGCGTTTTTTGGATATTTTACTGTGTATTTTATATATTAAAGATCATTTGGTTACTTTTTATTGGTGCCATCTATCTTTTTAAATACACCATATACTGTTTGCTACCTGGTATAATACCACCAGCGCGATTTTCAAGGAGCAGTAGGCCTGCTCCGCCCTTATTTGAACTTTGGATACACCACTGACGGAGGAATTCCCCTTATATCCTACAAGCGGGGATTGTACCGCTGTACGCCTTCTATACTAAGAGCAGGTTATAGCTCTTATACATGTGAGTTTTATACCAGCTTTTATTATTATATTTATTTCTTATCAGACATATTGCACTATTTTTTGTTCTCTATTCTTTTTATTTTTCCACATACGAGTGAACTTCCAAGGAGAATAAACAACGAGGATTTCCGTTCTGGACCTTAAATCCTGCGTACCCTAGAAGACCTGTTTTAGATAAGACTTTCTCCCTTACTTATTTGGACTATTTATTGTCTGTATATTGACTATATTTTGGCGCAGCCCTTCCTTTTATTTCTCTTTTACGTTATCTTTTTAAGGGTATTTGAGGGATTCCCTTATAAGGTTGCTGCCTTCTGGTTCTTCCGCTTACTCGTGTCCCTATTTTTACACACACACATACTGCTGATTCCATACACACACAGACTGCTGAGTCCATACACACACATAGACTGCTGAGTCCACATACACACTGCTGAGTCCATACACACACACACACACACGTAC
Source organism: Pelobates fuscus (assembly GCF_036172605.1). Taxonomy (NCBI): domain Eukaryota; kingdom Metazoa; phylum Chordata; class Amphibia; order Anura; family Pelobatidae; genus Pelobates; species Pelobates fuscus. The sequence continues at coordinate 305,647,229 of NC_086321.1, forward strand.
ATACACAGATTGCTGAGCCCATACACCCACAGACTGCTGAGTCCATACACACACACACACAGACTGCTGAGTTCATACACACACAGACACACACACAGACTGCTGAGTCCTTACACACGCACAGACTGCTGAGTCCATACACACACACACAAACACACACAGACTGCTGAGTCCATACACACACACAGACACACACACAGACTGCTGAGTCCTTACACACACACAGACTGCTGAGCAGGGCTGCCATCAGAAATTTTAGGGCCCCTGACACAGCTCAAAATCTGGGCCCCCGGGGCCAGCCCCGAGTCCGCCCACAAGGATGAAGTGTGTGTGTGTGTGTGTGTGTGTATAGTGGATGTAGAATGTGTGTCATGGATGCAGTGTGTATAGTGGATGTAGAATGTGTATAGTGGATGCGGTATGTGTGTCATGGATGCAGTGTGTATAGTGGATGCGGTATGTGTGTCATGGATGCAGTGTGTATAGTGGATGCAGATTGTACGTTTTGTGTAATGTATGTAATGTTTGTATGCATGCATTAGATGCAGAGTGTGTGTGTAGTGAATGTAGGTGTGTGTATAGTGAATGCAGAGTGTGTGTTTTTGTAGTGGATGTAGTGTTTGTAGTGAATGTAGTATGTTTGTAGTGAGTGCAAAGTGTGTTTAGTGAATGTAGTGTGTGTGTGTGTGTGTGTAGTGCCGTGCGTGTTTAGTAAATGTAGTGTGTAGTGAGTGAAACGTGTGTATAGTGAATGTAGTGTGTGTGTGTGTGTGTGTAGTGCAAAGTGTGTTTAGTGAATGTAGTGTGTGTGTAGTGCAGAGTGTGTTTAGTGAATGTGGTGATTGCAGAGAGTGTATAGTGGATGTAGTGTATGTGTAGTGCAGTGTGTTTAGTGAATGTAGTGTGTGTGTGTAGTGCAAAATGTGTATACTGAATGTAGTGTGTGTGTGTGTGTGTGTAGAGCAAAATGTGTATAGTTAATGTAGTGTGTGTGTAGAGCAAAGTGTGTTTAGTGAATGTAGTGTGTGAGTGTGTAGTGCAGAGTGTGTTTAGTGAATGTAGTGTTGCGGTGGAAGCTCGGTAGAAATTAAATTTAGTATGCCGAGATTTCCACGTGGCATATGTGTATGTTGGTGTATCAGTTAGTCAGTTACACGTAGCTAAGATACAATCAACAGTGTACTGAGCAAGTGCAGGAATGCAGGAACTGAAAACACTTCCCCTCCTCCATTGTTCTGGGTGAGCCATGTGGTCTAACAGGTAAGGGAAGTTAGGCTTTGTTCAGCTGATTGGGTAAAGAGTATATGTGGGTAGAGTTAACTATAGGAGGAGCTATATGTCTATATCATGCATTTACACAGTCAGTTCTGGGCTCAGACTGTTTGTTGTGGTGACGCTAGTCCATCTGAGCCCCGGTCGGTGAATCGAATAAAGATCTCTTCCTTCCTGAAGAAACCTGTGTCCACTTCTCTGTGCTTGGCTTCCGTCAGTTTCTCCGGTATCATTTGGTGCAATTGGCCGGGAAGCTCATCATTCAACGGTAGCTGAGAAGCAGAGGCGTGAGACGGTCTATCTTTGCCCACGCTCCCTACGGCTGCACCCCTGAACTTCTGCGTGGACCTCCTTTCATCTCGGCACCACTGGTCTGTTGTCCAGCATACCATCGGCCTCTACGTAGTAAGTGCTGGGGTGCCCCCGTCGATGAGTGTGAACCCAGGTTAAGGAACGAGGAGGTAAGACGACCACTGTTTTAGACGGTGGACCCACTAGGGGTATTGGATACCGATTGTGCGGTAGGCCCTTAAGGGGTTATTTTTGTATGGAATCTGCCCCCTCCAGTGGAGGGAAGGAGCGAAGTCGCACCTCTCGTAATTAAACGCCCTGTAGTGAGCCCGTTTAATTTTGGTTTGGAGTCAGGCTGGGTTCTGTGTAAATAGCCCAAGCCGGACACCGGTGTCTTGTCTAGACTAGCATTCTAGGGTGTATATTACGTTCGCTAGGTCGGAGGGACCGGGAGACTAAGCGGCGTCTGTGTAAATTCGGTCCGCTAGATCTCAACCTATCTTGGCTCAGTGGGAAGGCGTGTAAATTTGGAACCCACTAGATTTTTGATAGAGTATATAGACTAAGAGGGTGCTGTTGTAAATTCCGCCCTCTAGTTCGCTATATGTGTGTCAGGCTACCTGTTGTCTCTACCTCAGAGGAGGTGAGATACTTAGACGTTCATCCTCTCAGAGGGGTTGACTCACTCGTTCCTCGCAGTTCTCTCGGCTGTTTACACGCCGGCCGCGAGGGACCCGCTTCCTTTTATGACGCGGCGCTCAGTAGCCGACGTCATGACGACAATCCGTTCCGACCTGTCAATCAAGTCCCGACCATGAATCAGGACTCGTCGGGGGCGTGATTACCTATCTAGAACCAGGGTATAAAGTAGGGCTTTATGCATTTGTTCATTGCCCTGTCGTGGTTCTAGCTTGTCTAGTCACTCAGTGCTCTTGTTATCTATTTGTCTCTTTGGTTTTGACCCGGCTTGTTTGTTCTATTCTGCTTACCTCTATTACCCTTTGACTCGGCTTGTCTCTCGCTTATCTGTCCTCTCGTTCCCTCGACCTCGGCTTGTCTCTAGACCATTCTTTGCTTACTCCTTACGTTAGTCCGGCCATTCTAAGGTCCGGTATACGTACCTACCTCCTGTTTGTACTTTGCGTGTTGGATCCCTGTCCTGATCCTGACATTACGACAGGGCCAATGGATCCTGCAGGTACAAACACTCAGGTTGGTTCTTCCGACTCTAGATTTGAGGCCATGGATCATAGAATGAATCAGATGGCTCTAGCGCTGCAGGCTTTATTATCTCGTTCTAATAATCAACCAGAAGAGATGCATACTACATCCATCTCCCCTGTAAGTTCAGGTCTAGAGGTAGCCACAGTAGGTGCTTCTTCCCGTATTACTCCTCCTGTACGTTATGGTGGTTCTCCGGATAAGTGTCGTGGTTTTTTAAACCAGATAGGTATTCATTTCGAATTACAACCCCGCTCCTACCCTACAGATAGGGCGAAGGTTGGATTCATTATCACACTACTCATTGATAAGGCTCTGAGATGGGCCAATCCATTGTGGGAGAATGATAACCCGTTAGTCTATAATTATAATGCCTTTGTCGCTGCTTTTAGAAGAACTTTTGACCCTCCAGGAAGAAAGGTCAATGCAGCTAGATTATTGTTGCGCCTTAGACAAGATAACCGAACCCTTGTGGATTATGCACTAGAGTTCAGGTCCTTGGCGGCAGAAGTTAAGTGGAATGAACAGGCTTATATAGACGTATTTTTAAACGGATTATCAGATGAAATTCTAGACGAGGTTGCTACAAGAGAGCTTCCTGAAAATTTGGAGGATTTAATTTCTTTTATTTCTCGTATTGATGAACGTTTAAGAGAGAGGCAGAACACTCGAGATAGAACCCGTAGACCTTCCTTTAAACTAGCTCCCTCATTTCAAAGTCCTGAATCCACAACCTCAGCTTTTCCAGAACCTATGCAGATAGGCAATACTCGCCTCTCAGAAGAAGAGAAACAGTACAGGAGAAGGGAGGGGTTGTGTATGTATTGTGGAGTAAGAGGTCACCTACGCCTAAATTGTCCTAATCGCCCGGGAAACGCTCGCACCTAAGTTTCTCTAGAGGACAGGCCTTGGGTGTTTCTATTTTGTCCTCTATACATAATTATAAAGATCACAGGCTTCTGCTACCTGTTTCTTTAGCTTGGGAGAAGGGAGTACTAAAAACTATGGAGTTGGTAGATTCCGGAGCTGCTGAGAGCTTTATTGACCAAGTTTTTGTTACTAAACACTCTATTCCATCCCAGCTAAGGGACACACCCTTGGCCGTTGAGGCCATAGATGGTAGACCATTATCTGAACCTGTTATTTTTCGTGAGACCATACCTGTTAACTTAACTGTTGGTATCCTACACGAGGAAGGTATATCTCTTATGCTTATTTCGTCTCCTTCTGTTCCTATAGTCCTGGGGTATCCGTGGTTAAAGAAACATAACCCTATTATTGATTGGGAACTAGGGGAGATAGTCTCATGGGGCCAGGGTTGCCAGAGCAGCTGCTTACAGAAAGTCTCACCGATTTGCGTAGTTCACGCACCGGCTAATTCTACCCAGTCTACAGACGTACAAATACCGCCTCTGTACCTGGATTTAAAGGCAGTCTTTGACAAAAAGAATGCTGACACTTTACCTCCACACAGGTCCTTTGACTGCAAGATCAGACTCCTGCCTGGGACCATGCCTCCGAGGGGTACGGTATACCCTTTATCCACTAAGGAGAACTTAGTCTTAGAGGAGTATATTCGTGAGAACCTAGACAAAGGATTCATTAGGAGATCCTCCTCTCCTGCCGGGGCCGGGTTTTTTTTTGTGAATAAGAAGGATGGTACGTTAAGGCCTTGCATTGATTATCGAGGCTTGAATAAAATAACGATTAGAAATGCCTACCCGATTCCTTTGATTACTGAGCTCTTTGAGCATCTAAAAGGCTCCAAGATTTTCACCAAGTTAGATCTCAGAGGGGCGTATAACTTGGTGAGAATTCAGCAGGGAGACGAGTGGAAAACAGCGTTCAATACCCGATATGGGCACTATGAGTACACGGTAATGCCTTTTGGGCTCTGTAATGCACCGGCAGTATTTCAGGACCTGATCAATGAAGTTCTTAGGGAATTTCAACAGGATTGCGTTATTGTATATTTGGATGATATACTAATACACTCTAGAGAAATTGAGACCCACCACAGACAAGTCAGAAGGGCATTGCGCAAACTTCTACAACATGGGTTGTACTGCAAATTGGAGAAATGTAGTTTTGACCAATCTCAGATAAACTTTCTTGGTTACGTGATTTCTGGGCCATTCGTGATTTCTGGGCCAATACGTGATTTTCAAAGCCATTCAGAGGTTTATTGGATTCTCCAATTATTATAGGCGTTTCATTAAAGGATACTCTTCTATTATTGCTCCTATTACCAATATGACCAGACAGGGGGCTGACACTAAGACTTGGTCTACTGAAGCTCTCGTTGCTTTCAAGACACTCAAGGAACTTTTTGCTTCTGCACCAATTTTAGTTCACCCTGATACGACTTTGCCTTTTCTACTCGAGGTAGACGCCTCAGAGACAGGTTTAGGCGCTATCTTGTCTCAAAGGTTAGGTGTGGACAAACCGTTACATCCATGTGTTTTTTTTTCCAAGAAATTATCTGGGCCTGAAAGCAGATATGACATTGGTGACAGAGAACTACTAGCGGTCATCATGGCTTTAAAGGAGTGGAGACATTTATTGGAGGGGACCTTGCATCCTGTTACTATTTTGACGGATCACAAGAACTTGTCCTATATTGGGGAGGCCAAGCGCTTGTCCGCCAGGCAAGCTCGTTGGTCCTTGTTCCTCACTCATTTCAATTACGTGCTCACTTATAGACCTGGTTCTAAGAACTCTAAAGCCGATGCTTTGTCTCGCCAACATGAACCTTCTACTATATCTGAGGCGGTTTTGTCTTCTATAGTTCCCAAGTGCAATATTATCGCCAACACGAGTCTCAGGATTCATTCTCCGTTGCTTGCCGAGATCATGAAGTTACAGCATCTGGCTCCTAGACAGGGTCCTGGGGCAAGGTATTTCGTTCCTCCTGAACTCCAACTGGAACTGTTACAGTGCTTTCACAACAGTAAGGTGGCTGGGCATCCTGGCATTCGCAAGACGTGTGCCTTGATTTCCAAAGATTTCTGGTGGCCTTCACTACGTAAGGATATTAGGGATTTCGTCGGAGCATGTGAGGTCTGTATGAAGACTAAACAACCTCATACGCTTCCATGTGGGTTTTTGCATCCCTTGGAAATTCCCGAGAGACCGTGGTCCTGTCTGGCTATGGACTTCATTGTCGATTTGCCTGTTTCTAAAAAACAGACTGTTATCCTCACGGTGGTTGACAGGTTTACTAAGATGGCTCATTTCGTACCCTTACCTAAACTTCCATCTTCTCCCGAATTGGCTGAGATATTCGCGAGAGAGATTTTTCGTTTACATGGGATACCCTCCGAAATTGTTTCTAATAGAGGTTCCCAATTTGTTTCCCGTTTTTGGAAATCCTTCTGTTCTCAACTGGGCATCAAATTGAATTTCTCTTCTGCCTATCATCCCCAGTCTAACGGAGCTGCTGAACGCACCAACCAAAAGATTGAACAATATTTGCGTTGTTTTGTTTCCGAACACCAGGACGATTGGGTCGGTCTGATTCCTTGGGCGGAGTTTGCACACAACAATCTCGTTTGTGATTCTACTCGTTCTAGCCCCTTTTTCATGAATTATGGCTTTCATCCTTCCATTCTTCCCTCGGTTTCTCCTTCCCAAGGGGTACCGTCGGTTGATGTTCATGTTGCCAATTTGAGGAAGTTGTGGGATCAGACTCGACAAATTCTCCTGCATAATTCCGCGTTGTTCAAGAAACACGCTGATAAGCGTAGAAGGGCGGCTCCGGTTTTTGTTCCAGGTGATAGGGTATGGCTGAGTACCAGAAACATTCGCTTGAAGGTTCCTTCTATGAAATTCGCCCCTCATTACATTGGTCCTTACAGGGTTCTGACTCGAATTAACCCAGTTGCGTATCGTCTGGCCCTTCCATCTGCCTTACGCATTCCTAACTCCTTTCATGTTTCCTTGTTGAAGCCTCTAGTATGTAACAAGTTTTCCTCCACTGTATCCTCTCCTCGCGCTGTTCAGGTTGAGGGACAGGAGGAGTATGAGATCAACTCCATCCTCGATTCTCGAATCTCTCGAGGGAGGTTACAATATCTTGTTGACTGGAAGGGATATGGTCCTGAGGAGAGGACTTGGGTACCTCAGGAGGATGTGCATGCTCCTCGCCTCCCCAGGGCTTTTCACTCTCGTTTTCCATCTCGCCCCGGTTCCTTCCGCCCGGTGGGCGTTTCTGAGAGGGGGGGTACTGTCAGGGTACCTGTTGTCTCTACCTCAGAGGAGGTGAGATACTTAGACGTTCATCCTCTCAGAGGGGTTGACTCACTCGTTCCTCGCAGTTCTCTCGGCCGTTTACACGCCGGCCGCGAGGGACCCGCTTCCTTTTATGACGCGGCGCTCAGTAGCCGACGTCATGACGACAATCCGTTCCGACCTGTCAATCAAGTCCCGACCACGAATCAGGACTCGTCGGGGGCGTGATTACCTATCTAGAACCAGGGTATAAAGTAGGGCTTTATGCATTTGTTCATTGCCCTGTCGTGGTTCTAGCTTGTCTAGTCACTCAGTGCTCTTGTTATCTATTTGTCTCTTTGGTTTTGACCCGGCTTGTTTGTTCTATTCTGCTTACCTCTATTACCCTTTGACTCGGCTTGTCTCTCGCTTATCTGTCCTCTCATTCCCTCGACCTCGGCTTGTCTCTAGACCATTCTTTGCTTACTCCTTACGTTAGTCCAGCCATTCTAAGGTCCGGTATACGTACCTACCTCCTGTTTGTACTTTGCGTGTTGGATCCCTGTCCCGATCCTGACAATGTGGTGCTTGGGCAGCGTGGCTAACCAAAACGGATGTAAATAGTTTTAGGTAGTCCATCGAGGTACTGGCCAATAGATTAGTTGGGAATTGTAAATGTGTTAAAGATTGTTGTAGTAGCGTGTATATCTTGCTAGATAGCGTGAGCTCTGCCGTCTAGCGAGAGTGTGAATAGTGTGGAACTGTATTATAGCGCACGGTACCATAACCATGTATAATTACTGATACTGTAAATAACTACTAATAACTGTCGTCTATGTTGTATGTTTAACACCATAACCACTACTAATTGAACTGTGACTTTAAATTGTACTCTAACCAATGCTAACCGTACTATAACTACTGTTTGTAAAGACGATGTTACTGGGGTATGTTATAGACGGGTAATTCAGATATAGGGAATTATAGCGTGGGTGACTGTATAGTTTCGCCAAGAGGCGCAGTAATAGTTATTTAGTGACTGGTGTAACAGCTGTGTGTGTACGGGAATTCCCTGAGTGTTTTGTTGTGTGCGTTTCGCTTAGTAACTGTACCACGTGGTGCTGTTGCCAAGGGGAACGGGTGTGACCGTTGGAAGTGTGTTTGTTTTGCTTCTGTTGGAGACAACGCTCCGTTGTTAAGTATGGGTGCGTCGGATTCAAAGATTAATAATCCCTTAGAATGTATGCTAAATAACTTTAAAAAGGGATATAATGTGTGTGATTTTGGGGTTAAATTGGCTCCAAATCACCTGACTACCTTATGTAGTAGAGAATGGCCTCTGTGGTAATCTGTCTTGATTTAAATCTAGTGCAGCGTGTACATGTGGCTGTATCTATTATGCTTGAATTCTATGACCAGTTTCCATATTTTGACTGTTAAACAGTTTGTGTTACTAGATGGTTACCAAAACTGGTTTGTCCATCCCCAATGGAATCTGACCCATCTGACCATCCCTCAACTAAATTCTTTAGCAAGAACTGGTGCAGCTGGTATGTCCACCTGTGCTCTATTGTCCCTGGCTCTCAGATGCCTGTCCCCTTGCTTTAAGCCCTCCTATTTCTGTGCCTACCTACCCCCCCAACTGGTTCTTTGTACCCTGAGGCCCTTTTTGGTGGAAGGGTATTTTAGTGTTTTTTTATCATTGTTCAGTTTTATTATTAGCAGTCAAAATTGTGAGGAGAATTCTTAATAACAGTAACTGAGTCCACTGAATCAGATAATTCTCAGCAATTACACAATACCATAATCACTGAAAACACCATAACCACTGATAATACCATAATCACTGAAAACACCATAACCACTGACAATACCATAATCACTGAAAACACCATAACCACTGAAAACACCATAACCACTGACAATACCATAATCACTGAAAACACCATACCCACTGACAATACCATAATCACTGAAAACACCATAGCCACTGACAATACCATAATCACTGAAAACACCATAACCACTGACATAACACTATAATTACTGAGCCTTGTGTGCCTTTAGTAACAGTAAATTAGTTTTGAAATACAACTGGATGAAATGGTCAATGGTATAGGACGCTGGAATACACTTTTACCGTTTTTGGTTACTGGTCAGGCTCCTCCTAGCCCTGTCCGAAACATTTCGTTAACCGAGTTACTGACCAGTAAAATTAATTTATCCATTTCCACCTACCTCACCACTCCCCGACCGGAACCTATGACTAAACAACCCTATCTAAGTCCCACCCTAACCTGACAAATGACCGGTGCCCTCCAACTTTGACATTTACAAATGCCACTGCAGCTTACCCCTGGTCCACCACACATTGATATTAATGGACTACAGTTGGCAGACCCTGTATCTGTTTATGTCCCTTTCACCATGACTGATCTGTTTAATTGGAAGACCCATAATTCCTTTACGAAAGCCGTCGAGTCACCTAGTGCTTTCTATGAGAGATTGCTGGAGTCATATAGATTATATACTCCTTTTAATCCAGAGGCCCCTGAGAACTCTCAAATGAACAACTCAGCATTTGTCAGCCAGACCCAAGGTGATATCAAAAGAAAATTGCTAAAGTTAAAGGGATTTGTAGGAATGTCCATATCACAGTTAATGGAAATTGAAAGTCAGGTGTATATGAACAGGGAGATTGAAACAAAGCAGGAGGAAGAACGTAAAATGAGGATGAAGGCAGATATGCTAGCTGTAGCTATCATAAGTGTAGAGAGACAGGGAAGGGAGGTGAATAGAGGAGTTGAGAATAGGCTGAGTAAGGGAGGAAGTAGGAATCACTGTGCGTATTGTAGAGAGGAAGGATATTGGAAAAGTGACTGCCCACAGAGGGAATATAAAGCAAGTTATAGATAAGACAAGAGAGAAGGTTACGAGATGGTTACAGAGGTGGCTATAGAGAAAGTCTTGGAGGGAATGACAGTAGTAACAGAGGAGGTGTTCAGGGAAGTAGATACTATTCCCCTACCCAGAGATTAAGGAATAGAGAAGATAAAGATTTTGTCGGTCTGGCTGACACTGTCATGGAAGACTATTGATACCGACTGGGCTCCATCCCCCTTTAGCCGAGTGCAGCCTATGGTCGATGTATCAATAGAGGGAAAGAGGAGCTCTTTCATGATTGACACTGGTGCTGAGTACTCTGTGGTAACTAACCTAGTTGCTCCTCCTTCAGGAAGACTATAATTATGATAGGAGCTACTGGGAAAAGCGCTGCTAGACCAATTCTCAGGAGTCATACTTGTATTCTAGGAGGCCATTTTGTTACGCACCAGTTCCTATATATGCTGGAGTGTCCAGTTCAGCTTCTAGGACGAGATCTATTATCAAAGCTTCAAGCCCAGATAACTTTTAAACCCAACGGATCAACGTCTCTGAAGTTTAATAGATCACCAGGCATAATATCAGTATCGGTGCAAAGGGAAGAAGAATGGCACTTCTACTCTATAATAACAAATACAGACCCTAAGAGTGATGAATCCTTATTTGACATTTCAAGAATATGGACAGAGATTAATCCTCCAGGACTTGCTCGCAATATTCCACCAATACACATTGAATTAAAGCTTGGAGCGTATCCTGTTAGCCTTAGTTAGTACCATATATTATAGAGAGCTAAGGAAAATATACAAACCTATGTGGATAAGTGTGTAAAGTATGACATCCTAAAATTCTGTACCTCCCCTTGGAACACTCCATTATTACCTGTTCAGAAGCCGGGTTCAGATGAGTATCATCCTGTACAAGATCTAAAAGCAGTTAATAATGCAGTAGTCAATATACACCCAGTGGTACCCATCCCCTATAATCTGCTTGCTTTAATACAAGGTGGGGCAACCTACTATACCTTCCTAGACCTCAAAGATGCTTTCTTTTGTTTCTGGGTTACTGCTGAAAAATTATGTATGGGCATCTACCTTCCATACTCAATAATTTAGAAGGAGATTTATGTCAGTTTGATGATGGAATTACTCGGCTGTAGGTGGCTGAGTTGAGTAAAACTATGATGAAGGTACAGAAATAGGTGCAAGATAGGTTACCTGTGAACATATATCCACCTGTTCATTCTTACCATCCAGGGGATCAAGTGTGGATAAAAGAATGGAACACTGTTCCATTAGGTTCCAAGTGGAGAGGTCCCTATGTTGTTCTTTTATCTACCCCAACAGTTGTAAAGGTTGTAGAAGTGACTCCGTGGATTCATCACTCTAGGGTAAAAACCAGCGGCAGATTCCTGACAAGCTACCATAGATCCGGAGAATCCTTGCAAGATCCGGTTAAAGCGTGTGACCCAGTTGGATTAAAAGTGTTTTTTGCGAAGAGAATATTGTTAAAAGGGAACATCAACAAAGATCTACAAGTAGGTGTTTTGACGGCCACAATAAAGCCTGACCTCCTACCAATGTTAAGCCAGAGGAAAAACCTCTGTGAAGAAAAGTGAGGATCAGAAAGGACTCCATTCCCTGCAGCCCTCACATCCTGGAAGCTGAAGTGCGATCGCACGGTCGAAGAGTCAGGACAAAGATGTCAGGAGTGATGTGTTTGATAATGTGTATATTTGTGTTTTTAATTATTCAGGAAGGTAGAGGTACCGACACACCAGGCTGTAAGGTTTGCATTAAGACTACGAAAACAGGCAATCATATTTCCCAGACCCTTATTTGGCATTCACAATATGAGTGTAAAGGACATGTATCTAAGTGTAGATACTTGAGTATAGATTATAGTGTATGCCATCTAAGAGCAGGAGAACCTAGGTGTTTTAGTCCAGAGTATCAACCCCGTACAATTTGGTTTACCCTTCGGAATGGAGACTCACAGGGGACCCTGATAAATAAGACCATACTAGAAACCGTACATTCTTCAGGTGTTCTGCTATTTGATGCATGTAAGGCGATATCAGGTGGTAGGAAACCGTGGAATGTATGTGGTGATCTTAAAGCGGCACTGCCGAATCCCGTTTTTTTTTAACCCCCCTCCCGCCTCCACTACATCCAATTGACCCCCTAGTCACCCCCAAATGCCCCTAAGCCCCCCAGATTACCTATTTTTAAATCTGTATCTTCTGCCCCGATCTTTATTCAGGGCGCCGCCATCTTTGTGTGGGTAGGTGAAGTCCCTGTGGGACACGTCATCTACCCACACTACGCAGACTGTGAGATTCCCGCACATGCCCAGTGAAACACCTGGACATGCGAACGGGAATTTCATCTATTCATTCATTCATCAGACAGACGAATGAATGAATAGAAAAAATCAGACGAACAAACTAACACTGTGTATCAGTGTTCGTTTGTTCGATCAGTTTATTACAAGGAGGGAGCTACCGACGTGCAGCTCCCTCCTTGTAATATGTAAAGACAGAAGCGGTGGGGAGCTGTGCTCCCCACCACTTCATAAGCCCCCCAGGTCCCCCCCTCACTCTATGGGGCTCAATATGACCCCCATAATAGCACAAGGGAGATTAAAATCTCCCCAATGCCCCTACTCGCTATACCGCGAGTAGGGGCATGTCCACTAAACAGTGAGCAGCCTGTGGCTGCTCACTGTAAAAACATAAATGGTAATAAGGGGGGGGGACCTACTGTCCTCCCCCCTGCGCGGTGGGTGGGGGCACTAATAAAATAATAAGGGGGGGGACCTTCTGTCCTCCCCCCCGGCCCCCACCCCTGCGCGGTGGGTGGGGGCCCTAATAAAACAATAAGGGGGGGGACCTACTGTCCTCCCCCCGGCCCCCACTCCTGCGTGGTGGGTGGGGGCCCTAATAAAACAATAAGGGGGGGGACCTACTGTCCTCCCCCCCCGGCCCCCACCCCTGCGCGGTGGGTGGGGGCCATAATAAAACAATAAGGGGGGGACCTACTGTCCTCCCCCCCGGCCCCCACCCCTGTGCGGTGGGTGGGGGCCCTAATAAAACAATAAGGGGGGGGGACCTACTGTCCTCCCCCCCGGCCCCCACCCCTGCGCGGTGGGTGGGGGCCCTAATAAAATAATAAGGGGGGGACCTACTGTCCTCCCCCCCCCCGGCCCCCACCCCTGCGCGGTGGGTGGGGGCCCTAATAAAATAATAAGGGGGGGGGACCTACTGTCCTCCCCCTGGCCCCCACCCCTGCGCGGTAGGTGGGGGCCCTAATAAAATAATAAGGGGGGGGACCTACTGTCCTCCCCCCTGGCCCCCACCCCTGAGCGGTGGGTGGGGGCCCTAATAAAATAATAAGGGGGGGGACCTACTGTCCTCCCCCCTGGCCCCCACCCCTGAGCGGTGGGTGGGGGCCCTAAATAAAGATAGGGGGGGGACCTACTGTCCTCCCCCCTGGCCCCCACCCCTGCGCGGTGGGGGCCCTAATAAAATAATAAGGGGGGGGACCTACTGTCCTCCCCCTGGCCCCCACCCCTGCGCGGTGGGTGGGGGCCCTAATAAAATAATAAGGGGGGGGACCTAGTGTCCTCCCCCCTGGCCCCCACCCCTGAGCGGTGGGTGGGGGTCCTAAATAAAGATAGGGGGGGGACCTACTGTCCTCCCCCCTGGCCCCCACCCCTGAGCGGTGGGTGGGGGTCCTAAATAAAGATAGGGGGGGGACCTACTGTCCTCCCCCCTGGCCCCCACCCCTGAGCGGTGGGTGGGGGCCCTAAATGACCCCCCCCATCAAGGTGACTAGGGGTCCCAAGCCCCTAGTCACCCCCCCCCCACCCCAAAACATTCTAACCCCTACCTACCCCCCTCACCCTAAAAATAGTGAGGGGGGAATAAAATAACTAACCTGTAAAAAAAATAATTAAACTTACCATTTGACGTCTTCTTTTTTCTAAATTCTTCTTTCTTCAGCCCCCAAAAAGGCCAAATAAAAATCCATCATACCCGTCGCACTTTAAAAACAAAACCCAAAAAAAACGAGCGCCAAAAAAAAAATTAATCCATGTTCACCCATGGAGGGCACGCCGCGTACTGAGCTCCGCAGGGTGGGTCAAGGCTTATATAGCCTTGCCCCGCCCTGCAATTAGGCTTAGAACACACTGATTGGTTGGTTTAAGCCAATCAGAGTGCTCTGTGTCATTTTACAAGCGTGGGAAAATTCCAAAGAACTTTCCCACGCTTGTAAAATGACACAGAGCACTGTGATAGGATGGTTTTCAAGCCATCCAATCACAGTGCTCTGTGTAATTTTACAAGCTTGGGAAAGTTCTTTGGAATTTTTCCCACGCTTGTAAAATGACACAGAGCACTGTGATTGGATGGCTTGAAAACCATCCAATCACAGTGATCTGTCATTTAACACAGCGTGGGAAAGTTCTTTTGAATTTTCCCACGCTGTGTAAAATGACACAGAGCACTCTGATTGGCTTAAACCAACCAATCAGTGTGTTCTAAGCCTAATTGCAGGGCGGGGCAAGGCTATATAAGCCTTGACCCACCCTGCGGAGCTCAGTACGCGGCGTGCCCTCCATGGCTGAACATGGATTAATTTTTTTTTGCGCTCGTTTTTTTTTGGGGGTTTTTTTAAAGTGCGACGGGTATGATGGATTTTTATTTGGCTTTTTTGGGGGCTGAAGAAAGAAGAATTTAGAAAAAAGAAGACGTCAAATGGTAAGTTGAATTTTTTTTTTTTACAGGTTAGTTATTTTATTCCCCCCTCACTATTTTTAGGGTGAGAGGGGTAGGTAGGGGATAGAATGTTTTGGGTGGGGGGGGTGACTAGGGGCTTGGGACCCCTAGTCACCTTGATGGGGGGGGGTTCATTTAGGGCCCCCACCCACCGCTCAGGGGTGGGGACCAGGGGGGGGAGGACAGTAGGTCCCCCCCCTTATTATTTTATTAGGGCCCCCACCTACAGCGCAGGAGTGGGGGCCGGGGGGAGGACAGTAGGTCCCCCCCCTTATTATTTTATTAGGGCCCCCACCCACAGCGCAGGGGTGGGGGCCAGGGGGGGAGGACAGTAGGTCCCCCCCCTTATTATTTTATTAGGGCCCCCACCCACCGCGCAGGGGTGGGGGCCAGGAAGGAGGACAGTAGGTCCCCCCCTTATTATTTTATTAGGGCCCCCACCCACAGCGCAGGGGTGGGGGCCAGGGGGGGAGGACAGTAGGTCCCCCCTTATTATTTTACTAGGGCCCCCACCCACCGTGCAGGGGTGGGGGCCAGGGGGGGGAGGACAGTAGGTCCCCCCCCTTATTATTTTATTAGGGCCCCCACCCACCGCGCAGGGGTGGGGGCCAGGGGGGGAGGACAGTAGGTCCCCCCCCTTATTATTTTATTAGGGCCCCCACCCACAGCACAGGGGTGGGGGCCAGGGGGGGAGGACAGTAGGTGCCCCCCCTTATTATTTTATTAGGGCCCCCACCCACAGCGCAGGGGTGGGGGCCAGGGGGGGAGGACAGTAGGTCCCCCCCTTATTATTTTATTAGGGCCCCCACCCACAGCGCAGGGGTGGGGGCCAGGGGGGGAGGACAGTAGGTCCCCCCCCTTATTATGTTATTAGGGCCCCCACCCACAGCGCAGGGGTGGGGGCCAGGGGGGGAGGACAGTAGGTCCCCCCCCTTATTATTTTATTAGGGCCCCCACCCACCGCGCAGGGGTGGGGGCCAGGGGGGAGGACAGTAGGTCTCCCCCATCTTTAACCCCCGCGCAGGGGGGGGGGGTTATTAGGTGTTTTTTTTTTTTGTTTTTTTTACAGTGAGCAGCCACAGGCTGCTCACTGCTTACTAAACATGCCCCTACTCGCGGTATAGCGAGTAGGGGCATATTATTTACTAATACTAAGTAATCTTTACTTAGTATTAGTAAAGTTGGCTGAAAGACCAATTTAGGTCTTTCAGCCTTTTAGTAGATAACTCCCTGATACCGTGGGAATTATGGAGTTATCTACTAAGCGGCTGCAAGATGCAGCCACAGCAATGAATAGGATCGGAGTTTCATTCATTAGAATGAAATTCCGATACGAACAAAGTACCGAATTGCATCCTAACACCAATGGAGAAACTCTTCTCATTCTGTTAGGAAGCAATTCGGCAGTTTTGCCGGCGTTCTGTCTAAGTGACAGGACTTTCGGCAATACTGACAGGAAGTATTGTGGGAACAGGGAGGAAAGCTAGGGATCATGGGAAAATTGCTCTGACCAGCGGAAATGAAGCACACTTTGCTCCTCCGCTGGTCAGAGCTGGTCAAGCGGAGGAATCCTCCATAAGGCAAAGAGTCCCTACTTTGTCTTATAATTTTAAAGAAAACTAAAGAAGAATGGAAGAAAAGAATAACAGATCCTGAGAGAGGCGGAGAAGAGGAAGAGATTGAGGAAAGGTAAGTTCGGCATGACAGTGCCGCTTTAAATGGGAAAGAACGTATGGGTCTAATGATAAATATATTTGCCCCAGTAGTAAGTACAAATATATGGATCCAAAGTGCCCAAATAAAGATATAATTATTGTCTGTATTGGTCCTGTGTAGGGTGGGCAACCTGGGGACAGACAGTAGATAAGGATATGATCGTCACTAAGTTGCCTACCAAGCCATATTGTAAGTCTAGGGAGTGTAACCCAGTCCATATACTTATCAATGACCCAGAACGATTCATAGATAGGTTTGCGAACTTATTTGGGTTCCAGATATATGGAACAGGTTTGGATCCTGGGACAATATTATTTATATGAATAGAGACCGATACTGTGGCAACCCAGACTCATCAGGTCTTTCATTCTCCTTCTATGAGGAGATGAGTGTGGAAAATAAGATCCCCCATAATGCGAAAAACTTTTTAAAGATCTAGCCGAAAGCATTGCTGGTAGTCTTAATGTAGCCAACTGCTATGTGTGTGGAGGTACTAACATGGGAGACCAATGACCATGGGAAGCAAAGGAGGTAATGTATTCCGGTTCTGAGACAGTTGAACAGTTAATATCTTCTCAAACTGATTATCAAGTGAGTGTTAGAGGTAAATCTGAGCGGCGATTAAAGACCTCCATTATAGGTTATGTTTGCATAGCAAGGAAAGGAATAATGTTTAATACATCTGTAGGAGAATTGACTTGTCTAGGGCAAAAAGCTTATAATGATAGTACAAAAGATACAACTTGGTGGTCAGCTTCAAATGTCTCAGAACCACCTAATCCGTTTGCAATTTATACCAATTTAAAGGATGTGTGGTTTGACCTATCTGCTACATCTAGTTGGAAAGCCCCAGCAAATTTTACTGGATCTGTGGTAAGAAAGCCTATTCTGAGTTACCACAGGACTGGGAAGGGGCATGTGTATTAGGTATGCTCAGACCATCCTTCTTCTTGTTGCCAATTGAAACAGGAGAGACCTTGGAAGTTAAGGTTTATGATGTGAATCATAAAAAGAAGCTAGCATCCTTGAATGTAGGTATCTGGGAAGATAATGAGTGGCACTGGCTACCTTATCGCGCTTCATTGCCAATAGGAGGGATGTAATATGTGAGGGAACTGGTTAACAGCCAAACTGTATGCCCATGAAGTGTTATTGTATTCTAATACAGGGATTCAAGCCTCATTCTACCATTAGGCCATTATGGATTCCTCTGTAAAGCACATAGCCTTCTTACCAGGTAAACCAGTTGGGCTGTTGATAAAGTCCTCCATTCACTTCCAGTGCAAATAGAAGGAGGTGTATGTGGAAAGTTCAATCTCAGCAACTGTTGTCTGCACATAGATGATGAAGGGCATGCAGTGGCTGATCTCACAAGCCACATGGCTAAACTGATGCATGTACCGACTTAAGCCTGGAATGGGTACAATTCTAGTAGTTGGTTTGGAAGTAGGTACGAGCAGCTTGGAGGGATCAAGAAATTGGTAGGAGGAGTCATGTTGATTATAGTGTTTTGTCTCTTTCTACCATGTTTGGTTCCATTGGTAATTAGGTCCATACAGAGTGTCATAGAGAGCACGACAGAAAGGAAAACAGCTGCGCATGTAATGGCTGTTTGCAAGTATGAACCCTTAGCCCAGAGAGAATATATTCAGAATGAGGAGTGCTGAAGGAATTTGTAATGATGCTAAGATGCTTACGATGTCTGTTCTGATTCATGGCAACTTGAGGTGTAAGTAAGCGATGATTAGGTGATGCATCTGGAATTATTATATATATCAGAAGCATCAAAGGGGGGAATGTGGTGGAAGCTCGGTAGAAATTAAATTTAGTAGGCAGAGATTTCCACGTGGCATATGTGTATGTTGGTGTATCAGTTAGTCAGTTACACGTATCTAAGATACAATCAACAGTGTACTGAGCAAGTGCAGGAATGCAGGAACTGAAACCACTTCCTCCATTGTTCTGGGTGAGCCATGTGGTCTAACAGGTAAGGGAAGTTAGGCTTTGTTCAGCTGATTGGGTAAAGAGTATATGTGGGTAGAGTTAACTATAGGAGGAGCTATATGTCTATATCATGCATCATGCATTTACACTGGTTCCATTGGTAATTAGGTCCATACAGAGTGTCATAGAGAGCACGACAGAAAGGAAAACAGCTGCGCATGTAATGGCTGTTTGCAAGTATGAACCCTTAGCCCAGAGAGAATATATTCAGAATGAGGAGTGCTGAAGGAATTTGTAATGATGCTAAGATGCTTACGATGTCTGTTCTGATTCATGGCAACTTGAGGTGTAAGTAAGCGATGATTAGGTGATGAATCTGGAATTATTATATATATCAGAAGCATCAAAGGGGGGAATGTGGTGGAAGCTCGGTAGAAATTAAATTTAGTAGGCAGAGATTTCCACGTGGCATATGTGTATGTTGGTGTATCAGTTAGTCAGTTACACGTATCTAAGATACAATCAACAGTGTACTGAGCAAGTGCAGGAATGCAGGAACTGAAACCACTTCCTCCATTGTTCTGGGTGAGCCATGTGGTCTAACAGGTAAGGGAAGTTAGGCTTTGTTCAGCTGATTGGGTAAAGAGTATATGTGGGTAGAGTTAACTATAGGAGGAGCTATATGTCTATATCATGCATTTACACAGTCAGTTCTGGGCTCAGACTGTTTGTTGTGGTGACGCTAGTCCATCTGAGCCCCGGTCGGTGAATTGAATAAAGATCTCTTCCTTCCTGAAGAAACCTGTGTCCACTTCTCTGTGCTTGGCTTCCGTCAGTTTCTCCGGTATCAGTGTATGTGTAGTGCAGAGTGTGTTTAGTGAATGTAGTGCAGAGTGTGTTTAGTGAATGTAGTGTGTTTGTGTGTGTGTAGTGCAGAGTGTGTTTAGTGAATGTAGTGTGTGTGTGTAGTGCAGAGTGTGCTTGTAAGGATTCCGTGTGTGTGTGTAAAATAGGGGGGAGGGGAGTATTTTTTATTTATTTATTTGTGTATATTTAAATTTTATTCCCCCCTCCCTGGTTCTTACCGTGCCAGGGAGGGGGGAGATCACATTTCCTGTTGATCCAGTGGCATGGTGGAGGGCGCCAGCCACGGTACATTGAAGAGGGGGCCCAGCAGCACACATTGTCTTCCTTTCCAGCTCCTCTCTGACTAACTCTCACGAGACAGGCCTGCGTGCTGTGCGGAGTGTTGCCATAGTAACCCGTGGCAACGCTCTGGCGGCCGCAGGGTGCAGGAAAGTTAGACAGAGAGCAGCTGGAAAGGAGGACAGAGTGTGCTGCTGGGCCCCCTCTTCATTGTACAGGTAGCAGGGGGCCCTCTGTGCACATATATATATATATAGCGAAAATCGCCATATATATATATATATATATATATATATATATATATATATATATGCACATAATGAATGTGGGGCTCGGGGCCCCCCAGGACCACCGGGCCCATGACAATGGTTGTCATGCCCTGATGGCGGCCCTGCTGCTGAGTCCATACACACACACACACACACACACAGACTGCTGAGTCCACACACACACACACACACACAGACTGCTGAGTCCAGACACACACACACACACAGACTGCTGAGTCCAGACACACACACACACACACACAGACTGCTGAGTCCAGACACACACACACACACACACACTTCTGAGTCCAGACACACACACACACACACACAGACTGCTGAGTCCACACACACACACACACACACACACACACAGACTGCTGAGTCCAGACACACACACACATACACAGACTGCTGAGCCCAGACACACACACACACACACACACATACACAGACTGCTGAGTCCAGACACACACACACACACACAGACTGCTGAGTTAAGACACACATACCCACACACACACACACATATACACACACACACACACATCAAGCCTACCTGTTGCATGGGCTGCTGCTTAACGGCGGGGGCGGGGCTTATTTGCGGCAGGTGGGGCTTCATTTGGGGCGGGGCCTGTGCCAGGGAGACTGTCAGTGCTCTCTCCGGCCACAGACAGCCCCCAGCCTCCAGCAGAGCTGCATTCCCTCGGGCTGTCACAGACTGTTACAGACTCACAGACTGTAACAGCCCGAGGGAATATAATCTAAACACAGCAAGTTGCTGGCATTTGGGGGACCCAAGGGGGGGCACATCATGATGGAGGGGGGCCATGGCCCCCTCTGCCCCCCCCCCCCCCCCCCAGCAACGCCACTGCACTACACTCCTTCTAGGATAGCAAGTTAACCACCCTTATAATGCCAATTTATACAATCTTCTTCCTCCCTGTCCACAGAGATCTCAGAACTCTGGGAATTTCAGACAAATATACACAAATGCACAGAAAAAAATACAGGTGTAGGCGCTTGCTATAATGTGAACAGGCAGCAGTAAATCTACAAGAATTTCCAAACCTTGCGTAAGAAATTCTTGTAGATTTCACCTCCATTTGGAATAAAGATGAGATACATTTTCTCGATCTCACTTTATCCCATGATTTGGGACACGTTAGAATCAAATGTTTTTTTAAGCCTACTAATGGAAACGGGTTTGTCCATTGAAAGAGCTGTCACCATAAACCCTGGCTCAGAGGAACTGCCAGAAGTCAATTTATCCGTCTCAGACATAATTGCTCACATACACAGGACTTTTTTTCACAATCATTACATATAAAAAAGAAACTTTTAGATAGAGGATACAATAAAAATATGTTAGAGATAGAGAGATCCGTACAATTGGTGACATTGAAAGAAGAACGCTCTTAGAAAGTAAAATATGTCCTAGAGACAATTTTCGATCAGCATTTGTTACTCATTTTAATACTGACCATAATAACATTAAAAAAAGTCTACAAGGTTTTTGGCCGATCTTGTTACAAGATCCTATTTTGGGAGCACATTTATCTGACAATCCTACCATCATATATAAAAGAAATAGAAATCTCAAAAACATGCTGGCACCTAGTTATGCAATGAAACCACCTTCAACCAATGTTTCTATCCATTCAGGTTTTTTCCAGGACTGTGGATCCTATAAAGCTTGCGCCACAGCTTCTATTACAAACACTCATTCTTTTTCTAGTTTCGTTACAGGGGAAACCTTCAAACTTAAGGATGATATTAATTGCCACACGGACTTTGTGGTATATTTATTGCAATGTCCGTGTGGCATGCAATATGTTGGGCGTACTAAGAGGATTTTGAAAGTTTGTTTTTTGGAACATCTCCCGGCCCACTGTATATCATGTCCCTCTTTCTCTTTTAGGGACCTTAGGTGTCTTGGGATCGAGAGGGTCCCACCTCTGTGACGTGGGGGTAATATAATTCAGAAACTAGCCCAGAGGGAAACTTTCTGGATCCATAAACTCCAGACCCTCACGCCCAGAGATTTAAATATAGATATTGACTTATTTTGCTTCATGGATTAATGTTCCGAATTATATATATATATATATATATTTAGAAGAGATAGGTATGTGTGCTTGCTCCCATTAATGGAGCTTTGTTATACTTAGGGAAGAGAGTTGTTTATTTATATAAGGTTTTGTGTATTTATGTACACTATCACTTTAAATATTAGTAGCCATATTTTTCATTACTTTTCATTGTTTATTTAAAAAAAATACTGCAAAGTAGTCTAGGGGTTTACACTCTTTACACTGCTATATTGCAATATGAATTTTATAACATGACAGGAGGCTTCCTATTTTGCATTAACTCTCTTTACTAAACTCCACAGCAGTAAAGAAAAACGTAAAGAGTAACATTAAATCACTGAGCAGCATAGTATATATAAGGGTCATGCTGCCTGTACACTTCCTCTTTCTTTACTGCTCCATCGCAGACTGGTCAGACTTTTTGGCTCCTCCAGAGCCTTATTCATTTATTATTATTAGTCTGTTTAGTTCAATTTCTCCATTATATATAGTTGTATTCTTGTAATTTTTCCTTGTATTTTTGTTTATCATTCTACCTTATTACTCTGGGCAGTGGGACTGGGTTAGCCCTTTAGGGTTCTTTCCTTTCCTACTTTGCCCCTCTACCGGCCCTGGGACTCCCTGGGCTCCCCCTTTGGGCTTCCCTCAGGTCCCCCCCTGGTCCTACTACCTTGGAGTGCTCGATCGTGGCCTTTTTCGCGCCAGCCTGCTTCCCCTTGCGGCCTGCCTCAAATTTAGTCCCCGGCTTGCGGCCTACACTCGCGGCCGCTATTTTGGATCACAGATACCGTGAGATTCACGCGGCCATCTTGTTTTACCGCGTGGATTTCATTGGAGACTCAGTGGTTGCAGTCTTAACTGTCTACCATCTGCATTATTCTGGATTTAACCTCTAGTGTGATTTTCATCCCTGTGAGTGACAAGGATTATCTACTCAGCCTTTCACAAGACCTCCTACTGTATACTGCATTCCTGTACCTCTGTCTACTCCAACCAAGCTACAGATTCCTATACTCTGTGGCTGGGTCAGTCAGGTCAGTGCTGCTGCCTGTTTAATATTGTGACCTGCACTTAAGGGTACCAACCCTGTGCAACCGGGGTGAGCCCCCACTATAAGTACTTTAGTACCACGCTGCTTATTGGGAGACTAGCTGTTGCAGTTCTCTCTGGGGTGAGCCCCAGTTTTATAAGGTCACCAACTATACCCTGCTGGGGTTTATAACTGGGTAGTGTTGTTACCCACCACAACTACCACGTCAACTGACCCTATGCCTATACTTAAGACCTGGGTGCCCCCCATTTAATACTGTGCCTATTAGTGACGTGTATCACAGCCTACCCTTGTCATGGAAGACTCCCAGAACGTCCCTGTGGACTTCCAAGCCATGATTAATGCAGCCGTCGCTGCCTCTGTGGAGAAGGCACTCTCCAGCTTCAGATGTACCCATGCCTACCCGCAGGCGACCACGCCACGAGTCGGATTCTGATATGTCCGACTATCAGACCAGGGATGACTCCCGCCCTAAGAAACGCCACGAGAAAGGCGAAGACTATGCACCCAAGCCACTCAAGGGTAAGGCATCTGCCAAACGCAAATCTGCCAAAGCGAGTACCTCGGCCCCGCGTCAGGATTACTCTTCGGACGAAGAGCAAGGTCCTTCCAATTCCATGTCAGTGCTAGACAAATGGCAAGCTGACGTTTCGGACTCAGACTACGACGCTTGGGGTTCGGATGAGAAATCTGTCTCCGCTTTCATGCGGGAGACCCTCCTGGGTGCGGCCCAGACAGGGGGTACTGAGGACACTGCGGACGCAGAGCCTCCTCTTGACTCGGACACCATTTTAGACCCTTCGGGTCAGGCGATGTTCGATCCCCGCAACATACGGCACCCCAGATCGGGAGACTGGTCACCCCCAGAACACCTCTCCAGGTTCATGCACCTCTGGCTCCGCAAGCCCCTAGAGAAAGAGGTCCGCAGCCGGCTTAGATCAGAATGCCCACGTCCTTCCCTGCCGGATAAAGTGGCTCAGACTCCTGAGTTTGACAAGGTTATGACAACCTTCATGATGCGCAGTGGAAGAGACCCTCGACGAGGGGTAGAGAAAGGCCTATTTGGCGCTCAGGATAACCTGCTGGATTCCGTTGGCCCCCTGGCCCGCGTCATGTACCTGGCAGATGACGCCTATGCCAAAGCCGATTCCTTCTATGCCGAAGACATCAGGGAATGGGCACACGATGTTCGCGAGTGGGCACAACAGTGTTTTGTTTCATTGTTTCATCTCTCTTCGAAGAGACGGAAAGCAGCGTTATACCGTATTAACGGTAAATTGGCAGAGCTTGGCACAAAGGAGATTGGGCCCAAGGCACAAGGGAAACTGTTTGGTGAATCGTTCCTCAAAGAACTTAACAAACACGTGAACGTGTTCACTTCACTTAATAAAGCGCAGTCCTCAATGCGCAGAGTCTTTAGAAGCAACCCCACCAGAGGGGTTTTTGGAAGGGCTGGCCGGCAACGGGGCCGTGCCGCCAGCCGATTCTGGCCTTCAGGCCCCCGCACCAACCGACACCGTTTTACCCAACGAGAGATTACAGGCAACAGCCTTTCTCCAGAGACTTGGACAGAGGCCGTGGACCCCGCGGACGCGGACGTTCCCGCTTTGCTACAGATAAGCACCCGTATTCCTCCGTTGTTACCATGCACCTGCTCTGCGGGCCGTATTTCCCTTTCTTTCCAGAATTGGGCCGCCCTGTCTTCAGACACGTGGATCCTACAAACAGTACCCCCATTCTGACACAACGTCCTCGCCCCATCCACATGTCGTCTTCCGACCACTACCTCGTCAACGCGGAACTACGCAAGCTTCGGGACAAAGGGGCTATCCAGCCGGCCCACGACTGGGGAGGTTACTTCAGCAATTTCTTCCTGGTTCGGAAAAAGACGGGAGAATACTGTCCTGTCATCAATCTACGCAATCTCAACGCGTATGTGGTGTACCGCCACTTCAAGATGGAGGGCATCCACCTTCTGCAAGACCTCCTGTGAAGCAACGACTGGTTCACCAGGCTCGATCTAAAAGATGCATACCCATCGGTCCCAGTGCATCCGAACTGTCGAACCCTCCTACATTTCCTCTGGCACGACCGTCCTTGGCAATTCACCTGCCTCCCTTTCAGGCTCAGCTCGGCCCCATGGTGTTTCACCAAACTCCTGAAACCAGTAGTGGCCCACCTGAGATCCAAGGGCATCCGATGCATCATCTACCTGGACAACCTTCTCCTCTTTTGCTCCGACGAACGCAGACTGCGTCAACACACTCATCTCGCAGTGACACTACTGGAATCTCTGGGCTTCGTGGTAAACCAACAGAAATCAGAATTGACCCCGTCCCAGACGATACAATTCCTGGGCTTCGAGATCGACTCGACAACATGCACTCTGAGGCTACCAGCCTCAAAGATCTCGTCTAATCGCAAGGAGATTCGCAGAGTACGCAACCTGGCCAGGATCGTAGGACTCCTTTCCGCCTCCATTCAAGCCATATTTCTGGGTCCCCTCCACTACAGAGCCATGCAACGCCTCAAGGCAAGATACCTACGCCGCAGGCCCACATACGATCAACCCGTCACGGTGACAGCGGAGGTTTGCAAGGAACTATCATGGTGGCTGGACAGCATGCAAGCCTGGAACGGCAGGGCCATATTCGGAGATACCCCAGACTTCATACTGGAGTCAGACGCCAGCTTGTGGGGCTGGGGTGCCACCAACGGAACCATCTCCACGGGGGGAACATGGATGGCACAGGAGCTCTCCATGCACATAAATTGCCTAGAACTCCTGGCGGGGTCTTTCGCGATCTGCAGCCTGGCCCGGGAAAGATCCAACTGCTGCATCCTCCTACGCATGGACAACGTCTCCACAGTCCGGTATATCAATCGCCTGGGGGGCGCACGCTCATGCCTGCTGTCGGACATCACGAGAGACATTTTCGACTATTGCCTACCCCGCAACATCGCACTTCAGGCCAAATACCTACCCGGAGAGGTCAACCTCATGGCCGACTGGTTCTCTCGCCACTGGAGGGACATCAGCGACTGGAGGCTGAACACGAGAGTCTTCAGTGCCCTGGCGACCCGGAGGGGTACCTTTCACCTGGATCTGTTCGCTTCCCACAACAATCACCAGACCCCAGAGTTCTTCAGCTGGCTCCCGGAGAGCAAGGCGACGGACGCATTTCTCCAACAATCGCCGACGACCGGGGCCTACGCTTTTCCCCCATTCGCCATGATTGCGAGAACATTACACCAGATACGGACGCAACAGGTCACACTGGTTCTCATAACGTCCTTGTGGCAGAGCCACTTGTGGCCGCCTCTTGCAAGGACCCTCTACTCCTACCATCCTTTCCGGACCTGCTCACGGATCCCAAAGGGAATCTTCACCCACTTCTCTTGGAAGACCGCCTACCCCTGGTGGCTTGGACTCTTTCCTGGGGTTCCTGGCAAGTCATCGGACTATCGCAGGCTACTAGGGACCTCTTATGGGATTCCTGGGCCCCCGGAACTAGACGCTGTTACCTTTCAGCTTGGGCCTCCTGGTCTACTTGGTGCGTGGAGCGGGACTCCGATCCATTTACAGCACCTATTCCCATGATTCTCAATTTTCTTTCATCCTTGTTTTTGTCGGGTCGCTCCTACCGTTCAGTAAATGTCGTTCGCTCCGCGATTTCGGCGGCCCACACCCCCGTCGGGGACCTTCTGGTCGGCAAAGACCCTCCGGCCCCGGGTACTCTCACCTATGGGATGTTGGACTGGTTCTCTGTTTTTTCAGGGATTGGCTTCCTAACGACCGTCTCTCCCTACACCAATTATAAGCTAAGTGCGCCTTTCTTCTTTGTCTCGTGTCCTTTCGACGGGTATCGGAAGTTCGAGCCTTCGACGTCGACGCATTCGAGGTTGCCCCTAAGGGGGTCACATTCCACATTTCCCGTCGCACTAAGTCGGGTTCGACTTTGGTCTTCTATCCCTTTTTCCCCGATGACCCGCAGCTCTGTGTCATGTCCACCCTTCGCAGATACGTTTCGGTTACCTCCTCACTCCGTAACTCGGCGTTGGGTCAACTCCTAGTCGCCTATGTTCGCCCCCATGCTCCGGTCTCGGCCACCACGCTGGCCCGCTGGATTCGCTGGATTCTCTCTCTCGCCGGTATAGACCCCGCTTTCGGCGCCCACTCCGTTCGCGGAGCGGCGTCTTCCTCAGCCTTCCTAGCGGGGGCGTCCCTGTCAGACATTCTCAGAGCGGCGGATTGGTCTAGGGAATCTACTTTCCGTACCTTTTATTTTCGCACTCCCCCTTCTGCTGGGACATCTCTACTTCAGCGTTAAAATTGCAAAATAGGAAGCCTCCTGTCATGTTATAATATTGAAGATTATGCTAGCTTTAGTGTACTAATAATCTTAATTTTAATAAGGACAGGAGGCGAGTATTTTCCCTCCCTTCTGTTCCCTGCCCTGACTCCTCTGGGGAGTGGATCTCAAGGTGATGGATGTTTCGTTTTGACTAGTTAGTGGTTTCTCCTTTTCTTTGGGGTGTATGCGGTTTCTATCCCGACTCTCATTCCAGAAACACTGTCTTATGCAGCCAGGTTTACGTTGTATCACATGCTTGCATATAAACATGTATTTAACTTTTACATTACGCACGCTAATTATGTATCTAATCATTTATGTTAACACACTCTGATAAGGCTCACCTGCGTGACCAGTTACGGTTCAGTACCTAACCTATTTCATACTCTCCTTTCAGTGTAATCCTTTTCAGGACCTCCACTGGATGTTGGTTCGTTTACCCTCACGACTCCGCTTGATGGGATAAAGACTTTGTTTCGTCTTGCTCCAATCTCGTTTGCCAGGAGTCTCCTCAAGTTCTGCTCACCAGAGACCGTTGTTTGCAGTTTCGTTGGCTTTTCTGGTCGTTTCGAGCTCAGTCTGGACTTGGATGTCGCTTCAAGAAAGAGGAAGTGTATAGGCAGCATGACCCTTATATATACTATGCTGCTCAGTGATTTAATGTTACTCTTTACGTTTTTCTTTACTGCTGTGGAGTTTAGTAAAGAGAGTTAATGCAAAATACTCGCCTCCTGTCCTTATTAAAATTAAGATTATTAGTACACTAAAGCTAGCATAATCTTCATTTTTTTTGTTTAGATCACATCTAGATGTAGAATAAATAAGTCAGTTTAAATTATGTATGAATAACTCATGTCTATCTAGCAGAACCTCTGAACTGTGATTACCTCTGATTTAAATTACATGGACTGCTACCTAAGTTGTTGCGTCCGGTTGCTATGGTGACAAACAATTGCTGTAAGGCATATGGAACGCGGAAATTAACTGTAACGGCTACCCAGATAGAGAGAGGGTTTCTGCCGTTGGAGACGTCCTTTTTCCCTGCAAGCTGCTGTGGAGAAGTAGGCTGATATAATCCCATCCACGATATCCAGAGCGAAAATCAGGTTCAGCTGCAACAGGAACAGAATAACCTTCCCAAACAATCCCCTTTCAAGAACGAGACGAGGCTACGTTATGAAGGGTCAAGAAGAACTGAGGACTGGGACACCCAGCCTGCTTTTTATTAGAAAAGGGTACACACAGGACACTCCCAGGGGGAGGATGAAAACAACCAATTATGCACAGGGTAACACCCCCACGTCTCCTCCCCTCAGATAACCACATAATACAATTAGAACATACAATATTTTGCCCCAGTTCTGGATGTACCCCAAAAACAGGGGGTACACCTTTAAATCCGGCACCGCTTGAGAGATCTTCGTTCGGGGAACACTCTGTCCAAAAATCAGCCCGATTGGGTGAACGGTTCGGGAGTTACAGAGTTTCAAAGTTTTGACCGACCGCACAGACCAACTAGCCGAAAATAGTTCCATGAGTTTTGGCCTTGCGGTCGGTCTCTGTTCGCACGGTAAAACGGTATGAAAATCTTGTCATCCATCCGAATCGCGGGGTTCGCTGAAATCCCCATAGGTGACTGAGTGTAACTACCGAATGGTGGGGTGTTCGGTAGTTTCTGTGCGAACTTGTGGAGGTCTGGAGGACTCAGCGGTGTTCGCCTGTTTGCGTATCCGTTTTTAGTTCCATGCGGTTACAGGCAAACACCGCTGTTCGCACACAAGATGGCCGCGACCACGTGTAAAGTCCTGAAATGGCGGCCACCTATATTTCACATACGGACTTCGCACGAAATCAGGCGAACAGAGGCATGAACCGAACAAAAGAAAAGACTAAGTTGGAAGGATCTGTTACACTGCTCCCCTTTTGTGGAACACTCCGGCAGACCCGGATTGATCCTTTTCGGGTCAACTTGGGGCTGTCCGGTTCCTTGTTAGGGTAATAGTTCTGTTTGTCTGGACAGACCATCGGCATTCCCGTTAAACCTGCCCGGGCGGTATTGAATGGAAAAGTTGTAGGGTTGCAGTGCTAGGCTCCATCTCAACAAGCGTCCATTATCTCCAGCTACTCTGTTTAACCACACCAGGGGGTTATGGTCGGTGATTAATGTAAATTCCTGTCCGTACAAATATGGGGTGAGTTTCTTTAATGCCCAGACCAGGGCTAAGCATTCCTTTTCCACTGCCGCGTAGCTCACTTCTCTAGGTAACAGTTTCCTACTGAGATACGCGACAGGGTGCTCGCCCCCATCTTCTCCGACCTGGCTTAGAACTGCCCCCAGTCCATACATGGATGCATCTGTATGAACGACAAATCTTTTGTTAGGGACGGGGGCAGACAGGACAGGTGCATGAATCAGAGCATTCTTTAGGGCCTGAAAGGCTGTTTCACAGGCGGGAGACCACAGGACTATCCTAGGCAAGTTCTTTTTGGTTAGGTCTGTTAATGGTTTTGCGATGGTACTATAGTCAGGGACAAACCTCCTATAATATCCTGCGGTTCCCAAAAATGCTAATACTTGAGTTTTGGTGTGGGGTGTGGGCCAGTTAGCTACAGCTTCAATTTTAGCGGGTTCTGGGCGCTGCTTCCCACATCCCACTCGATGTCCCAGGTACTGGACTTCTGCCATGCCGAAGTTACACTTTTCTGGTTTCAGAGTCAACCCTGCGGCCCGAATCTGATCCAGTACGGCCTCTACATGCCTTAAGTGCTCTCCCCAGGTTTCGCTATAAATCGCAATGTCATCCAGGTACGCGCAGGCGAAATCCTGGAAGCCATCAAGGAGGCGGTCCACTAAGCGCTGAAATGTAGCCGGGGCGTTTTTCATCCCAAATGGCATGACCTTAAATTGGTACAAGCCAAATGGGGTGACAAAGGCCGACTTAGGGATAGCCTCCTTGGCCAGGGGAATCTGCCAATACCCTTTACACAAATCGATGGTGGTCAGATAACGTCCCCTGGCAATACGATCTAATAGCTCGTCTACTCGGGGCATGGGATATGCGTCTGTCAGGGTTTTGTCATTGAGACGTCGATAATCGACACAGAACCGGGTAGTCCCATCCTTTTTGGGGACTAGGACCACCGGTGAGGCCCACGGGCTGTCAGATGGCTCTATCACTCCTAGTCTTAGCATCTCCTGGATTTCCTTCCTCATCTCATCTTTTACTGCCTCAGGGATCCTATAGGGAGTTTGCCGGAGAGGGGGTTGACCTGGGGTCTCTACATAGTGAGTTGCTAAGGGGGTGTATCCGGGCTCTTGGGAAAATGTCAACCTCTTTTCAGTCAGCAGTTGTCGGATCTGTCCCTTTTCAGCGGGGGTTAGTCGCTCCCCTAGCTGTATGGTATTGAGCAGGGTCTTAGGTTCCGAGTTAGCTAAAAGGTCGGGTATGGGTAAGCTGTCAGGGTCTTCAGTGGCTGGTATACATATGGCTGCTATATCCTCGGGCCTTTCTTGATATTCTTTTAATAAATTTACGTGAAAGGACTTCTGGATCCTTTCATCTTTGCTGCTGGCAATTACATAGGTGGTGTCACATACCTGTGCTACCACTTTGTAAGGGCCCTGCCAGGAGGTCTGGAGCTTATTCCCTTTGACAGGTCTAAGCACCAGCACCTTCTGGCCTACTTGGAACGTTCGCTGGCGGGCGCCCTGATCGTACCAACGTTTCTGCCGGCCCTGGGCCGCATGGAGATGGTCCCGTGCCATCCGGGCTAACTGTTCCATGCGGTCCCGCATTTCTAGTACATATGGTACGATGGGGACACCCTCATGTTCTGTCTCTCCCTCCCAGTGCTCTCGGATGAGGTCGAGAGGGCCTCGTACTCTCCGGCCATAGAGCAGTTCAAAGGGAGAGAACCCTGTGGATTCCTGTGGCACCTCCCGATAAGCGAACAGGAGGTGCGGCAAGAATCGTTCCCAATCTTTGTATTCCGCTGTAAAGGTCCGTAGCAATTGCTTTAGGGTACCGTTAAAACGTTCACAGAGACCGTTAGTCTGAGGGTGGTACGGGGAACTAAGTAGGGGTTTAATACTACAAACCTTCCATAGCTGCTGGGTTAGGTCTGCGGTAAACTGGGTCCCTCTATCGGACAAGATTTCCTGAGGAAATCCCACTCGGGTGAATATCCCGACTAGAGCACTGGCGACAGTGTCAGCCTGGATATTCGTCAGAGCGACAGCTTCCGGGTATCGAGTAGCATAGTCCACTACGGTAAGGATGTATTTCTTACCAGAGGGACTGGGGTTAGGTAGGGGTCCCACTAGGTCGACTGCCACCCTGCTAAATGGTTCCTCGATCACAGGCATAGGTAACAGTCGAGCTTTAGGGTGATCTCCTCTCTTCCCTACCCGTTGGCATACGTCACAAGTGCTGCAGTAACGTCGTACATCCTTTGAGATCCCCGGCCAAAAGAAGGTCTGGGTGATCCGGAAGGTGGTACGGTTACCCCCTAGATGCCCTGCCAACGGAATGTCGTGGCCGATTCGGAGAAGCTCCAACCGGTACTTTCTGGGTACCACTAGTTGGCGCTTCTGTGAAGGGGGACAGCCTCTCTTTTTCCCTTCCGTCAGTCTGTACAACCTGTCCCCATCCCATAGGAAACGTTCCTGTTTGCCCTCCCTACTGTCTGCTAATTCTCGATACTTTTGGAGGGTGGGGTCCTCTCTAGTTTCCCTCCCAAACTCCTCTGGGGTGTCCCAAGCTATGGGCCTGCTTGTTGTAGTGGGGTTACATGTGGGTGCTTGGCTTACCTGGGTCTCCCGGCCTGTATTAGGGTCATCTGTGACACGGGCCTGTGAGCGGGTGGTTACGGGACAAGCGGCAGCAGGTGTGGGCAAATATGCTGAGGTCAAGGGGCCAATGTCATTTCCCAAGACGACCTCGGCAGGCAAGTTGTCCATGATGCCAACTGTAGTTTTCCCCGATCCGACTCCCCAGTCTAAGTGTACTCGGGCAGTGGGCAAGCGAAAAACAGCGCCCCCTGCGACCCGAACAGCAACAGTGCGGGTAGACACATTCTCTGGCTTTACTAGGTGTTTTTGGATCAACGTGATGGTAGCCCCGGTGTCTCTTAGGCCTTGTGCTGTTTGTCCATTCACCCGAACTTCCTGCCGATGATGCTGTCGGTTATCTGGCGAAGCAGCTTGTATGGGATCTGCTTCATACAAAATCCCCAGGCATTCCTCAGGGCCCATTTCAGCTTCCACACAGTGAGCTGCAGAGGGTCGTGATGCAGGGGCCTCTGCGTTGGGAGTTGTGCGTCTCCAATTGTTACTAGTGGATCTTAGGGGACAATATCGAGCAATATGTCCGAGGTTGCCGCAGTGATGGCACGTCACTTTCGACAAATCTCGGGGGTAGTTGGTAGGTCCCTGAGGGCGGGGTGGTCCTGGTGGGACTGGAGCTCGAAACTCTGGGCGTGAGACAGTGGCTGGGGTACGTGGCTCTATCTTATGAGCTGGTCGTGGAGTACCCTGGCTTACTCTCCTTGTCTCGGCGTATTCATCGGCCAGCCGAGCCGCCTCATTTAAATTAGCGGGGCGCCGGTCTCGTACCCAGTCTTGTAGGTCCGCAGCCAAATTTTGAAAGAAATGTTCCATTAAGAATAATTGTAATATCTCCTCTCCGGTGTTGGCCTTACATCCTTGGACCCAATGTGATGCCACTCTTTGTAGTCGGTTGGCCCATTCCATGTGGGAGTCCACAGCTTTCTTTTTGGACTCCCGGAAGCGGCGACGGTAGGCTTCTGGGGTTACCGCATACCTGGTGAGCAGTGCCTCTTTTACTGTTTGGTACTGCGTGATCTCCTCTGTAGTGAGCGCTCGAAAAGCCTCACTAGCTTTTCCTGATAGTTTTCCCGCCAGGATAGTGACCCATTGCCCTGGCGGTATTTGATGTAGCGAGCACTGTCTTTCAAAGTCCGCCAAATACCCATCAATTTCCTCTTCATTTTCTGCAAAGGTTTTAAATGCATTGAAGGGAATTTTCGTTACTGTAGTAGTGGGTAGCGGGGTAGGAACTGTCTGTGTAGTGAGCTGTCTGGCTCTTACCAGTTCCATTTCTTGATCCCTCTTGGTTTGGATCTCTTCCCTTGTTTCCCGGAGTAGTTGGGTTATTAGCTCTGTAGACGTGACTGGATACAACGCTAATCTCCGCTGCACAATTGCCGTAATCACATCGTCCTCACTGATGGGTGCCCTGGGTTCCGTTACCTCCATGGACCTATCCATCTCGTCCAGCTCCAGCAGGTCAGCTATCAGCTCCCTCCGTGGTCTGTTGCTGGCACTCCTACCACGATTCTCCAATAAATCCTTTAGTGTGGGTCTTTTCAGCTTGGCATACTGAGACTCCATTCAGCACTTGCTCCTTGGATAAAAGGACCATCCCACCGCTTGCCACCAATGTAACGGCTACCCAGATAGAGAGAGGGTTTCTGCCGTTGGAGACGTCCTTTTTCCCTGCAAGCTGCTGTGGAGAAGTAGGCTGATATAATCCCATCCACGATATCCAGAGCGAAAATCAGGTTCAGCTGCAACAGGAACAGAATAACCTTCCCAAACAATCCCCTTTCAAGAACGAGACGAGGCTACGTTATGAAGGGTCAAGAAGAACTGAGGACTGGGACACCCAGCCTGCTTTTTATTAGAAAAGGGTACACACAGGACACTCCCAGGGGGAGGATGAAAACAACCAATTATGCACAGGGTAACACCCCCACGTCTCCTCCCCTCAGATAACCACATAATACAATTAGAACATACAATATTTTGCCCCAGTTCTGGATGTACCCCAAAAACAGGGGGTACACCTTTAAATCCGGCACCGCTTGAGAGATCTTCGTTCGGGGAACACTCTGTCCAAAAATCAGCCCGATTGGGTGAACGGTTCGGGAGTTACAGAGTTTCAAAGTTTTGACCGACCGCACAGACCAACTAGCCGAAAATAGTTCCATGAGTTTTGGCCTTGCGGTCGGTCTCTGTTCGCACGGTAAAACGGTATGAAAATCTTGTCATCCATCCGAATCGCGGGGTTCGCTGAAATCCCCATAGGTGACTGAGTGTAACTACCGAATGGTGGGGTGTTCGGTAGTTTCTGTGCGAACTTGTGGAGGTCTGGAGGACTCAGCGGTGTTCGCCTGTTTGCGTATCCGTTTTTAGTTCCATGCGGTTACAGGCAAACACCGCTGTTCGCACACAAGATGGCCGCGACCACGTGTAAAGTCCTGAAATGGCGGCCACCTATATTTCACATACGGACTTCGCACGAAATCAGGCGAACAGAGGCATGAACCGAACAAAAGAAAAGACTAAGTTGGAAGGATCTGTTACATTAACCTCTTTATCACTTCCGGTTTCGGCTATGCCGGCCACTTCCGGTTTTTACTGTAAAAAGGTGCAAATTTCATCAACCGTCGATCAGAGGAGTCAGAGACAGCTGATGAAGGGGAATTTCTTCTCCAATCAAAATAGAAGAACAAATCCTTGCCCCCAGTACTTTTCGGTCGGTGAAGGGTCACATTAGTCAGAAGGGAGGTTTCTTTACATGTGGGAATTGTGTAAGTTGTGGCCACCTGTTTAGTACAGTCTTTGATTTCGTGAGTACACAGACGCAAATGAAATTTAAGATTAAAAATAAGATATCTTGTTCCTCCACACATATAATATATCTCCTCACTTGCGGCTGTGGGATGCAATATGTGGGAAGAACTGGGAGAAAATTAAAAATAAGATTGCAGGAACATAGAAACAACATCAAAAAGGGTCTTCTGACTCATTCAGTGCCGGTACACTGTAATAGCTGTCCCATCTTTAGCTTTAATACACTCAAGTGCATAGGCATAGAACAAATAACTCTGAACGAAAGAGGTGGGGATTTAATGATGTTTTTGAGACAACGTGAGGGTTACTGGATCCATACATTAAAAACCATGAAACCAATGGGTTTAAATGTTGATTTTGATTTGATTTGCTTTCTGTAATTGTTTATTTGTTTAATTTTTCTATTTTCATTTTATTTTTCACTTTTATTTATTACTCATCTGTTGTTAATTTTTTTGGGTTTGGTCTGTTTAAGTTTTATAACTTGAACAGATTAGGCTTAATGTTAATTTATATATATTTCATTATTTCTATTCAGATACTCTATTACACTTTATTATTATTTTTATCTTCTCCCCCAAAGGTTTTTTACACCAATTATGGGTTCCACAATGGTTCTTTACATTAGTATCAGCTTTGTAATTTCATTGTCTATTGTTCCTGGTATAAGAGGATATGCTGCTATTCTATCTAATACATATGTTTCTTCTATTATGGACTTGTGGGTTTAAATGCCTAAGTATAATAGGACTTTCCCTTTGTCCTAACTCCGAACTGATTAACGGAACGAAACTGAGGCTTGGACAGCATTTCCGGAACGCATGACGCAACCGGAAGTAGTCCGAACCCGGAAGTAAGCGGCGGAGTCGGCTGTTTCGCGCCAAACCGGACGGATTTAAAAGGAAGGTCCCTGGACTTGTTTTCATGCCTGCATTTGGAGGACTTCATATCTGATGCCCCTGAGGAAGTTCATTCTATGAACGAAACGCATAGGGCTTTTCCTTTAGTGCTAGAGTTTTTTAATTTTTATTATATTGTTGATTTTATTTATGCACCTGGTTTTTTTGCTCCTTTGGATTTCTCCACTGGGATGTACCATTTCATCTGAAACCTTGATGTGCCTATTTGACACTGCAATTCTGTAAGTGCGTTTGTGAATAAATTGTGTCTTTTTTTACTTGGATACTCTGCACTATATTTTTTATTTCTTCCCTCTTATGCATGATTCTGATGGTCTACAAGTCCTGAACTCGTCAGAGCAGTATATTTGATGTGCCTTCAATCAAACTGCCTTTTGTGAGTGCAATCATTTAAACCACAATTTTATTATTTTGCAACAGTATTGCGCTATGTCCTTCTCTATTATTTCTGTATTGTAGATTGCCATTTATTTGGTACTTTGCAGTTACGGTTCAGTACCTAACCTATTTCATACTCTCCTTTCAGTGTAATCCTTTTCAGGACCTCCACTGGATGTTGGTTCGTTTACCCTCACGACTCCGCTTGATGGGATAAAGACTTTGTTTCGTCTTGCTCCAATCTCGTTTGCCAGGAGTCTCCTCAAGTTCTGCTCACCAGAGACCGTTGTTTGCAGTTTCGTTGGCTTTTCTGGTCGTTTCGAGCTCAGTCTGGACTTGGATGTCGCTTCAAGAAAGAGGAAGTGTATAGGCAGCATGACCCTTATATATACTATGCTGCTCAGTGATTTAATGTTACTCTTTACGTTTTTCTTTACTGCTGTGGAGTTTAGTAAAGAGAGTTAATGCAAAATACTCGCCTCCTGTCCTTATTAAAATTAAGATTATTAGTACACTAAAGCTAGCATAATCTTCATTTTTTTTGTTTAGATCACATCTAGATGTAGAATAAATAAGTCAGTTTAAATTATGTATGAATAACTCATGTCTATCTAACAGAACCTCTGAACTGTGATTACCTCTGATTTAAATTACATGGACTGCTACCTAAGTTGTTGCGTCCGGTTGCTATGGTGACAAACAATTGCTGTAAGGCATATGGAACGCGGAAATTAACCTCTTTATCACTTCCGGTTTCGGCTATGCCGGCCACTTCCGGTTTTTACTGTAAAAAGGTGCAAATTTCATCAACCGTCGATCAGAGGAGTCAGAGACAGCTGATGAAGGGGAATTTCTTCTCCAATCAAAATAGAAGAGGACTCAGACGCCCACTAGATCCACCAATGGACTTAGGGACTAGCCCTATTTAAGGGATTTGGGTAGGGTTTTTTTTTTTTTAAGGATATGTTTGTTTTGTTACATGTTTTGATACATTGTAATTGTTTTTTATTGCGGTCCCTGAGTAAGTTTGTTTAGAACTAAACGGGTAGGACCTTTCTTCCGCTATATATATCCTATGCTGAATGGTGACTGCTTACTACTTTTTTATTGAATACATTTTAACGTCTTTTAACCCTACTCGTGGAAGTCCTGTGTTGGATCGAATATCTAGAGGTGACAAAAGGGATTTGTTGGCCCCCCAATACATTGGGGGAGGCACCCTAAGAACGCTTATACCTGTCGTCATCTAGAGAGTGTATACATTGCTGCGCATAATTTTGTGTTTTTAACAGTATTACACTATATTTATTTTTTTTATTTTTTAAATTCTTTATTTTTGTCGTGAAGTTGTATACAACAGAGCTTGGGGTGCCACAACAGCAGTCTCAAGCGCAAATACAGAAACATAATATAACATGAGTATGGCGTGAGAGAGACTTGCACATTTTTTAAGTAAATAGTGATTCATCGTCAATACAGTATAACATAAGTGAGTGGTGAGTATATGTTACAAGTTGAGGTACATTATCCCAGTCTGGACAGTTACAAAAATCTTAGCCCTGTAGTAGTGGGCTAATCAGGTGAGACAATTATGCTTTTTTTTTTTTTTTTTGCAAGGTAGTAACAATACATTTTTTTTTTTTCAAAAGTCATGGGCAGATTTGCAACTGTTTATGTGGTGATTATACCCTGTCACGTGCAACTGTTACTTTAATTCGTTTTTTTTTCTATAACCTGTATAGTTAGTGGCTTCAGACTTTGGCTAGAACCTCAATCCATGTAGGCTCGGAAATCTGTCTTTATTTTATTTTTATTTTTTTTTATTTAAGTTTTTTATTATTTTTCAGGGTAATCACAAATAACAGTTGTGAAAATAGTGATACCGGAGAAACTGACGGAAGCGAAGCACAGAGAGATGGACACAGGTTTCTTCAGGAAGGAAGAGATTCTTTATTGGATCACCGATCGGGACTCAGAGGGACTAACGTCACCAAAATACAACAAGTTCTGAGCCCCGGACAATAGTGCAGGCTCCTTATATAGGCACATAACTCCTCCCATATTAAGCTCCACCCGCACATTCTCTTGACCAATCAATACAAATAAGAATTAACTTCCTGCTTGACCGCATGGCCTGTCCAGCACAATGGAGGAGGGGAATACTACATCCTGTATTCTTGCACATGCTCCGTACACTACTGATCGTATCTTGCCTCGTGCAACCAACTGATCGATACGTCAGCATATGCACGTACACATGCCACGTGGTAATCTCGGCCTACTAAATTTATTTTTACCGAGATTCCACCACATTCCCCCCTTTGATGCCTCTTGATATTTCACAATTACTTGAGGCATCACTTAACCTTAGTTTGCATACACCACAAGTTACCTTGAACTAGACCAGACTTATCTTATGATGTGAATCTTCAACACTCATCTTCCTGCATTGGTTCTCCCTGATCTAGAGCCTCATATTTATAAATTGCCATTATCTGTGCAGCAGCCTTCCTCTCTGCTATATTTTCTATCAGGCTTTGCACAGACCTAACTACTAAGGGTATAAGACACGGCAGGAGTAGACACAACATTAAAATCAGCAGGACTCCACCTACCACTGCCTTAAGCCCTCCAAACCACTCATACCAGCTACCAAACCAACTGCTTGGATTGTACCCTTTCCATACCTGAGTAGGCACATGCGCTAGTTTAACCATATGGCTAGTAAGCTCAGCTATTGCTTGCCCTTCGTCATCTATTTGAAGACAGCAATTGCTCAGGTTAAACTTCCCACATACACCTCCCTCTACTGCCAAAAGGTAATCCAAGGCTAATTTTAATACTAATTTTAATATTAATACTATTTTGGTATACTGCTGTCCTCATCCTGGTATTATGCTTCGCTAGAAGATTGAGCGCTTGTGATGTCTCGTTAGTAATAATCTCAACCACCGCCTGTAATCTTATAATACGGTTGAGCATATAAATAGGGGTTCTATAACCAAAGGTACCATCTTCTGCCCACGTGGCTGGCCCATAATAATCTATAATACGCTGGGGAGGCCATTCATTATCTTCCCAGGCGCCTATTTCTATGGGTCCCCTTTTCTTCCTATGATTCACATCATATACTTTAACACCTAAAGTCTCACCTGTTTCAATAGTTAACAAGAAGAAGGATGGTTTGAGCATACCCAACACACATGCCCCTTCCCAGTCCTGTGGCAACTCTGAATAGGCTTTCTTACCACAGATCCAGTACAAATTTGCTGGGGCTCTTCAGGTAGATGTGATGGATAAATCAAACCACACATCCTTTAAATTGGCGTATCTAGCAAACGGGTTAGATGGTTCTGAGACATTTGAAGCCGACCACCAAGTTGTATTCTTTGTATCATCATCATAAGCTTTTTGCCCTAGACAAGTTAATTCTCCTACAGAAGTATTATACATTATTCCTTTCCTTGCTATGCAAACATAACCTATGATGGAGGTCTTTAATCTCCACTCAGATTTACCTCTAACACTCATATGATAATCGGCTTGTGTAGATATTAATTGGTCAACTGCCTCAGAACCGGACATTACCTCCTTTGCTTCCCAAGGCCATTGGTCTCCCATGTTAGTACCTCCACACACATAGCAGTTGGTAACATTAAGACTACCGGCAATACTTTCGGCTAAATCAATGAACAGGTTTTTAGCATTATGGGGGATCTTATTATCTATACTCATATCTTCATAAAAGGAATGGTATACTTGATGAGTTTGGGAGGATACCGTATCAGTCTCTATCCCTATAAACAATACTGTCCCAGGATCTAAACCCGTCCCGTATATTTGAAACCCAAATAAATTACCATACTTGTCTAAAAACTTGTCAGGGTTATTTATAAGTATATGGACTGGATTGCATTCCATAGACTTACAATATGGGCTGGTAGGCAACTTAGTCACTATCATGTCTTTGTCTACTGTCTGTCCCCAAGTTGCCCACCCCACACAAGACCAATATGGGAAAAAGTTATAATCCCTATTTGGGCATCTAGGACTCACATATTTATTTTTACTACTGGGACAAATATATTTATCATTAGACCCATACGTCCTCTCCCATCTAAGATCCCCACATACATTCCACGGCTTTCTACCACTTGATATCGCCTTACACGCATCAAATAGCAGAACACCCGAAGAATGTACGGATTCTAACACCGTCTTATTAATTAGGGTCCCCTGAGGATCTCCATTCCTGAGAGTCAACCAAATTGTACGAGGTTGATACTCCGGACTGAAGCACTTAGGTTCTCCTACTCCTAAATGGCACACACTATATTCTATATTAAGGTATCTACATCTTGATACATCTCCTTTACACTCGTATTGTGAATGCCAAATTAGGGTTTGGGAAATATGGTTACCTGTTCTTGTAGTCTTAATGCATACCTCACAGCTAGGAGTGTCGGTACCTCTACCTTCCTGAATATAAAAATACACATAAATAAACATTATCAAGAACACATCTTTCGTCGTCATCCTCAGTCTTCGTCCGTGCGAAGGCACCTCAGCTTCCAGGATGTAAGGGCTGCAGGGAATGGAGTTCTGCTCGTCTTCACAGGAGTCCCTTCGAGACTTTCCCTGGCTTATACACTATACGTCGGTGGGCGGACAGGCTTTATTATGGCCTTCTCACTCACGCACCAAATCCCTGAAACAATAAAATTTTGTAATCCACACAAGTTCCTCGTTACTCCGACTGAGTCGTGCGTTTTAACCGGATCTTGCAGGGATTCTCTGGATCTGCTGTAACTTGCCAAGAATCGACTGCTGCTGGTTTAACCCTGGAGTGATGTATCCACGGAGTCACTTCGGCTACTTTTATCGCTGTAGGGGTAGACAAAAGAACAACATAAGGACCTCTCCACTTGGGCCCTAACGGTACATTATTCCACTCTTTAATCCACACTTGATCTCCTGGATGGTAACTATGAACTGGGGGATAAATATTCACAGGTAATCTATCTTGTACCCATTTCTGTACCTCCTCCATTGTCTTACCCAACTCTACAACCTGCTGCCGGGTAATTCCTTCTCCCAACTGACTCAAGTCCCCCCTTAAGTTACCAAGTACGGGAGGTGGTCGCCCATACATGATTTCAAAAGGAGAGAGACCCATCCTTCTGGTAGGGGTACTGCGGATTCGCAATAGAGCTATGGGTAAGAGAACATTCCACTTAAGTTGGGTTTCCTGACACATTTTAGCCAACTGATTCTTAATAGTTCTATTCATTCTCTCTACCTTACCAGAACTCTGGGGTCTATATGCCGTATGAAGCCTCCACTTTATACCAAGCATATGAGTCAGTTGTTGTAGGCACTGATGAACAAAAGCTGGACCATTGTCCGATCCT
Source organism: Pelobates fuscus (assembly GCF_036172605.1). NCBI lineage: Eukaryota > Metazoa > Chordata > Amphibia > Anura > Pelobatidae > Pelobates > Pelobates fuscus. The sequence goes on from NC_086321.1 coordinate 305,688,825, forward strand.
ATAGAGCAAGGTAGTCCATATCGGGGTATTATTTCTCGTAGCAGGAATCTCACAACTTCTCCTGCTTTCTCTGTACGAGTAGGACATGCTTCTACCCAGCCTGAATAGGTGCACACAATTACCAACAGGTAACGATGTCCACCCGATTTAGGCATCACTGTATAGTCAATTTGTAAATCGGACATGGGGAGTCCTCCCATAAACTGGACTCCTGGTGGCTTTACTGGTCCTTGTCTTGCATTATTTTTAGCACACGTTACACATCTTCGTACAATGGCCTGAGTCAAGTTGGACAATCTTGGTATGTAGAAATGTTTTCTGAGAGATTCTTCTGTGCTGTCTCTCCCAGAATGTGTCCCGTTGTGATAGTTTTGGACAATTTCTACCGCTAGTGATGCTGGAATGACTATTCTTCCATCTTCTAGCTGATACCATTTGTTCTCCAAATACTTTCCAGGTTCAGTCTTTAACCACTCCTCTTCTTGAGCTGTATAAACTGGAGTCCATTGAGACAGTGGAGTTGGTATAAGAGCAGCTATATGCCCCACATATTCCTGTCTTCCCGATTCAGCGGCACGCTTAGCTGCACTATCTGCCATCCGATTTCCCTTGGTTACATCACCATCTCCTCTCAGATGCGCTCGACAATGTATGATACCGACTTCTTTCGGCTCCCACACTGCTTCCAATAGTTGTAGGATTTCAGCTGCGTACTTGATTTCTTTGCCTTCTGAATTCAATAGTCCTCTTTCTTTATACAAAGCTCCGTGGGCATGAGTGGTTAAAAACGCATATTTGGAGTCCGTGTAGATGTTCACTCTTAAACCTTCAGCCAATTGTAACGCTCGTGTCAGTGCTATCAATTCTGCCTTTTGTGCTGATGTTCCTTTCGCCAGTGGCCGAGCTTCTATCACCTTGTCTATTGTTGTTACTGCATATCCTGCATAGCGGATCCCTTCTTTCACATAACTACTGCCGTCGGTGTAATATTGAACATCGGGGTTCTGGATGGGAAAATCACGAAGATCTGGTCTACTTGAAAATACTTCATCCATTACTTCCAAACAATCATGTTGACTTTCAGTAGGTTGTGGCAAAGGGGTAGCTGGATTTAAGGTGTTTACAGTCTCTAAATGCACTCTTGGGTTTTCACACAACATTGCTTGATACTTGGTCATACGGCTGTTACTAAACCAATGATTTCCTTTGTAATCCAACAAAGTCTGTACTGCATGTGGGACTCGTACATAAAGTTCTTGACCCAGAGTGAGTTTATCGGCTTCAGCTACTAGCAGGGCGGCTGCAGCTACGGCTCTTAGACAAGGTGGAAGTCCGCTGGCCACTGCATCCAATTGCTTAGACATGTAGGCAACAGGTCTTTGCCATGATCCCAAGTACTGTGTCAATACTCCCACAGCCATTCTTCTTTGCTCATGTACATACAGGTAGAATGGTCGTGTGTGATCAGGTAGACCTAATGCTGGGGCACTCATCAAAGCCTTCTTCACATCTTCAAATGCCGTTTGCTGTTCTTGAGTCCATAAGAAGGGGTCGTGCTCTGTACCTTTGATAGCTGCATACAGAGGTTTTGCCAGTATCGCGTAGCTGGGAATCCATATCCTACAGAAGCCTGCTGCCCCCAAGAATTCTCGCACTTGTCTTCTATTCTTGGGTATCGGTATTTGGCACACAGCTTCTTTTCTCTCTGGCCCCATAATTCTTTGACCTTCAGAGATATGGAATCCCAGATATTTGACAGTTGGAAAACACAACTGAGCCTTCTTTCTAGACACCTTGTATCCTGCCTTCCAGAGAATGTGTAGTAGATCGTGCGTTGCTTGCTGACATATTTCTTTTGTAACTGCTGCTATCAACAAGTCATCTACATATTGTAACAATACACACTCTCCTGGGATGGACTCGAAATCCAGTAGATCTTGACTTAGAGCTGAACCAAATAGGGTAGGTGAATTTTTAAACCCTTGGGGCAGTCTTGTCCAGGTCATTTGGCGTTTTGAGCCCGTTACAGCATTTTCCCATTGGAAAGCGAAAATACATTGACTTTCTGCGGCAATTCGGAGGCAAAAGAAGGCATCTTTGAGGTCTAAGACTGTAAAGTAAGTAGCCCCGCCCGGAATTAAAGCAAGCAGGTTATATGGATTGGGTACAACTGGATGTATACTAACAACCGCATCATTGACTGCTCTCAAGTCCTGCACAGGTCGATACTCATCTGTACCGGGCTTTTGAACAGGCAGCAATGGGGTGTTCCAGGGGGAAGTACAGAATTTTAGGATACCATACCGTATGAACTTATCCAGATAAGATTGGATGTTCTTCTTAGCCTTCTGCGGGATGTGATATTGTCTTAGGCTTACTGGATAAACCCCAAGTTTTAGTTCAATTTTAATAGGTGGAATATTGCGGGCCAGTCCTGGTGGGTTGTTCTCTGCCCAAACTCCTGGTATGTTGAATAAGGACTCATCACTCCTAGGGTTTTGGCTAGTCAACACTGTATAAAGTCGCCACTCTTCTTCCTTTGGTACGGATAATGTCATAATACCTGAAGGTCCATTAAACTTTAAGGATGTTGTTCCATTAGGTAGGAACGTAATCTGCGCTTGTAATTTAGATAGCATATCACGTCCCAGCAATTGGACTGGACATTCAGGCATATAAAGGAATTGATGTTTTACTACGTGGCCTCCCAATGTACAGAGTCGACTTTTAAGAACCGGTTTTTCAGCACTTCTTCCAGTTGCTCCTATTACAGTAATAGTCCTTCCAGATGGAGGAGCAACTAAATTAGTCACCACTGAATGTTCAGCACCAGTGTCGATCATGAACGCACTCCTTTTTCCCCTTATTGATACATCGACCATAGGCTCCGCTCGACCAAGGGGGATGGAGCCCGGTCGGTATCAATAGTCCACCATGACCGTGTCAGCCAATCCTACAAAGTCCCTACCTTCTCTATCGCGGGGCCTTTGCGCTGCTGGGAAATACCTATCTTCCCTAACACTTCCTCTGTTCCCATTGCTCCCTCTATTACCATTACTCCCTCCGGGGCCTCCTCTACCTCTCGCTCTGCCTCTAAAGTTTCCATAACCTGTCCTAAGTCTGTCTCTCTCACACTGTTCTCTTCGAGGACACTCATTTCTCCAATGCCCTTCTTCCCTACAGTATGCGCACTGATTTCTACTTAGAGGTTCCTCATTCCACTTACTATCACCTCTATCTGGGCCCCGTCTATCTACGCCTGCGATCGCTACCGCTAACATATCTGCCTTTCTACGCATCTTGCGCTCTTCCTCTTTCTTACTTTCTGTTTCCCTGTTCATATACACCTTATTCGCTACCTCCATTAGTTGGGTGATAGACATACCTGCAAACCCTTCTAACTTCTGTAGCTTGCGCTTAATATCTCCGTAAGCTTGGCTGACAAAGGCGGAGTTCACCATTCGGGAATTATCTGCGTCTTCCGGATTAAAGGGGGTATACAAGAGGTATGCCTCCAATAATCGGTCATAAAAGACACTGGGCGCTTCATCACTTTTCTGAATCACCTCAACTGTCTTCGACATATTAATGGCTTTCTTTCCTCCAGCTTTCATGCCAGCAATTATAGCGTCTCTATAGGCTCTGAGTTGAACCATATCAGCACCATTTACATTCCAATCGGGATCGGTGTTAGGATAATGTGTTGCAGCCCATGCTGATGGATTGGCTTGATTCAAAGTACGGGCTTTATCCTCTAGCGCTTTAATGGCCGCTTGATTAATTCTTGTCCTTTCCTCATTGTTAAACAAAGTCATTAATAACTGCTGGCAATCAGCCCATGTCGGGTTATGTGTCTGTACTATTGAGGTGAACAGATCGGTCATAGCTTGTGGTTTCTCAGTATACGAGGAATTGTGGGTCTTCCAATTCAAGAGATCGGTTGTCGTGAACGGGACATATACGAAGACTGGGTCAGCATGTGCCATTTGACCTGCGGCATCGATATAGGCTGACCCGGGATTCAGGCGAAGAGGCATCTGATAATGTTTTAATTGTTGGGTACCAGTCAGTTGTCGGGTTAGTATGGGGCTACGTGGAGGGGCGTCAGTTAGAGGTTCCGGTCGGGGGGTAATAAAACATGAGGATGTGGGAGCTTGGTTTTGGGAAAAGGTAGTAAATAAAACACTTCGAGCCGAGCTAGAAGAAGCTTGACCGGAAGTCTGAAGTGGCGCCAAATCAGGATATTCAGATCTAATGGGGGTTGGCTCTGGTTCCGGAAGGGGAGATTTAGTACGAGAGGGGGTGGATTCTGTACTGGAGGAGGAAGCGGAAGTGGATGAGGGCAATGAGGGAAGGGGTGCAGGACTTCCTGCATTTGCGTCACTTCCTCTTAACGGAAAGTAAGGGGGCGGCAAAGGGATCTTGGACTCAGGGGGCGTGTCCAAAATGGGCCTAACACCAGTCCTAGTGGACAAACAAGTCCTAGCCACCATGAGGCGACATTGCTCCTCGTGGCATGTCTGAATCCATTTTGGCGAGTCATTTACGGCCTGTCTCCAACAATCAATATAAGGAAACTGCCCGTAAAGTTCAGGCCTACCTGATACAGCCACGTGTAAGCGCTGTACCAGAGTTGGATCCAAACTGTCACGTGGCGGCCATGCCGCAACCAAAGTAGGCCACTCCCTAGTACACAAAGTGACCAAACGTACAGGAGACATTTTAACCCCAAAATCACAAGTCTTGAATCCCTTTTTTAAAATTCTTCACCATACAACCTAAGGGATCCGGAATCGTTGACTGCGACGCGCCCATACTTATCAATGGAACGTCGTTGACAACGAATACTATGCACGCGTACAATTCAACAGTCACACCCGTTTCCTCTGGCAACAGCACCACGTGGTACAGTTACCAAGCGAAACGTACACAATAACACAATAAACACTCAGGGAATTCCCGTACACACACAGCTGTTACACCAGTCACTAGATAATCAATATTATGCCCTTTGGCGAACTATACAGTCACCCACGCTATAATTCTCTATATAAGAATTACCCGTCTATAACACACCCCAGTAACATCGTCTTTTACAAATAGCGGTTACAGTACGGTTAGCATAGGTCAAAGCACAATTTAAGGTCACAATACAATTATTAGTGGTTATGGTGTTAAACATGCAATAGACGACAATGATTAGTACTTATATACAGTGTCAGTAAATATACAGGGTTATGGTACCGTGCACTATAATACAGCAACACACTATTAACACTCTCGCTAGACGGCTGAGCTCGCGCTATCTAACAAGATATACACTTTACTAAACAATCTTTATCACATTTACAATTCCCAACTAAACTATTGGCCAGTACCTTGAATGGACTACCAAAAACTATCTACATACGTTTTGGTTAGCCACACTGCCCAAGCACCACATATAGCGAGCTAGAGGACCGAATTTACACAGACGCCTCTTAGTCGATTACTATCAAAAATCTAGTGGGTTCCAAATTTACACGCCTTCCCACTTAGCCAAGATAGGTTGAGAGCTAGCGAACCGAATTTACACAGACGCCGCTTAGTCTCCCGGTCCCTCCGACCTAGCGAACAAAATATACACCCTAGAACGCTAGTCTAGACAAGACACCGGTGTCCGGCTAGGGCTATTTACACCAGAGCCCCGCCTGACTAACAAAATCAAACGGTCTGACTAAAGAGCGTTCGATCGAGCGGTGCGCCTTCGCTCCTTTCCTCCGACAGAGGGGGCAGATTCCATACACAATTCAAACCCCTGATGGGCCTACCGCACAATCGGTATACCCCTAGTGGGTCTGCCGTCTAAAACAGCAGTTGTCTTACCTCCTCGTTCCTGAACCTGAGTTCACACTCATCGACGGGGACACCCCAGCACTTCTTACGTAGAGGCCGATGATCTCCTGGACAACAGACCAGTGGCGCCGAGACGAAGGGAGGTCCACGCAGAAGTTCAGGGGTGCAGCCGTAGAGAACGTGGGCAAAGATAGACCGTCTCACGCCTCTGCCTCTCAGCTACCGTTGAACGATGAGCTTCCCGGCCAATGCACCAAATGATACCGGAGAAACTGACGGAAGCGAAGCACAGAGAGATGGACACAGGTTTCTTCAGGAAGGAAGAGATTCTTTATTGGATCACCGATCGGGACTCAGAGGGACTAACGTCACCAAAATACAACAAGTTCTGAGCCCCGGACAATAGTGCAGGCTCCTTATATAGGCACATAACTCCTCCCATATTAAGCTCCACCCGCACATTCTCTTGACCAATCAATACAAATAAGAATTAACTTCCTGCTTGACCGCATGGCCTGTCCAGCACAATGGAGGAGGGGAATACTACATCCTGTATTCTTGCACATGCTCCGTACACTACTGATCGTATCTTGCCTCGTGCAACCAACTGATCGATACGTCAGCATATGCACGTACACATGCCACGTGGTAATCTCGGCCTACTAAATTTATTTTTACAGAGATTCCACCACAATAGAAAATACAAACAGTACTTACAGAGATACTTTGAATTAAGATTTCAGAGTTGAACATTTCTGTACAATGTGTTGTTTAGCGATTTCTCGAAACAAAGGTTTGGTCAAATTAGGTTAAACAATGATACAGATTAAGTATCAAAACTTGGTAATGATTAGTATATAGCTTAATTGGTAAAACATTGGATAGGTTATACAGTTTAGTACAATGCCTATCAGTGCTGGTGTGGTCGTGGGGAGGATGCATTTCTTTTCTTGTCCTACAACATAGTTTCAGTCGTTATATCATGTAATTGTGTCAATAAGTCCTAAGTCGCCTCAGGTAAAGAGACTGTTGCTAATAACAATCGTTTAGATTCGTCATTGTCATTGTTTGTTTCACACTGCGCATCAAGTTGCCAGCGGCCACCACCGGGACCGCTCCTCCCCCGAGAAACACATTGTTGTCGTGAAATTGGTATGGTTGATTGTCTAGTGTGATCCCAATCTTGTGAATGTGATCCACGGAGTCCAAATTTTGGTATACTTCACATAATTCCCTACTTTAGCATGTGTTATACCTTCTAATTGTTTTGTGTCCTCCACCCTCTGAATCCACTCCCTGAGCGAGGGGGAATTTGGCTTTTTCCAATGTTTGGGAATTAGTTGTGTGGCGGCCATGACTAAATGGCGAAAAAGGGCCGTTTGCATTTTTGAAAAGCCCTGAGGGGGCATGAGAAAGATGTACTGGTCTGGGGCTAGTGTGAATTTGGTCTGGAAAATGCTTTGAATAATAGTATGTATTCTGTTCCAAAATTTTGCTATTTGCGAGCATTGCCACCAGATATGTGCATGATTTGCTCCTGTTTGGTAGCATCTCCAGCACTGGTCTGAGGAGGTGGTGTGTATCGTGCGGATTTTCGCTGGTGTATAGTGCCAACGTGCTAATCTTTTATAATTGCTCTCTTGTGCTGATAAAGAGATAGTGGAGATATGTGCTGCTTTGAGTATGGAGTGCCATTGTGGACGCGTGAAGTTTACGTTAAGTTCATCTGACCATTTAACTGTATACCCTGGAAGGTTAGTTTCTTGTGAATCTCTAATTAGTATATACATTGTGGATAGAACTTTACTAGAAAGCGGGTGGGAGGAACAAAGTTGTTCAAATTTTGTCAGTGGCCTGTCCCCCAAAGGTAAAAGGTTGTGAGTCTTGATGAAGTGTTTCAGTTGGTGGTGATGTAGATGTTGAATTAGTGTCGGATTGTCAGTTGGCAGAATTTGGAGCAGAGTCTTGACTTTACCGTTCTGAACGACATCACGTAGCTGAAGTGACTCATTATTGTGGTAAAGTTCGAATGATTTGCCCGAGTCCCCTTGTTGGAAATAGGGATTGGGTGTAATGGGGTATAGCGGAGATGGGACAGGAGAGAGGTCTAGTTTTTTTCTGAGTTTGTGCCACATTTTGAAGGTTGTGTCAATTGTCGGGTGGGACTTATGAAGTCCCTTCAGGGGAAATATAGGATTAGAATGAGACCAAACGCAGGTATGAAGTGGGGTGCTATAGAGGGCTTTCTCAATGCTAACCCATTGCTGGGTTCGTGTGTTTCTGGTCCACTCATAAACCCTCTGTAAATGTAGTGCCTGGTGGTATAACTCAATATCAGCAAGATTTACTCCTCCATTTTCCTTGTTTCTAGTCAAGGTGGAGTGGGCCAAACGTGGTGGTGAGTGTGGCCACAAAAATTTCGTGATTATGGATCTGCTCGTGTTGAAGAAAGTGCGTGGGATCGCAATAGGAAGAGTCTGTAGGAGATATAGAAGTCGAGGTAAGACATTCATTTTAATTATATTGATTCTACACAACCAGCCAAAGCATGGCTTGTGCCATGTATGTAGGTCTTTATTAATGTTAGCCAGTAAGGGAGGAAAATTTAATGCATAAGTCGATTCCAATTTGTTTGGAATGTGGACACCTAGGTACTTAATTGACTCTGGCGCCCAGTTGAAATTGAATTTAGACTGTAATAATATATTTGTGGTTCCCGTGGTGTGAATTGGTAGAAGGTCGCATTTAGTTAGATTCGCTTGAAAGTTGGATACTTTACCATACTTATCCATCTCCGCTATTAAGTGGGGTAAAGTCGAGAGTGGATTTGTAATTGTGAATAACAGGTCATCCGCGAAGGCTGTGACTTTGTATTCCTGTTTATCAATCCTAAAGCCCTGAATCTTTTTATTGTCTCTGATACCCTGAAGGAACGGTTCCAGGATTAAAATGAACAAAATAGGAGAAGGAGGGCACCCTTGTCTCGTCTCATTAGTGATGGTTACTGGTTGAGATAATTGGCCATTAACCCTCAATCTAGCTGTCGGTGTGGAGTAAATGGAGCTCAACCACTCTTGCCAGCGTGGGCCAAAGCCTAACTGTTGCATTGTGTGTTGTAGTAGCGCCCAGCTAACCCTATCGAATGCTTTCTCCGCATCGATAGCCAATAGAATGCTGTTAATTTTGTGTGATTGAACCCAATGTACAAGATTAATGATTTTAGTTGTTTTGTGTTTTGCTTCTCTACATGGGACAAAACCGGCCTGGTCTTGGTGGATAAGGCTAGGTAATAGAGGTTTCAGTCTATTGGCCATAATTTTGGTGAGAATTTTGAGGTCTGCGTTTATCAACGAAATAGGTCGATAGCTGCCACATATCGTAGGATCTTTTCCCGGTTTCGGTATTAAAGTGATGGTCGCCTCTAGTGCAGACTTGGGGATATTAGATGACAATTTTTGAGCGTTGAACGCGGTGATAAAGGGTTGTGCTAGGATTTGAGACAGTGATTTATAATATTTCCCAGTGAAGCCGTCTGGGCCTGGGCTTTTGCCAATGGGGATAGTTTTAACTACCTGAAGGAATTCGTCAATAGAGATAGGTTCGTCAAGGAAAGCCTTGTCTATGGATGGTAGGGTACGTTTAATCCTGGGTGTCAGGAAGTCTAATATGTCTTGTGATGTGGGTTGGGAGGTTTTCAAGTTGTATAAATTAGTGTAAAATTTATGGAATGCTTTGAGTATATCTGGCATGTTACAGGTGAGGTTGCCGTTCTCTGTTTTAATTTCGGAGACGAAGCTGGATTGTTTTTCTGCCTGAAGTGCTTGAGCCAGGAGTCTCCCCGCTTTGCCTCCCTGTGTGTAGTAGGAGCTCTTGGTGAGTGAGATTTTACGTTTTGCATTTAGTGTTAGAATCGATGTGAGTTCTGACCTCTTAGAAAGCAATAGATTGTAACTCTCTAGGGAAGAGGTGCCCCGGTGTCTACCTTCCAGGGTTTTAATTTCTTGTGTGAGTTTGATGATTGTTTGTTCCCTCTTGCGTTTTAGTGTTGATGCTATCTTAATTAATTCTCCTCTAAGTACTGCCTTATGTGCCTCCCATGTCATGATTGGCGTCGTGTCTGGGTTGGTATTTTCTCTAAAGTAATTCGTGGCTGTTTCTTTTATTTGGGAATTCCGCATTATTCAATATTAAGTCATTAAGTTTCCATTGAGCAGCAGGGTTAGGGATCGAGGGTATGGTCAGCTTGAGTGCGAGTGGTGCGTGGTCAGACCACGTGATAGGGCCATAGGATGCTGAAGTAATCAGGGGCAGATGTCTATGGTGGAGAAAAATTGTGTCTATTCGTGTGTAAGTGCCGGTGGGAGGTGAGAAGAATGAGTAGTCTTTTGTCTTAGGATTGACCGCTCTCCAGCTGTCATATAGTTGAGCATTATGCAGGATATTTTTCATATGCAGTCTCGTTTGTGTTAAATAGCCGAGTGATGCGGAGGTAGTATCAAGGATTTCATCTAGGGATATATTGATGTCTCCCCCCATTATTAGCATCCCTTCATAAAAGGATGATAGTTTGTGTAGTATTTTATTGAGGGAGTGTGACTGTTTCTTGTTTGGTAGATAGATATTTGCCAAGGTGATTTGAGTGTTTCCTAATTTCCCCTTCAGGAAAATATACCTGCCTGCATCATCTAATAATTGATCCTGGAATGTGAATTGCGTCTGACGGCTTACAAGGATGGCCACACCCCTTGCCTTAGCCTCAGTGTAGTTGCTGAAATAGCCTCTTGGGTAGTCTCTATTCTGAAGTCTAGGGGGAGCATCCTTGTGAAAGTGCGTTTCTTGTACGTAGACAAAGTTTGCCCTACGTCTATGGAAGTCAGTTAGAGCTATGGACCTTTTCTCTGGGGTATTTAGTCCCCTAGCGTTCTGCGTGACAATAATTACGGTGGACATTATTATCGTGTAGTTGTTACTATGGTGCTTGGAATGTGTTCAGTGCTAGGATAGTTTTGGAGTGTAGGTTGGGTAATGTTGGTGTGATAGGGCGCGTTCCAAAGCTTCTTAGGGAAAACTTTGGTGTAAAGGTGAAGAGCGGTTGTGATGCAGGTTACCTCGTATAGATACTTGTCCTATAGGAGACCAGAGAGTCCTCCAGGCCTGCCCCGGGCAACCGGCCGCGCAGTGGGTTCAATATTCACAATGGAGGGTACGTCTTAGTCTCAGAAACACAGGTATGTGGTTTATGCTGTCGGTGAGAGTTACTTGTCAGGCACTAACCGATCCTCACTGTATATATATTACAACATTGAAAAGAGAAAGAGAAATGAACAAATAAAAATTGCAAGGTAGATACTTATCAATATCAAAAACAAGAAATTCGCTTCAGTACAACTATATTGACCTCTTAACACTATAAATCAGGGGTAGTCAACCTTTTTCTACCTACCGCCCACTAATGCATCTTTCTTGAGGGAAAAATTCCCTTACCGCCCACCAGTTGTGCGCAAGTGCAGAATATTTTTTAGAAAGGAGGGTGTTTAAAAATAAAATAAAAAATGTACGTACATTTATCTTTTTATTTCTACTTTATGCATGTTTATAATGTTTTTAACTTTATAAAGTTTAATGGGAAAACAATAAAGTAAATTGAAATTACCTTTACTAGTGATTAATGAGATGCTTGAGGCTGATGCTGCGAGACTAAATATTTTATATCTGGTTCGATTTTCGTAATGAACAAACAAATGTCTCCTCTTTCGGTGATATTCAGATGATTTCTCTGTTTGCTCATAATATGATTTCTCATCCTTGCATCAGCTCCCCTCCTCTCCCTCCTCAATTCCCCCCCCTGTTTTCCTTTTTTCTCTGTCTTTACCTTCATTATAGCAATGCCCAGCAGGAAGGCTGAGCTACTAGGTAGCCCACTTATTATTATTATTATTATTATTATTATTATTATTAGCCAACAACAATTCTCTCCTTTTCATTTTTATATTTTTTATTTTCCTTCTTTCTCCTTTTTTACAAGTACAAGTACTCTGCTCCTTCTTTCTCCTTTTTTACAAGTACTCTGCTCCTTCTTTCTCTGATTTTCCAAGTACTCTGCTCCTTCTTTCTCTGATTCTCCAAGTACTCCACTCCCTGCTGTTGTGTATCCCCCTACCTACTCCAACTCCTCCCCTTCCTCTACCCGCGTGTTACACTTGTTCACGAGCGCATGCATTCATACGTGCGTGCGATATGGGCGCACATGAGCATTCAGGCACACACGCTCGCGCTTCCCCTGCGTGAGCGTTCTGCAACCTTGCACTTACTGCTTAACACTTGCGCGAACAGAGCATTCATCTCTCTGGATGGAGGGAGGATTCTGCTACCGCCCACCTGGAATCCCAAAACGCCCACTGGTGGGCGGTAGGGACCAGGTTGACTACCGATGCTATAAATGAAATAATGTCTTTTTACAGGTATACTGTAAATTTGAATGTGAATGTGAATGTATTATTTCCGAAGTTTATTTCTCCTTGGGTCGTGTATTCTCTGTCTCAAGAAGAGTTTTCTGTACTGTGTATTAAGAGTATGAAAGATTTGTAGAAGATTACTCCCCACAGTGTGGGTAATCTGTTTTCCCTTAAGGGGAATGTAGTTCAATCTCTTTACTAGAGAGAGAACCGTAATTTAGTTGGGGTTGTGTGCTACAAGTGTGTTCCTAGGACCCGGGACTTATTGATCCTATTCGTTTAAACATTCTTTAGGAGAGAAGGTCATATGACCCATAGTTAATAGAGTAAACAGTGTAAATTAGGGGAGGGAAGAGCTTAGATAATCGATTATTGAGATCATGTTCTGTTTTAGGGGATGATTCCAGTTACTTTTATTATTTATTATTATTATTTTTTTTTGTATAATACTAAAAACTATTTACTTCCATTTGTTATCTAGTTCGGTCTCTAAGTATGGGGTTAACCCCTGTATCCAATCAAAGTGTATACTAAAGGAATAGCGAGAGCTTAGTCAGTTGTAACAGGGTTGTTTAGCCTCAACTGCGCGGGGAGGTCCCCTGAGAATGATTCAAGGCTATTCCTAACACTGGAGTAAATGTTAGTAGTACCTAGAGTCCCTGGTTAATTATGCAGATAGGGACATCTCTTAGCATACTGATTTATCATGGAAATATTGATTATGACAATAAAACATATATACATATAAGGTATTGTACAAGGTGCTTATAACTTTAGAAATGTGAACCCAGCGTGTGTGTCTGGACTGTCTTTGGGCATACGACCTGAAAAAGCGAGTTATTGCTCTCCCTTCATGAGGGTGGTTGTTTCAACTATTCAACAGTTAAGTCCGATCAAGTTTAGGAGAGTGTCTCGGTTTCAATAGGGTGCATGCATCTCGATTGAACACAAACGCTGGCATGCATAAGGTATGATGAGAACTGTGTTGTATGTGACGAGTTGAAGTAGATTCTAGGAGAAAAAGAACCCAGATCAACTTCATCTTTTTTGTGTAGAATAGTCGGTAGGGTATCATCCCGTAGGACAGTTTTAATCATTAGAAGTTGGTCTCAGGTGATTATGGGTGTTCAGCTGTCTTTCTCGTTGTAGATGAGGTGAGATGAACCTGTTCGGTAGCTTTTTTGTTTTTGCTGGGGTGGTCCGTTTCTGTCTTTGTGATGGTTGGTTGCTTTCCTGGTTCGGTATCGGATAGTTCCAGTCCATGATAGCTGTATCTGGTAAGTCCAGTGCTCTTAGGAATGGAGGGACATCCATAGTCGAGGCGATTTGATGGGTATTACCTTTATTATTCACTACCAGTGCAAAGGGGAAACCCCATCTATATCTAATGTTCCTGTTGCGTAGTAGTTCCGTGATTGGCTTAAGTGCCCGTCTTGCCTGTAAGGTATACCATGAGAGATCTGGATAAATCTGTATTGGATTCCCATGGAATAGGAGTGGTTGCGAGGTGTCCCTCAGTGATCTCAGTATCATATCTTTGGTTGTAAAATAATGCAGCCTGCAAATGATGTCTCTGGGGGAATCCTGGGATAACCCCCTAGGGCGCAACGAGCGATGGGCCCTGTCCAGAAGCATTTGGCTGGCACTAGAGTCTCTTATTATGAGGGTGAATAGCTCCGTTAATACCACTGACAAATCTTCATTTAGAGTTTCTGGGATCCCCCTTATGCGCAGATTATTCCTTCTCCCACGATTATCTAAATCGTCAATATGTCTCTGAGTGGCTGACATAAAGTGTATGTGTGATTCCAGGGTTGAGGAAATATTGGATATTTGGGCCTGCATTGTATCCCTCTCCTCTTCCAGGTCAGTGACCTTTAGGTTTATTTGCTGGATTTCTGAGCCCATCTCCGCCATTTTGGTATGGAGTGTGGCTTCTAATTTCCCAATCATATTCTGGATGTCAGATTTGGATGGGAGATTCTGGATGTCAGACTTGGAGGGGAGATTCCTCAGCATGTCCTTTATATCTAACTCTTCACTGTTGTTTGGTGAGTTTATTGAGCTTTCTGACATGTGGGGGCTTTGTGGTTGTGATTCTGCTACGGATTCAGCATCCGCCATCTTGGAGGTCGCGGCCGCGGCCTCCGTCTCTCGATCGAGAGTATCTTTAAAGTATCGGGTGAGGGAGCCCGATTTAGCTATGGGGGTTTTCCCTTGGTGCCCATGTACCTGATTCTGTTTCTTGGGATTGCCCATGTCGCTTGTGTCTTTCCGATTACTGCGGATTGTGCCCGGGTCTGGAGGAGCTGAATCAGAACGCGTCCATCAGGCTTCCCGGCTAGCCACGCCCCCTATATTTTGTTTTATGTCCCTTTGTAGATTTACACAGCCGTATCCCGAATTGTTTCTCTGTGGCTTTCTATAAGATATGTGTGGTTGTGGGTAACGAGTGATATCAGGCATGCATTTCCAACCATTGATGGATAAATTTAGGAGTAATCTGCATTGATGGATAAATTTAGGAGTAATCTGCAGGAGCACTGCTGCACCCCTCCTGGCTGGGCAGGGTCATCAAAATAAATTTGCTCTTGAGAGTGCTATATTTGTTCCCAATGCTGCCAAACTATATCCCAGCAGCTTTTTTTGCCTTATTAAGTTTGTAAGATCACTGCCCTATGCTGACGAAGCTGAGCGTCTGGCTTTGCCAGACTTTAGATTGTATTATATAGCCACACATCTCCTGATAATTGTAAAGTGGTCTAAGACAGGGGTCTTCAAACTTTGGAAGGAGATAGAAACTGATATGGTAGGTAAACAACTTATAGCTCTAGCTGGATAGACCAGAGTAGGCAAATGCCAACCCAATATCCCTTTATCCTGGCCATTTTAAAAATATTGCATACAGTGGCTGTGAAATGGGCGTTGTCCTCCTTCCCATCTCCAAAATACCCCCTGATCCAAACTGGCTTTGAAAGCACTCCCTAATCCCACCTACTTCAGACACTAAAGACACAGGTCATACATATACCTGTAGATGGAAAGGCTCCTGTCAGGACCTTAATCCACCATTCATGATACAATTGATATTCCAATAATTGAGATTACTCTTGACCTTCCTTAGAAACATCCTTTAACCTCCTTTAAATTGTGTTTACACCCTGATCCCTTAGAACATGGGATTACATTTCTTTATAGCACTCTCCAAGTTAAAATGGGAACAGCACCCCCAAAGTTAATGGCAAAACTCGCTACAGGCCAATGGGAAAAGACCTGCAGCCTTAGGCAGCACTGTTTGCTTCCTAGTAGGGCACAGGAATCAGCCGTACTCAACCCCAGATATTTTATGGCTGGCAGATCGGGTTTGGTCTGGGACATTGGTATGAATACATTCAGAATTGTCGATTTAGAGTACAGAACACTGCAGTTATGCACAACTATGCACAACATAGACCCAAGGGTAGTCAACAGGGAACTCTTCTGCACATATGGTGGGATTGTCCATTACACCCCTTCTTAAGAGGGAAACACCTTGCTCCAGAAATTATCAGATGCCTGCCCTCTCCTGATAACATGCACTAATGCTACTACATCACATGACCATCTGTAAGTCATTATATAAGAAATCCATGACTATACACATACTAAATGTAGCTAAAGACCATATACCTCTTTTCTGGAGACGAACAGTGCCACCAGCTCTTAGCTCATGGTTCCAGCGAATGGGAGAACTCTGCTCTGTTGAGGAGTTTAGTACTGAGGGGAGAACACAAAGTTACCTGGCAATCTAAACTCAAAGGATATTGTCTTTTGACACGGCTGACTTTAGGGGCCTGTTATTGTGATAGTTGCACACTAGATGGGAGGGGATGGGGTAGAATGGGAAAAAACAGGTAGGTGGGGAGGCAGAGTTAGACCATTGCTGTTGACCTTGAGGTAGAAATTTCACTTCTAAACTGTGTTAAAAGGATCTTAAAGAATCTAGCTCTAGTTGTAGGAATTATTGTTTAGCAATTAACATATTGAACATATGTTAAGTGGGGAAGGAAAAAAAGCAACATAAAAGTATCACATATGCTATGGATGTACCTAGATGTCTGCTATTACAAATGTATGTATGTTATATGACTTGAGCCAACCTGAGAATTGAGGAAAAACTATTTGATAAAAATATATTTACACCAAAAAAACTAATTTTATATTTATATACTTGAGTACACTCTATTTTGCTTTTGTACACAAGTTTGCTGACAAGCACCATGCTTGTACACCGTAGATCCTAGAGTGCAGGCTAGGAAAGCATTTTCTAATATATATATATATATATATATATATATATATATATATATATATATATATATATACGTATATATATTCTATTCTCATATATTCCTTCCCTTCTCAGTTCTCCCTTTCTTTCTTTGTTCTGAATATACAGCAGGTCACAGTTCCACTATTCCATGCAAACCAAAAGTTTCCTAATTAGCAGCAGAGTTTCTTTCTTTAGATCAAATAGGAAACGGAAACTTTTTAACGATTCCTCAGTGAGTATTGGCACCTTTTCTATTTTATGAAGGTGGCTGAGCCTGTTTCATGCTCTGCCAATTAAAGTTGCTGAGTCTGGATTCAGACGTATTTTATCCTATGTCGAGGTTAAAACACCCTTTTAGATGGAAGCCATTTTATGCCTTTCTCTAAACAAGCAACAGGTATAAGCAGAATCTAAGCATGGTAAGAGGTATCTGTGTCTTTTTATCCCAGTGACTCTCAACTTTGTAGATGGTTTGTTTCAACAATTCTCGCTTTCTCACGTTTTATGAGACCTATGTCCCCTTTGCTTATTTATATGCACTTTTGCATAACCTGACCTTTACAAACCAGCAGCGGTGGGCCATGTGTTATTGTTCTATATCCCTTCCTCGTTTTTTATTTTTATTTTTATTAATGTCTCTAATTTTTAAAAAAAAATGTGTTCCACCTTCAACCTATTGCTCATTTTCCTTCACATGAGTTATGCTTTCATCCCCCCTTATTCTCTCTGTTAGAGGTCTTTCCCACTGCGCAGTTTGATATTAGCACTGGCCACAGATGTTGGTAGCTTGGCACTGTTTACTGCATGAAACTGCTTTAGCTGTTTAATCATCTCTTATATATATTCCAAAATCTGAAAGAAGGGGGATGGGGAGAGATGCTAATGTACAGGTGTCCCCTTTGTCTTGTTCTCACGGTTACCTCCTAGGGGCCTGTGAGTTGTTAATGAGAGAACAGCGTTCTCTTCTTCCTCTACATTAACTTCTTTAAAGAAATCCCAAATAGAAATCAGCCAGTCAGTGTGATTTCCTACAATAGACTGGGCAAGATCAAGAACCCATGTAATTGTATCCTTTACATTTTTGCGATAAACAGTTCTGTCAAGGTTAGAAAATCATCATGTTTTTTCATTTTGTTCTTTATATTACATATTTTCATATATGACAGGACGAGTGTGCAGGCAAGATGAATGGGAAAATGTGAACAGTGAACTTGCCAACCTAGGTGAGAGCTAACCATGAATATACAGAAAAGGCAAAAATGATAAAGAGGAAAATTACCAGACCTTGTGGTGAAATCTCGGTAAAAATAAATTTAGTAGGCCGAGATTGCCACGTGGTATGTGTACGTGCATATACTGATGTATCGGTCGGTTGGTTGCACGTGGCAAAGATACAATCAATAGTGTACGGAGCATGTGCAAGAATACAGGATACAGAATTCCCCGACTCCATTGTGCTGGACAGGCCATTTGGTCAAACAGGAAGTTAGTCTTTGTTCGGTTGATTGGGTAAGACTATGTGTGGGTGGAGCTTATTATGGGTGGAGTTATATGCCTATATAAGGGACCTACAATGTATGTTTGGGGCTCAGATCTTGTTGTATTTTGGTGACATTAGTCCCTCTGAGTCCCGGTCGGTGAATCGAATAAAGATCTCTTCCTTCCTGAAGAAACCTGTGTCCATCTCTCTGTGCTCGGCTTCCGTCAGTTTCTCCGGTATCATTTGGTGCATTGGCCGGGAAGCTCATCGTTCAACGGTAGCTGAGAAGCAGAGGCGTGAGACGGTCTATCTTTGCCCACGCTCTCTACGGCTGCACCCCTGAACTTCTGCGTGGACCTCCTTTCGTCTCGGCGCCACTGGTCTGTTGTCCAGGAGATCATCGGCCTCTACATAGTAAGTGCTGGGGTGTCCCCGTCGATGAGTGTGAACTCAGGTTCAGGAACGAGGAGGTAAGACGACTACTGTTTTAGACGGTGGACCCACTCAGGGTATTGGATACCGATTGTGCGGTAGGCCCATAAGGGGTTATTTGTGTATGGAATTGGCCCCCTCCAGTGGAGGGAAGGAGCGAAGGCGCACCGCTCATAATTAAACGCCCTGTAGTCAGCCCGTTTAATTTTGTTATTGGAGTCAGGCTGGGTCCTGTGTAAATAGCCCAAGCCGGACACCGGTGTCTTGTCTAGACTAGCGTTCTAGGGTGTATATTCGCTAGGTCGGAGGGACCGGGAGACTAAGCAGACTCTGATGTACATTATCGTTTGCTAGCTCTCAACCTATCTTGG
This sequence comes from Pelobates fuscus, assembly GCF_036172605.1. Classification (NCBI taxonomy): domain Eukaryota; kingdom Metazoa; phylum Chordata; class Amphibia; order Anura; family Pelobatidae; genus Pelobates; species Pelobates fuscus. Next base: position 305,707,710 of record NC_086321.1, read on the forward strand.
CTAAGTGGGAAGGCGTGTAAATTTGGAACCCACTAGACTTTTGATAGAGGAGATAGACTAAGAGGGTACTGTTGTAATTTCCGCCCTCTAGTTCGCTATATGAGGTGCTTGGGCAGCGTGGCTAACCAAAACGGATGTAAATAGTTTTAGGTAGTCCATCGAGGTACTGGCCAATAGATTAGTTGGGAATTGAAATGAGTTAAAGATTGTTGTAGTAGAGTGTATATCTTGCTAGATAGCGTGAGCTCTGCCGTCTAGCGAGAGTGTGAATAGTGTTTAACTGTATTATAGCGCACGATACCATAACCATGTATAATAACTACTGATACTGTAAATAACCACTAATAACTGTCGTCTATGTTGTATGTTTAACACCATGACCACTACTAATTGAACTGTGACTTTAAATTGTACTCTAACCAATGCTAACCGTACTATAACTACTGTTTGTAAAGACGATGTTACTGGGGTGTGTTATAGACGGGTGTAGCGGCACCCCGGTGTAGTAGGGGTTTACGCCGCTGAGAAGGTGTCCTTTCCCCCAAGCACGAAGTTAGCTACAGCATAACAGGTTCCCCATAATTACGACATCCAAGTAATAATCATCCCCTCCAAGCACGAGACGAGACTCTGTGTTGAGGGTCAAAGTAGGAATAATGTTTATTCGGTAACTCGGGCTTTTATGCCGTACAACAACTCCTCCCCGTATCCGGAGGAGATAATACATTTACAGTGGGAGTCACTCCCACTGTACCGAGCAGAATATTATACCATTATTACAAGTTTATATAATCCACACAATATGCAACGAAAATACATTGTGCTACGTGTATTAGGGAACGGAGATCTAGGGGAACAATATACGTGAAAATCCCCTAGATCGGTTGGGCCGTTCGCCAGATACACGTTTGCACCAATTACTCAAAAACTATACAAGATAAACGAAAACTCTCTGTTGGACCGGGTGTCTTTAGTTCGGTACTTTGGATCCGTCGACTAGCATGGGCGTACGTCGTTGGTAAGGTCGGAATTCGTCGTGTGGAAAGTTCGGTCATTAGTCCATGCGGTCAAAATGGCCGCGACCCATTGTTCTCTCCACGTGGCGATGTATACCGTACGGATCCACAAGTACCCGAAATCCACAATAATCCATATGCAACGGCAATTCTCCGAGATGGTATCTGTTACACCCAAAAGGGGTCTGTCACACGGCTCCCTCCTAGTGGTACACTCCGGCAGACCTGGATTGATCCTTTCGGATTAACTTAGGGATGACCGGAATTCATTTGTCCGGAGAATTGTCCAGTTGTCGAGACAACCCATCGGCGTTGCCATTTAGCTTACCGGGTCGATAGCTGATGGTGAAATTGTACGTTTGCAGGGCCAAGCTCCATCTTAGCAATCGGCCGTTGTCTCCTGCGACCCGGTTAAGCCATACCAATGGATTGTGATCGGTTACCAAAGAGAATTCCTGTCCATACAAATAAGGTGTTAGTTTTTTCAATGCCCATACCAGGGCCAGGCACTCTTTCTCTACGGCCGCATAACTCACTTCCCTCGGTAACAGCTTTCGGCTGAGGTATGCGACCGGATGCTCTTTTCCATCTTCCCCGATTTGGCTCAGCACAGCCCCCAGTCCATACATGGAAGCGTCTGTATGTACAAGGAAACGTTTGTTAGGTACTGGGGCAGCCAAGACAGGAGCATTAACAAGAGCATGTTTGAGAGATTGAAATGCGGCTTCGCAAGCGGGAGACCACAGGACCTGTCTGGGTAAATTCTTTTTGGTCAAGTCAGTCAAAGGTTTGGCTACCGTGCTATAATCAGGGACAAAGCGCCTATAGTACCCGGCGGTCCCTAAGAAGGCCAATACCTGGGTCTTGGTATTCGGTGTGGGCCAGTTCGCTACTGCCTCAACCTTGGCAGGCTCCGGTCTCTGGTTTCCACACCCCACCCGGTGTCCCAGGTATTGGACCTCGGCCATTCCTAAATGGCATTTCTCGGGTTTTAGTGTCAGGCCCGCGGCCCGAATCTTATCTAGGACTACCCCTACGTGGACTAAATGTTCTTCCCAAGACTCACTGTAGATCGCAATGTCATCCAGGTATGCACACGCAAACTCCTGGAAGCCATCGAGGAGCCGATCCACCATTCGCTGGAACGTAGCCGGGGCATTTTTCATCCCGAATGGCATGACCTTAAATTGGTATAAGCCAAACGGGGTGACAAAGGCCGACTTGGGGACGGCATCCTCGGCCAGGGGGATCTGCCAATAACCCTTGCAGAGGTCTATGGTAGAGAGGTAGTTACCCCTGGCTATGCGATCTAATAATTCGTCTACCCGAGGCATGGGGTAAGCGTCAGTGGTAGTCTTTTCATTTAGTCGCCTGTAGTCGACGCAGAACCGAGTGGTTCCGTCTTTCTTGGGGACTAAGACTACGGGAGAGGCCCAGGGACTGTCGGATGGCTCAATGACCCCCAGCTGGGTCATTTCCCGTATTTCCTTCAGCATTCCGTCCCGGACGGCTTCCGGAATACGGTACGGGGGTTGTCGGAGGGGGGCCTGCCCTGGGGTCTCTACTTTGTGTATGGCCAGGGTGGTGTATCCTGGCTCCTGGGAGAAGGTACTCTGCTTCTCCCATAGGAGCTGTCTAGCCTGCTCTAGCTCCGTAGGGTTCAGTCGTTCTCCCAGCTTCACTAGGCTAACTGGGTCGGGGTGAGTCTCCTTTTCCAGCAGGTCAGGTAGGGGTAAATTTTCGGGGTCATCAGTAGCTGGGGCACAAACAGCGTTAACATCTTCCTGTCGCTCTTGGTACTCTTTCAACATGTTCACATGAAAGGAGCGTTGGATCCTTTCATCTGCACAGCTGGCAATAAGGTAGGTGGTATCACAGAGTTGGGCTAAAACCTTGTAAGGACCCTGCCACGCAGCCTGCAGTTTGTTGTCCTTCACCGGTTTTAGCACCAATACCTTCTGCCCTATATGGAACAGTCGTTGCCGGGCACCCCTATCGTACCATCGTTTCTGTCGCCCCTGGGCCGCCTGGAGATTCTCCCTTACCAATAGGGAGAGTTGCTCCATGCGGTCCCGGAGCTCCAGGACATATGGCACAATAGGTGTCCCTGTCTGTTCGGTTTCCCCTTCCCAGTGGTCCCGAATGAGATCGAGGGGTCCTCGCACCCTCCTCCCATACAATAACTCAAAGGGAGAAAAACCCGTAGATTCTTGGGGGACCTCCCTATAGGCAAATAACAGGTGGGGTAAGAATCTCTCCCAGTCTCTGCAACCGTCCGTAAAGGTCCTCAACATTTGTTTGAGAGTCCCATTAAAGCGCTCACAGAGACCGTTAGTTTGAGGGTGGTACGGGGAACTGAGCAGGGGTTTAATGTGGCACACTTTCCATAACTGCTGTGTGAGTACGGCAGTGAACTGGGTTCCCTGGTCGGATAGGATTTCTTTAGGGAACCCCACCCGAGTGAATATCTTAACCAAGGCATCGGCTACCGTCTCCGCTTCAATATTCGGCAGGGGTACCGCCTCGGGGTACCGGGTCCCATAGTCCACCACGGTAAGAATGTACTTCTTACCGGACGGGCTATGTCGCGCTAGGGGGCCTACAATGTCGACGGCGACCCTATAGAAGGGTTCCCCAATGATCGGCATCGACATTAATTTAGCCTTCGGGCGATCTCCCCTCTTACCCACCCGTTGGCAAGTGTCACAGGTTCTGCAATATTGTCGCACGTCCCGGTTAAACCCTGGCCAGAAGAAATTCTGGGTAATCCTATGGGCCGTGCGACGTACTCCTGAATGGCCAGCTAAGGGTATATCGTGAGCGATCCTCATGATCTCTCGCCTGTACTTTTTCGGTAGCACTAGTTGCTTCTGTGGGACGGGGTTTTTACCTGCTGCGGGCTCCTGGGGGATCCTATACAGTCTATCCCCCACCCACTCGTAGCTTTCCCCATCTGTCCCCGGTTCCCCTTTCTCTGCCTTATCCCTATATTTCCGGAGAGTGACGTCTTCCCGCGTCTCCCTCCCAAAAGTCTCAGGGGTATCCCAGTCTAAGGGGGTCTGTCCTAAGGTCACAGTCGGAGGGTCAGATCTTACCTGGGTCTCCGCGACTGGCGGGCCGGTTCCAATAGCACGAGCCTGAGCCCGGGTGGTGACAGGGCAGGCTCCAGCAGGGCCTTGGGGAGCAAAAGCGGACAACAGCGGGGCTAAGTCATTTCCCAAAAGTACTTCCGCGGGTAGCCCTTTCATCAGGCCCACATTCACTTGGCCAGCTCCCACCCCCCAATCCAAATGCACTCGGGCCGTGGGGAGGCGATGTACTGCACCCCCGGCCACTCTAACGGCCACCGTTTGGCCAGTATGTTCTTTTTCTGGGACCAGGTCGTGTTGAATCAAGGTTAAGGTGGCCCCAGTGTCTCGTAACCCACTGACAATTTGTCCATTCACTCGGACTGTTTGTCGGTGATGCTGCCGGTTGTCTACAGCAGCCGCATATAGGGGATTGGCCTCGTGTAAAATCTCCCATTGCTCTTCCCCCAGGGGTTGGGCTTCAATGCAATGGGCCCCTGAGGAAAAAGGTCGGGGGTTCCCTTCAGCGGGCTTCCTCCAGGAAGTTTGTGGAGCGGGATCAAGTGGGCATTTGTCCCTCAGGTGACCCACTTGCTGGCACCTATGGCACCGCCGGCGGTCCGGGACACTTGACTGGGTGAAGCGGGAGGAAGTGTTGTAGCTAGGTTGGATAGTGGGGGTGGTTGGAGTAGGGCCGACAGGGCGGCTTTCTACTCGGGCAGCTGTCTTTTGGGCCGAGAGATCGGGTTTGCGGGCGTCTGCGTACTCGTCGGCCAACCGGGCGGCTTCGGGTAGGGTAAGTGGTCTCCTATCCCGAATCCACTCTCTGAGCTCCTTGTCCACCTTTTCAAAAAAATGTTCTAACAAAAACAACTGTAAAACCTCCTCCGCGGTGGTAGCTTGGCACCCATCCATCCAGTGGCCAGCCGTGCGTTGTAATCGGCAGGCCCATTCGGTGTAGGAGTCACCGGTTTGCTTTCGGGATTCCCGGAAGCGTCTCCGATATGCTTCGGGGGTTACCGCATATCGGGACAATAGAGCTTCTTTTACCAATCGGTAGTTTCCCACCTCATGGTCCGAGATCGCCCGGAAAGCATCGCTGGCTCGTCCGGATAATTTGCCAGACAAAATTTTGACCCACTCCTCGGAGGGTACTTTATGCAGGGCACATTGACGTTCAAAGTCCGCTAGGTATTGGTCAATCTCCCCCTCTGCTTCCACAAAATTTTTAAAAGCGGCAAAGTGTACTTTCCTCTTTTCCTCGGGAGTTTGGAAAGTCCCCGCAATCGGACTGGTGCCAGTGGAAGTCTGGCGCCGGTTGGCATCGACTGCCGCAATGACTTGGGTTACAATCCTAGGTGAGGGGTTTGGTCCGTAGTGAGCCAGCCTTACCCTCACCTCGTGGTCGAATTGTTCATCTGCTGGCGTTCGGACCAAGGCGATCTCCGGTTCTGGGTTTGGTTCGACATCCAGTCCGTCATTCTGTTCGGCTAGGTCCAATGCGACCAATTCTGCCAAAATGTCTCTTTTCTTTTTGTTGCTAGCCGAACGACCACGGCTCTCCAACAAGTCTTTTAGGGTAGATCGTTTCAACCTTCCGTAGTAGGCCTCCATCCTGATTGCTCTCGGTAGCTGTCCTTCTGGGGTGAAAGAACGATCCCACCGCTGCCACCAATTGTAGCGGCACCCCGGTGTAGTAGGGGTTTACGCCGCTGAGAAGGTGTCCTTTCCCCCAAGCACGAAGTTAGCTACAGCATAACAGGTTCCCCATAATTACGACATCCAAGTAATAATCATCCCCTCCAAGCACGAGACGAGACTCTGTGTTGAGGGTCAAAGTAGGAATAATGTTTATTCGGTAACTCGGGCTTTTATGCCGTACAACAACTCCTCCCCGTATCCGGAGGAGATAATACATTTACAGTGGGAGTCACTCCCACTGTACCGAGCAGAATATTATACCATTATTACAAGTTTATATAATCCACACAATATGCAACGAAAATACATTGTGCTACGTGTATTAGGGAACGGAGATCTAGGGGAACAATATACGTGAAAATCCCCTAGATCGGTTGGGCCGTTCGCCAGATACACGTTTGCACCAATTACTCAAAAACTATACAAGATAAACGAAAACTCTCTGTTGGACCGGGTGTCTTTAGTTCGGTACTTTGGATCCGTCGACTAGCATGGGCGTACGTCGTTGGTAAGGTCGGAATTCGTCGTGTGGAAAGTTCGGTCATTAGTCCATGCGGTCAAAATGGCCGCGACCCATTGTTCTCTCCACGTGGCAATGTATACCGTACGGATCCACAAGTACCCGAAATCCACAATAATCCATATGCAACGGCAATTCTCCGAGATGGTATCTGTTACACCCAAAAGGGGTCTGTCACAACGGGTAATTCAATACTGAGAATTATAACGTGGGTGATTGTACAGTTTCGCCAAAAGGCATAGTAATAGTTATTTAGTGACTGGTGTAACAGCTGTGTGTGTACGGGAATTCCCTGAGTGTTTTGTTGTGTGCGTTTCGCCTAGTAACTGTACCACGTGGTGCTGTTGCCAAGGGAACGGGTGTGACCGTTGGAAGTGTGTTTGTTTTGTTTCTGTTGGAGACGACGCTTCATTGTTAAGTATGGGTGCGTCAGATTCAACGGTTATGGATCCCTTAGGATGTATGTTGAAAAACTTTAAAAAGGGATATAATGTATAATGATTTGGGGGTAAAGATGTCTCCAACACGCCTGACTACTTTATGTAGTAGGGAATGGCCTACTTTGGTGGCTGCATGGCCACCACGTGGCAGTTTGGATCCTAATCTGGTACAGCGTGTACACGTGGCTGTATCAAGTAGGCCTAAACTTTACGGCCAGTTTCCGTATATTGTAAAAACCAAAGAAAAGAAAAACGTTACCTGCGCTTTCTCCTTAATCCCTATGTATATTTAGACAAATGGAGGTCATTTAGTTGCTCCAATGGCCATTGGAGGGAATGCCCGCCTGCCAACGTCAAGGCAGACCCCCTTAAGCGGGTCCTAACACTGACCCTTCAGCCTGCTTCCTTGAGCTTCTGGCAAAGATATCTCTAATGAGACCGAAAGGGGTATTTTTTATATACACCCCTATACTTATTAACCCTTAATAGGGAACACATGGGATGGGTAGCAGCATTGTAACCAGGCTGTGTGATACAAAGTAAATACAAATACAAAAAGAGAAGTCCTGCGCTTAAGCAGCAAGGACTACAACACACATCAGCCCCAATATATAGTAAAAACCAAAGAAAAGAAAAACGTTACCTGCGCTTTCTCCTTAATCCCTATGTATATTTAGACAAATGGAGGTCATTTAGTTGCTCCAATGGCCATTGGAGGGAATGCCCACCTGCCAACGTCAAGGCAGACCCCCCTAAGCGGGTCCTAACACTGACCCTTCAGCCTGCTTCCTTGAGCTTCTGGCAAAGATATCTCTAATGAGACCGAAAGGGGTATTTTTTATATACACCCCTATACTTATTAACCCTTAATAGGGAACACATGGGATGGGTAGCAGCATTGTAACCAGGCTGTGTGATACAAAGTAAATACAAATACAAAAAGAGAAGTCCATGGTGGCCAGAACTCGCTTGTCCACTAAGGCCGTAATTACGCCTATTTTGGACACGCCCCTGAGTCAGAGATCCCCATGCCGCCCCCTTACTCCTCCTCCACAGGAAGAGAAAGGGGAGGTGCTGTTGGTAACGCTACTCCCCTTGCCCCTTTGTCCCCTCCTACTCCCTCCTCTAGCTCAGAGTCCAGCCCTCTTGTTCTAAACCCTCCCCTTCCGGTACCTACCTCTGTTGACCCCACCTATCCAGATTTGATGTCATTTCTAGTTCCTGGTCAGGCTCCTCCCAGCCCGGCCTGGAATATTTTACTTACTGACCTCCCCCTCAGTAAAGAAAAAGCGTCCCCTTCCCCTCGTCTTAGTAGCCCTCGACCGGAACCCCTAACTGACATTTCTAAACGAAGCCCCATACTAACCCATCCAACCCCGACATTATCAAATGCCTCTCCGACTGACACCGGGCCCGACACATATTAACGGTGAAGGCCAGTTACAACACGCTGATCCCGTATTCGTTTATGTTCCCTTCACTACAACTGATCTATTTAACTGGAAGACCCATAACTCCTCATACACCGATAAACCTCAAGCCATGACGGATTTGTTTACCTCTATAATCCAGACACATAATCCCACTTGGGCTGATTGCCAGCAATTGCTTATGACATTGTTCAATAACGAGGAAAGGACACGGATAAACCAAGCGGCAATTAAAGCGCTGAAAGAAGTGGCCCGTACACAAAATCAGGCCAACCCGGCAGCATGGGCCTCAGCCCATTATCCAAATACTGATCCGGAGTGGAATGTCAATGGCACAGACATGGCCCATTTAAAAGCATACAGGGATGCTATTATTGATGGCATGAAAGCCGGAGTGGAAAAGGCGATTAATATGTCTAAGACGGCTGAGGTATTACAGAAATGTGATTAATCGCCCAGTGCCTTTTATGATCGATTACTGGAGTTGTATACCCCCTTTAATCCAGAGGCTCCTGAGAATTCCCGGATGGTTAACTCTGCCTTTGTCAGCCAGGCCTACGGAGATATAAAGCGCAAGCTACAGAAGTTAGAAGGGTTTGTAGGGATGTCTATAACCCAACTAATGGAGATAGCAAATAAGGTCTATATGAATAGGGAGACAGAGATGAAAAAGGAAGAAGAGCGAAAGATGCGAAGGAAAGTAGATATGCTAGTGGTAGCTATCGCAGGCGTAGATAGAAGGGAAAAGGAAGTATATTGAGGAACGGAAAAAGGCGAGAATAAGTGGAATAGGGAGCCATTAAGTAGGAACCAATGCGCGTATTGTAGGGAAGAAGGGCATTGGAGAAGTGAGTGTCCACAGAGGGAACAAAAGGAGATAGACAGACCTAGGGCAGGGTATAGCAATAATTATAGAGGCAGAGCGAGAGGAAGAGGAGGCCCTGGAGGAAATAGTGGGAATAATAGAGGAAGCATTAGTGGAGATAGGTATTACCCCGCAGCGCAGAGACCCCGAGAGAGAGGATAGGGGCTTTGTGGGTTTGGCTGACACTGTCATGGAAGACTATTGATACCGACCGGGCTCCATCCCCCTTGGCCGAGCGGAGCCTATAGTCGATGTAGCAATAGGGGGAAAAAGGAGTTCTTTCATGATTGACACTGGTGCTGAACATTCGGTGGTGACGGACCTAGTCGCTCCTCCCTCCGGAAGAACTATTACCGTAATAGGAGCAACTGGAAGGAGTGCCGCTAAACCGGTTCTTAAAAGTCGACTGTTCATTGGGAGGCCACGTAGTAAAACACCAGTTCCTTTACATGCCTGAATGTCCAGTCCAACTGCTAGGACGTGATTTATTATCAAAATTACAAGCACAGATAAAATTTCTGCCTAACGGAACACCATCTTTGAAGTTCAATGGACCCTCAGGCATAATGACGATATCAGTACCAAAGGAAGAAGAGTGACGACTTTATACAGTGTTGACCAGCCAAAACCCTAAGAGTGATGAATCCTTGTTTAATGTACCAGGAGTATGGGCAGAGAATAACCCACCAGGACTTGCTCGTAATATTCCACCTATTCGTATTGAACTAAAGCGTGGGGTTTATCCAGTGAGCTTAAGACAATATCATATCCCACAAAAGTCCAAGAAGAACCTACAATCTTATTTGGATAAGTTCATAAGGTATGGTATCCTAAAATTCTGTACTTCCCCCTGGAACACCCCATTGTTGCCTGTTCAAAAGCCGGGACAGGTGAGTATCGCCCTGTGCAGGACTTGAGAGCAGTCAATGATGCGGTAGTAAGTATACATCCAGTTGTACCCAATTATATAACCTGCTTGCTTTAATTCCGGGTGGGGCTACCTACTTCACAGTTTTGGATCTCAAAGATGCCTTCTTTTGCCTACGAATTGCTGCGGAAAGCCAGTGTATCTTTGCATTCCAATGGGAAAATGCTGTAACGGGCTCGAACGCCAGATAACTTGGACAAGACTGCCCCAAGGGTTTAAAAATTCACCTACCCTATTTGGATCAGCTTTAAGTCAAGACTTACTGGATTTCAAGTCCATCCCAGGAGAATGTGTATTATTACAATACGTAGATGATTTGTTGATAGCGGCAGTTACAAGAGAAATATGTCAGCAAACAACACATGATTTACTGCACATTCTTTGGAAAGCAGGATACAAGGTGTCCAGGAAGAAAGTCCAGTTGTGTCAGCCAACTGTCAAGTATCTGGGATTCCATATCTCTGAAGGCCAAAGGATAATGGGGCCAGAGAGAAAAGAAGCTGTATGCCAAGTACCAATACCCAAGAATAGAAGACAAGTGCGGGAATTCTTGGGGGCAGCAGGCTTCTGTAGGATATGGATTCCCAGTTATGCGATATTGGCGAAACTCTTTATGCGGCTATAAAAGGTACAGAACACAATCCCTTCCTGTGGACCTTCGAACAGCAGAAGGCATTTGAAGATGTTAAGAAGGCATTGATGAGCGCCCCAGCATTAGGTCTACCTGATCATACACGTCCATTCTACTTATATGTACATGAGCAAAGAAGAATGGCTGTGGGAGTATTGACACAATACTTGGGATCATGGCAACGACCTGTTGCATATATGTCCAAACAACTGGATGCAGTGGCCAGTGGTCTTCCACCTTGTCTAAGAGCCGTAGCTGCCGCCGCCCTGCTGGTAGCCAAAGCTGATAAGCTCACTCTGGGTCAGGAACTCTACGTGCGAGTCCCGCACGCAGTACAGACGTTGCTAGACTATAAAGGCAATCATTGGTTGAGTAATAGCCGTATGACTAAGTAACAAGCTATGTTATGTGAAAACCCAAGAGTGCATCTTGAGACTGTCAATACCCTGAATCCAGCTACCCTTTTGCCACAACCTACTGAGAGTCAACATGATTGCCTGGAGGTGATGGATGAAGTGTTCTCAAGTAGACTGGACCTTCGTGATTTTCCCATCCAGAACCCTGATGTCCAGTACTATACGGACGGCAGTAGTTATGTGAAAGAAGGGATTCGCTATGCAGGATATGCAGTGACAACCATAGACAAGGTGATAGAAGCTCGGCCATTGTCAAAAGGAACATCGGCACAGAAGGCAGAACTAATTGCACTCACACGAGCGTTACAATTGGCTGAAGGATTGAGGGTGAACATCTATACGGACTCAAAGTATGCGTTTTTGACCACTCATGCCCATGGAGCTTTGTATAAAGAAAGAGGACTACTGAACTCAGAGGGTAAATAAATCAAGTACGCAGCTGAGATACTACAACTATTGCAAGCCGTATGGGAACCGAAAGAAGTTGGTATCATACATTGTCGAGCGCATTTGAAAGGTGATGGTGATGTAGTAAAAGGAAATCGGATGGCAGATAATGCAGCCAAGCGTGCCGCTGAATCAGGACAACAGGAGTATGTGGAGCATATAGCTGCTCTCATACCGACCCCTCTGTCTCAATGGACTCCAGTTTATACAGCTCAAGAAGAAGAGTGGTTAAAGACTGAAGCTGGAAAGTACCTGGAGAATAATTGGTATCAGTTAGAAGATGGAAGAATAGTTATTCCAGCATCGCTAGCTGTAGAAATTGTCCAGAATTATCACAATGGGACACATTCCGGGAGAGATAGTGTAACGGATGAGTACCTCCGTTAATGGATGCTCCTAGTGCTTTCTGAGGACTCCAAGCACTCTGGCAGACACCACAATCACCGAATCCGAGAAACCTTTAAATTCTCCCAAGCATATGAATGCTGTAGACCATTGAATAGGAACCATACGAATAGGCTTGTACTCCTAGCAGTCAACTGGAACAGCATGCAATAAATCCTTCCCCCAATAATGAGACAACACATCACTTTGAGGGTAAAACAGGAACTCTGGACTGGCTCATCCAGCCTGGCTTTTATTACAATAATATACATACAGGCCACACCCAGGGGGAGGCATAAAATCACCAATCACATACATGGTTCAGCCCACACATCCCCTCCCCTCAGATAACATTAAACCCAATTATCCGGTACACTTTTTCAGCCAAGTTCTGGATGTACCCCAAAAACCGGGGGTACACCTTTAAATCCAGCATCACTCTTATGGATAGCCCTTATTCAGGGGGACAACATATTCAAAATTCAAGTCATTCGGATGAATGGTTCGGGAGATATGGGGTTCCAAAGATTTGACCGACCGCATGGGTAAAGTATCCAAAAACAGTTCCATGCATTTTGGCCCTGCGGTCGGTCACAGAAAAGGGGATGAAACAGACGAATTGCCTGGGTTATAGAGACTAAGGGGAATTCGCATGAATCCCCTAGTTCGTGATTTTCTTTCTACCGAACGGCGGGCCGTTCGGTAGTTTCCCCACGAAATCCTGGAAGTCTGGAGGTCTCAGCGGTGTTTGCCTAGTCAAGTGTCCGATTTCAGTTCCAGACACTCGACGGCAAAACACCGCTGTTCGGTAGTTTAAGATGGCCGCCGCCACGTGTTCGGCTCCCGAATGGCGGCCACCCAGAGGACAAAGACCACACTGCACGGATTGCCAATTACCCGTTTGCAACATTGTTGCAAACGGTAATTGGAGGCACACTTAGTCCTGGGTGGTCTGGTTGTTCGGTAGTTTCCCTCAATATAATGAATGGAGGGATTCTACCGAACAATCAGATGAATGCTGCATACATATCCCAGGTAAAACTGAACACAGTATAACATATATAATATGAAAGGCAATATACTGAAATATGCTCCACAGTCTTAAAGGGACAGTAGTCCCAAAAGTCCCAATCTGTCCATAGATGATTTTAAAGGGCCAGTAGCCGCCATATAAAGTACAATATGCCCCAAATAACCCAGGGGCCATAGTCAGTAGGTAGGAGGCTAGCAAACAGGCTTCTCCAGGGCCCAGTGGCGAGGTTGGTTTCGCCACAGATAGTATGGAAGAATCTCTTAGGAAGCATTTCTACATACCAAGGTTGTCCAACTTGACTCAAGTCATTGTACGAAGATGTGTGATATGTGCCAAGAACAATGCAAGGCAAGGTCCAGTGAAACCACCGGGAGTCCAGTATATGGGAGGTCCGATCTCCAAATAGACTATACGGTAATGCCTAAATCCGGTGGACATCGTTACCTGTTAGTAGTTGTGTGTACCTACTCAGGTTCGGTAGAAGCATGTCCCACTCGTACAGAGAAAGCAGGAGAAGTTGTGCGATTTCTGTTGCGGGAAATAATACCCAGATATGGACTACCATGCTCTATAGGATCGGATAATGGTCCAGCCTTTGTTCACCAGTGCCTACAACAACTGACTCATATGCTTGGTATTAAGTGGAAACTTCATACGGCATATAGGCCTCAGAGTTCTGGAAAAGTGGAAAGGATGAACAGAACTATTAAGAACCAATTGGCAAAGATGTGTCAAGAAACTCAACTTAAGAGCAATGTTCTTTTGCCAATAGCTCTGTTGCGCATTCGTAGTACACCTACCAGAAGGATGGGTCTCTCACCTTTTGAAATTATGTATGGGCATCCACCTCCTGTACTTGGTAACTTAAGGGGGGACTTGAGTCAGTTGGGAGAAGGAATTACCCGGCAGCAGGTTGTAGAGATGGGTAAAACTATGGAGGAGGTACAGAAATGGGTACAAGATAGGCTACCTGTGAATATTTATCCACCTGTCAGTGGCGTCGCAAAGGGGGGGCCAGAGGGGGCCATGCCCCCCCCCTACATCATGCTGTGCCCCCCCTTGGGCCCCCCCAAATGCCAGCAACCTACTGGCTATGTGTTTAAATTATATTCCCTCGGGCTGTAACAGCCTGTTACAGCCCGAGGGAATGCAGGGCAGAGCAGCTGGAGCGCGTGATCAGGTGCTGTCTGGGGCTGGAGGGAGCACTGACAGGCTCCCGGCACAGGCCCCGCCCCCAAATGAAGCCCCGCCTCCCGCACACAAGCCCCGCCCCCGCCATTAAGCAGCAGCCCATGGTGCTGCTGAAAAGCATGGAAGATGGCTGCCTGACCCCCAGCAACAGCCTCCAGTGACAGGTAGGCTTAATGTGCTTGTGTGTGTCTGTCTGTCTGCCTGCCTGCTAGTGAGGAAGTTTGTGTGTCTGTATGTATGGACTCAGCCTCCCTACCACCCTCCCCACCACCCTCATCCTCACCACCCTCAGCCTCCCTACAAACTTCAGCCTAACCACCCTCCCCACCACCTTCAGCCTCCCTACCCTCCCCACCACCCTCAGCCTCACCACCCTCCCCACCACCCTCAGCCTCCCCACCCTCCCCACCCCCCTCAGCACCCCACAACCCTCAGCCTCAGCACCCCCCAATAACCTCAGCACCTCCAATAACCTCAGCCTCCCCACCCTCCTCAGCCTCACCACCCTCCCCACCACCCTCAGCCTCACCCCCTCACCACCCTCAGCCTCACCACCCTACCAGCCTCAGCACCCCCCACCACCCTAAGCCTCAGCACCCTCAGCCTCACCACCCCACCACCCTCAGCATCACCCTCCCTCACCACCCAGCGCATCACCCCCCTCACCATCCTCAGCATCACCCCCCCACCCCAACCACCCGCAGCATCACTCCCTCACCATCCTCAGCATCACCCCTCAGCCTCACTCCTCACCACCCTCAGCCTCACCCCCCACCCCCCTCAGCCTCACCCCTCACCCCCCTCAGCCTCACCCACCTCAGCCTCACCCCCCTCAGCCTCACCCCCTCACCACCCTCACCCCCTCAACCCCTCACCCCCTCCTTCTCACATCACATCACCCCCCCTCACTCTCACATCACCCCCCCCTCACTCTCACATCACCCCCCCCTCACTCTCACATAAACCCCCACCTTCTCACATCACATCACCCCCCCTCACTCTCACATCACCCCCCTCAATCTCACATCACCCCCCTCACTCTCACATCACCCCCCTCACTCTCACATCAACCCCCTCCTTCTCACATCACCCCCTCCTTCTCACATCACCCCCTCCTTCTCACATCACCCCCCTCTTCAATGTAACACGGCTGGCTCGCTCCACCATGCCACCGGACCACCAGGGAATGCGATCTCCCCCCTCCCTGGCACAGTAAGAACCAGGGAGGGGGGGGAGGATTGAAATATACACAAATAAAAAAAAAAATACTCCCCTCCCCCCTATTTTACACACACACTGCATCCTTACAAGTACACACTCTGCACTACACACACTACATCCACTAAACACACTCTGCACTACACACACACACACACACTACATTCACTAAACACACTCTGCACTACACACACACACTATATTCACTAAACACACTCTGCACTACACACACACACACACACACACACTACATTTACTAAACACACTCTGCACTGCACATACTCACACTACATTCACTAAACACATTCTGCACTCACTACAAACACAACATTCACTAAACACACTCTGCACTACACACACACACTCCATTCACTAAACACACTTTGCTCTACACACACACACACACTACATTTACTAAACACACTTTGCACCACACACACACTGCATTCACTTTACACACGTTGCACTCCCTACACACACACTACATTCACTACAAACACACTACATGCTCTATACACACTACATTTACTATGCACACTACATCCACTACAAAAACACACACACTGCATTCACTATACACACCTACATTCACTACACACACACTCTGCATCTAATGCATGCATACAAACATTACATACATTACACAAAACGTACAATCTGCATCCACTATACACACTGCATCCATGACACACATACCGCATCCACTACACACATTCTACATCCACTATACACACACACACCCTTCATCCTTGTGGGCAGCTCGGGGCTGGCCCTGGAGGCCCAGATCTTGAGCTGTGTCAGGGGCCCTAAAATTTCTGATGGCAGCGCTGCTCAGCAGTCTGTGTGTGTGTGTATGGACTCAGCAGTCTGTGTGTCTGTGTGTATGTCTTTGTGCCTGTGTGTGTATGGACTCAGCAGTCTGTGTGCGTGTATGGACTCAGCAGTCTGTGTGGATGTATGGACTCAGCAGTCTGTGTGGGTGTCTGTGTGTATGGACTTAGCAGTCTGTATGTGTGTATGGACTCAGCAGTCTGTATGTGTGTATGGACTCAGCAGTCTGTATGTGTGTATGGACTCAGCAGTCTGTATGTGTGTATGGACTCAGCAGTCTGTGTGTGTATAGACTCAGCAGTCTGTGTGTGTATGGACTCAGCAGTCTGTATGTGTGTATGGACTCAGCAATCTGTATGTGTGTATGGAGTCAGCAATCTGTATGTGTGTATGGACTCAGCAATCTGTATGTGTGTATGGACTCAGCAGTCTGTATGTGTGTATGGACTCAGCAGTCTGTATGTGTGTATGGACTCAGCAGTCTGTATGTGTGTATGGACTCAGCAATCTGTATGTGTGTATGGACTCAGCAGTCTGTGTGTGTGTGTATCTAGGACTCAGCAGTCTGTGTGTGTATGGACTCAGCACTCTGTGTGTGTGTGTGTGTATGGACTCAGCAGTCTGTGTGTCTGTCTGTGTGTATATGGACTCAGCAGTCTGTGTGTGTATGGGCTCAGCAGTCTGTGTGTGTATGGGCTCAGCAGTCTGTATGTCTGTCTGTGTGTGTGTGTGTGTGTGTGTATGGACTCAGCTGTGTGTGTGTTGGATTCAGCAGTCTGTGTGTGTCTGTATCTAGGACTCAGCACTCTGTGTGTGTGTGTATGGACTCAGCAGTCGGTGTGTCTGTCTGTGTGTATATGGACTCAGCAGTCTGTGTGTGTATGGACTCAGCAGTCTGTATGTCTGTGTGTGTGTGTGTGTGTATGGACTCAGCTGTGTGTGTGTTGGATTCAGCAGTCTGTGTGTAAGTGTAAAAATCAGCCTGTGTGCATTCAGCAACGTCTGTGTGGGTGTATTTAGAAGTTACTCGGTGTTCGTATTTGTGTACTGTGTGTATGTACTCAGCAGTCTATCAATAATTACAATTTTTATTCCTGTGAGTTGTTGTGTAGGAAGGGCCCCAGCTACAGCTAGCGGGGGTTCTGTGTGTGTGTGGGGGGGGGGGGGGTTCTGTGTGTGTGTGGCGGGGTTCTGTGTGTGTGTGGGGGAGGGGTTCTGTGTGTGGGGGGGTTCTGTGTGTGTGGAGGGGTGCTGTTTATGTGTGGAGGGGTGCTGTTTATGTGTGGAGGGCGGCTGTTTATGTGTGGAGGGGTTTTGTGTGCGAAGGGGTTCTGTGTGTGTGGAGGGGTTCTGTGTGCATGGAGGGGTTCTGTTTATGTGTGGAGGGGTGCTGTTTATGTGTGGAGGGGTGCTGTTTATGTGTGGAGGGGTTTTGTGTGCGAAGGGGTTCTGTGTGTGTGGAGGGGTTCTGTGTGCATGGAGGGGTTCTGTGTGCATGGAGGGGTTCTGTTTATGTGTGGAGGGGTTCTGTTTATGTGTGGAGGGGCTCTGTGTGCGTGAAGGGGTTCTGTGTGCGTGAAGGTGTTCTGTGTGCGTGAAGGGGTTCTATGTGCGTGAAGGGGTTGTGTGCGTGGGGGGGGGGTTCTGTGTGCGTGGGGGGTTCAGTGTGTGGGGGGTTCTGTGTGCGGGGGGTTCTGTGTGCGGGGGGGGGTTCTGTGTGTGTGGGGGGTTCTGTGTGTGTGGGGGGTGCTGTTTATGTGTGGAGGGGTGCTATTTATGTGTGGAGGGGTGCTGTTTATGTGTGGAGGGGTTTTGTGTGCGAAGGGGTTCTGTGTGTGTGGAGGGGTTCTGTGTGCGAAGGGGTTCTGTGTGTGTGGAGGGGTTCTGTGTGCATGGAGGGGTTCTGTTTATGTGTGGAGGGGTTCTGTTTATGTGTGGAGGGGTTCTGTGTGCATGAAGGGGTTCTGTGTGTTGGGGGGTTCTATGTGCATGAAGGGGATGTGTGCGTGGAGGAATTCTGTGTGCGTGGGGGGGTTCTGTGTGCGTGGGGGGTTCTGTGTTCTGTGTGTGTGTGTGGGGGGGGTTCTGTGTGTGTGTGTGTGGGGTTCTGTGTGTGTGTGGGGGGGTCTGTGTGTGGGGGGGTTCTGTGTGTGGGGGGGTTCTGTGTGTGTGTGTGGGGTGCTGTTGGTGAGGGGGAGGAGTGTAGTGTGTGTATGGGGGGTTAAAGCATTGATATATTTATATTTAAAAAAAAAATAATAACTTTTGTATTACTCCCCTCCCCCTTACCTTTGGTCAGGGCCCAGGGGAGAGGGGGAACAGCTTCAATTCAATCCCTGGAAGCTGAGGTGCCATCGCATGCAAGAATTAGGACAAAGATGTCAGGAGAAATGTATTTGATAATGTGTATATTTGTGTTTTTCATTATTCAGGAAGGTAGAGGTACCGACACACCAGGCTGTGAGGTTTGCATTAAGACTACAAAAACAGGTAATCATATTTCCCAGACCCTTATTTGGCATTCACAATATGAATGTAAAGGACATGTATCTAAGTGTAGATACTTAGGTATAGATTATAGTGTGTGCCATTTAGGAGCAGGGGAACCTAAGTGTTTTAGCCCAGAGTATCAACCCCGTACAATTTGGTTTACCCTTCGGAATGGAGACTCACAGGGGACCCTGATAAATAAGACAATACTAGAAACCATACATTCTTCAGGTGTTCTGCTATTTGATGCATGTAAGGCGATATAAAGTGGTAGAAAACCATGGAATGTATGTGGGGATCTATCAAGCTCGTGATATGACGTTGGGTCAGTTGTAACTAAATCAGTGTATTATAACATGGAACATACAGTAAAACCTCTACATTAACATATTAAAACAGTAACTTTTGCGTATAACCCCTTTGGCTCAGCCCAGTTCAAGGGTGAGCCCCCCTGCATATCCCTGTTTCCAGAGGTCAGCCAGCTCCTTTGCACACAGTTTCATGCCCCTGGGTCCCCACCCCTCTCCTCCATGCATTTACCGTCTTGGCCGCCTGTCTGTCCCCTTGGGTGTAGTCCATTGTGTTGATATGTGCGTTGGTATGCGTCCACTGTTCGCTTTCACGGATGTGTGCAAGGGCTGATGTGTTCCCTCCCTGGCCTTCCCCCCTCCGGTTCCCTATGTCTGCGTGTATGTCCGTCAGTTGAGTTATGTTCGTGTTACATGGGGGCAGGGTATGGGCGTCTGTCCGTTTCTACCCTATCCAGTCGGCTAGTGCTACATATCCCATAAAAATGGTGCGTCCCGGTGTTATTACCCTGACCTTTTTCCTTACCCCTCTCTTCACCCCCGGGCGTCTGAGCGGCATGGGCCCCCGCCCCCCGGCCTGCTCCTGGGTAGGTCGTCACTAGGCCCTTCGGGGGGGGGGGGCGGCTGCCCGCGCCGGTCATCCACCAGCCTCCCTTCCCTCTCCCGGTATTATGAAACACATTGCATGCATTTTTACCATCCCACACCCTGCCCTCCCTCCTCTCTCCAGTACTTATAAGCAATATCCCTTATAGGAGTGTGGTCGTGGTAAAGTACCCAAAGTCTCTCTGACCTGTCGGTCAGGTGTATCGAATACTTGCGGTTATTTCCGTCCGTCCAGAAGTCTCCGGATCTCGGGTCCCGGGCCGTGGTGCGTGGATCCCGGGTCCCGGGCAGTGGATCTGGGGCACCAATTTGCGTTTTCAGGGACGGTTGTGGGACGGTGGAGTCGTGTCCATGTTAGTCCTGTGTCAGGGAGTGTCTGTTCTTTGGCCCACAATATTGCCTGTCAGGTCCAAGTCAGATCCTCTGATAATGTGGCTGTGTCGGCTGGTCTCGTTCATGTCCGGTTAGGGAGCAGTGGGGCAGGGGATGGGGCTCCCCCAGGTGGCTTCGCTGTCTCAACTGGTCTCATTGTTGGATGCTGGCTGGTACCTCCGCTCCTCACAGGCCTCTCGGGCCCATAGCTTGCTGACGGGTGGTTCGCGGGATCTGGCTGCCTGTACCTTGCGGTCTCGGATTTGGAATAGGTGTATATAAGGTTAGGGGGTCCGGCCATTGTAGCGGGGCCGGCGTGATATGCAGCTCCTTTCCCAGGGCCTCCATGTCAGCCCTTTCTTTCACCATATATGGACCTTTTGTGGTGTGTACCTGTAGTCCATTCGGGAAGCACCATCGGTACTTAATTCTGTTGGCCTGGAGTTGCCTAGTGAATGGGCGCAGAGCCCTACGGTAGGCCAGGGTGGTGGGGGACAAGTCTGGAAACAGTTGGATCTCTTTGGCACCCGGCAATACTTTGTCTGCTTCTCTGGCTCTGCGCAGTATCTCCTCTTTTGTTTGGTAACTCGCCAGGCAGCAGATTGTGTCTCTGGGTAAGCTTCCTGGTGGTCCTTTCGGTCTAAGTGCCCTATGTGCTCGCACCAGGTCTATTGGTTCCTGAGGCGTGCGGGCCAGCAGGTTATTGAATATTTCCAGCAGGGTAGACTGTATAGGTGTGGTGTCATCCACCTCTTGAGGGATTCCTCGGATCCTGATGTTTTGCCTCCTCCCTCTATTGTCAAGGTCTTCTAGGTGGTACGCCATTTGTTGTATGCGTTGTACTGTTAGCTGCAGGGTCCCTGTGTTGGCAGACTGCGCCGCTTGCACGTGGTTGCAGTCCGCCTCGAGTTGGGACACCCTCTGGCTTAGGCCGCAAAACTCCTCCCTCATAGCCTGTATTTCTACCTTGATGGAGGCGCGGAGATCATTGTTCGCCTCTGCGAGGTCTGCTTTAGTAGGTAGACTTCGGAGAATGTTCATCCATTCCGGGTGTGTTTCGGCGGGGTGTGGTGTTGGTGCCTCGGTGAGGGTCTCCTCTCCGCACAGGGAGGGCGATGACGGGGAGTCGTCAGAGCCCTGTGCCTCGCGGTCTGCCGGGATCGACAGGTACTGCCGCATGGACGGGTTCGCGGTGCCCCTCGGGGTGTCCGCTGTTGTCCGTTATGATTTGCCCATTTTCGTGGCAATTGTGTGCTCTAGGCGAGGTTGTGCTGGGAGCCTTGCGGGGAGCTCCGGGTTCACGCGGCCATCTTCCTCGGCATCCAAGCCACCGCTCAACCGTATTAGAAGGTTACAGGCAGTGGTTGAGATCATTACCAATGAGACATCGCAATCGCTCAATCTCCTAGCGAAACATAATACTAGGATGAGGACAGCCGTTTACCAAAATAGATTAGCCTTGGATTATCTATTGGCAGTAGATGGAGGTGTATGTGGGAAGTTTAACCTAAGCAATTGTTGTCTTCAAATAGATGATGAAGGGCAAGCAATAGCTGAGCTTACTAGCCATATGGTTAAATTAGCACATGTACCTACTCAGGTATGGAAAGGGTATAATCCGAGTAGTTGGTTTGGTAACTGGTATGAGCAGTTTGGAGGACTCAAGGCATTGGTAGGTGGAGTCATGCTAATCTTGATGCTGTGCCTTCTCCTGCCATGTCTGATTCCTTTGATAGTTAGGTCTGTGCAGAGCTTTATAGAGAATATAGCAGAGAAAAAGGCTGCTGCACAGATAATGCCTATTTATAGGTATGAGGCTCTAAATCAAGGAGAACTAGTACAGGAAGAGGAATGTTGAGGGATTTGTATTTTTAGGGAGTCGCAAAGTCTGGTCTGGTTTATGGCAACTTGAGGTGTAAGCAAACTATGGTTAAGTGATGGATCTGGAATTGTGAAATATCAGAAGCATCAAAGGGGGGGGATGTGGTGGAATCTCGGTAAAAATAAATTTAGTAGGCCGAGATTGCCACGTGGTATGTGTACATGCATATACTGATGTATCGGTCGGTTGGTTGCACGTGGCAAAGATACAATCAGTAGTGTACGGAGCATGTGCAAGAATACAGGATACAGTATTCCCCTCCTCCATTGTGCTGGACAAGCCATGTGGTCAAACAGGAAGTTAGTCTTTGTTCGGTTGATTGGGTAAGAGTATGTGTGGGTGGAGCTTATTATGGGTGGAGTTATATGCCTATATAAGGGACCTACAATGTATGTTCGGGGCTCAGATCTTGTTGTATTTTGGTGACATTAGTCCCTCTGAGTCCCGGTCGGTGAATCGAATAAAGATCTCTTCCTTCCTGAAGAAACCTGTGTCCATCTCTCTGTGCTCGGCTTCCGTCAGTTTCTCCAGTATCAACCTTACAGTGGCTAGTTTCAATGAAATACTTTTTGATATGTCAAAACTAGTGATGTACCGAACTGTTCGCCGGCGAATAGTTCCTGGCGAACATAGCGTGTTCGCGTTCGCCATGGCGGGCGAACACATGCGCGGTTCGATCCGCCCCCTATTCGTCATCATTGAGCAAACTTTGACCCTGTGCCTCACGGTCAGCAGACACATTCCAGCAAATTAGCAGCAGACCCTCCCTTCCAGACCCTCCCACCTGCTGTACAGCATCCATTTTAGATTCATTCTGAAGCTGCATTCTTAGTGAGAGGAGGGAAAGTGTAGCTGCTGCTCATAAGATAGGGAAATTGATAGCTAGGCTAGGGTATTCAGTGTCCACTACAGTCCTGAAGCACTCATCTGATCTCTGCTGTAAGAACAGCACCCCAAAAAGCCCTTTTTAGGGCTAGAACATCAGTCTGCTTTTTCTTTTTTTTCTGTGTAATGTAATTGCAGTTGCCTGCCTGACAGCTTCTGTGTCAGGCTCACAGTGGATACTGTGCCCACTTGCCCATTGCCACCACTCATATCTGGTGTCACAATAGCTTAAGCTTGACATTTAAAACAAAAAACTTTTTTTCACTGTTATAGATTGAACAGTTAGTTGTCTTCAAGCGGGTGTCAGGCCTTCAGCGTGTACTCTGCCAACCTCAGCAAGTGCATTTGCCACTCATATCTGGTGTGACTATAGTGTGCGTTTAAAAACAAAAAAGTTTTTCACTGTAAGCTAATAGCAGTTAGTTGTCTGCAAGCGTCTGGGTGTCAGGCCTTCAGCGTGTACTCTGCCAACCTCAGCAAGTGCATTTGTCACGCATATCTGGTGTGACTATAGTGTGCCTTTAAAAACAAAACACCTTTTTCACTGTAAGCTAATAGCAGTTAGTTGTCTGCAAGCATCTGGATATCAGGCCTTCAGCGTGTACTCTGTCAACCTCAGAAAGTGCACTTTGCCACTCATATCTGGTGTGACTAATGCGTGCCTTTAAAAAGAAAAAAAGCTTTTCACTGTAAGCTAATAGCAGTTAGTGTCCTTAAAGCAGGTGTCAGGCCTGCAGCGTGTGCTCTGCCAACCTCTGCCAGTCCACTTTGCCACTCATATCTGGTGTCACAATAGTGTGCATTTAAAAACAAAAAACTTTTTTCACTGTTATAGATTGAATAGCAGTTAGTTGTCTTCAAGCGGGTGTCAGGCCTGCAGCGTGTACTCTGCCAACCTCTGCCACTGCACAGTGCCACTCATATCTGGTCTATGCCTCAGGCAGGCAGCATTACACACATGGATGCAGGGCCGGTGCAAAGAATTTTGGGTACATAGGCAAAGATGCATTTTTCCGCCCCCCCCCCCCCAAAAACATCTTCACCTGTGCCTCTTAACCTCCCTTTTGTGTTTCTTATCCCGCCTTTAAATATCTGTGTGTCTCCTATCTCTCCTCTTTGTATGACTCTTACATCCTCCCACATTTTGTGTGTCTTACTCCTCCCAGACCCTATGTGTGACTCCTTTTCTCCCAGCCCCTTTGTGTCTTTTACTCTTCCCAGCTCCTGTGTGTGTGTCTCTTTCCTTCTCAAGCCCCGCTGTGTGTTTTTCACATCCAGCCCCTCTCCCCATCCCTTAATGGTCCCCTCCCTTCTCTGACCCTTACTGTTCCTATCCCCTCTCTCCTGCTTTCCTCTCCCCCCTCTGTTCCCTGTCGCTTAGTGTTCCTCTCCCCCCTACCTCCTTTTCCTGTATCACAGGGTATCTCTCCCCTCCTCTCCCTGTCCCTTGGTGCGTCACCCACCCCGATAGTGGTCCCCTCCCCTTCCTGGTGTGCCTCCTACCTTTCTCGTAGCGTGGCTGAGCGGAGCGAATCCCGGTACAGTGAGCTTTTCCTGTCAGTCCTGCCAGGAACAGGAAACAGAAGTCCCTATACCACGGTACACTCCGCTTGGCCACGCTACAGTCAGGGGTGTATAAACACTGACAGTCACACACACTCAATGACAAACACAGACCTATCTGACAGCCAGACTCACTTATCTGACACACTCATTCATTGACAGACACTCACACGCACACTGACAGACACACAA
This sequence comes from Pelobates fuscus, assembly GCF_036172605.1. NCBI lineage: Eukaryota > Metazoa > Chordata > Amphibia > Anura > Pelobatidae > Pelobates > Pelobates fuscus. Next base: position 305,732,127 of record NC_086321.1, read on the forward strand.
ATACTGACAGACTCATTGACAAACACACTCACATGCCGACACAGACACACATACTCACATGCACACAGACACACACACCGACAGACACACACTCACACACTCACACTGATAGACACTCACTCACACAAACACACACTGACAGACACACACTCACACACACACTGACAGACACACATACTCACACACAAACTCACAGACACACATACTCACAAGCACACACTCACTGACAGACACACAAACTCACAGACACACATACTCACATGCACACACTCACTGACAGACACACAAACTCACAGACACACATACTCACATGCACACACACACACACTGACAGACACACATACTCACACACACTCACAGACACACATACTCACATGCACACACACACACACTGAAAGACACACACAAACTCACAGACACACAAACTCACAGACACACATACTCACATGCACACACACACACACTGACAGACACACACACTGACAGACACACACACTGACAGACACACATGCACACACACACTGACAGACACACATACTCACACACACACTGACAGACACACATACTCACACACAAACTCACAGACACACATACTCACACACAAACTCACAGACACACATACTCACATGCACACACTCACTCACACACACACTGACAGACATACAAACTCACACACAAACTCACAGACACACATACTCACATGCACACACTCACTGACAGACACACAAACTCACAGACACACATACTCGCATGCACACACACACACACTGACAGACACACATACTCACACACACTCACAGACACACATACTCACATGCACACACACACACACACTGACAGACACACACAAACTCACAGACACACAAACTCACAGACACACATACTCACATGCACACACACACACACTGACAGACACACACACTGACAGACACACACACTGACAGACACACATGCACACACACACTGACAGACACACATACTCACACACACACTGACAGACACACATACTCACACACAAACTCACAGACACACATACTCACACACAAACTCACAGACACACATACTCACATGCACACACTCACTCACACACACACTGACAGACATACAAACTCACACACAAACTCACAGACACACATACTCACATGCACACACTCACTCACACACACACTGACAGACATACAAACTCACAGACACACACTCACATGCACACACACACACACACACACACAAACTCACAGACACACAAACTCACAGACACACACACACTGACAGACACACACACACTGACAGACACACACACACTGACAGACACACACACACAAACAGTAATAAATAATGTAAGTTTAATTTACATTTCCCACCCAGCCTCCCTACCTGGAGAGCTGGCGTGGGTCTCTCATTGGTGGTCCAGTGAGGCTGCTGGGAGGCGTCCGGCTGAACTTGATTGCGAGGTGGCGAGGGAGGTCTGATCTCTCTGATCGGCTCCCTCGCAGGCTGTTTTCTGATGCCGCGGGAGCCGGAATATGACGTAATATTCCGGCTCCCGCGGCATCAGAAAACAGCCTGCGAGGGAGCCGGTCAGAGAGATCAGAGCTCTCTCGCCACCTCGCGATCAAGTTCAGACGGACGCCGCACCGGGGATCCAGGAGGTGACCTGGCAGGAGGGAGCACTTCCCTCCTGCCCGTCACTGGAATTTTGCGCCCCCAGAGCCGGTGCGCCCTAAGGCGGCCGCCTGTGCTGCCTTATGGACGCGCCGGCCCTGCATGGACGTACGGTGTGATGATGATGATGTTGTACCCGCTGCTGCTTCCTTTGCTGAGTTGTCAGATACAAGTGAAGCGGTTGATGATGACGATGCGTCCATGGATGTCACGTGGGTGCCCGCTCGGCAAGAAGAAGAACAGGGCGAAAGTTCAGATGGGGAGACAGAGATGAGGAGGAGGAGACGAGTTGGAAGCAGAGGGAGGTCGTCGCAAGGAGCTAGTGGCATAGTCAGATAGCATGCATCGGCACCCGGGGTCAGCCCGACAGCACGCCAATCAACACATGCTGTGTCCACCACCAGAATGCCGTCATTGCAGAGCTCAGCAGTGTGGCATTTTTTTTTGTGTCTGCCTCTGACAACAGCGATGCCATTTGCAACCTGTGCTAAAAGAAACTGAGTCGTGGGAAATCCAACACCCACCTAGCCTGCCAGCTTTTACCATACAAGCTGGTGGAGTCTGAGGCGTTCAAAAAATTTGTAGCTATTGGGACACCGCAGTGGAAGGTAAGCGGCCGAAATGTCTTTTCTCAAAAGGCAATCTCCAACCTGTACTCGATTGTGCAAAAGGAAGTAATGGCATGTCTGGCACGCAGTGTTGGGGCAAGGGTCCGTCTGACCACTGATACCTAGTCTTCAAAGCATGGTCAGGGCAGGTATATCACCTACACTGCGCATTGGGTAAACCTGCTGACGGCTGCCAAGCATGGAATGCGTGGCTCTGCAGAGGAGTTGGTGACACCGCCACGACTTGCAGGCAGGCCTGCTGCCACCTCCTCTACTCCTCCTCCTCCATAACCACCTCAGCTGAGTCCTCTTCTGCTGCTGCGTCTTGCTCCACATTAACACCCCCCCCCCCCAGTTCCCCAGGTACTATTCCACATCCCTATTCTGCTCTGTGTCAGTGTGTATCAGGGGCTCTGAGGACAGGTGTCAATCCATATCTGCCAAGTGACCCTATGTAGTTGGACCAGTCTCTATTCTGCTCTGTGTCAGTGTGTATCAGGGTCCCTGAGGACAGGTGTCAATCCATATCTGCCAAGTGACCCTATGTAGGGGGAACAGTCTCTATTCTGCTCTGTGTCAGTGTGTATCAGGGGCTTTGAGGACAGGTGTCAATCCATATCTGCCAAGTGACCCTATGTAGGGGGAACAGTTTCTATTCTGCTCTGTCCCAATGTGTATCAGGGATCCTTAGGACAGGTGTCAATCCATATCTGCCAACTGACCCTATGTAGGGGGAACAGTCTCTATTCTGCTCTGTGTCAGTGTGCATCATGGTCTCTGAGGACAGGTGTCAATCCATACCTGCCAAGTGACCCTATGTAGGGGGAACAGTCTCTATTCTGCTCTGTGTCAGTGTGCATCGGGGATCCTTAGGATAGGTGTCAATCCATATCTGCCAAGTGACCCTAAGTAGGGGGAACAGTCTCTATTCTGCTCTGTATCAGTGTGTATCGGGGATCCTTAGGATAGGTTTCAATCCATATCTGCCAAGTGACCCTATGTAGGAGGAACAGTCCCTATTCTGCTCTGTGTCAATGTGTATCATGGTCTCTGAGGACAGGTGTCAATCCATACCTGCCAAGTGACCCTATGGAGGGGGAACAGTCTCTATTCTGCTCTGTGTCAGTGTGTATCAGGGATCCTTAGGACAGGTGTCAATCCATATCTGCCAAGTGACCCTATGTAGGAGGAACAGTCTATATTCTGCTCTGTGTCAGTGTGTATCATGGTCTCTGACGACAGGTGTCAACCCATACCTGCCAAATGACCCTATGTAGGGGGAACAGTCTCTATTCTGCTCTGTGTCAGTGTGTATCAGGGATCCTTAGGACAGGTGTCAATCCATATCTGCCAAGTGACCCTATGTAGGAGGAACAGTCCCTATTCTGCTCTGTGTCAGTGTGTATCAGGGGCTTTGAGGACAGGTGTCAATCCATATCTGCCAAGTGACCCTATGTAGGGGGAACAGTCTCTATTCTGCTCTGTGCCAGTGTGTATCATGGTCTCTGAGGTCAGGTGTCAATTCATATCTGACAAGTTACCCTATGCAGGGGGAACAGTCTCCATTCTGCTCTGTGTCAGTGTGTATCAGGGATCCTTAGGATAGGTGTCAATCCATATCTGCCAAGTGACCCTATGTAGGAGGAACAGTCTCTATTCTGCTCTGTGTCAGTGTGTATCATGGTCTCTGAGGACAGGTGTCAATCCATACCTGCCAAATGACCCTATGTAGGGGGAACAGTCTCTATTCTGCTCTGTATCAGTGTGTATCGGGGATCCTTAGGATAGGTGTCAATCCATATCTGCCAAGTGACCCTAAGTAGGGGGAACAGTCTCTATTCTGCTCTGTGTCAGTGTGTATCATGGTCTCTGAGGACAGGTGTTAATCCATATCTGCCAAGTGACCCTATGTAGGGGGAACAGTCTCTATTCTGCCCTGTGTCAGTGTGTATCATGGTCTCTGAGGACAGGTGTCAATCTATATCTGCCAAGTGACCCTATGTAGGAGGAACAGTCCCTATTCTGCTCTGTGTCAATGTGTATAATGGTCTCTGAGGACAGGTGTCAATCTATACCTGCCAAGTGACCCTATGTAGGGGGAACAGTCTCTATTCTGCTCTGTGTCAGTGTGTATCAGGGGCTTTGAGGACAGGTCTCAATCCATATCTGCCAAGTGACCCTATGTAGGGGGAACAGTCTCTATTATGCTCTGTGCCAGTGTGTATCATGGTCTATGAGGACAGGTGTTAATCCATATCTGCCAAGTTACCCTATGTAGGGGGAACAGTCTCTATTCTGCTCTGTTTCAGTGTGGATCAGGGATCCTTAGGACATGTGTCAATCCATATCTGCCAAGTGACCCTATGTAGGAGGAACAGTCCCTATTCTGCTCTGTGTCAATGTGTATCATGGTCTCGGAGGACAGGTGTCAATCCATATCTGCCAAGTGACCCTATGTAGGGGGAACAGTCCCTATTCTGCTCTGTGTGAGGAGGAGGAACGGGAAATGAGTAGCTCGGCATCCAACCTTGTGCAAATGGGGTCTTTCATGCTGTCGTGCCTGTTGAGGGACCCTCGTATAAAAAGGCTGAAGGAGAACGACCTTTACTGGGTGTCCACGCTACTAGACCCCCGGTATAAGCAGACAGTGGCGGAAATGTTACCGAATTACAAGTCGGAAAGGATGTAGCATTTGCAAAATAAATTAAAAAGTATGCTTTACACAGCGTATAAGGGTGATGTCACAGCACAACGGGAATCTAACAGGGGAAGAGGTGAAAGTCATCCTCCTCCTCCCACGACCACACCATATCTGCCAAGTGACCCTATGTAGGGGGAACAGTCCCTATTCTGCTCTGTGTCAGTGTGTATCAGGGATCCTTGGGATAGGTGTCAATCCATATCTGCCAAGTGACCCTATGTAGGGGGAATAGTCCCTATTCTGCTCTGTGTCAGTGTGTATCAGGGTCTCTGAGGACAGGTGTCAATCCATATGTCAAGGTGTCAATATGTCATATGTCAGGTGTCAATCCATATTCATTGTGATTTAGGAATGTTAGGTGATTTCTGCCCTTTATGCAATAAAACCAGACTCTGCATCAACTGTGTAATTTTCCATGGGAGTTTTGCCATGGATCCCCCTCCGGCATGCCACAGTCCAGGTGTTTGTCCCCTTGAAACAACTTTTCCATCACTTTTGTGGCCAGAAAGAGTCCCTGTGGGTTTTAAAATTCGCCTGCCCATTGAAGTCAATGGCGGTTCGCCCGGTTCGAAGACGTTTGCGGAAGTTCCCGTTCGCTAACCGAAAATTTCGTGTTCGCGACATCACTAGTCAAAACATATATATTATGGCACAAGGAAAAATTCAGAGGTGGGGTATAAAATTAAAAAAGGAATGGAACATTTTAGCTATGAAGAAAAGTTAACACATTTAAACCTCTTTGGTTTTGAAAACCAGTGCCTCAGAGGGGATATGATATCATTATACAAATATATTTGTTTCTCTGAAACTGCTATGTTTACAGCAGAAAGGGTTAATCCTAGATGGACCTGGCACCCAGACCACTTCATTGAGCTGAAGTGGTCTGGGTGCCTATAGTGGTCCTAAATGTATTAGGAAACCATAAAAAAATTAAATAGTAAGGATCAGATAACAGTTATCGGAATAGTTTAATAAACTAAGTCAAATATCAAATTTAATTTACAAATTGTGTGTCTTTGGTGTTATAAAATACACTGATACATATACAAATAGTGGACAAATTGAAGTGATCACTGCAGGCATGACACATGGACTCTATGAAAAGGAAGCAGCAGAATGGCAAAATGCCAGCCATAGGTAAACACAGAGATATGAGAAAGGAAGAACATCAGTAAATAATGGGAAATAGGGATATGAGCATATGGAGGTTGACGCACAGAGGGAATACAATGACATTGGGAAAAAGGGAGGTAAAAAGAAATTATGGACTTGGTCTTTGTTTAATGAGTAATTCTGAAGCTGTAGTTTTAAAGTTGAATAATCAGCAAGAGCATTAGTTGGGTTTCCATAGTGACTGCTCACTTGTAGAATGTTGTCCTTAAATGGACACTGAAGTGGTCTGGGTACAGTGCCTATGTCCCCTTAGCCCTGCAATGGAGAAACTATAATGTTTACATTTCAGAGTTAAGATAGTCCCTAGTGCAGTGATGGCGAACCTTTTTGAGCTTGAGTGCCCAAACCGCAATAAATGCTAACTTTTTTTTCCTCAAAGTGCCAACACGGCAATTAAACCTGAATACTGAGGTTTAAGTTTAGAAAAAACAACTCTTACAGTTGTCCGAACTAATTAACAACTTTTGTTTTAAAAGAAGAACACAACAACAGAGAGTTCAATGATACAAATTTTAAATAATGATATAAATAGATCAAATTAAGCTTATATTAGTATCTCCAACTAATGCAATACATACACACAGACTGCTGAACACATTCACACACCGACTGCTTAATACATATACACACCGACTGCTAAATACACACACGACTGCTAAATACACACACAGTCTGCTGAATACACAGTCTGCTGAATACACAGACTGCTGAATACACAGACTGCTGAATACACAGACTGCTGAATACACAGACTGCTGAATACACACATTGCTGAATACACATACAGACAGACTGCTGAATACACACACACATACTGTTGAATACATACACACACAGTCTGCTGAATACATAAACATAGTCTGCTGAATACATACACTGCTGAATACATATACACACACAGACTGCTGAATACACACACTGCTGAGTACACACAGACTGCTGAATACATACACACATACAGACTGCTGAATACATACAGACTGCTGAATACACACACACACACATACTGCATTGAGGGGTGCAGTGTATGTGTTTGTGTGTAAGGGTGTGGAGTGTGTGAGGGGTGCTGTGTGTGTGTGTGTGTGAGAGAGGGATGTTGTGTGTCTGTGTGAGGGGTGCTGTGTGTGTCTGTGAGAGGGGTGCTGTGTTTTTGTGGGGAGTGCTGTGTGTGTGGGGGGGGTAGGGGTTCTGTGCTGTGTGGGGGTAGGGGTGCTGTGCTGTGGAGTGGTACTGTGTGTGGGGGTAGGGGTGCTGTGTGTGAGAGGAGTAGGGATGCTGTGTGGGTGGTGTAGGGGTGCTGTGTGTGGGGGGGTTAAGGGTGCTGTGTGTGGGGGGGTAAGGGTGCTGTGTGTGGGGGGGTAAGGGTGCTGTGTGTGGGGGGTGGAAGGGTGCTGTGTGTGGTGGTAAAGGTACATAAAAAAAAGATGTATTAAATCTGTACTCCCCCCACCCTTCTTCTTACCTTTGGCGAAGGAGGGGGGACACAGCCAGCCCTGGTGGTGGTAAGTATATCTCTGCGAAGCAGCTCTCCAGTCCTCCCGCTCGATGCTGTGTGGAGCGTTGCCATGGTAACGCGCCTCAACACTCCACACAGATTGCTCACCGGAGGACAGGAGAGCCTCTTCTTGGTCCCTCCCCTTGCTTTCGTGTCCTCCTGACAGAAAGCAAAGTAGGCACCTGCCGTTTTGGGCAGGCAGGTGCCTACTCAGCATTGCTGCAGACAGCCATCAAGCCCCCTCCCCCGGCGACCTATGGCCGCGTGCCAAAGGTTCGCCATCACTGCTCTAGAGGGACACCAGCAAGTTTTTGTATGCCTAACGCTATTTTGTTCCTTTAAATTGTTCATTATAGCTAACCCCCACAGTGTGTGATACAGAACTAAAATGAATAAAAGAAATGTGGAGGAGTGAATGGCATTAAAAAGATTGTTAAAGATTGTTGTGGGGTTTTGTTTCCCACCTTATATCTTCCTTCTAACTAGTTTAATTCTCAGTTTCAGCTGAACAGCTAATTTTAGAATAACCAGCCAGCCAGGAGGACCAAGAAAAACACTTATATTAAGAATTTCAAAACATCAATTTCAACTGGTTGGACATTCCACAAAGAGAGAGCAAATCACCTTTGAAATGACAGCACTTTGTGCTTGGACAGTTTCAGGTCAGATCTAACTGTTGCATGAAACAGCTTTTTTTTAATGTTATTATGGTTTGTTTTTAATAGGTAGCCATTTTAAGTATAATTAATGACTCTTGTCAAAAAAAATCTGTTAGAATGCAAAAACCCATTTTCTTATAATCTGCTATCAGTGCATCTACCTGGTTATGATACAATAATCTGCTGGCTTGCAGACATGAAAGGTGGTTGGGAGAGTGCCTATTTGCAATTGCCACTGAATATGAAAAGTGTTAATTTACACAATAAAGCAAAGCAGTTGCATGCTAATTACCACACAGGGATGCATAAAATGCCTGCTGGTAGCTTAGCCAAGTGGAATGGTACAAACTGCTCTCTACCTGTTACACGCCTATTAAACATCACATCCTGGCTTGTGTACATGTACAAAGATAAATCTCTCAGTTGTAAGCAGCACGGTATAAAGATATGTTACGTGATTTCCAGCAGGCATTTCTTTAATGTATTGTTAATTCATTCCCTGCTGTTCTCTTTTTTAACGAAGTTATAATGCTGCAAAAACTAAAGATATTAAAACAAAGTTAACTTACATAGGTTGTATCTTGTGTTTATTTGTATTCTCTTCATTGATATAACTTCACCTATCTCTGTGTATTTTAGGCCCAATTCCCAGGACATGCTCCCATACCTTTGCCAAATCCTTGCTGCCACAGGGGACTCTAAAAAAATTCAGACCCAGTCAGCGAAGTTTGACTGGGGTCTCTCAGGAACTCTTCCATCCAACCAGGCTGCAGATCTCTCCTTCTAGGCCGGTATCGCCACCTCTCCTTTGCCTCTATAGCTCCTTTCCCAGGCAGATATCCACACCTCTATCTGCACTGTGACCAGCTATTGCCTTTACAAAGGCACTTGTGTCTCTCAGGCCTAGCTCTTTTGACTTGTCACAGGACCCAGGGACCAAGCAGCCAGCCAACAGGTCCAAAGACTCTGTTACTGGGATTTCCGAATAAATCAACCAGGACACACAAAATTCCAAAAAGAACTAACACACTATAATTTATTTTTGATCAAGGACTAGCCTTTTTCGACTAGTCCTTAAGCATGTGGTGAAAACAATAAAAATTTAAACAATCATACATAACATTAAGAACAAGCAACTTAATGCCTCAAATATATAACATAATCACCAGGTTACAAACTGTATAAAAACACACACATATATATATATATATATATATATATATATATATATATATATATATATATATATATATACACAATATCCTAATTTGCATATTGTGCTTATGCAAACAATTCATTTTCCAGTTTTACCAACAGAGGACAATGGAGAGTCATCAGATGTCTGAAATAAAAATCTTCTTTAAACACAAGGGCATTTCAACTGTGCAACAATGGCAAACTCAAACCAGGGTGAAAGTATTGCCCTCTTGAACCTGACTCCCCAAAACAGAACCCCATTCCAAACCAGTGCCCATAGTTGGTGAGAAGGAGGCTCATCTGCAATCCTCTCCAAGTACCAAAGTAATGGAGTATTCTGTTACACTCGCATTGACCAACATATTTCATTGCCCTAGGTTTTTTCCCAAAGCTCCCTCTCTGTTTCTATGTCAATGCCCTTGCAGCATATTTACATTCTTAAACAGAACCAGTGCTGTTTATCTGATTTCCCTTACATGCGGGTGTTAGGAAAAAACATGATTTCATTCTTTATTTAGGAGCATAGGCAGAGATATAGTACAGCTTGTCATTGGTCTACATGAAGAAAAATGCACAAGGGTAACAGTGCAATTGTAAAGACACAGAAATATCAGTTTATGCAAGACAGAAGCGTATAAACCACATTATGAATATCGAGTTTAATACAGAAGAAATATTGCTTAAGAGCATTAGTTTCTGTACCAAGTACTTAATGCTGTTATAAAGGTGTAATTAAACCTGCACATCCAGTAACTCAAGTGACTTGAATTGGGACTCTTAGTGAGTGTTGGTTGAGGTTAATTATGTTGTGTTTGCAGCAGAGTACTGCTCTAAGTTGCTAGACCTCATTGGGTTAAGTGATTTGAATGGTGCCTGGCTCATATGTTTGTTATGTTGAAGAGTTTGGAGAATTGAAAGAGAATAGAGTGGAAGAGAAAAAGAAGAAAAAGAAAAGAGAGGAAAAGGAGCTATGGGGGGAAAGGCTGTGTAGGGTGGGGGATGTAGGTAGGTGGGTGGAGGGTCTGCCGGAACACTAGGTCCCACTGTCCTACAAAAGGGGAAGATGGGAGGGGCAAGCATCCTTTATTGTGCCATGAAGTCATCCCACGGTTGCCATACCTTGTAAAAGGAGGACTCCATGTTAGTTAATTTATCCATCAAATTGTTGTATTTTATTTTCAGAAGAACATCTTCTAATGTGGGTACCATGGTCTTGAGCCATAACTGTACCGCAGCGCAGTTTAGCTGGGGTGAAAAGTTGCTAATGCTGCGGGCCACCCATACTGTTGTCGGGGGTTAGATCGGAGTGGAGTTTATCTGATAATAGTCATTGAGTTCTGTGCGTAGTTGGTTAGCTATTGTTTGATCTTTGATAAGGTGATTATTTAATCTCCATTTCCAGGGGGTCCGGGCTCCCAGAATTGTAAACTGTAGTGATATATCTGCATGGTCTGACCATGAGATTATGTTAATTTGTGATGTTTGACCCATTGCATGCCCATTTGATTAATAAGGAAGAGATCTATACGGGAATATGTGGAGTGGGCTGCTGAATAGAAGGTATAGTCTATTGTACTGGGGTGCTGGAGCGTCTATGGGTCAAGCAACACCCTGTCATTGATACATTTCTGTATTAGTCTATCCTGTCCCCCTTTACCTTGCAATCTCGGCTGTCCACCCCTTCCACAACGACCCACTCCAGGGCACTGGGCAGCATTAAAGTCACCACCTGTAACTACTATTCCTTTGGGAAGAGTGGCAGTGAGGGTAGTTAGTTGGGTCCAGAAAGCGGCATCGGGTTGATGGGCGCATAGACATTTATTAAGTGATAATTGGTGTTTTGGATTGTTCCCGTGAGGACCAGGTACCTTCCATCCAAATCTGCATTTGTGGTTTACACTTGTAAAGGCCGGCTCTTATGTAGGATCATTTCTAATTTGTGTTTTTTGCCTTGGGCTCGTGATGCGTAAGCTCTGGTGTATACATGAGCTTTTATTTGAACCCCGGAGGAGCGCTGCAAATGGGTCTCCTGCACTGTCTTTGAATTCATTATATACTGCTGAATATATTGCTGATACAAATAAGATAACAAGTCAATGATATAGTTGTATTATTGTTATTATTATTGTTTAATTCAAATATTTGTTTATGTAGACAGATATGTATTTAACTTTTTTCATTTTTTTATTTAATTTTATAATACTGAACACATTGTTGTAAAATCTATAAAGAAATACAAATTTCAATTTCAATAACAAATATTTGAAAATAAATGGATGGATAAACACCCTAAATGTAGCATTCTTTACTCTTCCATCAAAGTGTTTGCACAATGATTCCGGGTACCCTTTAGGTGACATCCCATTAACCCCTTAAGGACCAAACGTCTGGAATAAAAGGGAATCATGACATGTCACACATGTCATGTGTCCTTAAGGGGTTAAAAGCTTTGGTAGGTGAAGTGGGCATTTTTCGTACCAGATTTTATTTAGTTATAACATAAAAACCTGCCTGAATAAACCAGGACAATATCTTTTCTAATTCAATTGACCTACATCATCTTGTATCTCGATTGCCCAGATCTTTGCTTATTCATGTATGCCTAGGCCGCTGTATTCCTGCCAGATATCTACCCTATTAAAACCAGATTATAGAGTGAGGAATCCAATCTGCTACTCCAGGCTTACTCTTAGTTGGCCTATCAACTAATGTCCTACTACTAGCCATACAATTTTTGTCATAGTAAACTATCGTCACCAGTAACATTAGTTACTGTAACAGTAAAGTTACAGTAACCAGTAACTTTACTTTGTTCAATCTCAAAAAGCATTTCTATGCCCAATCATCTTCTAGATTATTGTGACCCTCCAATTTCTCTTTGTGTCGTATCTAATCCAATATGCAGCTGCTTCTCCCTAATCAGATGCTAATCCTGCTCTCCTTGTACTTAGATAACACATCTATTTTATCTTTGCTGTCCTAGTAACCTTCTGCTGCACAGAACTACTTCCATGAGGCGCAAGAAAAATATTGCTCATCTCGAGGAGGCTTGTTGTATAAAAATACATCTGTGCCACAAAACCGAATAGCAGGAGGTGAAGGAGGCTAGAGACAGATGGAAAATGGATTACACAGATTCTGTGTGAGCAGACAGTCTCTGTATCATCTCCTCCATGAATAGCAACTTATTAACCAACACTATCTTGATAATTCTAACTAATACTGCAAAAGCATTTAGTGAGGTGTATACAATAGAAAATAAAAATAAAAAGACTAAGAGAGACTTTTTAATCACAGAATCAGAGCAAAAGATAATTGTACATATTATGAAGTCAGAATCAACTGTCTCATAAACCTTCATAATACATATTGAAGGCTATTTCACAATTTTAAATCTCTGACAATTCTGTTTTAGAATCTTTAATTCTCTTTCTATCAGATTCACTCTTTGAAACCTTCCTGTACTAAGCTCTGCAATATGCTATCACGCTATATGTTAAATATGCCCATATCCCATGTTTTATGCAAATTATGCGACTGTATGTATAAATGTGTATATATACAATGATCAACCACAACATTAAAACTACTTACCGGTGAAGTGAATAGCATTGATTATATAATTACAATGGCACAAGTCAAGTGGTGGGATATATTATGGAGCAAGTTAACAGTCAGTTCTTGATTTTCAAGTGTTGGCAGCAGGAAAAATGGGCATGCGAAAAGATCTGAATGACTTTGACAAAGGCCAAATAGTGATGGCTGGAGGACTGGGTCAGAGCATCTCCAAAACGACAAGTCTTGTGCGGTGTATCGCAATGCAGACCAGTCAGAGTGTCCATGACCAACATTCAAGTAGGGGTGCACTTGGGAAATAGTATCACAATATGGTGTATTTTGAAATAAACTCAAAAAGCAAAGGCATATGGGGTATACTAAAACATATAATTTTAAAAATGTACATTTCAATAAGATAAGGGCAGCTTTCCAACATATTGACTGGCATAAACTCTTTATTGAAAAAAACCCCACTGAGGATAGATGTATTATCTTCAAACAAATATTAGAAATGTACACTTCTAAGTATGTACCAATAGGAAATAAATATAAAAGAAACAAATTGAAATCAACAAGGCTTAGTAGAAAGGTAAAACAAGAGATTAAAAATAACCTTTAAATGGGACAAATCAGAGGCAACCTATATAAGATATAAGGAAGCCAATAATGCATGAAAAAAGGCAATTAGATTGGCTAGACTAGAAAATGAGAAAATGATAGACAAAGGGAGCAACACCAACCCCAAAACATTCATTAAAGCATAAATTCTAAAAAAATAAATAATGAAAGTGTAGGTACACTGAAAACAGAGATGTGTGTGTTAGTTAATGAAGACCAGGAAGAGGCTTACATTTTAAATTAAAAAAAAAAATTCTCAGTATATATTAAGGATTAACCTATGGCAGAAAATATGCAAATGATTGCTGCAAAAAAAAAAACTTGAAGAAAAATTGTAATGGAACTGATAATGAAATTGTATGTGGATGACTCAAGACAAGGTACTGCAGCAACTAAAGAAACACTATAGTGTCAGGGAGACAAACATGTACAAACATGACACTATAGTTTTGACAGCATAGTTTAGGTGACTGGCCCTTATGTCAGAGGACACTTCCAGTGCCGTGCCAGTCTCGTTGCAGCTGGCTCTGCCCCACTACACCACCTTGGCTGAGATCATCAAATTTGATCTCAGCCAATCAAATGCTTTACCATAGGAAAGCATTGGGGAGCTATTGTGAATGCATGGCTCAGCATCTCCATATAGAGATTTTTTATAATTCCCTTGATTAGGGATTTGAAATGTCATCTGAATCAATACATCTCTATGGGGAGCATTGAGCATCAGTGCTGCACACTCATACTCACTATCTACTCTTAGACCTGCTTAATTCTAGTTTCTCATCTGTTTTCGAATAATTATAATTCCTTTGAAAAGACCACCTTTCTCTCTCAGGCTTTCCATGTCCCCACACCCCTTTTTAGCTTGCACCCATAATGTTCTTCTGTCTATTGCAACCCTTCTTGTCCCACTCACCTTTCTGATTTCTACTTCTGTGTAAGGATTTTTGAGTACACAGGCAAATATGCATTTTGCTGCCCCCAAAAATGTGTCTCTTTAACACCCCTCTCAATGGTGCATTCACAGTAATTACATAACATGTGCCAATTTCAGCAGGAAAGGAAGGGAAACTGTTGTCACTAATAGTCTCCCATGAGTAGCAGCAGTGAGAGAAGACTCACAATTAGAGAAAAAAAAGGTAAGTGAATCTTATTTATCTGGGAAGTAGGGGTGCAAAGGGGTTTTGGAATACCCCAAATTTAAAATAAAATATCAGCTTTTAACGTTGCAATGTTCCTCAAATGTTTTTGTATCATAAATATTCCTATAGATATTATAAACAATAAGAATATACATATCAATACATGCTTATAATATACACTCATCATTGACACACAGTCTGAAACACAAACACACAAATACTGACACACACCTATTATTGAAACACAGTTTGATACATAAACATACTCATACTGACACACACTCTGACACACAAACACACATACTCACTGACACACAAATACTAATACGCACAGGCATAAACACATTTGCTGCCACACACACTCACATTGACACATACTTATTGATACACACTACCCTTAGCAAAAGACATCAGGGGTCTTTTCTTTGTTATGTAGCTTGATCCTTCATGCACAGCTGCTCAAAGAGCTAAGCCCGCCAGATCTGATATCATGTATCCCAGCAACCTTAGCTTTGTGCAATACGAGGAGTGACTGTTGCTCCTCACAACACCTACATCTCGCAGCAGCATTTATTTTCTGGTCTCCCTGTGAGCCAATTCAGCCCTTTACAGAATGACCGTCGGGAGGAGAGAGCTTTGTGCACCTCCCTCCCACCTGTCACCTGGACTTTACACCATCCCAGGCTGGTACACCAACATATTAGTGCTGGCCCTGCCCACATTTTTATCCTCATAATATCATGTCCCTATTCACTGTCAACAACAGAGATCTAGAAAGCTTATTTACTAAAGTGAGATTTCAAAGTGTATTTCAAATTTAAGGTCACAACAGCCAAACTGGAAAAATTCTCAGCTACACTTTCAGTTTGGCTACTCTAAATTAATTTTAATCTTCACTTTCGTAAATAACCCTGTATGTCACAGAGGAATAGAATTTAGGGTGTGCAGAACTGTAGGACCCCTGGGTTCAATAGCAGGTATATTATGATTTCAGGAGCTACATGACTGGTCCTGCACCAATGCTGAACATAGCTAATTAACTATGGATTGATTTACTTGATTCACCTGTGCTCCGTCAAGGATTTCATTAAAATGGATGAGATATTCTGGTAAGTGTATTGTAGCTCTTTGCATGTATTCCTATTACTAGGAGAAGCTTTGTTAAAAAAATAAAAAAATATATAATAATTCAGTTAACCCCTTCAGGACAGGTGACGGACGAGGTCCGTCATCCTGGGGATACCCTTAACGACGGGTGACGGACCTCGTCCGTCACGCGGTAAAATTAACCCCAGATCGTCGCAATCGCGGCGATCGTGGGGTTAATGGTGCTCCGGTCTGCCTCTGTATTAGAGGCAGACTGGGAGCACCCGATAGTGCTGCCCCAGCACATGTGCCCGCTCTGACAGCATGTCAGAGCGGGCACATGTGCTCTGTATACTTACCTCCGCCTCCCTGCACTTCCGGGTTCAGTGTGAAGTGCAAGGAGACGGATCAGTGCTGATCCTGCCCCCTAGTGTAAAAAAAATAAAGTAAAATTAAAATCCCACCCCCCTTTACCCATTTTAATAAAAAATTAACCCCTTCCCTGCCAATTGATCACTGACTACAGTGATCAATTGGCAGGGATTACATTTTAGTATGATTTGATTTTTTTGTTTTTAACCCCTGAGGGTTAATTCTTTTTTTTTTTTTAACCCTCAGGGGTTAAATTTATTTTATTAATTAATTTAAATATTTTAAAATTATAAATTTAGCTAGCTGGGGAGGGTGGAAGTTAGTGGGGAATTGGGGGATTTAGTGTTAAGCTAACTAGGGGTTAACGTTAAAAAAAGTTTTAAAATAAGCTTTAAAAAGTTAAAAAATTAAGTTAAAAAGAAAGTTTTAATAACGTTTAAGTAAAAAATTTAAAAAAATAAACCCTTTACCCAGTCCAAATAAAAATTAACCCCTTCCCTGCCAGTCGATCACTGCCTACAGTGATCAAAATACAGATCACAGTATGTGATCTCATTTTTTTAACCCCTGACGATTAACTTTTATTTAATTTTTTAACCCTCAGGGGTTAAATTTATTTAATTAACTAATTTAAATATTTTAAATAATAATTTAAACTAATTTTAAGTATAATTAAATATTTTGCTAGCTGGGGTGGGTGGGAGTTATGAGAAAATGGTGAATTTACTGTTAGTGCTGCTTACTGCTAGTTAGGTGTTAACGGTAAAAAAAAAAGCTTAGAAAAATTTTAAATCTGTAAAAAAAAGTTTGACGAAAGTTTAGGAAACTTTAAAAAAAATTAATAAGCAAAACAAAACTTTAAAAAATAGTTTTAAAAAGTAAAAAAAAGTTTTAAAAAGTTAAAAAATACATTTAATAACGCCCACTACACCTGGTACAAGCTAGCGGAAAAATGATCCCACGCTAAGGTTCAAAATATGCCTTTTGAAATACCCTGGGATGTCTTCTTTAAGAAATTGTATGGCATTATGGGGTATTTGGATTATATAGCCTGGTAAAATACTCTAAAATGGGACATGGGCACAGCGTAAAAATTTAAAGTTTGACAAAAAATTGAATGGCTGTGTCCCAAATGTGCCCCTCCGATGTCCACATATAACTGGCAAAGGTACATACGGGGGTATTTTTGTGCTCAGCCGACATAGCTGAGCAACATATAAAGTATTATAGAGTGGTGGTACACATAAGGTTTGCAAAATATACTGTGCAAACTCACTTTGTGTGTCAAAAAAGCAGAAAAAACGCTTATTACCACTACACCTGGTACAAGCTAGCGGAAAAATTATCCCACGCTAAGGTTCAAAAAATGCCTTTTGAAATACCCTGGGATGTCTTCTTTAAGAAATGGTATGCCTTTGTGGGGTAGTTTTAATTATATAGCCTGGTAAAATACTCTAAAATGGGACATGGGCACAACGTAAAAATGTAAAGTTTGAAAAAAACTGGAATGACTATGTCCCAAATGTGCCCCTCCGATGTCCACATATACCTGGCAAAGGTACATACGGGGGTATTTTTGTACTCAGCTGACATAGCTGAGCAACATATGAAGTATTATACAGTCATAGCACACATAAGGTTTGCAAAATATACTGTGCAAACTCACTTTGTGTGTCAAAAAGGCAGAAAAAACGCTTATTACCACTACACCTGGTACCAGGGCCGGATTAACATAGGGGCTGATGGAGCTGCAGCTCCAGGCCCAGGCCCATGGAATAGGCCCATTGATTTAAAAAAAAAAAAAAAAAAAAAAAATTATTTTTTTTTTTTTTACATTTTTTTTTTCACACACACACACACTACTCTTAGGGATTCCACCTTTCTTTTATTTTATTGGCACAGCCAGTATTTGAGGCTGCCTGGCTGGTGCCAATATTGCAGTGATACTGGCAATACAAATGCTGGTATTTTTCTCAGTATAAACAAGAGATTACTCTGCAATACCAGCACTGGCCAGTAGGGGCCGCTGTATGTGGAGACAGGCAGGGATAGGAAGTTCCAGTATATCCCTCCCTGCCTATCTCTACTCACTGATCTGCAGGGGTGCAGCTACAGAGAGTCCAGACAGCAACACCCACCCTGCAGAGACAGCCTACAGCTCAGCGAAGTAAGGAATGGGGGAAAGGATGGAAGGAGACATACACTGAGGCACTAAGGGACATTGGGAGACATTATGACACAGACACATGGGGACACAGTGTGCCTAGTCTCCCAGTGACCCCTAGTCTCCCAGTGCCCCCAGTCTGCCAGTGTCTCACTGTCTCCATGTCTCCTAGTGCCTCCATGTCTCCCAGTGCCTCAAGTGTCTCAACGTCTCCAAGCTAGTGTCCCTGGTGTCTGTGGCCATGGTGTCTCAGTGTCCCCATGTCTCAATGTCCCCCAGCCAGTGTCTCTAGTGTCTGTGTCCCTGGTGTCTGCGTCCCCATGTCTTCAAGTGTCCCCTATTTTCCCAGTGTCCCCATGTGTCCCAGCCAGAGTCCCCTAGTCTCCCAGTGTCACTGGTGTCTCCATGTCCCTAGGTCTCCCCGTGTTCCCAGGTCTCCCCATCTTCCTAGTGTCCTAGTGACATGGGGACCCTGGGATACATGGGGACACAGGGAGACATAGGGCATTGAGACACTGTGATACATAGGATCACTGGGAGACCTGGGGACACGACACTAGGGGACACTGGGAGACATGGGGCAATGAGACACTGATACATAGGAACACTGAGACCTGGAGTTATCAACACATGGGGGCACTGAGTCATGAGGGCAATGGGAGACATGGGGGGCACTGGGAGGAATCCATCTATACAGCAGAATCAAACTAAATAGTTTTTTGGTGATTTTACAGCATTTTCTCTTATGTCACTCCTTGTGATTTACATCATGTGATGTCACCCATACATATTTAATTATGCAAATTAGTAAGGCCGGTATGTTTTTTCCAAGAAAGGTGGTAACCCTAACTACTTTTCACATACTCTTACTTAAGTATGGAAACTTAAGAGGGATGTATGGAAATAAAACTTGTGTGGACTGGCTGACAGTGAATATAGTTAAAGGGACACTATAGTCACCAGAACAACTGCAGCTTATTGAACTTGTTCTGGTGTGTAGAATCATTACTGTCAGGCTTTTTGCTGTAAACACTGTCTTTTCAGAGAAATGCAGTCTTTACATTACAGCCTAGTGATAACTTCACTGGCCACTCCTCAGATGGCTGTTACAGATCCTTCCTGTGTCATGGTTGCCTAAAATGCATCCAAACATTCAGTGTCTCCTCCCTTTGCATGCAGACACTGAACTTTCCTCATAGAGATTCATTAATTCAATTCATCTCTCTAAGGAGATGCTGATTGGCCAGGGCTGTGTTTGAATCATGCTGGCTCTGACCTGACTCTTTGTCAGTCTCAGCCAATCCTATGGGGAAGCACTGTGATTGGATCGGGCCACCACTTCTAATGATGTCAGCAGACTGCTTTTTTATGAGGCAAACAGCATGCAGAGTTACAGCTTCAGGCTTGAATATAGTAAGATTTTGCTATATTTATGGAGGCATGATGGGCCCAGGGGGGCTAGATGGTGGTGTTAACACTATAGGGTCATGAATTCATGTTTGTGTTCCTGACCCTATAGTGATCCTTTAAGGTAATGCTGACTTTGGTCTCTCTAACACTATGGCATGTTCCCTTTCTTCTACACTCACTACATACAGCTTTTCTCTGTCCCAGACTATATACCAGGAGCTTCTGCCTGCTAGTAAGAAGGTAAGGAGACAAGTGGACCAGTGATTGCTAGGGGAAAGTCCTTAGAAAGCGTTGAGCGAGCACATCATTAGATGCATTTATGCCAAGCTCAGGGTGCTGCCTGCATAGTATGCCCTTAGTTGGCCAGCTGCATGATTGGCAGGTAGCCTGACATGCATTCATGCCAGGTTGGCCTTCTAATTCTTTGTGCAGACGTGTCCTCTTTTTGGGCATGTTCGCCCCTTTTGGCAGGTTACGTGATTTGTGTCAGTGGCACACCCTTTTACCGTGCCCATTGACTTCCTGCTTGATTGGACACTGCTGTTGGGGGTTATGGATTTACTTGAAAGATGAAAACATAAATTAGAGAGAGATTAGCATAGATTGTTTGTTTTCTTATAGCTGCTTTTTTCTTTCTCTCCAGCACCATCTCCATCAGATACGTGATGCTTGGGAGTGTTTTACTGTTTTTGGTCGATATCATTCTGTAATTGGGCCCATCATAATTGTCAGCACCAGGCCCACTGGGCTCTTAATCTGGCCCTGCCTGGTACAAACTAGCGGAAGAATTATCCCACGCTAAGGTTCAAAATATGCCTTTTGAAATACCCTGGGGTGTCTACTTTAAGAAATGGTAGGCCTTTGTGGGGTAGTTTGAATTTAAAACCTGCGAAGATGCTTGGAAATTGCACATAGGCCCAGCGTCAAAATTCAAAGTTCTGTAAAAACTGATATGGCTTGGTCTCCAATATGGCACTGTAGCTTCACAAAATAGTGCCAAAGACATTCATTGGGGATGTCTTTTTACTCATAAGACTTAGCTGAGCATAATTTGGATGTTTTGAACTTAGTGGCACATATGAAATATACAAAATGCCCAGCAAAAATGCAATCCGTATGTAAAAAAATGCCCCAAATTATTTTTTACCACATACTTTGGCATATATTGGTGACAAAAATGGGGGCATGCTAAGGCACAATATGCACCTTATGATATACCCTGGAGTGTCTACTTTTACAAATAGTAGGCCTTTGTGGGTATTTTTTGAACAGTCAAACTCAGGGGCGTATTAGCCGCGAGGCAAACAAGGCATTTGCCTTGGGCGGCATTTTCCAGGGGGCGGCAAAAATAGCCGCCCCCAAATGCCCAAGGCAAATGTCTTGTTAGCCTTGCAGCTAACAGACATGCCGGCGGGCTGCTGGGCGATCGGGCGGCACTGCCTGCCTGCCTGGCTGGCTGGCGGGCGGCCGGCCGGCGAGGGAGCACTTCCCCTGAGCGGTCTGCTCAGCTCCCTCGCCAGCCGCAGAGTGAGGGTCGGAGGCGGAGCCGGAATATGACGTCATATTCCGGCTCCCAGCCTCACTCTGAGACGCGCAAGGGAGCTGAGCAGACAGCTCAGGGGAAGTGCTCCCTCGCCGGCCGCCCGCCCGCCAGCCAGCCAGGCAGCCAGTGCCGCCCGATCGCCCAGCAGCCACTGGACCACCAGGGAAGAAGAGACACCCCCCCTCCCCAGCATTCCCAAAGGTAAGGAGGCTGGGGGGGGGGGGGGGGTTAATTTAAAAAAAAAACGTGTTAAAAATAAATATAAAAAAATGTGTTAAAAATAAATATAAAAAAATGTGTTAAAAATAAATTAAAAAAAAAATGTGTTAAAAATAAATTAAAAAAAAATGTGTTAAAAATAAATTTTAAAAAAAGTGTTAAAAATAAATTTTAAAAAAATGTGTTAATGTGGGTGGGTGAGTGTGTGTCTGTGTCTGTTAGTGTGTGTGTCTGTTAGTGTGTGTCTGTGTCTGTTAGTGTGTGTGTGTGTCAGTGTGTGTGTCTGTTAGTGTGTGTGTGTGTGTCTGACTGTGTGTGTATGTTAGTGAGTGTGTATGTTAGTGAGTGTGTATGTTAGTGAGTGTGTGTGTCTGTTAGTGTTTGTGTCTGTTAGTGTTTGTGTCTGTGTCTGTTAGTGTGTGTGTCTGTGTCTGACTGTGTGTGTCTGACTGTGTGTGTATGTTAGTGAGTGTGTATGTTAGTGAGTGTGTGTGTCTGCTAGTGAGTGAGTGAGTGTGTGTCTGTTAGTGTGTGTCTGTTAGTGAGTGTGTTTGTCTGTTACTGAGTGTGAGTGTGTCTGTTAGTGTGTGTGTGTTTCTGTTAGCTAGTGTATGCGTATCTGTCAGTGAATGTGTGTGTGTGTGTGTATTTAGTATGCGGGGCGGGGGGAAAGGTTGGGTGGGGGTGGCGCGGGAGGGGGGGGGCGCGGGGGGAGGGGGGGCGCCTGAGTTTTGTCCTGCCTAGGGCAGCACAAAACCAGGATACACCACTGGTCAAACTGTTATAATACCCCAAATGGAAGCATAGGCTCATTAAATCCGTCTCTCAAAATTCTACTGTGAATACTGAAAAGGACAGGTCTCCTGTATGGCACTGTAGCTTCACAAAATAGTGCCATAGACATACAATGGGGGTGTCCTTTTACTCAGAAGACTTAGCTGAGCATAATTTGGGGGGTTTGAACTTAGTGGCACATATGAAATATACAAAATGCCCAGCAAAAATGCAATCTGTATGTAAAAAATGCACAAAATTATTTTTTACCACATACTTTGGCATGTAATGGTAAAAAAATGGGGGCATGTTAAGGCACAATATGCACCTTATGAGATACCCTGAAGTGTCTACTTTTACAAATGGTAGGCCTTTGTGGGGTTTTTTTGAACAGTCAAACTGTTATAATACCCCAAATGGAAGCATAGGCTCATTAAATCCGTCTCTCAAAATTCTACTGTGAATACTGAAAAGGACAGGTCTCCTATATGGCACTGTAGCTTCACAAAATAGTGCCAAAGACATACAATGGGGATACCGTTGTACTCAGCAGAAGTAACTGAACACACAATAAAACATTGTACAGGAATAGCACACACCAACTTTACAAAATACACATGAGAAGTTCTTTGTTATAAGTTTGTGTGCGAAAACCCCCAAAAAACACAATTTTACTCCAATATTTAGCAGAGGTTGGCGGTAAAAGGGCTACGTAGAAAGTGTCAAAACAACCTTAGGTAAATAGCCTGTGTCACTGACCGAGGACCTGACACCAGGAGGGGGCCCGGCGGCTTGCCCGGTATGCCGCCGGGTGCGAGGCCCCTCCTGGCTGCCCGGCCACCATCGCAGACACTGGTCTGCAGCTCCGCAGTGTGCAGAGCTGCAGACCATGTGACTCGCAAGAATTGGCCAATCAGAGCATTGCCGCGGGTTACCACGGCAACGCTCTGAAATCTCGCGAGGCTACACAGTCTGCAGCTCTGCGGAGCTGCAGACCGGGAGCAGTGGCCACCGGACCACCAGGGAGCCCACTGGACCACCAGGGAAAGGTAGGCTCACCCTCCCCATCACCCCCCACCACCCTCACTATCACCCCCCACCACCCTCACCATCACCCCCCACCAGCCTCACCATCACCCCCCACCCCCCTCAGCCATACCCCCACAACCCTCACCATCACCCCCCACCACCCTCAACCTCACCATCACCCCCCACCCCCCTCAGCCTCACCCCCACCACCCTCACCATCACCCCCCACCACCCTCAGCCTCACCATCACCCCCCACCACCCTCAGCCTCACCATCACCCCCACCCCCCTCACCATCACCCCCACCACCCTCAGCCTCACCATCACCCCCACCACCCTCAGCCTCACCATCACCCCCCACCCCCCTCAGCCTCACCCCCCACCACCCTCACCATCATCCCCACCACCCTCACCATCACCCCACCACCCTCAGCCTCACCCCCCACCACCCTCAGCCTCACCATCACCCCCCACCACCCTCAGCCTCACCATCACCCTCCACCACCCTCAGCCTCACCCCCCACCACCCTCAACCTCACCCCCCAGCACCCTCAGCCTCACCCCCCAACCCTCACCATCACTCCCCACCACCCTCAGCCTCACCCCCCACCACCCTCACCCCCCACCACCCTCAGCATCACCCCCCCACCACCCTCAGCATCACCCCCCCACCACCTTCAGCATCACCCTCTCATCACCCTCTCATCACCCTCAGCATCACCCCTTCACCACCCTCAGCATAACCCTCCGTCACCACCCTCAGCCTCACCCCACTCACCATCACCCCCTCCTTCTCACATCACCCCCCTCTCACTCTCACATTACCTCCTCTCACATTACCCCCTCTCACATTACCCCCTCTCACTCTCACATTACCCCACTCACTCTCACATTACCCTCACTCTCACATTAACCCCCTCTCACTCTCACATTAACCCCCTCTCACTCTCACATTACCCCCTCTCACTCTCACATTACCCCCTCTCACATTACCCCTCTCTCACTCTCACATTACTATCACCCCCCTCCCTCTCACATTACCATCACCCCCTCCCTCTCACATTACCATCACCCCCTCCCTCTCACATTACCATCACCCCCCGCTCCCTCTCACCATCACCCCCCGCTCCCTCTCACCATCACCCCCTCTCACCATCGCTCCCTCTCACCATCACCCCCTCTCACCATCGCTCCCTCTCACATCACACTCCCCTCACTCTCACATAACCCCCCCTCACTCTCACATTACCCCCTCTCACTCTCACATTACCATCACCCCCCTCCTTCTCACATTACCATCACCCCCCTCCCTCTCACATTACCATCACCCCCGCTCCCTCTCACCATCACCCCCCGCTCCCTCTCACCATCACACCCCCTGCTCCCTCTCATCATCACACCCCCTGCTCCCTCTCACCATCACACCCCCGCTCCCTCTCACCATCGCACCCCCTCTCCCCCGCTCCCTCTCACCATCGCACCCCCTCTCACCATCGCACCCCCTCTCCCTCTCACCATTACCCTCCCCTCTGCCTCTCACCATCACCCCCCTCTCACCATCACCCGTCTCTCCCTCTCACCATCACCCCCCCTATACACACAACACACTTCAAGCAGCTACCCCATACACATCTCAGACAAAAACGCAAACATGCTCACAGAGACATACATTCACACACACAAGGATACTCTCTGTCAGACACACTCTCAGGCACATACACAGGTAGACAGTGCATCAATGTGTATATGTGACACTTTTTTGTTAGTGGGGCCTCATGTTTGCATTTCGCCTAAGGCCTCATAAAGTCTAGAGCCGCCTCTGCTTAAGGGGTTAAGTGCAATGTACTTCTAGTATAATAGCTTCATCACCTGAGACAGAGAAGCAGACATGTCATATTCAGTGAAGTCAAATTAATGGGAGAATGGAATTAAAGCTGCATTGAGCCCTGAAGCCAAAGATAGTGTACTACATGAGTGCAACACTACCCTGTGGTGGCATTGTGGTGATGCTATGTATTCTTTATTTGCACAGACGGCAAGTTTTCTGTATTGTGCAGTAAATGCAATAAACATTTAAGATATCCTTTTAAGTTTATTGTGCGTATAACCTTCTTTAACGGACACTATAGGCACTATAATAATTTAATCTCAATAAATTGGTTATAGTGCCTGGAGTTCTCTGACACTAGAAGTTTAACACTAAATAAGAGTCCCTGACCAGCCACAGCCAGCCCCTACTTCTCTTTAGTCACATCAACAATCATGGCATGCCCCGGACCTATATATATATATATATATATATATATATATATACACACACACACACACACACACACACACACACATATATATTATATATACACTATATATATTTATATATGTGTGTATATATATATATATATATATATATATATATATGCACTTGTGGACCCCTTGCTTTTAGTATAATGAAGAAGCCCAGGAGAAGTTCCACCTCCGACAATGCCACACGTATCACGCATGCCAGGCTCGTGAGAGAAGGAGACGACCTGCTGCCTAACTGAGTCTACTGGGCCCCCTCTTCAGTATACACGCATGCTGTATACACGCACTACTGTTCTAGCCACAGGTCAAAGTCCGGCAGGGGGGAATATACCTAAATATAAATATATTTATATTTATATATTAAAAACTGCTCATCCCTTCCCATAGCCTCTATCCAACCCCAAAAACCCCAAAAACACACACAATGCATTCACTTCAAACACTACACTCACACATACCACATCCACACACTGTATCCACTACACAAACATACTACATCCACAACACACACTGCATCCACTACACACTGTATCCACTACACAAACATTCAGCATCCACTACACATACTACGTCCACAGGACTCTGCATTTACTTTATGTTTTTATTTTATATCTTGGAGGGGAGATTGATAGCTGTGCTTCCCAACTGATACACCCCCAGCCTGACATGCTTCCACCACATCCAGGAATCATGGGCTACCACCAGTGTGCCATCATGCTGGCAACTAGAAGCACTCCATAAAGCTGTGATGAACTGCACCCACTGATATATAGCCTTAGCCAGCTGCTTCTTCACTAGGCAAACGCGGGGCAAACGGGGCAGCTGCCTCGGGCCCAGTTACTCTTGGGGGGCCCAAAGCAGCTGCCCTGTGGGCCCCGCTGCCCTCAACAATTTTGTCCCCCATGGGGTTTTGTAAGCAGGGGTCCGGTCACACGCTGTAGCCCTTCAACAGCATGACCGGGCCCTTTGCATTTCAGCAGTGCTGGGAGGAAGTGACAGCTGCAAGTCACTTCCTCCCACTAAGGAGAGGAGCCGCGCGGGAGACGAAGGAGGGAGCCTGTGCCGGGAGAGGCAGATCCCAACTGCCTAAGCCTTCAGTCTGGACACTGGGGATTCACCTTCAAAAGGTAGGAAACTAGAGGGTGGGTTTAAAAATTTAAATGTATGTCAGTATGTCTCTCTGTGTATGTGTCTGTGTCAGTATGCCTGTCAGTGTATGTGTCTGTGTTTGTCTCAGGATGTTTGTCTGTGTTTGTGTCAGTATGTCTGTCAGTGTATGTCAGTGTGTCTGTGTATGTCAGTATGCCTGTCATTGTATGTGTGTGTCAGTATGTCTGTCATTTATGTCTTTGTGTATGTGTGTCAGTATGTCTGACAGTGCATGCCTGTGTATGTGTGTCAGTATATGTGTCTGCGTGTGTGTCAGTATGTCTGTCACTGTATGTGTGTGTGTGTGTCAGTATGTCTGTAGTGTATGTCTCTGTGTGTGTCAGTATGTCTGTCAATGTGTGTCTGTCAGTGTATGTATCTGTTTATGTGTGTTAGTATGTTTGGCAGGGGGCAGGATCCAGGGGTCCCAAGCAAATGGTTGCCCAGGGTCTGGTCAATATTAAAGACGGCCCTGAGAAACATGCAGGAAAGGTACATTGATGGGACTGTATCAACTATGAGAAAGGATCTGTATCTGATGTTAATGACATCCATGTTCTGCCTCTTTTTGACAATCTACAGACTGCAACCACAGGAATACTTCAAAGGCGATTTATTCACTTATAAAATTCATAAAAACAATATAGGTAAAGAGATGCTGGTCCTACGCGTTTCGTCCTTATACAAAAAGGACTTCCTCAGGGACCTCTTCCAATAAAAATCAATTTACAGGTACATAAAGTAAACCGCATCCTAAAACGCTAACAATGAAAAGATCTTATATACGGCTAATCCCTTCAAGTCATTGGTGGAATAGTGGTTGTCTTCTCATCTTGCAGATCCAATTCGTCAGAAATTTCGTCTTCCCGGGTCCGTTCGAAAAATCAGCCACTTCCGCGTACGTCATACGCTGAGCGTACGTCACGTGTTTGATTATTCATCACATGATCGTTATGGGTTCCACGCTCGGGAAAAAAACATGGCCGTGCGTTCCACAACATAATAACAGCCTAAAGAGTCACTTTTCCTATACCTGGTGATTGTACACCAATAACTGAAAACAGAAGACTGTTAGAGATCATGTTAAAAAGCATAATAGTAATGATATGTCCTCTAAAAATAACTAACTAAAACATTATTGAAATAAATGAAAAAGCAACTTCCTATCTAAGTTGATCATTCATGATATCTATTATAATTTTGCAAGAGAGAAATATTTAATTATTAGTAAATTATTTAATCATTAGTAAATTCATATATTGATTATTAGTAAATTCATATATTAACATATCAACATAAACAAACTAAACCATTGAAATGACATAAACAACTATATCTCAATTGCAATTGTGAAATGACATTAATATTTATTTTTATATTCAATTACATATCCATATTGTGTAAAGTGACATAAGTGGTCATACACTCAATATTTATTCAATCTGAAATAAAGTGATATAAATATTATACACTCTAACTGTATTATTTATTATTTATTATTATATACAATTGTGTTATGTGTTCATTTTAAAACACTAAAATCTTATCCAGGGCCGGTGCTAGGATTTTTAGTTACACAGGCGAAGATGCATTTTGGCGCCCCCAACCCTCATTAAAAAAAAAAAAATGCATCTTCACCTGTGTGTCTTTCCTCCCAAGCCACAGGCACACAGGCATCCTTTTTCAGTCACACAGTCAAAGTCATACAGGTACACTGTCATACAAAGACAGCAATAATCATACAGAGACATACAGACACATACAGTCAGAGACATACAAGCAGAGATATACATGCATACAGAGACATGCAGGCATATAAAGACATACATGCATACAGAGGCATACCGTCATACAGACACATACATACAGACAGGCATACAGAAACATACATACAAAGACATTCAGGCACATACATACAGACATACAGGCATAAAGAAACATACATACAGAGACATACAGGCATGCAGACACATACATACATACAGGCATACAAAGACATACACACATACAGATACATGCATGCATACAGAGACATAACGTCATACAGACACATACATACATATAGACAGGCATACAGACACATACATACATACAGAGGCATACCGTCATACAGACACATACATACATACAGAAACATGCATACAAAGACATACAGGCATACAGAGACACACAGACACACACATACGTACATACAGAGACATAAAGGCATACAGTTACATACATGCATACAGAGACATATATACAGACATTCAGAGACAAACATACATCCAGTTACATACATGCATACAGAGACATACAGAAACATACGTACAAGACATACAGGCATACGGACACATACATAAATACAGAGGCATACCGTCATACAGATACATACATACAGACAGGCATACAGAAAAATACATACTCACACACACACACACACACACACACAAACTCACAGACACATACTCGAACACACTGACAGACACACATACTCACATGTGCACACACACACTGACATACACACTCACACACACCGACAGACACACTCACTCACACACAAACTCATAGACACACTTACACACACACTGACAGACACACATACTCACATGCACACACACACTGACAGACACACACACAGACAGACACACACAAACATACACACTCACACTCACATGCACACACAGTAATTAATAATACATTAAATGTAAATTTCCCACCCAGCCTCCCTACCTGGAGTGCTGGCGTGGGTCTCTCATTGGTGGTCCAGTGAGGCTGCTGGGAGGCGTGCGGCTGAAGTTGATTAGGAGGCGGCGAGGGAGCTCTCATCTCTCTGACCGGCTCCCTCGCAGGCTGTTTTCTGATGCCGCGGGAGCTGGAATATGACGTCATATTCCGGCTCCCGCGGCATCAGCAAAAGGCGCGCGAGGGAGCCGGTCAGAGAGATCAGAGAGCTCCCTCGCCGCCTCCTAATCAACTTCAGCCGCACGCCGTGAAGCTCCGGGGATCCAGGAGGTGACCAGGCAGGAGGGAGCACTTCCCTCCTGCCGGTCACTGGAATTTTGCGCCCCCAGAGCCGGTGCGCCCTAAGGCGGCCGCCTGTTCCGCCTTATGGACGCGCCGGCCCTGATCTTATCACCCAATTAGTTAAAAAAACAAACAATATCCATATCCACATTCAACCCCCTTGGGGAAAGAGTGCGCAATCTATGAATCCAGTATGATTCTCTTTGTGCCAATCGTTTTTCTTTGTTACCCCCTCTCCAATGGGGTTGGATTTGTTCTATCCCAATGCAACGTAATCCCTTCAAACAAAAAGATGGACAGCTATTACAATGAAGGGGGACTGAGTGGGTCTCCAATGTTTTCTTTATATTATTAATATGTTCTAGGAGTCTCACTTTTAAACATCTCTTTGTACGGCCAACATATTGGCTACCGCATGGGCACTGAAGTAGATATACCACACAGTTCGAGCGGCAGCCAATCTCTGATTTAATAGAAAACTGTTTCCCTGTCACAGAACTACTATATGATGTAACTTTATCTGTGTTCACTTGTAAACAGGCTTTGCAACTTTTGCAACCTCTGAAACCTTTTAACCCTTTTTTAGTGTTTTTGAATCCATTTTTAGGGCATAAATGGGTGCTAATAAATTCTTAAGGTTTTGTTTTACTATAAATTATCTTTGGCCTTTTTGGCAAATGTTCCCCCAAAATGGGGTCCTCCAACAATATTGGCCAGTATTTATATAAACTTCTTTTTATTTTTGGATGGTTCACATTATATTGTGTAAAGGGCACAAAGAGAATCATACTGGATTCATAGATTGTGCACTCTTTCCCCAAGGGGGTTGAAGGGTGATATGGATATTGTTTGTTTTTTGAACTAATTGGGTGATAAGATATTAGTGTTTTAAAATGAACACATAACACAATTGTAGATAATAATAAATAATAAATAATACAGTTAGAGTGTATAATATTTACATCACTTTATTTCAGATTGAATAAATATTGAGTGTATGACCACTTATGTCACTTTACACAATATGGATATGTAATTGAATATAAAAATAAATATTCATGTCACTTCACAATTGCAATTGAGATATAGTTGTTTATGTCATTTCAATGGTTTAGTTTGTTTATGTTGATATGTTAATATATGCATTTACTAATAATCAATATATGAATTTACTAATGATTAAATCATTTACTAATAATTAAATATTTCTCTCTTGCAAAATTATGATAGATATCATGAATGATCAACTTAGATAGGAAGTTGATTTTTCATTCATTTCAATAATGTTTTAGTTAGTTATTTTTAGAGGACATATCATTACTATTATGCTTTTTAACATGATCTCTAACAGTCTTCTGTTTTCAGTTATTGGTGTACAATCACCAGGTATAGGAAAAGTGACGCTTTAGGCAGGGCCGGCGCCACCTGTAAGGTGACCTAGGCAGCCGCCTAGGGCGCATCTTATCAGGGGGCGCCGGATCCCTGTCCCCGCTGCACCTCCTCATGCTGCGCCGCCTGAGCGCTTTAACAAGCCCCAGGCGGCGCAGCACTGCTGCATGGAGGGCGGCCGGGTTTCAGTGAGCAGCAGGAGGGAAGCGCAGAGCGCTCCCTCCTGCCAGTCTCTCCATGTAGCGTGGCCGGGCGGCGCAGAACCCGGGACAGGAACCTCTGTTTCCTGTACCCGGCCCCCGGCGGACTGAAGGGAAGTGCTCACTGAGTGAGCACTTCCTGTCAGTCCGCCGGCGGCCGGGTACAGGAAACAGAGGTTCCTGTCCGGGTTCCGCGCCGCCTGGCCACGCTACATGGGCAGGAGGGGAGGGTAAGGACCACTATGGGAGGGGGGGATAACGGACCACTGGGGGGGGGAGAAATAACGGACCACTAGGGGAGGGGGGGAATAACGGACCACTAGGGGGGGGGGTGTAACGGAGCTCCGTGTACTCCGACCGAGTACCCTCCGTTGATGGATGCTCCTAGCGCTCTCAGAGGACTCCAAGCACTGCAGACGACACCACAACCACCGCAGGCTCCACAACCGCCGTAGCTTAACTGGAGCCGCGCCGTCTTCCGTCCACCCTGGAATGAACCTTCAGCATTCAGGAACGTGTGGGGAAGATCTCTCCTCCTGGAGAGCGTATCCGGAACAAGCTCTTAAAAGAGCTAAGTGATTAAGAGCTCAGGGGAATATGCAGCGCATAGCAATCCCCAGTGTGATATAGCAGTTCCCTCCAATAACGAGACAAGGCTACGTATTGAGGGTCAGAAGAGGTCTGAGGACTGGAACACCCAGCCTGCTTTTTATTAGGATAAGGTACACACAGGACACTCCCAGGGGGAGGATGAAATTAACCAATAACAGCATAGTACAGCCCACAGGTTCCCTCCCCTCAGATAAACAGTTAAACCAATTATTACATACAATAAAAATACAGTTTTTACACACACACTGTAACTTTAAAACCATACATCCAATTTCAATAAAAGTTGCATATTCAGACTCAGCATACATCAAACATAAACACTTCCAAAAATCAGCCAAATCCCTCCAGTGGATCAAAAGTTAGCTGGAAGTCCCTTTATGACCGACCGCAAGCACAATTTCCTGCCCAAAACAGTTCCATAGATTTGGGCTGTGCGGCCGGTCAATTTCATGCGGAAAAACTGAACTTAGTCTCTGGAGCTGCAAGTTCCGTATGGGAGAAGGTAAGGGTCAGCGGTGTTCGGCAGAATGTGTAGCCGATTTTGGTTCCACAGAATCTTTAGCATACACCGCTGACCGCATTCGAGGAAACCAAGATGGCCGCCGCCACGTGCAATTGACCGGCAGTAACCTCACAGCCTGGGAGGTAAATTGCCTGCACACTTTAGCTTCTGGGTGGTCCGCCTGTGTGGTACTTGGTTCAGTAAGCCCTATTTACTGAACCAAGTGGGGGAAAGCCAGGAACAAGTTATTTTACCGGTCTGGGGACATAGTCTTAAAGGGGCATTGTTCAGCAAAGTCACAATATGTCCCCAGACGGTTCTTAAAGGGCCATACACACCCAATAAATGTTAATAAGTTTTCAGGGGCACAATCTTCCAGGGGCCATAGTCATGAGGCAGGAGGCTGGCAAACATGCTTCTCCACAATCCAGGGAAGCAGGGCAATTTCTCATTTAAAGGGCCAGTTACAAATAGCGATTTGTAACAGGGGGGATAACGGACCACTAGGGGAGGGGGGGGAATAACGGACCACTAGGGGAGGGGGGGGATAACGGACCACTACGGGAGGGGATAACGGACCACTGGGGGGGATAAGGACCACTGGGGCTGGGTAAGGACCACTGGGGGGGGTAAGGACCATGAGGGGGGGAAAGGACCACTAGGGGAGGGGAGGGAGGATAAGGACCACTAGGGGAGGGAGAGGGGGGGATAAGGACCACTGGGGGTGGGTAAGGACCAGGGGGGGTAAGGACCACTGGGAGGGGGTAAGGATCCCAGGGGGGGTAAGGACCACTAGGGGAGGGGAGGGAGGATAAGGACCACTAGGGGAGGAAGGGAGAGGGGGGGATAAGGACCACTAGGGGAGGGAGGGGTTGGATAAGGACCACTGGGGTGGGTAAGGACCACTGGGGGGGTCAGGACTAGGGGGGGAGGGTAAGGACCACTGGGGGGGTAAGGACCATGAGGGGGTGGTAAGGACCACTAGCATAGGGGAGGGAGGATAAGGACCACTAGGGGAGGGAGAGAGACCACTAGGGGAGGGAGGGGGGTGGATAAGGACCACTGGGGGTGGGTAAGAACCAGGGGGGTAAGAACCACTGGGGGGGGTAAGGACCACTAGGGGAGGGGAGAGTAATGACCACTAGAGGAGGGGGAGAAAGGACCAGTAGGGGAGGGAGGGTGAGGACTACTAGGGGAGGGGAGGAGGGAGGAAGGACCACTAGGGGAGGGGAGGGTAAGGACCACTAGGGGAGGGGTGAGTCAGGACCACTGGGGGAGGGGGGTGAAGGAACACAGGGGGAACGGGGGTGGGGAAGGACCACCAAAGGGGGGTTAGGAGGGAGGACTACTAAGGAGAGGGAAGGAGGATAAGGACCACTAAGGGGGGGAGATTACCACTAAGGGGTGGTGGGAGTAGGGGAAGGTCTACTAAGGGGTTTGTGGGAGGGAGGACCACTAAGGGGTTTGGGAGAGGGAGGACCACTAAGGGGGGGAGAGGGGAGTGAGAAGACCACCAAGGGGGGACTGCAGAGGGACAGGGGGCCAAGGGAGAGCACTAAGTGACACACACACACACACACACACACAGAAACATACAATGCATTCCTACTCACACACAATACATCCCTTACGTTCTCTTACATAATTAATGCACGCCTTACAGACACACACAGCATTCAATTACATACACAGAAACAAACCTTGCACCCCTTACACACACACACACACACACACAGAAACATACAATGCATTCCTTACACGCAAACACACACTACATCCCTTACACAAATTGCACACATAAAAAATCCCCAACTCATGGATGGGCCATGTAGGTGGATTTATGGGTGGGCATTGTAGGCGTATGCCCCCTGGGGGCCCAGACCTTGAGCTGTGTAAGGGGCCCTAAAAAATGGAGCTGCTTCCTGTTCGTTAATTGTTGTGAGCACTGTTAAAAACAGTCTCCAGAGAGCCTCTTCTACACCAGACCTGTGGAGCCAGACTGAGCCCATCATCAGCCTCTTGTCCTCATCTGGTGGTAAGTAGGCAATCCAATATATTATTAGTGGCACTAATCTCTAATTTACCTCACATTAAATGGATACTATAGTCACCAGAAGCACTACAGCATAATGTAGTGGTTCTGGTGTCTATAACCTGTGCCTGTAGGCTTTTTAATGTAAACACACTTTTTCATATAAAAGAAACTTTGTGAAGACTGGCGTTGGCCCATATGGCAGAGCATATGGGCGGGGCATTGTGATGTCACATGGTGGGCAGGACATATGGGGGGGCGTCAAAAATTTTTTTGCCTAGGGCAGCAAAAATCCTTGCACCGGCCCTGGCTTTAGGCTGTTATTATGTTGTGGAACGCACAGCCATGTTTTTTTCCAGAGCGTGGAACGCATAACGATCATGTGATGAATAATTAAACACGTGACGTACGCTCAGCGTACGCGGAAGTGGCAGATTTTTCGAACGAACCCGGCATTTCATTCTGGCAAAGCGGTAACACATGGGAAGAAGAAATTTCTGACGAATTGGATCTGCAAGATGAGAAGACACCCACTATTCCACCAATGACTTGAAGGGATTAGCCCTATATAAGATCTTTTCATTGTTAGCGTTTTAGGATGCTGTTTACTTTATGTACCTGTAAATTGATTTTTATTGGAAGAGGTCCCTGAGGAAGTCCTTTTTGTATAAGGACGAAACGCGTAGGACCAGCATCTCTTTACCTATATTGTTTTTATGAATTTTATAAGTGAATAAATCGCCTTTGAAGTATTCCCTGGACCACCAGGGAAGGCAGCAGCAGCAAGGTCCCCCCTACATAAGGTAAGAAGGGAGGGGGGATATTTACCAAACGGCCCCCACACAATACACACAATCCCCCAAACATACAGCACACACACACATCACCCACATACAGCACACAAACAGCACCCTCACACACACATCACCCTTACACATACACACTAACAGCACCCTTACACACACACACACACACACACACACACTAACAGCACCCTCACATATACACACTAACAGCACCCTTACACACACACACACACACATACAGCACACACACACAGCGCCCTCACACACACACACAGCGCCCTTACACACACAGCGCCCTTACACACACAGCGCTCTTACACACACAGCGCTCCTTAAACACACAGCACCCTTACACACATCGCCCTCACACACACAGCGCCCTTACACACACAGCGTCTTCACACACACACACACAGCAGTATATATATATATATATATATATCAGACCAGACTCTGGCACTCAACCCCAAAGAAAGTATATAAAATGTGTATTACCAGGGTGCCTCCAGGCCAATAGATAAAAAGGTGAAAATCAGGAGCACTCGCTTGGATTTTTCAAATGTGAATAAACTGTTTAATCACAACTCAGCATCAACGTTTCGACCCTTCAGGGTCTTTATCAAGATCGACATCTTGATAAAGACCCTGAAGGGTCGAAACGTTGATGCTGAGTTGTGATTAAACAGTTTATTCACATTTGAAAAATCCAAGCGAGTGCTCCTGATTTTCACCTTTTTATATATATATATATATATATATATATATATGCGGCGTGTGTTTTTGTGCTTTAGGGTGCACACCCTTATACAATAGGCTGCGCACGCCTATGATCCCAACCCTTACTTCGGAAAACTGACTCAAAAACAAGTGTCAGGTAGACGAGACAACAAGCAGAGTTGCATACGTACCTGATTAATCCAAACTATAAAATTAAGCAAGGGAGGGATAAGAAAGGGTGGGAAATACTCACCTCCTGTCATTGATAAAATTAAGATGATTGGTACATGTAGAATATTGCATATTCTGTATATTCCTATTCAAATACATATTAAGGTGTGGCTGTATAATGGGTTAAACAGAACAGATGGTGTTTGCTATTCTGTACCATGAGGTCTCTGGAATTTGCTGTATAAGAGATTTGGGTGGTCTTTATATGGAGAATTTCCTTATATGGCTATTCTAAACTAAACGTTATGACGTAATTTGGGCTATAAAGGGCAGAGGACAAAGGACCACATTCTCTTGCTCTTCCTGCTACGATCCGATGTCCTGAATTGCTGATACAAAGACGACTCTGTAACTTCGTTAAGAAATACCATCTGTTAAGTATATTATGATTTGCTATTGAAGTAGAATAAATACTTATTTTTTATAAAGAACGTCAGATTGCGTATTAATACTTTTCAATAATATAGACATATATTATTGTGGCGAGCATTTGGCCCAAGACTATATATATATATATATATATATATATATATAAAAGACTTACTAAACTAAATAAACACAAAGGCAGTTATTATATTGACGAGCCAGCCAGACTGTTTTTTTTGGCATTCCACACTTCCAAGGGGGGTTACTGAGCAGAGGAAGTGAGAGAGAGGACAGATCGAATTACTCTGTATTGAAAGTGTGGGCAGCCACAGAAGGAGAAAAAAGAACCGTTAAAAAACTGTGTGCAGGGGGCGTGGCCTAACCACAGGAGCGGATAGTCGCATGGCCTCTGAGCTCCGACCAAACGATCAGCAAAAAACCCTAAAAAACCCTAAAAATCGAGGCAAAGGGCACCCAAATAGCCCCTATTACAGACTTAATGGGCAAGAAAACGAAAAGGCTCAAACCCGACCGGCCCCAACAGGGGCGAAGCATCGGGGACCTCTGGCAGCAGGCACGCAGCACTCAGGAGGCTGCAATGGCGTCCCTTCATGGAGGCTGCTCAGACTTCTCCGACGGAGTGTCGGAGGAGGAAGACGGAGACCACATACTGGCAACAGTAAGGCAGCCAACAGCGACAACGGTACCCCCGCACAAAGCATCCGATGCCGCCCCAGTGACACTGGCAGCCATCAGGGAGATCATGGCGGATTTCCAAACAAAAATCTCGGCGGATGTGGCCTTGCTCCGTAAAGACCTGCGGGGACTGACAGGCCGTCTCGGTGAGATGGAACATACAGCTCAGACGCACACAAAACAAATCACCGAACTACAACAGAAAGTAGAAGAGCTCACACAACAGAGCCGCAAGTATGAAGACAAATTTGACACACTCGAAGATAAGCGGAGGCAGACAAACCTAAAACTCAGGGGAGTAGGGATGTCGGTACCACCGGAGGAACTCCCGCATTTTGCTAGGCGCCTCCTGACAGCCATACTTACGCCGAAGCAAGCCAAAGCAATGCAACTAGAGGGAATATTCCGACTCCCACTACCTGCCAAGGCACCACCAGCAGCCCCGGGAGACCTAGTGCTGCAGTTCCACAACCTTAAGGACAAGGCAGCCGTGCTGGCCGCCATCAGGGGACAAACCCCATATAACTTCGAGGGGATGGCCCTGACCTTCTTCGCTGATTTATCCGGGGGAACCCTCGCATGGAGACGGTCTTTTCGACCCCTTACCACTCAACTACGCGCAAAGAACATCAGCTACCGCTGGAGCCAAGCCCGGTCACTTCTAATACCTCACGGAGAAACAGTCATCACCATTCGAAACCTGCCAGACGCAACAAATCACCTGCAGGCGCTGGGGTTGCCACTGGACTTTCTACGACCAACGAACCCTCACGGCTGGAATCCTGAGGCCACACGGGACTTTGTACCCAGGGTCAAGGCCCACACCTCCCGAGCTGAGGCCACAACCTGATCACGCGGAGGGCCAACCCGGTGAAACCGGGATGATCCCTAACAACACCTGGCCCCAAGCACCCCTGGACTTCATCCCTTCAGTTGGGCACGGACTTATAGAGAACTCACACACCGGAGAACACAGTGGTATAGTCCTAAAGCCTCTATTCTCAGAGACAAGAAAACGCTCTGGCCTACAGCGCTAGAAATTAAGGACAATCTGATAACAGCACGTAAAACTAAAGGACTAACAGGTTATCTTTGCTTATGTGGTTCCTTACTTTTACTGAGACGCTTGTTTTTGATGTTCAGCACAAATGTTATATATAATCTCGATTTACCGGGGTCTCTTTACTGTTACAGTCGTTATTTCATCCCTCCCTCTTTTTATTTCTTTTTTTTTCTCCCCGGTCAGTTATATGTTCCACCACTGCCTCGGCTATGCAATTTAGCAACGCGTACACGGCCACTCTGTAATTGCCACAGTGATTTCCAGTCCCCGCAAGCTGATGACCACGATAATGCTACGCCAACACTGAGCGACCCCACTTTCATACCCCATGCCATCAATCACTCGCTTGCACACACGACCAGCTGGAGGCCGTCACCTTCCTGAGACCGCAAGAGCCCCCCAGGCACGTACACCGGTATGCCTACAGCAGGATACCACTCATTCAAACAAGCAATCACTAAGGTCTCACCTGAGACCCACACATAAGATATCCCACACTGACACGCGCCCACGAAACCAACTGGCTCCGTACACTCCCTTAGTTAACCTCACCAGACGCTTTGGACATGGCTGCTCGGCAGGCCCACAAGGGCCCCTCTATTATGCCCCTCTATTGTGCCCCTCTATTATACAGACCACTAGAGCAGCACACAGGAACTGGCCATTCGATGTGACCCTTACAGCGCTCTAATACATAGGCACGCCATCCCGCATATCTTTTGGCAATTATGTCACACTAGCGCAGCGTACTCTTAAAGGAAAGGCCAACCGACACTTGACTGCACTAGAATCGTACTATCCACTTTACACACAATGCCTGTTCCACATACTGGATTTGGGTTTTTCCACTGTCTAGTCCCCATGCATTTATAGCCAAAAATGCTGTACTATATACTCATCACTCACCTGTGCAATATTGTATGACCGCTGAATAACTATTTACCTACAAATGTACCATTACTCGATTGCCATATTGTGCAAATGCTTAATATGTAACATCTTTCTAGCTAATCAAGTGTGACTGAGTAATTGCATGCCTACCAGCTTAGCCAGCACGCACTCAGACTGCCGGGGATGGGACTTTGTGTCCGGTCTGGTGTGCGTCGGGCATGGTGCCCTCTCCCGGTTTTCTGGGAACACTCAATACTTACTCTTAGTACATATTCCGGATAGAGAGCAGGGTGAGGGCTACCATCCTGATGCTCCATAACCTCATGTTGCCTGAACCCATATTGTTCACAGTATAATTTAATCTGCTCCCACCTTGCTATATGTTTGGAGGATGCTAAGTTAATCTTCTTTACTTACTCTTACTATCTATACATGTTACCCCATAGATATAAAGACCAGTGATGTGCCGGCACTAATATTTCTGCAGCGACCTATCAAACTAAGCGGGAAAAAGTTAATCTGCCCATACAGGGTTATTCTGTAGGAGGCTGCTGGGATAATAGTTTAGACCTACTCTTATTGTGTCAATCCATGTTACCCCATACTAGACATGCTAACCAGTGGTACGCTAGTGCGGATATGTTTGCAGCAATTGCTAAAACTAAGTTGAAAACCGGAAATTAATCACCAACTCAGTTTATAATTAGCGGTGTAACTTTACAATGTCACTATGTTCAAAGTAAAAACGTGCCTGTCTAACGAATGTCACAACCTATGTTATGTACTGTACTTATGCATACCCTGATATCGCTGTTGTGGTGAACCAATGCTGTTTGTTAAACTTGTGCACGACAAAAAATAAAGAATTAAAAAAAAAAAAAAAAAACTGTGTGCAGATTTCTGTGTGTTAATCAGAAGACAAAGATTTTCAAATCACAAAGACTGTTCCAAGATTATATTCTACAGCAGACAAAAGCACGTGTTATAAAGAAAGCAGCACAAGATACAACGTGTATCCTGGAAGCAAGCACGTGGCAGAGATTGGCAAGCATCCAGAATCAAGCTCAATACTGCGCAGCTGTACGAGTAAAAGGGAGACTAAAAGCAGACGGAGTCGTGCAGTAGAGATCAAATTGTCTGGTGAGTAATAATGGATTTTGTTACAGAAATTGCAGAGAAAAGTAAACTTGATTTTGTGTTTAATAAATGCTATACAGATAGTCAATTGTGGGCAAGTTTATATGAGCAATGTAAACAAGCAAATGCAGCTATTGATAATAAACTGTTATGTTTAAATAAAACAAAAAAGAAAATTAGAAATGTTTTAAAATTGGTAGAAACCTTTGACCTTAGAACAGGAGTAGCTCCAACAAAATTGCAAGTAAAGGTGCAAGATTTAAAAAGTACACAGACAGACATTAAAGAGAAATCTGTATGTGTAACAGAAATTAAATGTATTAACTGTGATAGACTACAGGCAAGTATTTGTGATTTGGGAGAACAGTTGGATCTTAAATCTGAATTGATCTGTAAGCTTAGAAATGAAAATAAACAAAAGTGTGTAATCACAAGGAGCGATCATAATTTGATACCCGAGACCGTTGATGTCACAGAAATATCATCCCAGTCTGATTTGCAACGTAGAAAATTGTTAGATAAGGCTGCAAAACTTAAATTAAAAATTCAAGAGCAGCTGCTGAAAGTTACCAAAGATATTCCCCCATATAATCCATCAATGGATGCCTTTGGTAATGCAGACGTATTTGAGTCTAATTTATCTAAACATAATTTAAATGACGAGCAAAGGAATAGACTATTCAAAATATGGCTGCCAACATACATTGCACGTAGACTGACCCCACCCATAAGTACCCCTAATGACGAAGATGGTGAAATAGTCCATGGGAATGAGCGAGATAGATTGACACAATTAATAAGATTAACAACAGGAAATGAGCATGTGGATATTGAGGTTTTAGAAAAATTAAAACCAAATATAAATGAAGATGTCTTCAGTTTCCTTTTAAAATTTGAGCATGCATACAGATTAGTAATGAGTATTCCTGATGATCAGACACCAAAATCTATGATAAATGCATTTGTAAAAAAATGTAAATATCTTGATCCAATATCAATTGCATGCGCTCTCCAGTGTCAAAATATTGAAGAAGCAGCATCATTTCTTGATAGAATAAGGCGGGAATCCAGACAACAAACAGTTAAAAAATCTGTCTGTGCAGTAAGGAGAGATAGGGGAGAGGAAAAACCCAGCTACAGGAAGTACCCCCCTCCCTCGCCTCCTGCAGCTGTTAGAACTCAGACAAAGAGGAGAGAAGCTCCAAGTTTTAATATGCCCCACTCACACTATGAAAGAAACTCGACACATAGTCTTGTCTGTTTCTATTGTAACAAGCCGGGTCATATAAAGAGAAACTGCAGGAATTATTTTCATGATTTACAATCAAGGGATCATGGAAAATCAAATGGATTTATTTAAAATAATTCTAATATAGAAAACTCCAGAGATTTGCCATTTACTCCTCTGATAAGGCAAGTGAGAGAAATTGTAGCTTCCTCAAACACAGGAGACAGACAGGGTGTGATTTCTAACATGTCTAATCAGGCTGACCAAATTTTAAATTCACAATGACAATCTAAAGGAATCAGGTCACGTCCACTTGAATTTTTGGCTCCATTAAATTTAGATGGATGTGGTAGACCATACATTAAATGTTCTTTAAAAGGTTATGACACGGAATTTCTCATCGATACAGGTGCTCAGTTAAGTATAACTAGTTTACAACTACCCTTATCACCAAATGCTCCTATATGTACAATTGTAGGATTTGACAGAAGTGGAGGATCTATGGCAACATTAGTAAATAATGTTACTTTAGAAATACCTCAGTGTTTAAAAACAAAAATTGATATCTGGTACTGCAAAAATGTTGATAATATCATAGGCACAGATGTTATGCAAAGAAGAGGTTGGATTGTTGATTTGGGAAACAAAGCTATTTGGAAAGATGCTAAGGGTAGGAAACCAGTGCTATTGGATCCTACTGAATATGGGGAGTTAGGAATTGTTTGTCCAGTAGATGTAGTGTCTACAGAAAGGCAATGGCCTAATACTAGGGATAACCTTGAACTTAAAGAGATTGTACAGAGTTATCCAGATTTATGGGCACAAAGTAAAAATGAATGTGGAAGATTTAAAAATGTGCTGATTGACATTCAAGGTCCTGATCCACTCCCACAGAGGCAGTATAGATTACCCCCAGATTCAATTGATTCTATTGCAAGTGTCATTAATGATTTGGAACAGAGAGGAATAATTAGAAAAGCAAATAGTCCATGCAATCATAATCTGTGGCCAATATTGAAAAAAGATTCAAATTCTTGGAGATTAACAATTGATTTAAGAACATTAAATAAATACACACCACCTTCTGCACATGTGGTGGCAGAAACCCCAGATATGATGTCACGATTGACGTCAACGGCTAAAGTATACTCAGTACTAGATGTAAGTAATGGGTTTTTCTCTGTACCACTGAAGCATAGTTGTCAATATAAGTTTGCTTTTACATTTCAAAATCAGCAATATGTGTTTACTGTGTTACCCCAGGGTTTTCACAGTTCTCCAACATATTTTCATCAGGCATTGGCAAAAGTTTTGTCTAAGTTTTCTAGGCCAGAATGCTTGTTACAATATGTTGATGATATGCTTTTGCAGACTGAAACTGAGGAAGAACACCTGATTCTGTTAAATGAATTATTTTTCCTTTTGCAGGATTCTGGTTTAAAACTGAACACACGCAAAGTAACACTGATGCAACCAGAAGTACAATACTTGGGTGTACACATTGGTCCAGGACACAAGAAGCCAGTGCAGGAAAGAATCAAAACAATTTCTTCTCTTCCTGTACCGACTTCACACAAGGCCTTACGCCAGTTCCTAGGATTAATGAATTTTTCCAGAGAATTCATTGAAGGGTTCGCTGAAAAAGCGAAACCTTTATATGATCTCTTGAAAAATAGTGAATCTTCATTTGGACCATGGACAGATGAACATCAGAATGCATTTAAGGTACTTAAAAGAGACTTACAGGTTGCACCGGCTTTAGCGACAATACATCCAACTGCATCTTTTGCAATTCAAGTACATACTTCAGAGACGGCTGTCTCCGCAGTACTATTACAATTGCAACAAGAGATATGGAGAGTAGTGGGATATTTTTCTAAAATTCTTTCCCCAGTGGAAAGAGGGCTAGAAATTTGTGCCAGACATTTGGTAGGAGTACATTTTGCAGTAATGGCAACTGAACACATAGTGGGATTCAAAGACATAATTCTGCAAAAACCACATACACCTTTGAAATTACTTCTTGAAAAAGGAATTCCAGGTGTGTCACATCAGAGATTTTCACAATGGTTAATAGCTCTATCACCAAAGCAAATTAAGGTAGAACATAAGGCAAAGTATGTACTTCCACAACTAATGCAATATGAGGGTAAACCCCATGAATGTTTAGCAGAAGTTGAAGAGAATTTTCTTTCTCTTTTCAGAAAGGAAGCAAGTGAATCTGATGAACCTGTGTTTGTTGACGGGTCCAGATTCTGTTCAGATGGGAAGTACTATACAGGTTATGCTATATGGTATCCTAAACGAGGATATTCAGTAGAGCATAAATTGCCAGGTAATTTGTCCGCACAGAGAGCAGAACTAGAAGCATTAAAAACAGTACTAACATTTGAGGAAAAAGAAGGGCATCCCCTAGTGATATATAGTGATAGTTCAT
Source organism: Pelobates fuscus (assembly GCF_036172605.1). Classification (NCBI taxonomy): domain Eukaryota; kingdom Metazoa; phylum Chordata; class Amphibia; order Anura; family Pelobatidae; genus Pelobates; species Pelobates fuscus. Next base: position 305,776,302 of record NC_086321.1, read on the forward strand.
ATGTGGTTAGATCACTAACAGAACATTTAGCTATATGGAAAAGAAGAGGGTTCGTAGATGCCACAAATAAAGTGTTAGCACACAAAGAGACACTAGAGACCATATTTGGAATTGCGTCTCAAGAACCATGTTTACATGCTATAGTTAAAGTTCCTGCCCATCAAAAAGGTAAAGATTTACTTAGTGAAGAAAATGAAATAGCTGATAAATTTGCAAAAAGAGCAGCTTTAACTGGTGAAAATGCATTGCAGACAGAGCCTATGTCAGTAGCAGTGGTTAGAAAGACTAACACACAGCCTCCATCTTTTGCAGAAGAACAGGCAAAGGATTCGTCCCTTGCGGCTTCTCGGGTTGATCCAAAACCTCCATTTGTTCATGAGAACGGGGTTTTGTGTCATGAACAAAACGGAGAACTGTGTCCGGTCATGCCAGAACATCTAAAAGTGTTATTTACACAATATAATCATGAGAGTTTAGGTCATATTGGACAGCAGAAACTATTAGAGGTACTCAGAAATAAGTTTTATTGGGATAACATGGAAAAGACTGTACAACAGGTAGTACAATCATGTTTGATATGTGCACAAATAAATCCCAGACCTAAAGGACAAAAAACACCTATACAACGTATAGCACCTGCAAATGGTCCTTGGTCTACTTTACAAATTGATTTCATTGGGCCATTACCAACAGGTAAGAATGGATTAAAATATGCGTTAGTAGTTGTGGATGTATTCTCTAAATGGTTAGAAGTAATTCCACTGACTAGAGATGATTCACAAAAAACGGCTGAAGCATTATGGACACACATTTTCTCAAGATGGGGATTTCCTAGACTTCTAGAGTCAGACAGAGGTACCCATTCCACAGGGAAAATCATGCAAGCACTGTGTGCTATTCTAGGCATAGAGCAGAGATTTCATGTTCCATATCATCCACAATCTGCTGGGATTGTGGAACGTATGAATCGAACATTGAAATCTAGACTTTCAAAGAGGTTACGTGAGAAAGGCAACACATGGGTACAAGCACTTCCTGCTGTACTTATGGGTATTAGAGGCACTATTTCTTCAACTACACAATACACTCCATTTGAATTGATGACAGGTAGGAAAATGCAGTTGAATTTTCCTAATGAACCATATTTGTCTACCCCACAGAAAGATGCAATTGCTAAAAATAAATGGTTGCAAATGCTGCAGGAAAATTTGGAGCAAATTCTTCCACATGCAGCTACTCGTATGTGCAAAATGGCACCTCCTGATTTTTCAAAGTTTTTAAAGGGGGGTATGGTCATGATAAAAACTTTTAGGAAAACTGGACCTTGGGAAGCAAACTGGGAAGGTCCTTATAACATAACAGATACAATGGGACAAACAATGGTACAAGTGCAAAGACCACTTGATGGTTCACGGAATAAACAGAGGCAAAATTGTTTTTGGGTTCATGCAGATCAGTGCAAATTGTATAAACCTACAACATAATCTGATAATATATTGATACTGCTTTGTTTTTCTTAGTCTATTTTAGATAATTTGTAAGCAGACCTACAGACGAAAGTTGGCCGGTGACAGACGATGTGTTCGCAAAGACAACCGTGTAGCAGAAAGAAGTTGTTCGTCAGCATCCTGCTAACATTGATGACTACAGTTCTTGTAATAGTTATTTTTAAGATGAACAAAACGACTTTCAATCAGGAATTAAAGAATGACTTATTGGGAAATATTAGAAAAAAGAGAGACAATGAACAAGTATTGAAAGGCCATGTTTGTTTTGGGACAAAAGATGGCTATCTAGAAGTATGCAATGTGCGAATTAATTTCACAGGAGATAGTGTTATTAATTTAAACATTACAATAGGTCCTAATGATTTATTTAGTTGGACCAAAGGTTCATTTGTACAAGACAATGTAAAAACGGGATCATGGGAACTTAACATATTACAAAATGCATGTATCATGATTGTAGTTAATGGAGAGGAAATGGTAAATTGGTCAGGTGACATGTATGTGAATGTTGCACAAACTTCAGTAACAACACGAGGACGAGGCGGGGAGGTACTTTATACAATACAATATTGGCTTATACATTTAGAGCGAGAATTCCTCTTAAAAAACAATACTCCAGGTATACCTTGGATATGGGAAATACGAGCATCTAGGGAATCGTTGACAGTAAGAGTTAACATGATGTTTCTGGTAACTGATTATGTTATGCGAGATATTATAATGAAGCCTAGTCTTGTAGATATCCAGGAAGGAAAGGAAAGACTTAGATTAACATGTAGTACACATATAAGTTTACCCCCTGAGTCTGTAATGACATGGAAAAGGGAAGGAATGTTTTTGGGTAGTATGTCACATACAACGCCAAAGGTTATTCACAGAGGTGTACTAGGAAAGGTGGATTGGTCGAAAGAAATGTTTGTTTTCTATTTAGACAATCCTACCTACAGTGATAGTGGAAACTATCAATGTTGTATAATGTTAAGAAATCATCACGAGAGATGTGGTGATGTTAAGGTAAATGTATTCTCTCCCAGAATGGTAGAATGCAAAAATAAGGTTTTTAAGTTATCAAGTCCCTTTCAATTGAATCATTTTCAATCAAAGCCTTTGTTATTAGATGGGAAATTTGCAACAATAGTTTGGCATTTTAATGTTTCTCAGTGGAAAATCTCAAGTAAATTTCCACAATGTAATGAACATTTATTAAATATGGAACGAGGCTTAGAACATTGGTTTGGAGGAAGTAAAGTATCAAACAGGAAAAAAAAGATATTGTAGAAGGTATTATGGCTGGATTTGGTACTATAGGAAGTATCACTAATTCTATGGATATTCAAACATTAAAGAATGATTTGAGAACTGTAGGGTTAATAGGGGGAAAAGGATTGCATATTCAAAGAGGTTTAAATCAAATATTGAAAAATATGGTTATGAACACAGCCTCTGTTATTGCACCCTCTGTTCAACATTTACAGGAAGCTACTTTGGCATTAATGAGAAATGCAGATTCATCCCAGGTAGCCAAAGCATGTTTAGAGATACAAGTTGAATATTCTACAGATTTTAAGGTGATGGCACAAGCATTACAAGGTGGTGTTATTCCTATAGAACTCAAACGTAGTTTACCTGAGCAGTTTGCGTTCGCAAAAAATCATACAGATTTATGGGTTGGGATGCAACAATGATATATGTATAAGTTCTTCTTTAATACCAATTTCTGGTATTGAAAAAACACTATTTTCAATGTCGGTATTAGGAATTCCTATTAGTAACACACAATTATTATTTTATAAATTACAATATCCTGATTTTGTATCTTACAATAACATTATTGAACTTGAACAGGTAGATCTTTCTAGTTGTCTACATTTTGCATCCAAAATAATATGTTTAAATAACCAAGTTGAAACCATTTATCATTCATGTTTTCATAACCAAAGTTCATGTTCCGGTAAAATTAAAACAGTTAAAAATCCTCATGAAATTGTAACTCCCATAGAAAAAGACAAAGTATGTGTACAGGTTATGTCAAATAATGAGTTAGTAAGAGCTACTAGTGTTGTCGCGAACCCAAAATTTTCGGTTTGCGAACGGCGAACGCGAACTTCCGCAAATGTTCGCGAACCGCCATTGACTTCAATGGGCAGGCGAATTTTAAAACCAACAGGGACTCTTTCTGGCCACAAAAGTGATGGAAAAGTTGTTTCAAGGGGACTAACACCTGGACTGTGGCATGCCGGAGGGGGATCCATGGCAAAACTCCCATGGAAAATTGCACAGTTGATGCAGAGTCTGCTTTTAATCCATAAAGGGCAGAAATCACCTAACATTGACACCTGTCCTCAAAGCCCTGCCCTGATACACACTGACACAGAGCAGAATAGAGACTGTTCCCCGTATTCAGAGACCATGATACACACTGACACAGAGCAGAATAGAGACTGTTACCCCTACATAGGGTCACTTGGCAGATATGGCGGGGTCGTGGGAGGGGGAGGATGACTTTCACCTCTTCCCCTGTTACATTCCCGTTGTGCTGTGACATCACCCTTATACGCTGTGTAAAGCATACTATTTAATTTGATCAGCATGGCCACTTGAGTTTTTATAGTTTTCACGCTGCTTGTAGTTTATATATGGTTCACAAAAATCAAACAAACGATAAAGTAAACATGTAAGGATTCAGAATATTCTTTCAAACCCTTACACATTGTGTGTACGTATTTTTTGTCTTAAGTTTGTGGCTTTAAAGAGGTTTACGTTGTTTCTATGATGTGCATAACATGTTCTTGTAAATGTTTGTTAAATTTTTCCTGGAATTGTAATTTTTGAATCTGAATAAAGATAGTCAAATCCCTGATACACACTGACACAGAGCAGAATAGAGACTGTTCCTCCTACATAGGGTCACTTGGCAGATATGGATTGACACCTGTCCTCAAAACCCCTGATACACACTGACACAGAGCAGAATAGGGACTGTTCCTCCTACATAGGGTCACTTGGCAGATATGGATTGACACCTGTCCTCAAAACCCCTGATACACACTGACACAGAGCAGAATAGGGACTGTTCCCCCTACATAGGGTCACTTGGCAGATATGGATTGACACCTGTCCTCAAAACCCCTGATACACACTGACACAGAGCAGAATAGAGACTGTTCCCTGTCCACAGAGACCATGATACACACTGACACAGAGCAGAATAGAGACTGTTCCCTGTCCACAGAGTCCATGATACACACTGTAACGGAACGCAGTATATTAGTCCACGATATCCGTTGGTATCCTCAGGAAATCCACAGTCAAGACAGAAAGCACGGCAATATTCCCCATCCTCCCAATAACCGGACGAAACACAGTTTGGGAGTCAACTAACTCGGTTTATTCACAGGCAGTATATTTATACAGTTCCCCATGCAAGGGGCTTCCAGACAGTAATTCCAGGGGATTTCTCCCAACATGCACTGTGACCTTCCCAACAGGCATTGCTGCACGAGAAGGATACTCCCACTAAAATGGATGCTTAAGTGGATTATCTCCTCGTGCAGCAAAACCGACAATTGACACTAAAATACATAGTTCACACAATATTCGGTACTTTATAATAATTGAACGTTCGGTAGATAGCTGGGGTCGGAGCGCACACTTTGTGAGAATACCGCTCCGATCCCAGCTGAATTGACCGAACGCCGCACATAATACAATAAAACATTAAAGTGGGTTTGAAAGTACCGAATAAGTACAGGACACATAATGCACCGAACGCGGGGCTCCCGAACGCTCTGAAAGTCCAGCGGTGTTCAATCATCGAGTAGCCGTTTTCCGTTCCAGGCTCTCGACGACCGAACACCGCTGCAAGAACAAAGGATCCAAGATGGCCGACCGCCGCATGGTCGGTAGCCGATCGGCGGCCATCTAGGAGAGCCTTGGAATACCGATTGCAACCGGGGTGTACTCGGTTACTTGGTACCACACGACTGGTGAAGGTGTGGTCTATCTGGGGAGCCCACATTCGTACGGCGAACGGCTGTACATAGCATTATCACAGGTAACGACTTGCAGTATACATTCCGCCTATGGACAACCTACGCTGCATATAAGTCAGAAGTGGCTAGGTTTGCCACAATGCTCCCCCAGAACCAAGCCGGCATACACAGTCTGATCCCAACGGATCGGCTTGGGGATGTCCGGGGGAGTACTCACAGATCATTTTTCTAATTCCGTCTGTCTGGATAACCCGTCGGCGTTACCGTTTTTGTTTTCCTGGTCGGTAGTGGTTGGCAGCGCCAAACTCCAGCGCAACAGCCGGGCATTGTCTCCAGATACACGGTTTAGCCACACCAACGGGTTGTGATCTGTGAGTAAGGAAAAAGGTTGTCCATACAAATACGGCTGTAACTTTTTAAGGGCCCACACCACGGCCAGGCATTCTTTCTCAATGGCGGCATAGCTTACTTCGCGGGGTAATAACTTGCGGCTTAAGTAGGCTACGGGATGCTCTCCGCCATCGGCTCCCACTTGGCTCAGCACTGCCCCCAATCCAAACATTGAAGCGTCTGTGTGGACAAGAAATCTTTTAGTTGGATCAGGAGCCATTAACACAGGAGCATTAGTTAGTGCGGTCTTGAGCTGTTGGAATGCCTGCTCACACTCTGGGGCCCAGACAACCAGTCGAGGAAGGTTCTTTTTGGTCAGGTCCGTCAGGGGTTTGGCCAGGGTACTGTAGTCTGGTACAAATTTCCTATAATACCCTGCAGTCCCTAGAAACGCTAGCACCTGGGTTTTGGTCCTGGGGGTAGGCCACTTGGCCACGGCCTCAATTTTGGCTGGCTCGGGTCTCTGCTGCCCACACCCTACCCGGTGTCCTAGATACTGCACCTCGGCCATCCCTATGTGGCACTTACTTGGTTTTAGCGTTAACCCCGCTCCCCCAATACGATCTAGGATCGCCCCTATATGTTGGAGGTGATCTTCCCAAGTCTGGCTGAAGATGGCTATGTCGTCCAGGTAGGCACAGGCATAGTCCTGGAAGCCGTCCAGTAGTCGATCTACCATCCGCTGAAAAGTAGCCGGAGCATTTTTCATCCCGAAGGGCATGACCTTGAACTGGTACAGGCCAAACGGGGTGACAAACGCCGACTTGGGGATGGCATCATCGGCTAAAGGAATTTGCCAGTATCCCTTACATAAGTCAATGGTAGTGAGATACTGGCCCCGTGCCATTTTATCTAGCAGTTCGTCTATACGGGGCATCGGGTAGGCATCCGACACGGTCTTGTCGTTCAGCCTCCGGTAGTCAACGCAGAATCGGGTCGTGCCGTCCTTTTTAGGCACCAGGACTACCGGCGATGCCCAGGGGCTATCTGAGGGTTCGATAACTCCTAACTGCAGCATTTCATCCAGCTCGGCCTTCATATGAGTCCGGACTGATTCCGGGACCCTATATGGTGCCTGTCGCATAGGTAGCTGTCCCGGGGTTTCAACTCGGTGGGTGGCCAGCGGAGTGTACCCAGGTAAATTAGAGAACGTAGCCCCTTTAGCTACGATCAGCGCCTGTATCTGGGCACGCTCGCGAGGGCTTAGCCGCTCCCCCAGTTGAACTCCCCGGGAGGGCTCTACCGGTTCTTCCTGTTCTAGCAGATCAGGTAGTGGTAAGTTCTCCTGATCTTCTATGGCGGAGGCACAGATTGCCGTCACATCCTCTATCCGCTCGTGGTAGGGTTTGAGCAGGTTGACGTGAAGCATGCGTCTCTTCCCTACCCCGGAGCAGGGGCCAATCACATAGGTAGTGTCGCATCGCTGCTCCACTACCTGGTATGGGCCTTGCCAGATGGCCTGCAGCTTATCTGTGCGGACAGGTTTTAAAATTAAAACCTTCTGCCCCACTTGAAAGCTGCGGTCCCTGGCTCCCCTATCGTACCATCGCCGCTGACGTTGTTGGGCCGCCTGGAGGTTGGTGTGTACAGCCTGGGTTAGGGCCTCCAGTCGGTCTCGGAACTCCAGTACATACGATACGATAGGAGTTTCGCTAGCGATGCTCTCCCCCTCCCAGTGCTCCCTGATTAAGTTTAAAGGTCCCCGTACTCTTCTCCCGAACAGTAGTTCGAATGGGGAGAACCCGGTCGATTCTTGGGGAACCTCCCTATACGCAAAGAGCAGGTGAGGTAGAAACCTCTCCCAGTCTTTGTGGGTCTCCCCGAACGTCCGAAGCATCTGCTTCAGCGTCCCATTGAATCGTTCACATAGTCCATTGGACTGGGGGTGGTAGGCTGAATTGACTATGGGCTTAATGCCACACACCTTCCACATCTGTTGGGTAACCTCAGCAGTAAATTGGGTGCCCCGGTCAGATATTATCTCCTGGGGAAACCCTACTCGGGAAAATACTTTTATTAGAGCTTCCGCCACGGTTTCAGCGTGAATGTTAGAGAGGGCTATCGCTTCGGGATATCGGGTGGCGTAGTCCACCACGGTTAAAATGTATTTCTTCCCAGAGGGACTGGGTTTTGGCAGGGGCCCTACTATATCTACTGCGACCCTGCTGAAGGGCTCGGCGATAATGGGAAGGGGGCATAATTTGGCCTTGTGGCGATCCCCTCGTTTTCCTACCCTCTGGCAGACGTCGCAGGATGTGCAATATTGTCGTACATCCTGTGAGATTCCGGGCCAGAAAAACGCGTGCGTTAGGCGGTACCGGGTACGGGTCATCCCTAGGTGTCCTGACAAGGGGATATCGTGAGCAATTCTGAGCAGCTCCTGCCTATACTTCCGTGGTACCACTAGTTGTTTGTTAGTCAAAGTGACGGACCCCCCCCCACGTCCTTGGCCGTGATACGGTACAGTAACTCTT